>NC_141756.1:89947336-91147336 GCF_982258835.1 Parasteatoda tepidariorum | reverse complement strand
AATGTTTGAAAATAAAATTTTTGTGTAGTTGTAGTTGTTTGTTTACGTCACTCTAATAGAAATAAGAAATGAATATTACGAAGTAGCAGTTTGATTGTAAAAAAAATTATAAATTTTTGCTTCAATTTATAGTTTTGAAAAAAATCATCTTCAAAATTATTGCAAATTGTAAAGAAACAGAATAAAGATTTTCTCTTGGTTTTCTTTTCCTCCAGAATATTATAACGAAAATAAGATTATGCATGCATATAAATTTTTTTCTGATCAATTGTAAAAAAAGCAAATATTTTCGGTCTTAAAAAAAAATATGAAAAATTCTTAGAAGAAACTTTCTTGAAAAAAGTTTTTAGATTTTCTACATATCATTTACAGCTCAATTAAAATAATTTAATAGTTTTCGAAAATTGGATATTTCAATATAAAGACAATGTCATTTTTGCACAAATCTACAGTTCTGTTTTTAAATAAAAGAACTATTGGGTTAATTTTTTCGAATAAGTTAATTTTTATTTTATTTTATAACCAGCGTTGAACAGTTGTCTCACTTAAATCTACGGTAAGGAGATAATAACAAATGATTTGTCTACCAGTGATGATTTTTTACGTCAGCACTGTGGTCAATAGCAGAATTCGTTTCGACCAGTTAGCTGTATCTTGGATTTGAACCTGGCTCATCTTATTAAGAGGAGAGTGCTTTATTAAACCGGGGTAACAACGACTCTAAACATTCTCTAGCACTTATCTGGAAAACACGAAATGGTCTACAAGACAGTTGATAGGTCCCGTGGTAGCAGGTATTATCCACGTAAATTGGATGCAAATCGTGATATACATTTTCGTTATGTGGCAAAAATATTTACATTGGTCCGAGTTATTTGTGGTTACAGTTGCAACGTTCCCCCCCCCCCCATATTTAATTTATTGCTACTCTTTAAAGAACTATTAACTAAAAAATGTGAAACGTAATGATAAAAATATCATAAACAACCAAACAATAAAAATATTTCATATTGACGAATTATTGGTTTTTATATTAGCATCTTTCACTAATGTCGCTGATCTAGCAATAAAAAAACTGTTTCATGCAAATTTCATTTTATATTATAACCGTCGTTGAACAGCCGACCCAATTTTCTGGTGTTTCATGCAAATTATACGTTTCTGTGTGATTATTGAAGTGAATATGTAATATAATTTTTTCATTATCGGTTCTTATATTAGCACCTTTTTTCATTGTCGCTGATCGAGCAGTAGAAAAAGTGTTTCATGCAAATTATACGTTCATTGAAGTATGAGCATTGAAGCGAATATGTAATATAACTTTTCGCCAAGTTTATGATTTATAAGCTTAAAAAAAAGGAAAAAGCGATAAAAAAAATTTCAGTAGTTCCTAAAACTGCTAACAAATTATCTGACTGTTATGCCACTAACGAGTGAGAATTATTCTTGCAATATCAGTCACATTGATATTCGAACCTAAATTACCAATTACTGCTTTCTTGCTACTGTTTTCGGAAAACCCTCAAAATGTTACGCTTTTAATCATGCAATAAATGGAAATGCAAGACAATATCAACTAGCGAAAATCCCGGACATCAATGTCTTCTTTTTTTTATTCAACTTTGAAATGCACTCTCGTTTTTTTTTCGATCTAATTTTTGTAAAAACGCCGAATTTTATTTCACAAAAAAATACACTGAAGCATATTTTAAACAATATATATTCTTAATAATTAATCAATGTTGAATATACTAGTATTTTAATTTGACTTCTGTCTTGTTAATAATGTGTTATTACGTTAAATTTAAACTGCAGACTTTGCTTAGAGAATGGATTTATGAACACATTAAGACTTATATACCAATACAGGCACTAAATCCATATGTATTTTGTTAGAATATATTTAAAACTTAGTCTACCATTCTTCTTTATCAATTAATAAACTTAGTCTACCATTCCTCTTCATCAATTTTAAGAACTTAGTCTACCATTCCTCTTTATCAATTAAGAAACTTAATCTACCATTCCTCTTTATCAATTAAGAAACTTAATCTACCATTCCTCTTTATCAATAAAGAAACTTAATCTACCATTCCTCTTTATCAATTAAGAATAGATATTTCACACGTATAGATTGAACTGTGAGCATTTTACTCAAACATAGCCTAGTACCATTTTTTAGTTCCTTATTTTTTAACGGCTGCTACAAAAACTGATGCAACGTGATAAAACGACGTGATCAGAGCCTGATCTAGTATTGTATCTTCCACACTACACCATTTCCCCACCAATATCTCTAACAAAGGAATTTCATCCACATTAACATGCACCTTGCTGCGTATTCACACCGATTGTTTAATAGGCTGCCAAGATTGAACTCACGACCACTACAACTGGTATTACCTTTTTTTTTGTTAACCAATCACACCATCGAGAAGCTATTTTTTCTACAGGTAGTTGACGGTAGTACATAGTAGATAATATCTTGAGAGCTAATAGGTATTCTTCAGTATTTAGCAATTTGTGAACTATTAAGAACCAGACAAGATTATCTGTTGAATCCATTCTAAATTTTCATAATCTGCAAACGAATAAAAATAAATGTAGTGCATTTTGAAAAAGAGAGATGAAATCAATAGGGAAAATGTTTACATTTTAACATTTGCATTCTCATTAAAATATATTTTCTTTAAAGATTTTAGATTAATTGCTCTCAACAGCTTATTATGATAGACTCTTCGAAAATTATTTTTCATTCAAATGAACTAGATTCCTAACTGGAAGAAGTTTTTGGAGTGTACGAATATCTTTTTAGAAGAGTTTTCATGTATATTGCAGCTTATTTATTATTTTCGAAATTAATGCTTTTGATTTGTTTTAATGAATTATTTTCTTTTCTAGGATTTATATATTGCATTCGAATGGTGGAATGCATATCATGAGACATCAGAAGAGCTTTCTTACTTCACTTCGGGACCAAAAAACTGCTGGACTGAAGCAAACTGAATTTCAAACATGAAATTTCCAAATTTCATTTGTTATCAGTGTTTCAATTGAATTCATCAGTCTTATGCGTGACTTGTAAATTCTTCAGAAAATAGGCGCGAAATGACAATAAAGAACTAATAGCATCTTACTAATAGATAAGATAACGCTATCATCAGCAATTCTTTTTCTTCTTCAAGAAATTTCTTATTTCTCTGAAGCATGGTGGAGAGAGAAATTTACCACAGATCTTTCACTTTCGGGACTTGGAACGTACGAGGTTTAACAGAAAAAAAGCAAGAGACTTTTGCTGAAATTGAAAGAGAAAACAAAGATGTGGTTGTACTCACAGAAACTAAACTCAGAGGATCTGGAAAAGAGGAATATCCAAACTATATCCATGTTTACAGTGGTGTTAGAGTTGGTGCTGCCAGAGCCGGCGTCTCTGTTCTCGTCAAGAAAGAATTTTCCTCTGGTATGAGATGGAAAGTAGTTAACGAACGAATAATCAGAGTCAGGCTTAAAGTAGGGGTGCATAAAATCGTGGTTCTCGGTGTTTATTGGGTTGATGATTGCGCTAAGACTGAAGTTAAAGACAGATTTCAAACTGCATTGTGCAAGGTTTTGAAAAACATAAAAATTACAGACGAGATTGTCATTCTAGGGGACTTCAATGCCTGGGTTGGTACATCCATCAGCAGCAGAGCAATTGGAAGATTCGGAGAGGAAAAAATGAACAACAATGGCAGGAGACTTATTGATGTTTGTGAAATCTTTCATTTGAAGATTTTAAACACATTCTTTGATCACGAAGACATGCATAAATACACTTGGTACGATAAAAGGAGCAATTCAAAGTCAATAATTGATTATTGCATAGTCAGACAAGACACTATTTTGAAATTCGTGGATGTTATTGCTTGTAGATGGCTGGAATGTGGCACAGATCACATTTACTTAGAGGCGGTGGCAATATTTTCTTCGATTCCGCCTCCAAAGTCATCTTTGCGTATGTATAATTCCTATTTGTTATTTAGTGAGACAATTGAAGCCAAATATAAGGAACACCTTGATAGACACATAACTTTAAATAAGTATAAGTCAACAGCGGATTTGTATCAGCACTTTAAGGAAGTGATACATTCTGCCGCTACTGATGTCTTGGGAATTGATCCACTGGGTGATAGGTCCGAGTTTTTGTGGGATGAAGAACTTAGAAAATTAAGGTGCAAAAGAAAGGAATATAATATAGGCATAAATTATATTTACCACCCTAAATCAGAAGTAAAAATAGAAGTTTGGAAAGGAATTTGCAAAGCTATTGAAAAAATTCCAAAACAGTTTCAAAGGAACAAAGTGATCTACAATATCCTAAAAGAGTTTCAGAACCAGTCTGTTACAACTCTAACAGCAGATAAAGAATTTCTTGAAATTTACTTTAAAAATTATTTTAAAGAGTGCCGCCCAGAATTCATTGGTGATTTAGAAAGATGCATTGGACAATCTGGTTTTTCCATATTTCCTGCAGATATCATACAAGCTTTAAATGAATTCGAAGATTTTGACGTGCCATCACCTGGTGGTATCAGTATGCGTCTGCTAAAGCATGGCAGCAATAACTTAAAAAAGCTTTTGAAGGATTTAATTCAAGCAATCTTTGATGGCCATACAATACCAGAGGAAATAAATGAAATGTTTTTCATTTATCATTCCGGCGACGAGAAACTGTTGAATCTTATAAATTGTTCAAAATGTGTTTCTCACACTGTTATGCAGGTCATGAGTGCAATTATAAAAAACTTCATCGAAAAAAGTAATGCATTTAAAGAAAAATGCAAAATAATTCATGAAGAATCATGCTTGGATGCAACTTTTGTTCTAAGAATGTTGCTTCAGAAGTGTGCTGACAAGCAAAATAAACCCTTGCATTTAGTTTTCATCAATTTAGAGGAAGCTTTTCTTGATGTACCACGCATAAAAATGTTTAATGAACTTCAAAAGCTAGGAATTGAGGACTCTTTAGTGAAGATAGTTAAGCATTTATACAAAGACAATACTGTTCGCATGATCTTTTCAAACGAAATTTCTAAACTTAGTTATCCAGTATCTAAAGGGCTTAAGAAAAACTGTGCCTTATCCCCAACATTATTTAATGTTTACATTCGAAGGGCAGTAAAAGATTGGTTAAAAGAAAACGATAAAAAGGGTTTCCCCGTAGACACGACAAAAATGTTTTCGTTTCTTTCGGAACAAACGAATTTAGTTGTTCTTTCAGATAGTCTGAAGCACTTAGGTTCCGCGATAGAGAGCCTACTGAAACATTTAGGAAAACTAAATTTGCAAATCAGTTTCAAAAATATCAAATATTTAGGGATAACTGAAGATGATGAACGTGAACTGATGATAGACAAGAGAGGCATAGTCAGTGAAGACTGTTTTGAATTCCTTGGATCGGTATTAGAAGTTGGTGGCAGAAACGATATCGATATTGACAATCGAATTATAAATACGAAGAATGCAATTGGCGTATTGCACTCCGTTGCTCGTGACAAACGAATTGACAAGGATTGCAAGAAAAGGATATACCATGCTATCATTAATAACAGCTTGACCTTTAGTTGTGAGACGTGGACAATGACTGAGAAGTTTATGTCACGTCTTCTTCGAGTTGAAATGTCTTATTGGAGGTGGTGTTGCGAAAATTATCCCCAGCATTTCAAAAATGATATCGTACTTGAAATAATGGAGGTTGATGAAGTTGTTGATGAGGCAGTGAAGCTGAAGAGGTCAGCTTGGTTTGCAAAAGTCAAAATGACCAATGATAATAGATGGTCAAAATGTGTTCTGGAATGGAACATTGATGGTAAATCCAAACCTGGAAGACGGAAGCGTTGGATTGAAGGAATTGAGGATTTCATAAATGAATTGAGCTTGCGACAAGGGTTTGTTATTAAAAATAAGCATTTAGAAAATATAGTTGCTCTAAATCGTGAATCACATGAAGATTCTTAATATTAAAACATAAACTAAAAATAACTCAAGCTTTAATGTGAGTTTATGCTACGTCATATTTTTGTTGTTGCTGTTATTCGTAATTATTTTATATTATGTTTTTATCATATCATTTATTTATTATAATGTTGTTCTTACATCACTGATTTGTAATTACATGATGTTATGTTCTTATGCTTGTAATGCATTACTAATTTGTTATTTTATGAATTCATAATTTTTACATGTAATATCATTGATTAATGGGCGTAAATTTTAATCTGTTTCCTAAGTTACAAATTTATTTTCTCACCTTGATCATTTGTTTTTTCAATTAGGTGCGTCAATTGTAGAATTTAGTTTTCTAATGTATTCTCATTTCGATTTGATTATTAATTTACAACTTTTTGATTTCATAGATGAAAATTATTTGAATATTAAAAATTTATTAAATAAATACAAATAGTGTTGATACCTAATTGATACTCCTGCTACAAAGGATATTTTAGATATTTTATAAGAATATGATCTTTAATCTAAAACAAAATGGTCTTTAATATAATGACACCATTTCTAAAGAAGCATTATAAGAATTATTACAATGATAATTTTCTAGTCTTAATTGAACTCTAACTAGTTCCGATTAAAACTAGTCCGATTTAAAAAAAATTGTCACAGATGCCTGTCCAGCTCACTAATGGTAATTGTTTTGTTACCTCTAGTCTATCGGATCTTTTTATACTGGATCTGTTTATTTGTTTGTTAAAGATAATCTGCTATCAACAGATTATCCAGTTTTATTTTAACATCTAAGGCTCTCTCTTCACGTAACTATATACAGGAAAATGCTGTTTGCATATTTATTTAGACTATGGCGTCACCTGTTGGTCCATTGATGAGTTAGAAGAAAGAAAAAAAAGGGAATTAAAAAGTTTCAGAAAACCACCAATTTCGAATAAAATATGTTGTGGTCGTTCATGCTAAAAATAGAATTGCTTAAGAGAACATCGAAAGTAAAGGTATTTCGTGATACGTATTTGTTTTCCCCCTCCAATTAAAGATTGTTTTGTTTAGATATAAAGTGAAAAATCCAGCGCAAACAAAGGCGTATATGCGGTGTTATGTTCTCAGCATTTATATCAGAAGGTTTCTTTTCGTCGACTTTCTAAGACTTAGCAATTCACTTTTTGCCTTTTTCTCACATTCCTAGTGCGATAGAAATAATAACTGCTCAGTTTCAGAATTTGTGGAGCGTTAGGTAGCACATACATCAACTTAAATATACCTAGTCAATTTTACGACCACAGAGCTGTTAGCAAATAAAAAAAAAGGATTTAGAGAGTTAAAAGCAGCACCTTGTGCTATGTAAAATGAGTAGAAAATATTCTAGCAGAAAACTTTCTGTGAGGCTGTTCCTTCGATTATTACTAAGACATAGGTTTACTTGTATAACTTAACGAGCTTCATTGTGATACATTGCTATGAGAGTGATATAAGCAGCAAAACATTTACAAACACTGGCCTCATTACTATTCCTCTCAGCAATATATCTATGGAGAATAATCTAAAAAAAACTAGAATATAACTGATGTATACTCATATTTATTGAAATCACTATATGCTTTTCGGTATAGACTGTAATAGTTTTCAAAATGTGCTGAGAGGGTAAGAGGTATTACAAATTTTTTTTAAAGCTTAGAATATTAAAATATCAATAGAAGGGAAACATAATTTGCCATGAAAAGTGATTTCAAGAAACCCTTGAGTAAGGCATGAAGTTTTAAATGATGAAACAAAGTTCAAAATATCAAAATGCAACCAAATTATTGTAGGATTACTACCACACTACGTAATCCTAAGTAATTCTAGTATAATTTGTTCGCATTTTGATGTGAAGAATTTTCAGCATTCGAAACTTCATGGTTACTGCTTCTGTGTTACTACTTTTTTTGTGCTTTCAAATTTAGTCACACCAAGACATATATGTCCCACAGACGAAAACACCACTGGGACGTATGTTTCCCATCTAAAAAACCTGGTTTGTCACATATGTTTCAGCCCCCATCCGCCAATGGCTAAATTGTTGATTTTTTACTTCATTTTGGCGGGATATTGTTTTTTTTTGTGTGCCTTATTTGATCCTTTTGCCTTATTGATCGTATTTTGTTTTTGATTTTTTTCGAAAAAAAAATCTGGTCTTGAAAGGGTTAAGGATTGTTTCTGCAATATAGCATCCTCTTAAAATTACTACATTGAGGTGTTTAATAATAGAGCTGGTAATATTGCATAGTTGAAGATTAATAGTTTTATGTGCCATATATTACTTATACAAGCTATATAAATAACATATACGTTTAAATCTATATAACTTATGCAATTCATCAAGCATGTTGAAATGGCCAAACCTTTCACTTCGCTCGTTCCTTGTTATTTTAGAGACCTAAAATGTAACATAAAAATACCTCTAAATGCATTACAATTCTATATTTGGTAAAACATAATTCGGAAGGAAAAGTTTTATCCATATTTTAGTACCGAAAATTAATAAATTATGTTGATGTAAGGAAAACTTATCTTTCGTTGAATTAAACATTTAATTCCTATCTCTAAAATAAGGCAAATAATGTCCCAAAATAAATAATTTATGAAATAATAATTTCAGTACAGAAATGTAAATTTTATTTGATAATGAATAAAACAGAAAATTTTTCACAGTAATATATATTTAAAATATAAACTATACATTTAAATTAATAGTTTAATGATCCATTTATGTTTTAAGAAAATTATATTACGCAAATTCTAAGCAAACATGCCTTTAAATTCCAGTTTTTAGCTTCAAAGAAAAAAGCTTTTTTTTTTGTTTATTTTTAGAAGAGAATAGTACGTTTATATTATTTAGAGTAAAAGTAAAGTTTTATGTAATTAAATTGTTTTTATTTAATTACTAATTCAGAGTTTTTGTATATTTTCTGAAACCTGCTGAAAATGGGATACATTAACACATGTTTTTACCTAATTTATTTTACAGGATTTATAATTATTCTTAATTTATTAAATTTGGATTTCTGATCTTATTCATCTTTTCATAGTATGTACGAAATGAAATTTTAATTTTTGTTGAGTTATTTTTCATTTTGAGAATTATTATTAGTTGTTTGTTATTATAAAAAAAATAGTTAGTGTTTCTTGGTATTTTAGCATCGTTAGCATTTCCTTGTTAGTTTAAAATTAATTTCAATGCAAATTCCTAATTTTTTCTCATAAATGCTGCATAGATTGTTTTATGCAAGTGATAGAGCTTATAAGTTAGGGAATAAAAAAGAAAGATTTGGTGTTTGGTCCACGCAACGAAATGCTTCTTGCCAACTTTTGCATAGTCTTTTTTGCACAGTGTGTGATCCTACGATGCAATATTTATTGTATGACTTTCTATTTGAATTATACGTAGTAATAAATTAGTTGGTTTAAAGTATTTTTGAGTTTTTTTAAACATTTCCTTACTTGTATAAAATTAACTTCATAGCAAAATTTTAAATTTTTTTTAATAAGTGCTGCATAAATTGTTTCATGTAAGTGATAAAACTTATACGCTAGGAAAGAAAATGATATGATATTTAGTCTATGCAACAGAATGCTTGCCAATTATTGCATAATTACTTTTGTGTTGAATGTAATGCATTAATGAAAAATTCTGTATATGATTTTCAATTTAAAATATATTATTAAATTAGTTGTTTGTAAATGCAATAAAAATATAATTTAATGTATGCTGGTGTTGTTTAACATTTTTTTGCTTACAAAATTAACTTCATTGCAAAAAATCCAATTTCTTTTTGCTACATGCTGTTTAAATAATTCTTATACAATTGAAAAAGTTTATAAGATTGAGGTTGAGTACATAAGAAAAAAAAATTACCTGAGTGCATATTTCATAATTTAGATTTGTCTTAGGAGAGAGTTTAAAATATAGTTTAAGCATCATAGTATAAACCTTGATATACTGATCATAGTGTATGGATAAAAATGAATATTAAATCGTGGTAAATATAGCAACACACATAATTTCATCAATACTCATAACTATCAAAACTCAAGAATGATTTGAAAATTAAAGAATAAGTAAAATAAAACTCTTATATGCTTAGTAAAAAATAAAATATTTGGGTGTAGCCTATGAGAATATAGTTGATACAATTTCAGTTAATTTTTCCGAAAATATCTCAATTTTACATCAATGGTTTATTTGAATGAGAAATCAATGATTTAATTGAAGTTTATTTTAAAATATGTTGCAAGAAAGCCGTATAATTTTTTTTAAAGAAAGCAGATGAGAAATCGGTGGTTTATTCGATATCATTAGTGTTAATCGGAAAAAAAACAGACTTTCAATCTGCTTCCTAAACTGTTTTCAGATAGAAGCAAGAAGATGAGAAGTCGGTGGTTTATTTAATGTCATTTGTGCTAATCGCAAAAGCATCGACTTCTCATTTGCTTCCAAAACTTTTTGCAGGTTGTTTGGTTTACGAAGCAAACCATATAAGATTGCGTAACAATTTTCGGGGGTTGGCGAGCGTTAGCGAGAGCAGAGGGCACAGCCCATTAGTTTAAAATAATCATTAAAAAGATAATCAAGAGCACCTGTTCCCAATTTTTTGGCTTTGGAACCCTAAATGATTAACCTTATTTTGGCAGAGCCCCGAAACTCCGTGCATAAATTTCATTAGCGATGGTCAACCTATCAATTAACGAAAGAATATTAAATATTTATTTTACATGTAGTGATCTAAATGTTATTCATCATTTCTTTAATAAATAGTAAATTAATGAAGAATGAAATTTTTTTTATCATAAGATTTTATCAAGATTATCTTAAAATTGGGTTTTTTGTCAGAAAATTAAATTCACAGGTCTGAAGCTGCATTTACTCTACTTCTTTATTTGGTTTTGGTGCATGCATAAACAGAAAATAAATTCTGAAATATGGTTTGAGTTAGAAAAAAAAGAACGAAAATAAACGCAGAGAATGTTTATCAGAGTAACATACTCCTTTATAGTTGAGTTTTCTTTTATTTGATACGAAATACTAATGCAATTTTTTTGCAAATGTATGTCCTATTCATATTTAATTCTTTATATTGTAATTAGAAAAAAAAATATTGCTTTTTCGTTCTACATAAAAATTTTAATTAAATAAAATTTCGCAAAAATAACGAAATTATTAAATAATTAATGGATTACTAATTCGACACAAATTAATTTACAGGTTTCCAAAATCAGTAACTGATTAAAAAAAAGTCTTAACTCTCGAAACCATTGCAATCCTTCCACGGAATCACGGGGTTCCACGGAACACCATCTAGGAACCATTTATCATGAGCAGCGGTTCCCAAGCAGTGTTCCGCAAAACATTATATTTCTGTGATGAGTTAAGAATGAATTCAAGACTTTTTTAAGCCAGTAATGATTTTTGAAAAATTTAGATCCAATCCATAATCCATTATTTAGTTAATGTTTCAGCTGCTTGTATAAAATTATTTAAAGTAAAATGCCAATAAAAATAATAGGCAACAATTTAAAAATAAATTCTAGCAATACTGTATTGAATAAATTATTAAAATGACATGCGTTTTTGTAGGACTGGGCGATGTTAAGATCTCGGCATCGCGATGCATCGTCCTGCAAGCATCGCGATATTTTGATGCATCGCGATGTATCGGTACATGTTTTGCATTTGGTAGTGGGTAAAAATAAATTCTTGCTCTTTTTGATTGATTGATCGATTAAGGCAATTATATTGATGAAATAAACTCAAACTGAAACATTTCCCACCATCTTAAATATAGTTCATTGCTATCAATATTTATTAAAAAAAAAAGAAGAAGAAAGGAATGTATAAAAAAGTAAAACGAATCCTGGAATAAAAGTAAAATATTAACAATTCTTAATTTGCAAGTTGCATTTTTTATTCTATTATTTTATTAGTTGCATTTTTTATTTTCTAACGATAAAATTATTTCTCAATATTTAAAAGCGTAGATATCTGCAAAATAGCGATTAAAAAACAATAATTGGCTGGATTGACTGTAAAAAAATCAACAGGATTTGCACAATATAAAGAAAAACACTTCCATAACTAAGAGGTTCAACAACACTCCGATTCTCAATAACATTGGTAAACAAAACGATTTGTCGCGATGTAACAATCGACGATGCAATGAGGAAAGATAACGATCATCGCCGCTGTGCACTTACGGAGGATAATGCTCTTCGCACAAGGTTGCAGACATCGATGCCATAGGAGTGCTCTTCGGATGTACTTGAGACCATCGATGTGCTATCCGGAACTGTGCTCAACATCGTACGTGTAGTCATCGATGTCAAAGACATATCGGGAAACATCGTACACATTTCAGTACATCGCAATTTCCGATGATTCGAAAAATAGCAAATCCAAACATCGAATCGACGATGATTGCACAACATCGATATTTTTCGACGCATCGGCTTATCGCTCAGTTCTAATTGCTAGTATATTTCCCATTGCGCTTTTCGAACCAAAATGAAGTAGAGGGAGGATTCCTTAACGTTTTCGCAAAAATCATTTTCGACGTTTATCCGCTTATTTTGCTAATTTTCAGCCTATGTATATGTAACCGATATAGAGAACAATTCAGTTATTTCATAGAATAGAACAGACTTGTCTCATAGACAAGTCAGTTAAAGTATATGAAAGAGGAAAAATTGCATACTTTACCTTATTGTTCCAAGACGTAACTAATCGTTAAAGGGAAAATATACAGTTTTAAAGTTATTTTATAAATTATTTGGTCGTAATAGCTAAAAACTCTCGAAAAATACATGTTATACCTATTGCGAAGGATTAATTGATAAATCATGAGGAAAAGCAGATGATATAATTTATCATTCCTCACATTAATAACTACATCTAAAATCAACGAAATGAAGCGTACTCACACACACTTCAAAGCAGCTAAAACCGGTTCAAAACTGACTAAAAGCAGCTACAACCGGTTCAAACAACTTTCGAGTACCGCATTTCATACTTTAAAGGTCAAGCAATCGGTTTACATGTCTAATTACTACATGAAATATTTAGTTATTTTATGAAAAAACTGATTTCACCCTTTAAAGGTAACATATTTTCCATTTGTAATCTTTTTAACCTTACAATGTATTTAAATAACAGTATATGATTAAGTAACAGTACGTAACAGCCTCAGAGCAGTAAATAAACCTTTGAAAAACATCTCGTTTATACCTGAAAAATACCTTATTTTTTGGTAAGGATGACCTCACTTTACATGGAAACTTCTGTTTTCTCCCTATTTCTATTTCAAAATTTAAAGCTTAGAGAAAAGTTTCTCGACTGGTATAGCGCCCTCTAAGCACTTTTTACGAACTATTTATAGGCTATACTTGAAAGCATTTTGTGATTTTGATGAATACATACCTGATTCATACTACTTATTCTATATAATTATTGATAGACATGGTGTATTTCTGAAAATATAGTAATAAGCCTTCCGGTTATAATAGTTTTGTTGCTTATATCACTCTCATAGCATTGCATCACCATAAAGCTATGTTGAACAAGTAAACCTATTTTTGATAATAATCGAAGGGGAGGCCGGGATAGCCTGGTCGGTAGGGCGCTGGGCCCAGGTCCAAGAGGTCGTGGGTTCTATCCTCGCAGGCCGAAGACTCCCCGTGTAGTAAATGGTGACTGATGCAGGTTAAATCTGTCGAGTCTCAAAGTCCTCCATGTTCCCATAACAAATCAATACCTCTGGGGGTACTGATCCAGGAGTTTCCTAGTCTTCTGGATTGGTTCAAAATTACAAGGCTACGGAGTTGAGCATTAGCAGTCGTAAACCCATTAAATTGGGTCGTCTGTTCAACGACGGTTATAAAATAAAATAAAATAGTCGAAGGGGAGGCCGGGATAGCCTGGTCGGTAGGGCGCTGGGCCCATATCCAAGAGGTCATGGGTTCGATCCTCGCCGGCCGAAGACTCCCCGTGTAGTAAATGGTGACTGATGCACGTTAAATCTGTCGAGTCTCAAAGTCCTCCATGTTCCCATAACAAATCAATACCTCTGGGGGTGCTGATCTAGGAGTTTTCTTGTCTTCTGGATTGGTTCAAAATTACAAGGCTACGGAGTTGAACATTAGTACTCGTAAACCCATGAAATTGGTTCAGCTGTTCAACGACGGTTATAAAATAAAATAAAATAGTCGAAGGGACAGCCTTGGTGAAAGTTGGCCGTATGATTATTTTCCATATTTTGTATATTCAAAGCTCAGCCCCGTCCCGCCCCCTAGCGGGGGCATCCGGGGTGAAAATTTATTGATGAACAAAAGGATACAATACAATTTCCAGTTTGAAAACAAAAGAAGATGAGAATTTACAATGATAAACATGAATAATAAAACAAAATAAATGAATAATAAATAAATATAATAATATTTAATGCTTATCCTAAATTTTAGTTGACATCCTATAATTTTAGTTGACAATGACTTGTATGCCTTAGATTTGAATAGAGACGAATTTGATATAGCATTACATGATTTCTTAAGTATCTTTGAATATTACTAACAACAACAATCTGAAAAAGAATACAGTATATAACATTGGATCCAAGAGGGTAAACAGGCAAGTGAAAGATTGTAAACATTAAAAACATTGGATCAAAAGGTAAATTAGACAAGCAAAAGCAATTTAAACGTAATAAAACATTGAAAACATAGAAATTGAACCAACAGGCTTCCAGAATATAAAATATAAAATATCATTGAACCAAAAGGGTTCCAAAGTTAAAAACAAATAAATAGCAATGAAGTGAAATGAGTAGAATTAAAAGAAAGCATTAAGAGCAATTAGCTGTTAGTGGCAGGGCAGGTGGTCGCTATGCAACCCCGAGAGATGTTAATTAGGTGCAAAGATCTAAATTTGATTCATATGAAGAGGGTCCATGAGATCGTCTGGTGTCATTATATCTACCAGGGTACGTTTAATAATCTCAGTGATAGCATATTTTTGTGCTTTAGATCGGAACCAAAGAGTCAAGTCGTTCATATTACGAAAGAGATTTCCTCGGAGTGTCCGGAATTTGTCACATTCGGCGATTAGGTGTTTAAGAGATTGATATTTTCCACAGTATTTACAGCTGGCTGTAGCTTGGAATAGCCTAGCTTGATGCTCGCCGAAAACTCCGTGACCCGTGAGAAATTGATTAAGAAAGAAATCGCTGGAGAGTCTATTCTCCTTGACCATTGGGTAGAAGATATAGGTTTGTCTCCCATTTGTTGTGGTTGACCACCTGTCCTGCCAAATTGCGTTGCTTACCTGCCTCAGTCTGTAATTGATTTGTGGTTTTGAAAGAGGATAATAGTGATCAACCCTGCCAAGAAGAGTGCCTTGTTTGGCAAGTGCATCAGCTTCCTCGTTGCCAATGTCCCCAGAATGTGCCTTTACCCAGTTGAGACAGCATGTTTTATATTTGACCATGTTCTTAATTTCTTCCACAAGTGGGTCATTCGGATTTGGGTTTTCTAGCGACTGCAGCGAGGATTTAGAATCAGAGAATAAATTAAATGCATTAATATTTTCAGCGTTTGCCCATGTGATTGCAAGTTTGATGGCAGTGAGTTCGGCGGGGTATACACTTGCATCGTTATTAAGTCTAGCACAGTGTTGATAAATGGTGTTGTTATTAAGCTTCACCAAGAAACCACAGCCCACTCTATCCTCGGTCAACCCTGTATCCGAATTTGTTATTTGTCTTCTACTGCTGTCTGTATAGATTTCATAACCCACACCCCTCGGTGAGCTGTAGCCCCTTTCTATCATCTTGAGATCCAAGGGATTATGGTGTACTGGGGTATCTATCGGTAAGGCATCTAGTTCTTTGATTTGGAAGTCGCTATCGAAAATGATTTGCTTATCTCGCGTCCACCGATGTTTCTTTATAGTACAAGTCTGTCTAATTTTTAGGTCGATGGGGGGAATACCAGCAAGAATTTGGAGAGCCTCTGTGCTGGTGGTGGAGTAGCATTTGGTGATATTTAGAAGGGGGATGCGCTGTATGGAGTTCAACTTCTTATTAATTTTCACGTTATTTTTATACCATACAGAGGCTCCGTAAGTGATTTTTTTCTCAATAGCTCGGAGATAAATTTGTTTAAGAATGTTTGGGGACAAGCCCCAGGTGGCTCTACTGAACTGTTTCATTTTGTTGTAAAAGATGTCGACATCGGACTTTAACTGCTCGAGATGTGGCATCCAGCTCAACCGAGGGTCAAAAATCACGCCAAGATATTTAAGTGTTTTTACTGGTTTAATATTGGCAGTAGTTGTGCCAGCCATTTTGATACGCGGTTGCCTTCTAACACATTTGGCGTCTTTAAGAAATGTGATCAATTTTGTCTTTTCAGGTGCGAAAACAAGGCTGTGTTCCCTGGCCCAGTCCGTAAGAGACTGTATAATATCTGTGCCTATTTTGTCGATTCTATAGAGTATTGAATGCTTCATCAGTAAAAAGACGTCATCGGCGAAGGCAAGCAAACTGCAATCATAATAGTTAAAATTGACGATCAATGAATTAATGAGTATGAGCCATAAAATGGGTCCCAGGGACGAGCCCTGGGGTACCCCTACATTGGTTGGTGATTCTATAAGAACATCAATTCGATTAAAACAAACATATCTATTGTTTAAAAAATCAAAAACCACCGCCAGCACCGAGTCGCCCAAACCCAAACTATTTAATTCCTGCTTAAGCAGCCTCCAACTGGCAGAGCCGAAAGCATTTTTAATGTCCATGGCGACGCCGACTGTATGTTTACCTTCGTGTTTAGCAGCTGTGACATAGTCCACAACAAATTTAAGCGCGTCATCCGCTCCCCTGCCTCTCCTGAAGCCAAATTGATTTTCATGTAAGATATTATTGCTTTCTAAAAAATAGATTAATCTCTCAGCAATCAACTTATCCAAAATTCTACCCCAGGTAGAGAGCAGAGAGATTGGACGATAGCTCTGCGGTAATTGAGGATTTTTGCCATGCTTGGGAATCAGGCAGACAGAGGCTTTTTTCCAAGGATCTGGAAAGGAACCCAATTGAAGACATTTGTTCAATACCGATCTGAACCAGTGTTTATTACAGTAATACATGTCCCTGTACACCTCGGCTGGAATTCCGTCTGGGCCCGGAGCTTTATTCGGTTTTATGTTTTTAATGACATGCTCGATTTCCGCGAGTGTAAAGTGTGGGTCATGGTTGCCACTGAATTGAATTCGGGTATCGTCTTCCCGTACCATGGGGAAATGATGATTTAAAATATTGGTAATGGATTCCCTATAGTCTTTTGTGCTTGTGCCGTCTTCCTTAGTCGTAAGGGTGTTATTTTTGTTCCTAATATTAATGCCCTTTGAAATCTTATATGGTTTACCGAAAGCCGTGTTTAATGTGAAGCTATCGACATATTGTTTGATACTGTTGTTTTTCTGGCTCCTGATCATTTTCCTGTACACTGCGAGCTGTTTTTTAAATTCGATTTTATATTGTGCTCTGCTCAGGACGTCAGTGCTTTTCTGGAATCTTCGCCTAAGAGCTCTCACCCTTTTTCTCATGGTCGTGAGCGCGTTGTTCCACCAGAGGTTCCTAGCATTGGTCTTGTTTGTATTGCGCCTGAAAGTTGTTTGTTTACAGATGTTACTGATGTCATTGGTAACGTTTTTGATGAAACTATTAAGTCCTTTTATGCTGTTAATACTATTCGGATCGTACGCCTGCGTGATACCGGTAAGTTTTGCTTTAAGGTCAATCCAGCTTAATTTATTATAATAAAATCTCGTGACTCCGTCAAGTGTTGAGATTCTGGCTGTATTGGTATCCGAGATGAAAGAACAGGTTAGGAGCTCGTGATCAGAGGCGGTGATCCTGTCCTCAACCATGAAATTGGTATAACAGGGACTACTAGCAATAATTAAGTCAATCCAGCTCTGGCCCCGAGGTGTACAGTAAGTGGGCGGACTATTTGGGTCGTTAAGAAGATAAAGGTCAAAGTGATGGATAAATTGGATAACTGGTCCAGATCGGTGTGTCGCGTGCCCCCCCAAACAAGGGATTTGGCGTTAAAGTCGCCACAAATCAGTAAGTTATTAGTTACGTAGCGCGTCGCCATGGACTCCAGTTTAGTGATATAATTATCTATTGGCTCGCTGGGGGAAATATAAATGGATATGAATATATGTTCCGTATTATGGTAAGTATAGCCAATGACTTGCAAGCATTGCTCATTAACGATGCAATAGTCGTTTAGATCATTACGATTAATCAGTATAGCTGCTTTTGGCTTTTCGTTCGCGGCGTATATTTTAATGCTACTAGTAAAATCAGTAATATAACCCTGGGAATTAAAATACGGTTCGTTAAGACTGACGATATCAAGTTTTAAGTCTAAGATATCGTGATTTAATTGAATATTTACAGCCCTGGATCGATGGAGGTTGAGATGGCCGAAAGTAAGATCAACATGGGTATTAATGTCCATAGTTTGTCCTTTTAATTTGCTGATCTCTGGCACGTTTGAGTTGGGGGCAGTCTATGTCAAATGGGCTGTGATTGATGTCGTGGATGGCCTTAAATTTTCTATTGGCTATATCGCAATTAGTGCATAACCTAAGATTTTGGCATTCCTTGTCTTGGTGACTAGTCTTAGAACACTTCCTGCAGATTTGCTCGTTAGCACGATCCCTGGCTAAGTGGCCCAGCTGAGCACACTTGAAACACTGTCTGACACGGAGATGTTCCCTGTAGAAATACCTGCTCCATCTGATGTTCAACTTTCCGATGTTCATAATTTTATTAAAAGCTAATGGTTGGATTTCCACAACCCAATTATTCTTATCCTTACCGGCGCGCAGGGGAAATCTAACATCTATATCTTCCTGTTCGATGGTATTCTGATTTATGAGCGCTTCTGTGAGTTCTTCCTTACCAATGTCCCCATCAACACCAAAGACAATAATGGATGGATTAATCAATTTCGGTCTGGCAATCCCATACTTCTCCATCAAAGTATTTCCTCTGAATTCCTGTTCAAGGATCTTCAATTCACGCTCGGTATTTGTCTGTATCAAAATTCCCCCGTCTCTGATCTTAGCCAGTCGCTTCACTCCGATCTTGAGTTTGTTTGGATCAAGGCTACCCAAAATGTCTGATTTTGTTTGCTTGCTAGTTGGTTGGTCTTATTAGTGCAATGTAATCTTTGGGCCTTGTCTTTTGAGGCATCGGGGTTTCCCGTTCTTTGTATCCCTTGAGAGCGTCGGCGTATGATCGATCATTATTTTAGGCGGTGTCGTTGATAGCGTGTTCCGTGGTATCGAGCTGATCAGAAGCACTGTCGAGTCGATATTTCATTACAGCCAAATTAGCATCTTGCTTACCAATAATTATCAATAATTCCGTCACTGCCGTAAGAATTTCGGTTTTATCACCGTTAGCTATTTTGCAGGTAGATTTGTATAAGACGTTTCTTATTTTGGTCTGCAATGCCGTGCCGTCTGTCATAAAATGTGTTTGGACCTGGCCATCCCCCTCTCCATCATCACCAATGTCTATAACCTCCTTTGTCTCCGAAGATGTCGTAGACATCTCTTCGGGCCACTCAGTGCTGACAGTCAAATAAGAGATTTATGGGAAAAACCACATAAACACTAAAATTAATTACCAAGTGAATAGAATAAAATCCGAGGGTGCTAAAACGCTACAACCAATACACAATATATAAATGCAGTTAAAACACAATAAAACTAAATATAAAAGAGTAATAATAGATTAAAATCAATCGATGGGGAAAGGATCAAACTTGATCAGTTCCAATAAAATACGAAAAAGAACAGCAAGAACCCTTTTTTTTAAAAACTTACTAACACTCATTGGTCGTAAAATTGGTGACTTGGTATAGTGAAGTAGATGCATTCGCCACTGTGGAGTTAACATTCCTATTGCGCAAAGAACAGGGGATATAAGTGAGTTACTCAGTTTTAAGGTTTGAGCGAAAAAGATACCTTCTGGTTGGCTAGTTATAGTGTATTGGCACGAGAGCCAGAGATGGCTATGCTGCTTCATGCACTATGCAAAAGAATTGCGATTTTATTTATATTAATGAATATAGTTCTAATGTTCTGATGAGATTGCGATGTATAGGGCTACTAAGTAAGAATGAAATATCAGCATAAAAGCGGCCAAAACGTTTCTTTCTCAAATGTTTCACTCGTCTACAGTCAGTTATCCTGTGTTTAATGGAAATATCAGGATAAAAGAGGCCAAAGCGTTTCTTTCTCAAATGTTTGACTCGTCCTCAATCAGTTATCCTGTGTTTAATGGAAATATCAGGATAAAAGCGGCCAAAACGTTTCTTTCTCAAATGTTTGACTCGTCTTCAATCAGTTATCCTGTGTGTAATGGAAATATCAGGATAAAAGCGGCCAAAACGTTTCTTTCTCAAATGTTTGACTCGTCTTCAATCAGTTATCCTGTGTTTAATGGAAATATCAGGATAAAAGCTGCCAAAACGTTTCTTTCTCAAATGTTTGACTCGTCTTCAATCAGTTATCCTGTGTTTAATGGAAATATAAGGATAAAAGCGGCCAAAACGTTTCGTTCTCAAATGTTTGACTCGTCTTCAATCAGTTATCCTGTGTTTAATGGAAATATCAGGATAAAAGCGGCCAAAACGTTTCTTTCTCAAATGTTTGACTCGTCTTCAATCAGTTGTCCTGTGTTTAATGGAAATATCAGGATAAAAGCGGCCAAAACGTTTTTTTATCAAATGTTTGACTCGTCTTTGATCAGTTATCCTGTGTTTAATGGAAATATCAGGATAAAAGCGGCCGAAACGTTTCTTTCTCAAATGTTTCACTCATCTACAGTCAGTTATCCTGTGTTTAATGGAAATGTCGACTTGATATTGAGTGCAGATACCTTCTGATATTTATACTACTAACATAACTCTTAGAATGCGTCTTTGTCTGTGAGCGATTTTTTGCTCAATACCGTGACAAAGCAATCTTGGTTAAGAGAGATAAAGAATAATTTATCACAAAATACAGTTACTTCGATGTTCAAACTTCTCTTAAGTATTTTATTTTTAGAATTAACAACCACAAACTGTTTTTTTTTGCATACTGAACTGGTGGTCTTTTAATGCTTTTTAGTTTTTTTTCCTCCTCTGTGTACCAACAGGTGTCGTCCCGTGTAGTCTTATTAAGTAACGCGTATGCGCAGACAGTATATCCATAGCTATTGCTGAGTAGGAAGTTTTAGGTGTTAAAATAAAACTGGATATTCTGTGTATAATAAACGGACTCAGTAAAAAAAGATCCGATAGAATAGAGACAATAAAATATTTACCTTTAGTCTGCTGGACTGGTTTCAGTGACATAAAGTTTAAAACACACAAGCTTTAAAATAATCTAATAAAAATGAAGTAAGATCAAGTATAAATTATTCATCATATCATAAAAAATACTTTAAAAAGTGATTCAACAAATT
Source organism: Parasteatoda tepidariorum (assembly GCF_982258835.1). Taxonomy (NCBI): domain Eukaryota; kingdom Metazoa; phylum Arthropoda; class Arachnida; order Araneae; family Theridiidae; genus Parasteatoda; species Parasteatoda tepidariorum. The sequence continues at coordinate 91,125,776 of NC_141756.1, read as the reverse complement.
TTTCCGATTATCTATTTTAAATCTGACGAAGAGAATTCAATTGAAACTGGAAGGGAATCATCGTAATATATCGTGGACTTATAAGGCACATTTAAGAATGGTGCCATAAGATTAAAGACCATTTAGTTTAGATAAAAGATCATATTCCTGTAAACTGACTAAAAATTCCTTTTTAACGAGTGTATCAATTAAGTATCGACACCATTTATGTATATTTTTTAAAAAATTTTAATAATTTTTAATCAAGACAAAAAGTTGTAACTTCATACACAGATCGAAAACAAAAGTAAATACATTAGAAAACAAAATTATACATTTGATGCACCTAGTTGACAAACCAAATGTTCAAGGCATAAAAATAAATTTATATACTTGGAAAGTTTTTTCATGTCTTTTCCATTCAATAATCAATATGGAAAAATTATGAATTTATAAAATAACAGATTAGTAATGCATTATAAGCATAAGCATATCGACATAACAGCATATTAACATAATCGTATATAAATGATATAATAACATCATTATAAATAGGTGATATGAAAATAACATAATATAATACAATTACGCATAACAGCAGCTGCAAAAATGCGAAGTCGCATTAACTCACTTTTAAATTTAATTCTTTTTTTAGATTATGTTTTAAAAAGAATCTTTGTCCTCGGTCCATTTTATCAACCTTTCGGTATTCGATTCGAGGTGAATTTCGCACCATTCCAGAAAGTGTTTTGGCCACTTATATTGTAATGGTTCATTAGAATAAACTGCCTTATTTCATTCACTACAGAAATAACATTCCTTTCTGGCTGAGGACAATTATTCAACCTACAATAAAACATTTCAACGTCGAGAAGAGCCAACTGAAAGTATTCATCAAAATTAAGCCACGTTTCACAACCAAAGGTTAGGTTGTTTTCAATTATTGTTTGGTAAAAGTATTTCTTTAATTCATCGGTAATCATCTCGTTATGAGCTACGAAGTTCATGTCAAAGATTGCATTCTTCGTATCAATAATTCGATTTTTAATATCGATATCGCTTCCGCCACCACTTCCCAATACCGATCCCAGGAACTCAATATAGTCTTCACTGACTATGTTTCTCTTGCCGATCTTCAGTTTTCGTTCATCATCTTCGGTTATCCCTAAATATTTGATATTTTTGAAACTGATTTGCAAATTTAGTTTCCCCAAATGTTTCAGCAGGCTCTCAATTGCAACACTTAGATGCTTCTGACTATCGGAAAAAACAACTAAATTCGTTTGTTCCGAAAGAAACGAAAACAAATATGGTGTGTCCAAGGAGAAATTATCTTTAAAGTTTTCATTTAACCAATCTTTTATTGCCCTTCGAATGTAAACATTAAATAATGTTGGGGATAAGGCACAGTTTTTCTTAAGCCCTTTAGATACTGGGTAACTAAGTTTAGAAATTTCGTTTGAAAAGATCATGCGAACAGTATTGTCTTTGTATAAATGCTTAACTATCTTCACTAAAGAGTCCTCAATCCCTAGATTTTGAAGCTCATTAATCATATTTATGCGTGGAACATCAAGAAAAGCTTCCTCCAAATTCATGAAAACTAAATGCAAGGGTGTATTTCGTTGCAAAAGTAATCTTCTTAGAACAAAAGTTGCATCCAAACATCATACTTCATGAATTAGTTTGCATTTTGCTTGTAAAGCATTTCTTGCTTCAATAAAATTTCTTATAATTGCACTCATGACCTGCATAACCGCATGGGAAACACATTTTAAACAATTTATAAGATTTAACTGTTCTTAGTCACCAGACTGGTAAAAGAAAAATTGGTCATTAATTTTCTCTGGTATTGTTTGACCACCAAGGATGGCTTGAATTAAAGAGAGTAAAACACTTATCAATGTATCGCTTCCATGTTTCAGCAGTCGCATGCTAATGCCACCTGGTGATGGCAAGTCAGTATCTTCGAATTCATTCAAAACTTCTTTGATATTTTTAAGAGTTACTGGTATAGAAATATCAGATGGTTCAATCGTATTTTCTAAATCATCAATAAACTCTGGGCGGCATTCTTTAAAATAGTTTCCAATAAATTTTTTACCTGCTGTCAGAGTTGTAACAGGCTGATTTTCTAACTCTTTTAAGATGCTACAAATGAATTTTTTCCCTCGAAAATGCTTTTCTTTTGAAATTTCATTAATAGCTTGGCAAATTCCTTTTCAAACTTCAAACTTTTCATTAAGGGAAATATCAAATGCATCTTTTTCCAAAGGTGTACCAGTTGTACATTTTTTAATTCCACCCAACAAAAATAAGGATCTATCTTCCTGTCGATCAATTCCCAAGACATCAGTAGCGGCAGAATGCATCGCTTTCTTGAAGATATTATACAAATCAGCTGCTGAATTAAACTCATTATTCTGGAATGCAAAATGAAGATAGCTATCAAGATTATCTTGATATTGTTTTTCAATTGTCTCATTAAATAGCAAATGGGAATTATACACGTTTAATGAGAAATTTGGAATCAATGCCAACGCCTCTATGTAACTATGATCTGTTATCTGGCATCTATAAGCAGAAACATCCAAAAACTTCCAATTATTGTCTTTTTGCCCTTTTTATCGTACCAAGTGTATGTACGTATGTCTTCATGTTTAAAAAAGGTGTTTAAAATCTTCAAACGAAAATCCTTACAAATTTGAATAAGAATATCGCCATTATTGTTCGTTCTCTCATCGCCGAATTTTCCAATTTCTTTGCTGTCTTCGGATGTACCAACCCAAGCTTTGAAATCCCCCAAAATGACCATCTCGTCTGTAATACTTTCTTCCATAACTTTTCTTAATGCGTTCACAATTCTGAACTCATTCCGATTGTACTCATTATCCCCATAAAAACCAATGATCACGATTTTATTCCCCCCCCCCACTTTAAGTCTGACTCTGATTATTCGTTCGTTAATTACTTTCCATCGCATACCAAAGGAAGGTTTTTTTTGACCAGAACAGAGACGCCGGCTCTGGCAGGATCATCGTGAACACCGCTGTAGACGTGGATATACTTCGAATATTCCTCTTTTCCATATCCTTTGAGTTTAGCTTCTGTAAGCACAACCACATCTTTGTTTTCTCTTTCAATTTCGGCAAAAATTTTCTTCTTTTTTTTTCTTCTTTTAAACCACGTACATTCCAAGTCCCGAATTTAAAAAACCTGCTGGGAATTTCTTTCCTCTCCATCCTTCACAGAAATAAAGAAGAAGAAGAAAAAGATGATATAGTTATCTTAACTATTAGTAAGATGCTATTAGTACTTTACAGTCATTTTATGCCTATTTTCTAAAGCGTTTACAAGTCACACATAAAACTGATGTATTCAACTGAAACACTGATAACAAATGTAATTTATAAATTTTATGATTGAAGTTCAGTTTACTCTTGTCTAGCAGTTTTATGGTCCCGAAGTAAAGTAAGAAAGCTCTTCTGATGTCTCATGATATGCATTCCACCATTCTGATGTAATACATAAATTCTAAAAAAAAAAAATAATCAAAAGCATTATTGACGAAAATAATAAATAGAATTCTAAATACTTAAAAACTTATAAATGGATGTTCGTACACTTTAAAAACTTTGTCAGATAAGAATCTAAATTATTTGCATGAATAAAAATTTTACAAAATGGCACAGCATCATATTTTGTTGCTGGGAGTAGTTAATCTAAAGTCTTATAATAAGAGACATTTTAATAAACATATTTTAATTGTATCTTATTTCTTAAACGAAATTTATCTTTATAAAATTATTTCAAATCTTGTTTAATATATGCATTACAGCTTGAAAAGAAGTTCAGATAAATTGTAAATACACTATCTGGAAGAAAGTGACGGGACACTCCTCGAAAAGTAGAAAAGTCGACAATACAGCTGACACATGCGCAATAATAGGTATCACGTGTCAGCCATATCCTATAAATACTCTGTGGATTCGACTAGTTTTGTTTTTGTCAAGATGCCTTCACAGAAAGAGTAGTCGGAGTTCGAGAAAGGTGAGTTTGTTGGATTACATCTTGCCAATGTGTCAATTAGAGAGATATCCCGTCTCCGTAACTGCTCAAAATCAACTGTTTCACGTGATTTGTGTCGCTACAAGACTGAGGGACACTGTCAGAACCAACCCCGAAGTGGACAACCTACAGTTCTCACCAGCAGGGACCAGCGGGTGCTCAGCAGGGACATTCGAAGTAACCGCCAAACATCCATGGATAACATCGCTAATGAGTTTAGACAAGCCACAGGTGTGGCCGTTTCGACCAAGACTCTTCGTATCGAGGCCCATAAGTTAGGTTACACTGGATGTTTGGCGGCCCATAAGCCTTTGATTACGAAACCCAACAAGGGAGCGCGCCTTCGATGGGCCAAAGACCACCTTTCTTGGACTCTTGTTGACTGGAAACGCGTGCTTTGGAGTGACGAGTCACGATTTACCCTTTTCCGTTCCGATGGGCATGTTTGGGTATGGCGTTTACCAAGAGAACGCCTTTTGCCCGAGTGTCTCGTCCCAACTGTAGAGTTTGGTAGAGGAGGATTGATGGTATGGGGCTGGCCCACTGGTGAAGGTTGATGGTATGATGAATGCCGATGGATACTGTGATATTCTCGACAATCATGTCCTTCCTACCTTGTGAGCAACGTACGGTATGGATGATTGCTTGTATCAAGACGACAAAGCAAGATCCCATGTTGCAAGGAGGACTCTTGATTAGTATGTGAACAACAACGTTAAACGCATGGAGTGGCCGGCTCCGGGCCCTGATCTTAACCCAATTGAACATCTCTGGGACGAATCGGACCGCCGGTTGAGGGCCTGCATCCCACTCCCCAAAAGCAAGCATGAACTATGGAGGTTCCTATTAAACATTTAGAAGGAAATTACTCTTGCCAATATGACTAATTTAGTGGAAAGCTTGCCCAGAAGGGTTGCAGCTGTGTTCGCTGCCAAAGGAAGCCGTACCTCCTATTAATTTTAATAAATATGGGTTTATGTCGTTATTGTGTCGTGTCCCGTCACTTTCTTCCAAATAGTGTATTTTCTCGATTGTTTTTCTCTCCGTTTGGCTAAATACGCTACATGTATTTTTTCCCCCACCTATACAATTTATGAATTTATTATAGGTTCCATAGATTATATCAGCTGGTATCTATTAGTTCAGCAGATACTAAATCCTCAGTAATTCAGATAAATACTATCTATTATCTGTCAGGTACCTCAGTCAACTGACAGATAATATCTTAATAATACTATACCTGTAAACCTGTAACTCACACCCGTACAAGAAATAGCGTCTTGGTGGTGTAATCGGTTAAAATACTGATCAAACCACTGGTTCTGGTTATGAGTTTAGTCCAGCAGCCTGCTATAAAATAGACATGCATACGCATCAAATTTATGTTAACGTGGCTGAAGTTCCTGTGGAAGTTTGGAGATATGATACAAGATTAGACGTTGACCACGTCGTCTGATCACGTGGCATCAGCTCTTACCGGAGCCTTTAGAAGATAAAGTCCTGGAAAACGGCACTAAGTGCTTGGATGTGCTTCAGTAAAGTGCACACAATTCTATCTATACGTATGTAAGTTTTATCCTATATTGATAAATAGGAATGATAGACTAAGTTTTTATATATTTAAAAAAAAATACACAGGGACTCTTAGTGCATGCATTGGTCTATAAGTCTTAGTGTGTTCATAAGTCTATTCTCTAAGCAAAATCTGCACCTTAATTATAATTAAATAATACGTAATTAAATAAGATAGAAATTGAACTGAAAAGTGGTATATTTAATGACAATCATTTTATTTTAAGAAAATATTTTATTTAAAACGTATTTAGGTGTGCTTTCTGTAGAGGGAAATCCAGCATTTTTAAAAAAATTAGGTCAATAAAAATCATAGTTTTGCCTTTTAAAATTGAATAAAAATATAGGTTATTAATGTCTCTAATTTTTCCGAGTCAATTTCGTGTGCATTTTAATTTATTACGTGATTAAAAACTTAAAATTTTAAACCTTTGCTAAAAACTACAGCAGAAAAACAGTAAAGTAATCTGTGATTTAAATTTGAATATAAGCGCGAGTGATATTGCAAGGATAATTCTTACTTGTTAGAGGCATAACATTTGTAAGCAGTTTCTGAAATTTTTTATTGCCTTTTTTTTAAGCTTTTAAATCTCAAACTTGACCTAAAAGTTACATTACATGAATCGCTTCAATGATCGCACGGCATGCAAAGATTCACGCATTGTTAAATAAGTGACATTAATGAAAAAGACTAATATAAAAACAGATAACGGATTAAATATTTTTATCGTTTTGTTGTTTTTGATATTGTTATCATTACTTTTCACTATTTTTAGTTAATTGTTATTTAAAGAGTAATTAAATACTCGTATAGGGAGAATGTTGTAACTGCAACCACAAATAACTTAAGACTACTGTAAATATTTTAGCCACATAGCGGAAATATATGTTACGATGGCTGGAAGGGAATTGTACCCATGTCCGAGAGATCGTGAGTTCGATCTCTGTCGGCCAAAGAATCTCCGTGTATAAAATGGTGACTGGTGCACACTAAATCTTTCATGGCCACAAAGTACCCCAAGTTCTCATAACAAATCAATGCGCCTGAAGATACTGGATTAGAAATTAATTGTCCTCAGGTTCTGGACAAAATTACAATCTGTGGAAAGATGGATGGTGTTTGAATATGTCCTCCCTGTTAAACGGGATGCGACATATGTATGTGAAATCTGAATCATCTTCAGGGATGCTGCCGAGACCGTCGCCAATAGCCCATTATGATTCTCTAGTGCGATGTAAATAACACTACTGTATTGCACTCAGTATATAAATCTAATGCCTGCAACAACAGACACTATCTGCTGTGTTGTAGACCATTTATTGTTTTCGAGGTAAAGGTAATTTCTAAAGAATATTTTTTTTGGTATAATTTTCTTAATTGGACCTGTTGTTGCTTCGGGAATAGAACATTTACGTGGGAGTATAATTCGATATGAATTCTGCTTCCGGCTACAGTGCTGACGTAAAAAAAATTATCAGTAGCAGACGAATCGTAAGTCAGAATCTCCTTGCCGTAGGTAGGTAGGTTTTTCCTGTCTATGTAATGCAAAGGCAGGCTAATTCCACGACAAAGTCCTCCACGAAGGATAATTTGTCCTGCTACTTCATCTAAGAATTCCCTTATCTTCTGGCTTGGGTTTTAAATTCAAAACCTTTGAGATGAACATTGATAGTAGTTAATTCAAAAATGGGTGAACTGCTCAACGCTGGTTATAGAATGAAGTGAAAATCAACTTATCTGAAAAATAAAACCATTTAGCATTTTTATTTGAAAAAAAGCTAAAAGTAAAAAAAAAGTTTATAAGCTTAACAAAATGAAAAAAAATTCCTAGTCCTTCGTAACTTGTATCTCAGTATTATACTTTGGATCGGTTCAAAGTATGTACTGTAGGTCCGGTTGGCACAAATATATTTCTCTATAAACCTTGAAACTCGCGACACAAAAAATTTTTATGTTACAATTCAGTTTTTAAATTTTGAAATCTTCCTACAAATTGTTATTTGGTATTATTTTGTGATTGATTTGATTTATATCAGCTTATGCAGACTACTTAAGAACTATTCAAAAAATAACTTTAATTGTATGAATATCTTTATTCAATTAATTATGAAATCGCGAAAAAAAAGACACAAAATGATTGTTATCTAAGAATAAACATCCAATGGTCCTAAATATATTATGTTGTCCTAAATATATTATGTTGTACCTTAGACCAATGGTTGTTAATTTTTTTGTCCATGGAACCCAAAATGATTGATCTTCTTTTAGCGGAACTTAATGAATTAATTTAATTAGCAATTGTGAAATATGTTTTAGCTATCTTGGAGACTTGGTTCAGTTTTTATCTTTGCCTTTTCTTTTACAGTTAGTGATAAAGAATGTTATAATTTAACAATTTCATTGTTTAGATATCAAAGATAAGTGACGAGTCCACAAAACTTGGACTTTATCTGAGGTATAATCTCGGGTTCAGTTGGGGTCGGACAAAAATTCTTGGGGCTCGGATCAGTGACTTAGCAGCACCCCCTGCAAGAATTATAAATGCACCCTATCTAAGACTTAACACAATATTTTTAAAATTATAATAAGAGAGAAGAGCACTATGTAGAGACATTCAGGATTATCGAGCAATCAAAATTGTTGAGATTTTCAATACTTTGGAAATTCGTTGCGATAACCTCCGAAAAAAGCTATCAAAAGACTTCATTTGTTTAGATTTGGCGCGCTCAAAAACTTAAATACGCAATTCAAAATTTCAGACTTTTTTTTGCATAAAAAAAATAAAAAAAGTAAAAAATTTTTTAACAATATTTTTTATGTTCAGATGCCCAACGGCGACAAACAAAAAACAACGGCTACATCCTTACGTTTTTTTTAATATAGAATGATGGATAGAATGCTTTGAATGCATTCTATATTGCTTTGCTAATATAGAATGCTTTAAATATACTCGATCTCTGAATTGATCAGATTTAAAAATATAAAAACTATTTCAAGTATTGAAAAACGTTATTAAATTTTAAAATAAACATAAAGTTAGCGAGATTTTTTTTTTCCTCAATAAAAACCACGATACACTTACACACTCATAAATAACTGTAATTAAAAAAAGCAGAGTATTTTATAAATTAAATTATTCAAAATGGCAAAACAAACGGCCTTAGGGAAGAAAAACTATATTTGATACCATTCTCTGCAGTTAAATTCCTTACAGTAGGTTTAAAATATTTTATTTATAATAAAAATGTTTCATTCCTCCTTTTATTAAAATTAGTAATGTCCACCGTCTCTGTTTCGGATGTTCAATTTAAAGATACATTTTGTTTTGCATCGCAAAACCTACAAGACTTAGAAGCCTGAAACTACTAAGATGTATAGACTAGGGTTTACAGGTATCATGATGGAAAAAAACATAACTATTTAACTTAAAACTATGTTTAAACTGATTACCCCGTTAAATTTAAAAATTAAATAAAATTTTCAACAAAATAAAAAGCACTGCAACACATTTACTGTTTATGAAAAAATTTAATTATAAAAATGTTCTGAAAAGCTTAAAATGGAATTTCTAAGAATATCTCCACAGTTCAGATAAATCCACACGTATCCAACTATTAAAAGGTTACGCATCCAATTATAATTTTATAACATTTTAATAAGAAAGAACGTTATGGGCTTTACTTGTTTCGTGCTTAAAATAAATTAACTAGGCTTAAAAGGACGCTACACATCGGTAAAACTCTTTTATTGTATGCCACCATCGATTATGATAGATTTGAAGAAATACATGATTTAAAGTAAAGAAAAGGCAGTTCATGTTAACTTTCAGTAATTCATAGAGTTTTAAATGCTGAGAATTTGCAAACAAATGTAAACAAATTGCGAAATGCAAGCAAATTACGGCAGGATTACTTAGGATTAACAAATGAAAAAGTAATCGTGCGTAATTTACTTAAATTTTGAGAGCCACGATAGGCTCATCGGTTAAGGCACTGAATTGACCTTATGAAGAACTGGGGTTCGATTCTCAAAGGCGGCTTGAAACGAATCCAGCTTTAGATCGATGAACATAAGCTTGTCTGTGAAGAAAAGGCGGTCTTGTGAGCAGTGCTGACCATATTGTACAATCATGTCGTTGTTCACGAAATTGTAGAGCCTTAATCTGCTTGGCCTACAACGGGATGTAGCAGGAATGATTTGCTTTATATCTTGAAAGCATTTCTTCAGCGTATTATTCTTAGTCTACCTAAACTCACTTTTCTCTTAACTTCAAATTTAAATTATAAAATACATTATTATTAAATTACTTTCCAAATAGATTAAATTCCTAAGTTCCAAGTTTTCTATAATATTTAAATTACCAGTAATAATATATTTATGATGTTTATCTACAAAATCAAAATATTTCTCTTCTCCACAGTGACAATCATAATCGGATACATTAATCCTCCCTAAATTTTTCCTTATTTCATTATAGTTAAATATAGTTCTACCAAGAGATTTATTATATTTAAAGCTTTTAATTATGTTAAAATCTTTTAATGGAAATAAAGTTTTAAAATTTTCAAAAATATTATGATATTTGATCTTCTCGAAAATAGGATTTTGAAAGTTAATAACGAAATATAAATTATCTAAATTTTTTAAAAAAAAAAAAAAAAGAAAAGAAAAGAAAAACAAAGAAAAAAAGAAAAAAAAATTAGATAATTTATATTTCGCTATTAACTTTCAAAATCTTATTTTCAATAAGATCAAATTTCATAATATTTTTGAAAATTTTAAAACTTTATTTCCATTTAAAGATTTAAGCATAATTAAAGGCTTTAAATATAATAAATCTCTTGGTAGAACTATATTTAACTATAATGAAATAACGTTTGAACGTTTTTGTATAACGTTTTTGTTAAACTAAAATTATTAGTAGAATCTTTCCTGTTGAACAAAAATCGTTAAAATTTTATAATTCAGCAACCAAAAGCTATAGTGTAATTTTAAAAAAGTCAGTTTATGCGTTATAAACGTAACTGTTATGAACTTGATGTAAAAAGTATATAGTATAGTATATAGTGCTATAGAATAATAGTATTACATAAACAAAATTTCACACTTTGACCCGAACCAATATTATTCCATACGATAAACAGAGAATATGTAGGAATAGAATTGTTCATTTATAATCCTAAAAACGCATTTTAAAAACAAAATTTCTGTTCAGAACTCCAGCATTCATGAACAGAAATTTGTATATTCAAAATCATTTATAAGAAGATAAAAAGATTCTTATACAACATTTAGTACAAACGGTACGGCTAAGGAAAAGTATTACAACTATTTTATCATTGTTTAGTTCATGAAATTGATATTAAGAATGATTGAAATCACTTTCTATTAAATATTTATAAAGTAAAAATAGATTAAGATCATACATTCATACGATCATACGATAATTTCGGTTTTCTTGTTCACAAAAATTTGTCAGAATCTGAGATTAAACTAAAAGCGCAAAATTTGGTGAAAATTTACTCATCCGATTTAGAGGAAAACTTTGTAGATGAATTTTTACTATTTTCAAATTTATATGAACATAAATCTGCACAAGAAATGTTGAAGGCTCAAATTAAAGATTAAATTGTGAATACTTTTCCTAACGTTCACATTGCATTAAGAATATATTTGTCGATTCTTGGATCAAATGCAGAAGGAGAAAGATCTTTCTCCAGATTAAAATTGATAAAAAATTATTTGCGTTCAACAATGAATCAAGATCGCTCGCACTAATGTCTATTGAATACGACATTTTGCGTAGTTTGGAATTCGACAGCATAATACAAGATTTCGTTGAATCCAAAAATTGTAAAAAAGTAATATATTCATAAGATCATAAGATTCTGCAAAATAATTTATTACCGAAAAATATTATATTTTTATTTGAATCTTCATAATTTTGTGCAAAATACACTTGTTGTTTTTAAAGCTAAATTATTTTTGTCAACAAATTTTTTTCTCCCAAGTTTTTCGTAGGCCCCTGAATTTCGTAGGCCCTAGGCACGTGCCTAGTGTGCCTATAGGTTAATCCGGCCCTGGGTATACAAACGATAAAACTAGGCCTATAACCTATAGGCACACTAGGCACGTGCCCTAGGCACGTGCCTAGTGTGCCTATAGGTTAATCCGGCCCTGGGTATACAAACAATAAAATAGAAGGAAAGATTAGAGAACTAAACGGAGCCATAAAAAACTTTTCGAATGTGGTTTGTATTAAACTGATTAAAGTATATTTAAAAATTGCTATTTATGTAATCACTTCGTGTAATCATCACAATCTTTGTGATGATTTGCAATTCACTCACTTTACCATTACTGCTTACAAAAGGACTTGTGATTTCTCAATATTTAAAAAATGATATGATCGTCTGTTTACTGAGTGAATTTTCGTAACGGAGCCTATCGAAAAACGGTTGTCAATGACAATCTGGCAATGACATGCGAGGAGATAAGAGACCAGACTACTCCAAACGAGTGATTAAATTTCAAAGCGACCGGATCACGCTATTGGTCGAAAATGACATCACTACTTGTGGGGAAAGGAGATGGTATGTGTCGATTGCCTGAAGTTGACGGGATTGTTGTCGATTGCCTGAAGTTGACGGGATTGCTGAAAATTTGCCTACAAACAAGGTAACTTTCTATTTTCTTTATTTCTATTTTCTTTATTTCTGTTTTCTTTATATCTATCTAATAATTTTTTAATTGATTTCATTACAATCTTAAGTCATATAACTACGTTTATTTTCAAATGCGATTTTTAGCCCAACATTTAAAAATAATGATTTAAATAAAAGAAATGACTGTTCTGTAGGTAGGAAACACTATTGCAAGGTTAATTAACAGTAAGATTTGCTCTTTCCGGGGCCTTTTTTCTTCTTCGGAGAGGCGAAATTATGACGTTATTTCAAACCAAGATTTTATGTTATCTTTTAATTTTTCTAAATATTCGAATGCAATTTAATTTACAGTTTTTTTTTAAAAGTTTATAACAGGAAGTTTACGAATTAATTAATAGACTCAGAGCTATAAGGTTAAGGCAACACAAAGTTTACCTTCATATTTTCAGCGTAAACATTGGATCTATACTTTTACACAACTTCACCCAAAATATTGCACGTGAAATTGGATTTTTGCCGGAAAAAATTTTTTAATTCTTGAAACAATGGAAGAACTAAAAATCCTTACGAAATAGAAAAAAAGTAGACCAAACGCAAAATAGACAAAGAACCAAAATACATTCTTCTTCCTAGGCCCTACAGCCGGTAACGGGTCAAGACAGTCTCAGTCAGTAAAACCGTTATATTCGATGCTATATATTTTTCCATCTATTAACTCTCAAGTCCTTTAAATACTCCTCTACTCTAACCATCTTGTTCTAGGTCTACCTCTTTTTTTTCCCCTCTGGTGCTTGGAAGGTTATTTTTTTAACATGATTTTCATCGCCATATTGAATATCGTCGCTATATCGCTAGATATAGCGATTAGGGCTATATCGCTAGATACATGTCCTAACCACCTTATTTGATAGACCTTGATCCTTTTTACTTTGTTAGGTTCTTTGTGTTTTGATTGTAATTCATGGTTATAACTAATTCTCCAGGCCATGTTTTGAACTAGAATACATATAAAATAAAATTTTCCAAAATTTGTCAGAATAGCTTTGCTTAAATTTTGCCGCAGGATTTTTATTTAAAACATAATCAAATACTTTTTTTCAATTTATTTCAGTTTTGCCTTAAATTTATTTCTGATCAAATTTACTGAAGCTAAAACTTATTTTTGGTTTAGATTTAGAATGTTACTAAATTTAAAATCCTTTGATTCCTCCAAAGGTGTTTTCACGTTTTTTTTATTTTTTTTATTTTGTATTATTTTTAAAATCTGTTTGAAATAATAAATATTATAATAGCATGGCGTTTAAATCCTCTATAGGGGGTAACATCAGAACCATCGCGATTCTTTCTCTTTTTACAAGGTAAGCTTTCTTTTAATTATGATCCTCATACTCGTACTAATGTTTTTGAATTCCAAGCGTTAGTAAGTACTCGTTCGATTTGAGTTCAAATACATTTACATTTTTAGAATAATACATTTAACATAAAGCATTCATTTTTGTAGCTTTTTTTAGGAAAATATTAACAAAACAATATTGATAACAAGAGAAAACTGCAAAAGATCATAGCATAAATTGTTTACTGCAGTTTTTTATAAAAGTAAAATTTTTATTATCGGGTATAAAATTTTAATTATCGCTTATTTTGATACTTTTATTAAGTTTTATGTGTTTTTCAAAATTATAATTCCAAGTGAATTTATCACACCGAATGAAGAATAAAATCCTCAGGGGTAGTTCTTAATCTGTAAATAATTAGGATTTTCTATACAGTTAGAATATTCACAGCTGCGAATGAACTTCATTTATAATGTCGGGGATCCGCCGAAAGCAGATCAGTCATTTAGGGTTTAATAGACGAAAAAATTAAGGACCATTGATCTAAGACAGTGGTTCTGTTTTAAATATTGGTCAAAGTCTTTCGTATCATAAAAATATTCACCTTCTTCTGAATCGTAACTTATTTTTTTATTCTTAATTTGTTTAAATATCTTTGCATAAACATTTTCCATTTATTTAAAAAAATATATAAATATGTGGTGTAAAAATGCTTTGTGTTCTTTCTTTCTATTGCACAATCACAGCCATAGAGATGGCCTTATTGCACAATTCCTATGAGAGCCATCTAGATAGCCCTCTTACGTCATAGCCACCAAGATGGCTTTATTACGCAATCATTACAGCCATCAAGATGGCTCTCTTTCGCAAGACATCAGCTTTTCCGAATCTTTTTTTAAACAATAAGTTTTTTTTTTAAACTAAAAGAATTTTTCAAAGTTAATTCAACAGATAGGAAGATAAATAATCGAAGCTTTGCTGTTTAAATTAATATATAATAAACTTAGAAAATAAAAAAAGTCTTATTATTTTTTTAGTTATCTAAATTAATAATAATAAATAAAGCTTTAAAATAATATAGTTCGTTTTCAGAATGTTATGCTATAAGTCAGAAACTTTACGCTAAATAAGAAAACTTTATGAATCTAATATTTAAGTAATTCGTTTAATAAAACTATAAGTAATTCATTTTCAGAATAATAAAATACAATAAGATATAAATAATTAAAAAACATGCATGAAAAAATATTATAATACTTTGAAAATACAAAAAAAAGAAAAGAATAATTTAATATAATAATCTACTTAACTCAAATGTAATAATCTTAAATATAATAACCTAAATAAGACTAACCGACTCCCTCGACGATTTGAACTCAAATGAACGAACACGGAAGTAAATGATATTTAGAATGTTCTATCGAAAGGCGTAGAAAATTCTAGTAGGACCTGACGTCATTCAATGAATCATTTGTTGCTCGAATAAGTATAGATATTTTTTATGATTTGACATCTCTTTCATCTATCCAGCTGTTAAATTCTTTTGGATAACCTAGCCCAGAGGTGGCGAACCTTTATGCACCAACGTGTCATTTCTTCTAAAAAATTGTTTAATTTGGTCATAGACGTGCCGTCAAATAATTTTGACTTCGTAATTACTGGGAAAATAACAATACTAAATAATATCAACTCAAAACTCTTTATTTACTACGAAAAAGAATACATTTCGCAATGTCTCAGTTATATGCGTAGTTCAACTTAAAGTTACATCAGTGTGGCTTCTGTTGTTGCAGATTGGATGACAAATAACTTATATTAGGTTGTAAGATGTCATTTTAAGCAGGTCTGTTAATTTATTGTTAGCTTGTTTTTTTATGGTTATTAATTATTTTTTGGTATTAATTGTAATTTTTTTGTTAATAATTGTTTATTTTTTTATGTTTGTTTTTGTGAATTTTAATTTAATTGGTAAATTGCTTCACAGTGAATTTCGTGATCGGTGGCGTGCCCAAAATATTATGTGGCGTGCCATAAATGGCACGCGTGCCATTGGTTCGCCATCCCTGACCTAGCCATTTGACGAATAACTTATTATCTTTTCTTTTAATTATTTTTTCTATCTTATATGTTTCAGATTGCGGCTTATATTTAACTAATTCCTTTTCATAATAAGTTCCTTTTATTTCTTCCCCATTTAAATCTTTAACTCTATAAGTTATAGGATCTGTTTTCAAAACTTCAGATATTATAAAAATTTCTTCTGTAAACGTTGGATGGTAACCTCTGGTAAATGTTTCTTTATATTTTGAAATTCTAACTTTATCGCCTATTTTAAACTTTGGTTTCGCCTATTTTATTTCTTTTTTAGAAAATAAATTATTGTATACGATACTTTCATTTTCTGTCCGACTGGCTTCTGAGGGTACCATTTTAATAGATCGATGATAAGAATTATTATAATTATAAACTAATTTATCTAGCACGTCTAAGTATTTATTAGTATTATTTGCAGCCATATATTTTCTAATTTTACCATTAATTGTTCGATTAAATCTTTCAACAATAGAACATTTTATTTCAGCATTTTCAGTAGTAAACCAGTGAATATTATTATCTTTGAATAATTTTTGAGTATCTTTATTAATAAATTCCGTACCTTTATCCGTTTGTAGTTTCTCTGGAATTCTTTCTTTAAAATGAGTTTAAAAGCTTTTATTACTTCCTCACCTGTTTTTCTTTTAATAGGAACGCACCAAGCATATTTACTAAACATATCAATAACTGTTAAAATATAATTAATTCCACTATTATATTTACTAAATGGTTTTATAAATAATAAATCGGCTTGCCATTGATCATCAATATGTGAAACGCAACATCTCCTTCTTCTAAATTTACGAATAATTGGTTTATGTCCAGTATAAACAACTTGTTCATGTAAAAAAATCTGAATTTGTTTTTGAGATAAACCTGTTTTTCTTTTTAATTCATTGATACCACAATAACCTTTTTCGGGATCATAATATATATCTGCTGCTGTTTCTATGACCCCGCTTTTCTTAAAAAACAGCTCTTTTTAGATCCACAAACTTCACATATACCTTTCCTCATCAATCTTTCATTTTTAGAAGTTTCTTCATAAACATCTTTAGTATTAGTAAAATTTTTACATTTCAAACAATAAATCATACCCATGCCAAATGTTCTTTTGGCTTTGATAATAGGTTTAACAATTCCTCTTTCTATTCTTTCCCTGATTGTAGGATTTGGAATTGTACTTAACTCTTCTATCATATTTTTATCGCATAGATCATTTCTAGTTTTAGTATCTTTATTTTTAAGGTAACAAACATCATGTTTATATGCAATTTCATCTACTCTGTTATTGGGCTTACTCCATTCTTTATATGTTAAATCGTCGTTTAATCTTTTCTTTCCATGCAATAATTGTGTTCCAGGTCCTGTAAATTGATGTCCTGGTAAATGCATTTCAAAGGGTAAATTATTAATTGCTGAATTGATAAAGCCAGATCCTTTTTGACCACATTCTTTACAACAAAACTTGAACTTTCCGTCTTTACTTAATTTTCCAACTTTGAATATATTACTTTTACACGACATTTATAGGCAATAAAAATTATGAGGTTATATATATTTGTAGCCATTCAATTGAGTTTTTTTAACGTATTTCTCCAAAGGAAAATATTTCAAACTTTGAATAAATTCAGCCTCTTTTTTATGAATTTCTTCTTCAGTTAATGTATTAGCTTTAAACAAATTCAGTAATTGTTTATAAAATTTGTAAGTATATTTATATTCTTCTTTTCTTTCGGATATATTTAAAGATCTGTCGATCACTTCAATCACACCAGCTCCTATACTTAAAGCTGATAAGGGAATTAAAATAAAACCAGATAAGCCAGATGCACTAAATAAAAACTTACTCATAGATAGTGCGATACTAATCTTTTGATAGTAATTATAACTTTTTCTGTGAATAAAAATTCCTTTCTCTAAATATTCTTCCATTTACATATACACAAATTCTTTATTTCGGTACCTCATATTAGGATTGACTAAATCTAAAACTAAAAAATCATATGGTTTTTTGATACAGTTCTTATACATTTTATTAAATTCTTCTTTTGTTAATTGACCATCTATTCCTCGTATTATTTGTTTAATTTCTTTTTGTTTCATATCGAAAAATATAAAATAATCGCTGTTACTTCTGATGGTTATAGGTATTTTATAATAGTACTGATTTATATAGATAAGGGATGCATTTTTCTTTCTTCCTCGCATAAAAAATTCTTCTATAGATTGTTGATCTTTTTCACATATGCAATCATCAAATATTACTAAGTTCATATACGAAGGATCTAAATCATCCACTGTAATAAAATCAATAAGGCATGAAGAAAATACAACTTGATCCTTTTTATATTTTTTATATTCTTCTAAAAGTCTTTTCTTATTTTTTAAACCTTTACAGTTTTCAATATCTTCCCTTTCTACATCTGTAAATTGAGTGTATTTTTCTTGTAATTTTGCATACTTAGATTCAAATATGTCTTTTGCACACATGTAAAGTCTATCAAAGTGTAAATAGTCATAAATTAAATTGATTAATAAGTTCGATTTTCCTCTGTTGGAAGCACCATTTATGATTAATCTAAAGGGATGTATAGGCAATAGAGGATGTTGATTTGGATCTTTAAATTCATCCGGTTCATTATAGTCTTTAATTACAATTTTAGAATGCATTTATTAATTAAAAAATAATCTCCTGCAAGTCGAAAATAATCTCCTGCGAGAAGAAAATAATCTCCAGCGAGTAGAAAATTAATTATAAATAAATGGAAAGTATTGAAAATGAGAGAAAAAAAAAAGTTGTTAGAGCAATTAAAAAATGATCTTAGATTAGTTAAACTACAATCAGAAATTAGGAAAAATAATGAAATGAAATTAGAAGTAGATATAGGAATACAAAAATCGTTGGCAGAATTTCACGAACCTGTACTTCATCAAATGGAAAAACTAGAAACTTCTAGACAACAAAACTTGCTAGGCATAAAAGATGCTGTTGATAATTTATCTTTCACTATGAATGAGACCTATGTATCTTTATCTCAGATAGAGAATCAGTCAGAGGAAGATTATACTGAAGATGTAGGAAATATGTTTAATAAGGCTGAAGTTTTAAAAATAGATATAGACAAAAATTTAGATAAAGAATTACTAGACGAATTAAACTTTGAATTACCTACAATAATGTGGAGTGAAACTGATGAAGATATTGAAGAAGTTTATAAAAGGGCAAAGGCAAAAAGAGATCAATTTAAAAGAGAGAAAGGAAACGGAACCAAAAATAGAAATTAAACAAAGGACAAAGATGAGTATCAGAAAAGGATTGATAATGCTGATTATAAAATTAATATGATGAAAAGATATTTAGAAGCTTTATCAACTATTAAACAAGGTAGATATTTCACAGGAAAAGGTTTAGAAGATAAATTGAAAATTTTAGCTGATTTGACTGATAAAATTTGTAAAGGTTCTAAAAGTAAAAAATTGTATAATAAAACTGTAGATTTGTTGGATTTACTTTTAAGAGAGGGAACTATGACAAACGATCAGGTAAAGGAATACTATAAGAAATTTCTTAGTAAATAAATGATTGTAAAAAAAGTATACTTGAGCGACAGTCAGATTTCTAAATTGAAATCAGCTTATAAAAATGGTGAAGAAGTTAGTTTACAAATAGATAAAAGTAAAACACCCAACTTTGATTTACATTTAACAGTTACGCAAATTAACCAAATTGATAAAGGTAAATGTAGAATTCAAAAATTCTACATGTTTTATTTACCTTTAACTTTTTAAATTTCTTTTATTCTTGGTAAACTTTATTATTTTTACTTGTAAGAGTTCAGTTTTTTTAGGTATTTAATTTAATTTAAATTTTAGACTAATAACTTTTTCTTTTTAAAAATTTATTTAACTGTTTCTTTGAATAATAGTGAACAGGTTTTTTTTTTTTTTAAAAAACATTTGTTCAGTTAGTTTCTTTTTGAGCAGACAGGTGGCAGCATCAATCATGACTTAACTTCAGTTTATTCAGTTTAAGTTTTTTTTTTTCTTCTGCTGATTTGATATGTTTTTGTAATTAAATTTTTAAATTTGGTTAAATAGTTAAATGATTAAATTATTTCACAACATATGCAAGGTATTTTTATTTTGTAATTATCTTTCAATTTTTGTTAAAATAATTTTATTTTTGAAAAATTATTTCTTTTTGTGAGTTTTGAGGTGTTGGCAATGGTGGCGTTTTTGGAAAGTATATAAAAGGAAGTGTGCGCGGTGTGCAAAAAAGGCTTGCTCTCTCTCGCTCTCCTACCTGTTAGACGTTGTGCTCCACGAGGTTTTGGCTGAAGAAAGAAAACCATGTGGAATTCGAAAGAAACGCGTGCCATGCGGCACAGAAGCTTATATGCAGATTAGTATTAAAGGAAGATGAAATGGTGATCAAGATCTTGTGCATTTAACATCATGATGGAGTGCCATCAAGTCCGTGCCAGGGGGCACGTGGTATGATTTCGTTTCTTTTATAATTGCAATAGTAATAGTGTGAATGCAGCTACCGGACAGTTATTTTCCATTTTTCATCTAGTGAACTTTTAGTTTAACAAATTGCAAACCTTGCCAACTACCCTGCATTTTAAAACCTTAAAACCTAAAATTATATTTTATAATCCTGAAAAATATATCCTGATAACCATGCTATTATAATAAATAATTTTTTTTTTATCTTAATGATTGGAGTCATTTCTCAATAAAATGTTGGTTTTTCTTTTTTCTATTTTACTTAATATGTTATAGCTAAATAAGGGGGGGGGGTAGTATTTTCTTTTCAGCATGTGTATTCTAAAGCTTTAGGTAAGTGATTTTTTTTATAAATAAATCTTTTTTTTGAATCGAACCTTTCGGCAAATTTAGGTTAATTTATTATTTTTTTTCTTTTGTGTTCTAATGTTAATATTGTTAAAACTATACGATCTTTATGTTTTTTAGTTGTTTTCGGCCTAAACTCTAACTAATTGTACCAAAATGTTTACTCACGGTACAAAATTGGTGCCGTGACTTTTCTTTTTTTTAAAATTTACTTTTAGCCTTTGATATACACATGTATTTTTATTAAGAAGTGACTCAATTTGTGAGGGGTGACCAGGTTATGCCAGGTTAATTTTATTGTATTTATATTGTTTTTATTGTATTATATTATTGTTTTGAATCATGAATACTGATGAGAATACTGACTCGCCTGGTCTTCCAAACGTAATTGCCAATATCATCCCAGTGGCTTTAACTGCTTCATCGCTTATGTCATTGCCAATTTTTAGGGGTGGGAACAGTGGTATGAAAATTAAGGAATTTTTGGCACGTTTGGAGGATTATGCAGTTCAGTTCAACTGGTCAGAAAGTGACAAATTGTTTGCATTAAGAGATCGATTATTCGATGAAGCCAGAGAGCTCAGTGAGGAAATTAGGGAATCGGTTAAATCATATAAAGATTTAAAAACAGCTCTTTTGAAAGCTTTTGGGGAGAAAATCTCTCCCTCTCAAGCATTGTTTGACTTTATGGCATTTAAACATGATATTAATACTCCTGTTGATAGATTTATTGCCCAAGCATTTGAGAAAGTTAAAAAATTAGATTTAGGATGTGACCCTGCTATGGCAAAAATCCAACAGGAAAAAATGCTAATTAATATGTTAAAAACAAATCTTCATCCCCAAATTTTAAGAGGGGTCCTTTCAAAAAATCCCCTAACTTTAGAAGAGGTTAAATCAGCTGCCAGGATTGGGGAACAAGCCTTTTTGGCTATAAAAAATGTGCACAACCCATTTGCAGTCTCTTTAACTGAGGTATACAGGGCTGAGGCCACTCCGGCTCCTGCGACTCCTACAAATGAGCTAGTTGCAGTTTGTACTAAGCTTGCTGATCAGGTTGAGCAGCTAACTGCTAAAGTTAGCAAATTAGAATCTGATGCAAATAGAAGCTCTACCTCTAGGAGAAACATAAAATGTTTCCGCTGCGGAAGAATGGGCCACATTAGAAAATTCTGTCGGGTTAGAATTGATGATCCTCAACCAGCTGCTTTAAACTAGTAGGGGGGACCTGTCCTGTTGTGCAGACTCAGGTGAAAACACCCCAAAAGGCACAAATTTTCTTGTCTGAATTTAGTATTTTACCTAAAATTAAAATTGAGGTCCTCGGACAACATGCTTTGGCTTTATGTGATTCAGGTGCTTCTGTAAATATAATAGAGGAATCTCTTTTACCGAAAGAGGTTAAGACTTTTCCATGCTGTACTGAACTTAAAACTTTAAGTAATACTATTAAAATTTCTAAACAAGTTAAACTTAAAATCATTATAGGGAAAATTAAATGTAATTTACAATTTTTGATTTCACCTACTACTATTTCTAAAAATTTTAATGTCATTTTGGGTCATCAATTTTTTATTGACAATAAAGCAAATCTTGATTATGGGGAGAAGGTTTTATGTATTAAGGGTGAAAAAATAGATTGGGTTAATTGAAACAAGGAAAAATGTAAACAAAAAGCATCTGATATGGCTGAAGTTAAAGGATATTTGAATAAAAAGACTCAGTTACCACCTTTGTCACAAAAACTTGTTTTTGTAAATATTAGAGGAAATTTCCAACCCGGTTTGTTCTTAGCCGAACCTGTTACAAGAGAATTTAATTTTTTTATTGCTCGTTCAGTTGTAAATTTAAAAGATAAAAATAAGATTCCTGTTTTGTTAATGAATACAAATAATTTTGATGTAAATGTAAATAAAAATTGTAATTTAGTTAATTTTACCAGTGCTATTTCTTCAAATGATTGTAATAAGGAACTTTTTAATGTTAATGAAGAGGAAATAGGTGATTTAGAGGAGGTAGAGTTAGAATTTAAACAAGATTTCAAAATTGATCATTTAGAGGAACCAACTAAAAATAAACTTTTAAAATTTTTAGAAGAGAATAAGGCTGTTTTTGCAAAATCTGTTAAAGATTTGCCCGGCTGTACTACTTTAATGCATAAAATTCCTCTTAGGGATGATATCCCTGTTTGTAAGAGACCCTATAAGGTACCTTACCATTTAAGGCAAGAAATGAATGAGCAATTAAATATTTTGTTAGAAGCTGGAATTTTAGAGCCCTCAACTTCTCCATATAGCTCTCCAGTTATGTTAGTTAAGAAAAGTAATGGTGAATATAGATTTGTGATAGATTTTCGAGCATTAAATACTAAGGTTATACCTGATGCCTATCCTATCCCAAACATAACTGAAGCCGTTGATAACTTGTCGAGTGGAAAAATCTTCTCGTCTATTGATTTAACTAGTGGTTTCCATCAAATGTGTGTGGATCCGGCAGATCGCCATAAGCTAGCAATTACTACTCACCAGGGGTTATATCAATATACCAGAACACCTTTTGGGCTTCGCACTAGTGCCAATTCTTTTCAACGACTCATGAACATTGTTTTGTCAGGGTTAGAACCACTTAATGTAGGTATTTATATTGACGATATTATTGTTTCAAGTCAAACAATAGATGACCATTTTCCTAAGTTAAAGGCTGTGTTCCAAAGGTTGTTACAGCATAATTTAAAAATTAAACCTTCAAAATGTAAATTTCTTACTGAGACTATTAATTATTTAGGATTTGTCATTAATAAAGGTAAAGTTTTTCCTGATCAACGTAACATTGAAATAATTAATAATTTTCCTATACCAAAAAATAGAGTTGATGTTCAAAAATTTTTAGGCTCAATTAATTATTATCGTAAATTTATTTCTAATATTAGTAACCGTTCTTTACACTTAACAAATTTAACTAAAAAGAAATCTGTCTTCAAGTGGTTAGTTGAAGCTCAGAATGAATTTGATGATTTAAAAAAGTCTTTGAAAAGTGACCCTTTTTGACTTCTCCCTGACATGGAAAAGGAATTTGTACTGTATACTGATGCTAGCTCAGTTGCCATAGGTGCGGTTTTATGCCAAATGCAAGATAATTTCCCTCGACCTGTTGCATTCGGCAGTAGAAAACTAACGTCTCCCGAAACCAGATATTCAGTGACAGAAAGAGAGACTCTTTCCATAGTGTATTTCACTAATTATTTTCGACAATATTTATTGGGTAAAAAATTCAAAATTTTTACTGACCATGCTCCTCTCACTGGATCTTTAAAATTAAAGGACTCATTTTGTAGGATTGCTAGATGGGCTTTATCCTTATCTCAATTTAACTATGAAATTTTTTATCTCCCAGGAAAAGCCAATGGAATCGCTGATTTTTTATCTAGAAATATTTCTGAGGCTCAAACAGTTAAAACTAATTTATTTATGACAGAAACAATTACCATTTTACCAGATATTTCTTTCGAAGAGCTTTTAGAAAAGCAGAATGAGGATAGTTTTTGCAAACAAATTAAAGAAGATTTAAAATCCAGTAATTCTAAGTCAAAAAGATATAAATTTTATTTAAATCAAGGTATACTAATGGGTAAATTTAAAGATAGTAATGAACAAGATGAAAGTAAATTTGTTATTCCAAAATCCTTAATTAATAATGTTTTAGAAATTTACCATGATAGTGCAGCAGTTTGCCACCAGGGCATTCATAAATCAATTAAGAGAATTAAAAAATCCTTTTTCTGGCCTAAAATGGTTAAACATATAACTAATTGGGTTAAATCTTGTGAGAGTTGCTTGGGTCGAAGAGCACACCAACCTAAACACCCTGTTCCATTTCAAAGTGTGCAAATGCCTAATGGTCCTTTTGAACATATATATTTTGATGTTGTTGGTCCCTTGCCAATTACAGAGTCAGGCAATAGATATATAGTAACTTTTACTGACAATTTTACAAAATGGTTAGAGGCTTTCCCTGTGCCTTCTGTCGAGAGTGAGACCATAGCTCGGGTTTTAATGGAATTTATTTGTAGATATGGTACACCCACTAAATTGTTTTCAGATAGGGGATCTAACTTAATTAGTCAAGGGATGGGAAAAATTTATTCGGCTTTAGGGGTTAAGAAAATTAATATTACTGCCTTCAGACCACAAAGTAACGTAGTTGAGAGAACACATAAAACAATAGCTAACTTTCTTACACACTTAGTTAATGCTTCACACACCGATTGGGATAGTAAGTTACCTTATGCTCTACTTGCTTATCGTACTTCTACTCATGATACTACTAATTTTTCACCAGCACTTTTAACTCTTGGTAGGGAATTTAATTTACCACGACAATTACTCAATACACCAGTTAAATTTTCTTATTCTGACACTATTAATTACACTGACGACTTATTGAATAAATTTAAGGTAATTTATAAGGAGGCAAAAATTAAATTTGAGCAGGCTTCTCTCGACAGACGGAACAGGAGATTGAAAGTTGCTAGGGATCCAAATCTTAAGGTTAATGACAGGGTTTTCTGGTTCAATCCTTCCATTAAAAGGAATCAATGCAAAAAATTTGCAAAACTTAATGAGGGTCCTTTCGTTATTACTAAATTTTTTTCACCTGTGTCTGTACAAATAAAACATGAGACAAGGCAAGATTGTACTAGAATAGTACATATTGAAGATTTAACTAAAATTAGTGACAGAATTCAACACGATACAAGTGACAGTAGGGAACTAATTGCTGATCAGGTGGATTCAGGTAATGATAAGGTTGAGGATAGTCCAGTTAATGAAAATATTGAATGCATTCCTGACGAGGATATCCTTTTAAGGCAGGTTCTGGATTCTTTGGAAGTCCAGGGGACTGTAACTTTCCCTCCACCTTACAATTTAAGACCCAGACATAATGGGCGAGTGCAGCGATAATTTTTTTTTTCCTTCTAATTTAAAAATCAAGGAAAAAAATTTTTTTTTGTTGCTTATAGGAATTACCATTCAGTTCAAAATTTTGTTCCCGATTTCCCGGATATGTCTAATGAGTTACATTTTCTTGTAAATTAAGTGAACCAATATGTAATTCATAATTATTTGAAATTTTTATTTCACTCAAAATTTTTTGTTAATGATAGCTATCAGAAAAATGTGCACTTTTGTTTATATTATGTTTGTATTGTTCAATATGTATTCCAGAAATTGATATATAATTGTTACATGAAAATCCAGCCATTGTGGATCTTTTGCCAAAGTTGAATGTATTTGATTTAGAGGTTACGTTCAATTTTCCTTTCTTGTTGAGGAATATGAAAGTTGTATTTCTTTTAATTTTTAGTATCACAATACTGTGTTAAGGTATAACTTTTGATCAAAATTTGTGTTTAACTTCTGAGTATATTGTTTTATATTATGTCAATTTTGGGGGGAGGATATATACTTGTTTTACTTTTTTTGTTTTATATGAATAACTTTTTAAAAAGGAAAGAAGGAAAGAAAAGAAAAAAAAATTTTTTTCTTTGTTTTTTCCCTTTTGTGGCATACCTGGCACCCCTTTTCCAAATTTGTCCAATTTCAATTTTGTAAGCTGCCATTATGTTTCATGCTTCACTAGATTACCTTAAGTTAATCGTTGGCTATAAACGTTTCTATTTTTTTTTACTTTGCTTTCATTCAGGAGCTTTTGTTTGATAGGTTGGCGCGCACCTAACAAACTTGGGTTTTCTTTTTTTAAGAGTAGTTAGTTAAATGATTTGAGTTTAAGAGAAGTTTTAATTTTTCTTGTGTGGTGCTTAGATTATTGATTAACTTAATCTTTTTTTTACAAAAAAAAAATTTTGTCAAATTTTTTTTTAATTTTAAGGGAGGGGTATTGTAGAATTCAAAAATTCTACATGTTTTATTTACCTTTAACTTTTTAAATTTCTTTTATTCTTGGTAAACTTTATTATTTTTACTTGTAAGAGTTCAGTTTTTTTAGGTATTTAATTTAATTTAAATTTTAGACTAATAACTTTTTCTTTTTAAAAATTTATTTAACTGTTTCTTTGAATAATAGTGAACAGGTTTGTTTTTTTTTTAAAAACATTTGTTCAGTTAGTTTCTTTTTGAGCAAACAGGTGGCAGCTTCAATCATGACTTAACTTCAGTTTATTCAGTTTAAGTTTTTTTTTTCTTCTGCTGATTTGATATGTTTTTGTAATTAAATTTTTAAATTTGGTTAAATAGTTAAATGATTAAATTATTTCACAACATATGCAAGGTATTTTTATTTTGTAATTATCTTTCAATTTTTGTTAAAATAATTTTATTTTTGAAAAATTATTTCTTTTTGTGAGTTTTGAGGTGTTGGCAATGGTGGCGTTTTTGGAAAGTATATAAAAGGAAGTGTGCGCGGTGTGCAAAAAAGGCTTGCTCTCTCTCGCTCTCCTACCTGTTAGACGTTGTGCTCCACGAGGTTTTGGCTGAAGAAAGAAAACCATGTGGAATTCGAAAGAAACGCGTGTCATGCGGCACAGAAGCTTATATGCAGATTAGTATTAAAGGAAGATGAAATGGTGATCAAGATCTTGTGCATTTAACATCATGATGGAGTGCCATCAAGTCCGTGCCAGGGGGCACGTGGTATGATTTCGTTTCTTTTATAATTGCAATAGTAATAGTGTGAATGCAGCTACCGGACAGTTATTTTCCATTTTTCATCTAGTGAACTTTTAGTTTAACAAATTGCAAACCTTGCCAACTACCCTGCATTTTAAAACCTTAAAACCTAAAATTATATTTTATAATCCTGAAAATATATCCTGATAACCATGCGATTATAATAAATAATTTTTTTTTATCTTAATGATTGGAGTCATTTCTCAATAAAATGTTGGTTTTTCTTTTTTCTATTTTACTTAATATGTTATAGCTAAATAAGGGGGGGGGGTAGTATTTTCTTTTCAGCATGTGTATTCTAAAGCTTTAGGTAAGTGATTTTTTTTTATAAATAAATCTTTTTTTTGAATCGAACCTTTCGGCAAATTTAGGTTAATTTATTATTTTTTTTCTTTTGTGTTCTAATGTTAATATTGTTAAAACTATACGATCTTTATGTTTTTTAGTTGTTTTCGGCCTAAACTCTAACTAATTGTACCAAAATTTTTACTCACGGTACATAAAAGAATTAAAATATCAAAGACTCAGCTGAAAAAGAATGGAGGGTTTTTACCACTTTTAGTGCCTTTACTTTCTACTTTAGCATTAGGAGCAGCTAGTGGTGCAGCTGGTTGGGGTACTAAAAAAGTGTTGGACAAAATTTCTGGATCAGGTAAAAAAAAAACCTTGTGGAAAGGGAGTCTATCAACCCTGGGAATATCCAACAAAGTAATACAAGAAAATATGAAAAATGAAAAGAATTTAGAGGTATATTTACTATAGATATGTTACCTAAAAAGATAAGAAAATTTGAAAACGGAATTACAAATTTAGATATTTCTACAGGTCCTGGCACTCATTGGGTTTGTTATTATAACGATCCTAAATACTCTTTTATAGAATATTTTGATCCTTTTGGAGAATATGAATATAACAATAGAGAAATAAAAAATGATTTTCTTCCAAAAAATATACAAAATTATTTAAATACTTCTCGTAAAGAAATTAGATATAACGATAGTTTTTTTCAAAGTCCGAGTTCTGTAAGATGTGGATATTATTGTATGAAATACATAAGAGAAAGAAACAAAGGTGAATCTCCTAGTGATGTTTTATATTCATTTACCCAAGAGTCTAGTGGTTTAAACGAAAAATTAGTTCTTTATAAATGAAGTATATTATTTTAGATTCGAAAAACGCAGATAAATTTGAAGATTTCATCATTGAGTATTCGAGACCATTTCATTTTACAGAGATAGCTCTTCAATCATTTTCAATGTATATTTCATAAAATAATATTACGGAGAAAAACAATAAATTTTCATATTTTGATGGAGTCAAATGGGAAGATTTTATTATTAGGGAAAAATTATAAAATTGATTTATCAAAAAGTGAATTGTACAAAATTTTAGGCTTTGAACCTAAAATATATGAAGAGGAAGAGCAAGAAGGTAAATTTATTGCTGATATAGCTAACGAAAATGATAATATTTATATTCACTGTGATATAGTAGATAGTGCTTATATAAATCAGTTTCAATCTCAAGTCATTTATTCTTTTACATCTACAAATCCTCCTGGAAGCTTATATGCTAAAGAATTTGATAAACTAATATTTTTTTCCGGTTAAATCTGATTCTATTAATCGAATTAGAATGAGTATTACAAATCATAGAGGTGAACTAATTGATTTAAATAAACAAGAAGTACAGTACAAATTTATTGCTAAATAAATGAACAAACATAGATTATATAGAAAGAGTAAAAAAATACAAGGTAGAGGCTTCTTTTCAGACTTTATAAGTCCAATTGTAGAAGAAAAATCTAAAGAATTTGTGAGAGAAAAATTGAACGAAATATTTTCCAAAAATAAAAAAACATGGTGCTGGATTGAAAATTTTTATTCCTAAATAAATGGATAAAATTTACGATTTGAAAGACACTAGAAAATGCTACATATAATTTCTTTATCAATGATACAAATGCTAATATTTTATATTCTGCAGGATATCTGCAACAAGAATTAAAAATTGTAAAAGGAGATGGGGGTGCAATAAGTAATGAAAATTTTACTCTAGTGAATGAAGGAGGTCTCGTAAATTCAAACAGGATGACTATAGGAAATACTGAAGTTGAATCCACTATAAATTATAAGACCATTATGAATCAAGTATTAGGAATGATACACTTCACCCCTGATTATTCAACATCGGAAGCTACTAACATGTTCTCTTATGTAGACACAGCTGATTCTGCAGATAGAAGCAATTTCAAATATAAAGGAACTCTGGTAGAAACTACCAAAATAACTGATTTTTTTAAAAACCTTAAACTAAATGAAAGTTTTAATGAAGGATTTTCAAAAAGATGTAAATTTACTAAAATAGTCAAACAGTAAAAACATGGATTCCTTTAAAATATATATTTGATTTCTTTAATGAATATAAAAAAGTAATGACAGGTTTTCAAGTTAAAATAGAAATTCAAAGAAATGATAGTAAAAATATGCTGTATACAGATATTCAAAATCCTGATTTTAAGGTTCTTGTGGAAGATTTATCACTTTGGTTACCTTATGTTAGATTTAAAAATTCAGCATCTGTAAAATTCAATGAATTAAAATTATTAAATACTCCTATAGAAATAAATTGGGATCATTATAACATTATCAAATCGAATGTATTTTATAAAAATGCCAGTGGATTCTATTCTATTCCTGCTACATCTGGTGAAGTTTTGAGTTTATATGTTATTTCACAATATGAAGAAAGAAATGAAAATATGAATCAAAATAACATGATGTTTGATCACTTGGATATGATAGAATGCTGGTTAATGATTAATAACATTAAAGTTCCCACTGTAAGTTATATGATGGACTTTAATAATAGTGATTATAATCGATTATATTATGCTCTTTTAGAATCAGGAATGAATAATATAAATTCTGAAACAGGTTGCATGATAAACTATTCAAATTTCAGTAAGTATCCTATAATTTGTTTCAACTTGGCAAACCATGAAAATTATACGAACTTAAGAAATTTAATGATTGAATTCAATTGGAGGTTGAGAAATAATACTACTAGAAATTATGCTTTTTACTTTATTTTGAAAGAAAGAAACAAATGCTCCTTGAATATGTCAACTCAAGATATAAAAATGATTAAAACTCTGAAAACATAAAGGATTTTTATTATTTTAATAAATGGCTGCTTATTATCCTCGATGAAATAAAAGAAGGTCCTCCGGGTCCTTCTGGTATAGGCTTCAAAATAACAAATGATGGTAATTATGATATGGAAAGAAAACTTTTAAAAAATGTATTCGATCCTCGAGAAGATAGTGATTCTGCAACTAAAAGTTACGTAGATAGTAGCTATAAGGAAATAAAAGAAAAAATTCATACTTTAACAGATAATAGTCTGATTCATGGGGAAGATTTTTTCAATGAGTAACAAAAATATATAAAAAATTTAGGAGATCCTAGAGAAGAATCTGATGCTGCAACTAAAAAATATGTAGATGATTTAAAAAATAAGTGTTTAATTCGTAATAACGGTCATTATAATGCTAAACATAAATGTATTAGAAATATAGCTACTCCTCTAGAGGACAATGATGCTTCAACTAAAAAATATGTTGATGAATTAAAAGACAAAAGTTTAATACATGATGAAAATAATTTTGATGCTAAAAATAAAATCATATCAAATGTAAAAGAACCTGAAAAAGAAGGCGATACTGTTACCAAAAAACATCTTGATTATTATTGTATACTGTGGGATAAAATTAATAGAAGTTATTATGCTCACAACCAAAGAATATCGAGTGTAAAATGGCCCACAAATGATACCGACGTTGCTAATAAATATTACGTTGATAATAAAACTTTTTGCGCTACCACAGATAGACTTGTTCAGTTTACAGGTGTAGGTTACAAGACTTTTGAATTCAACGAAACTACTTCAAAACTTTTAGATTCAAACTTAAAATTATCACAAAACATGTATATGAAAATTAAAATTTTTTTAGCCTGTGATAAAGTAGGGGAAAAGCCTAAAATACGTTTAGAAAAAGTGAAAGAAGTACTTCTTGATAAAGAGATAAATGTTAATGAAGATCCAATAACTATGTTTGGTATGGAAAGTTAAATGAAGTTTTAACGTCATCAGTGCTAACAGGAGGAGGCTGTAAATTAAAACCTTATTTACACATTGAAAAGATAAATTTTTCTTCTTAATAAATGGCCAATGAAATTAATTGGAACGACTTTTCAAGAAAGAAACTTTCAGAAGATGTGATTATAAGTCTAGCTGACTACTTAAAATGGGAATATGTATTTCAATATTCAGAATTATCTGAAGTTTTAATCGAACGATATGCACAGCCAGACGATTGGTTTATAATTTCTCTATATCAAAAACTATCAGAAGCTTTTATTGAAAATCATTTTAATGATGTAGATTGGCAAAAAATAAGTAGACATCAAATTTTGTCTATTAATTTTATCGAAAAGCATTTAGACCGAGTTGATTGGTATGAAATTTCAAGATGTCAAAAACTAAATGAAAGATTTATCGAAAGATATCATGATCTTTTGGACATGTATGTAGTATCTAGATTTCAAATACTGACGATGGACATGATTAGAAAGTTTCAGAATGAAGTGAATTGGGACTATATTATACAATATCAGGAGGTGGATCAAGACTTTATAATAGAATTTGTGTCTAAAATAGACTTTTGTTTTTTGATTAAAAATAAAAGCAAGATATTACCAGAAGAATTTTATAATTCAAACAAAGAAAGGACAGTTTGTATACTTCTTGCTGAAATTTGTCATAATACACGAGTATCGCTATATGAACCATTAAAAGAATCGAATACAACTTATGTATAGAATGTTATTTTGAAAGTGTTTTAGAAGGTTAATATATTATGGTGTTTTCTCACATCATTGTTTTTTTTTAGATATAAAATATATTGTAGTAAAATATGTATATAAATACAAAGAAATTTTGACTTAGAATTGTTCTTAGTGTTATGACTAATTTTTACAGCGTTCAATAAAATGTTCTTTAATAAATGGAAGAATTCAATAGTCTCAGAAGCGACAGCCCGATATTAAAATTGATTGATTTAAAGCCGGGTGAATATGAACTGATATCATTGAGAAAAATAAGAACAAGGTATGGTGATTGTGTAGTTGTGAAAATAGATGTGGCACTAAATGAAGTGAAAAAATATTTTCTAAAAAGGAAACATGGAGAACTTTCGGACAAAGCAATTCAAAAAATAAATGAAGGTGATTATGTATTTTATTATGAAGGATTAATTGATGGAAAATACATATATACTTTAATGGAAGGTTACTTAGGGGATTTACTACCAAAACAATTAAATCAACAAGTAGACTCATACGCCAAAGCGTGGGCCAGGCACAATCTAATAGGAAAATGATCTTTTTCTATAAAAAGTGTTTTTATCATTTTATATATATTTAATAAAAAAATAAGTTTTTCAATCCTTTTTATCAATTTTCTTTGAATTATACGATTTTATTAAAAACTGTTTTCGTGCGCGAGCATGCGCCAAGACGTGCGATAGGCCTAAAGTAGAAGTAAAAGGTGTTTTCATCATTTTATATATATTTAATAAAAAAAATAAGTTTTTCAATCCTTTTTAATCAATTTTCTTTAATTTTTATTGAATTATACGATTTTATTAAAAACTGTCTTCGTGCGCGAGAAAGTGTGCCAGAACCCGCATTATTATACTACTGAGAATGTTAGTTTTTAGACATTCTTTTGTCCTTTTTAGGTATGACATCACAAAAATTTTTCGTTTGTTGCAAGATATTTCGCATAAGAACGCGAAACTGTTCCTGTACCCCAGGGGGTCCGCGTACCACACTTTGGGAAACACTGGTCTACAGTAACGGAAATAAGAAATGAAAATATGTATTAAGAAATGTAGATATTATGAAATAGCAGTTTGATTGCTACAAAATTATAAATTTTTGTTTCAATTTATAGTTTTGAAGAAAATCATCTTCAAAATTATTGCAAATTGTAAAGAAACAAAATAACTTCAAAAGATTTTCTCTCGGCTTTTTTTCTTCCTCCAGAATATTATAGCAAAAATAAGGTTATGCATGCATATATATTTTTTTCTGATGAAACTGAAAAAAAGCAAATACTTTCAGTCTTAAAAAAAATCTGAAAAATTCTTAGAAATTTTTTTTTTTGAAAAAAAGTTTTTAGACTTTCTACATATTATTTACAGCTCAATTAAAATAATTTAATAATTTTTGAAAATTGGATATTTAAATTTAAAGACAATGTCATTTTTGTACATATCTACAGTTCTGTTTTGAAATGAAAGAGCTATAGGGTTAATTTTTCGAATAAGTTAATTTTTATTTTATTTTATAACCAGCGTTGAAGAGTTGTCTCACTTAAATCTACGGCAAGGGAATAATAACACATGATTTGTCTAAAAGGGATGATTTTTTACGTCAGCACTGTGGTCAATAGCAGAATTCGTTTCGACTAGTTAGCTGTAGCTTGGATTTGAACCTGGCTCATCTTATTAAGAGGAGAGTGCTTTATTAACTGGAGTGACATCGACTCCAAATATTCTCTAGCTCTTATCTGGAAAACACGAAATGGTCTACAAGACAGCAGATGAGGCCCGTGGTCCCAGGTATTATCCATGTAAATTGGATGCAAATCGTGACATACATTTCCGCTTTTTGGCAAAAATACTTACATTGGTCCGAGTTATTTGTGGTTACAGTTACAACGTTTCCCCCCCCCCGTTATTTAATTTATTGCTACTCTTATTAACTAAAAACTGTGAAACGTAACGATAAAAACATCATAAACAACCAAAGGATAAAAATATTTGATATCGAAGAATTATTGGTTTTTATATTAGCATCTTTCATTAATGTCGCTGATCTAGCAATAGAAAAACTGTTTTTTCCAAATTTCATTTTATATTACAACCGTCGTTGAACAGCCGACCCAATTTTCTGGTGTTTCATGAAAATTATACGTTTCTGTGCGATTATTGAGGTGAATATGTAATATAACCTTTTCGTTATCGGTTTTTATATTAGCCTCTTTTTTTTAATGTCGCTGATCTAGCAATAGAAAAATTGTTTCATGCAAATTATACGTTCATTGAAGTGTGATCATTGAAGCCTCTATATGTAATATAACTTTTCGCCAAGTTTAAGATTTACAAGCTTAAAAAAAAAAGGAAAAAGCGATAAAAAAAATTTCAGTTGTTCCTAAAATTGCTGACAAAAGGTCTGGCTGTTATTCCACTAACAAGTTAGAATTATCCTTGCAATATCACTCACATTGATATTCGAACTTAATTTACTAATTACTGCTTTCTAGCTGCGGTTCTTAGCAAAACATCAAAATGTTACGCTTTTAATCATGCAAAAAATGGAAATGCAAGACAATATTGACTAGCGAAAATGACAGACTTTAATGTCTTCTTTTTTTATTCAACTCTAAAATGCACTCCCGTGATTTTTTTCGATCTATTTTTTATAAAAACGACGAATTTTATTTTACAAAAAAAATACACCGAAGCATATTTTATACAATATATATTCTTAATAATTAATCAATATTGAATATACTGCTATTTTAATTTGACATCTGTCTTGTTTAATAATGTGTTATTGAGTTAAATTCAAACTGCAGACTTACCTAAGAGAATGGATTTATGAACACATTAAGACTTATATACCAATCCATATGTATTTTGTTAGAATATATAGAAACTTAGTCTATCATTCTTCGTTTTCAATTAAGAAACTTAGTTTACCATTCCTCTTTATCAATTAAGAAACTTAGTTTACCATTCCTCTTTATCAATTAAGAAACTTAGTTTACCATTCCTCCTTATCAATTAAGAAACTTTGTCTACCATTCCTCTTTATGAATTAAGGATAGATATTTCATACGTATAGATTGAACAGT
Organism: Parasteatoda tepidariorum; assembly: GCF_982258835.1. Lineage (NCBI taxonomy): Eukaryota > Metazoa > Arthropoda > Arachnida > Araneae > Theridiidae > Parasteatoda > Parasteatoda tepidariorum. The sequence goes on along the minus strand of NC_141756.1, from coordinate 91,090,531 downwards.
GAGCATTTTACTGAAACATAGTCAAGCATCTAGTACCATTTTTTATGGATGTACGTTGGATGTTATTGTCTTTTAACGGCTGTTATAAAAACTGATGCAACGTGATCAAACGTCATGATCAGCGCCTGATCTAGTATCGTATCTTCCACACCACACCATTTTCTCACCAATATCTTTAACAAAGGAATTGTATTCACATTAACATGCACCTTGCTGCGTATTCACGCCTTTTGTTAAATACGCTGTCAAGATTGAACTCACGACCACCACAACTGGTATTACCGATTTTTGTTTTAACCAATCACATCATCGAGAAGCTATTTTTTTACAGGTAGTTGGCTGTAGTACATAGTAGATAATATCTTGAGAGCTAATAGATATTCTTCAGTATTTAGCAATTAATGAACTATTAAGAGTCAGACGAGATTATCTGTTGAACTCAATCTAAAACTTCAAAACCTACAAGAGAATAAAATTAAATGTATTGTATTTTGAAAAACAGAGATGAAAACAATAAGGAAAATGTTTACATTTTAACATTTGTATTCTCATTAAAATATATTTTCTTTAAAGATTTTAGATTAGTTGCTTTAAACAACTTATTATGATAGGACTCATCGGAAATTATTTTTCATTCAAATGAACTAGATTCCTAACTGGCAAAGTTTTTGGTGTGTAAGAATATCCTTTAAGAATTGTTTTCATGTACCTAGCAGTTTATATAATACTTTCGTAATTAATACTTTTGATTTGTTTTAATGAATTATTTTCTTTTTTAGGATTTATATATTGCATCTGAACGGTGGAATGCATATGATGAGACATCAGAAGAGTTTTCTTACTTCACTTTGAGACCAAAAAATTGCTGGAAAGGAGCAAACCGAACTTCAAACATGAAATTTCTAAATTTCATTTGTTATCATTGTTTCAATTGAATTCATTAGTCTTATGTGTGACTTGTAAATTCTACAGAAAATAGGCGTGAAATGACAATAAAAAACTAATAGCATCTTACTAATAGATAAGATAACGCTATCATCAGCAATTCTTTTTCTTCTTCAAGAAATTTCTTATTTCTCTGAAGCATGGTGGAGAGAGAAATTTACCACAGGTCTTTCACTTTCGGGACTTGGAACGTACGAGGTTTAACAGAAAAAAAGCAAGAGACTTTTGCTGAAATTGAAAGAGAAAACAAAGATGTGGTTGTACTCACAGAAACTAAACTCAGAGGATCTGGAAGAGAGAAATATCCAAACTATATCCATGTTTACAGCGGTGTTACAGTTGGTGCTGCCAGAGCCGGCGTCTCTGTTCTCGTCAAGAAAGAATTTTCCTCTGGTATGAGATGGAAAGTAGTTAACGAACGAATAATCAGAGTCAGGCTTAAAGTAGGGGTGCATAAAATCGTGGTTCTCGGTGTTTATTGGGTTGATAATTGCGCTAAGACTGGAGTTAAAGACAGTTTTCAAACTGCATTGTGCAAGGTTTTGAAAAACATAAGAATTACAGACGAGATTGTCATTCTAGGGGACTTCAATGCCTGGGTTGGTACATCCATCAGCAGCAGAGCAATTGGAAGATTCGGAGAGGAAAAAATGAACAACAATGGCAGGAGACTTATTGATGTTTGTGAAATCTTTCATTTAAAGATTTTAAACACCTTCTTTGATCACGAAGACATGCATAAATACACTTGGTACGATAAAAGGAGCAATTCAAAGTCAATAATTGATTATTGCATAGTTAGACAAGGCACTAGTTTGAAATTCGTGGATGTTATTGCTTGTAGATGGCTGGAATGTGGCACAGATCACATTTACTTAGAGGCGGTGGCAAAAGTTTCTTCGATGCCGCCTCCAAAGTCATCTTTGCGTATGTATAATTCCTATTTGTTATTTAGTGAGAGAATCGAAACCAAATATAAAGAACACCTTGATAGACATATAATTTTAAATAAGTATAAGTCAACTGCGGATATGTATCAGCACTTTAAGGAAGTGATACATTCTGCCGCTACTGATGTCTTGGGAATTGATCCACTGGGTGATAGGTCCGAGTTTTTGTGGGATGATGAACTTAGAAAATTAAGGTGCAAAGGAAAGGAATATAATTTAGACCCAGAAGTAAAAATAGAAGTTTGGAAAGGGATTTGCGAAGTTATTGAAAAAATTCCAAAACAGTTTCAAAAGAGCAAAGTGATCTGCAATATCCTAAAAGAGTTTCAGAACCAGTCTGTTACAACTCTAACAGCAGATAAAAAAATTCTTGAAATTTACTTTAAAAAATATTTTAAAGAATGCCGCCGAAGATTCATTGGGGATTCAGAAAACTGCATTGGACAATCTGGTTTTTCCATAGTTCCTGCAGATATAGAACAAGCTTTGAATGAATTCGAAGATTTTGACGTGCCATCACCTGGTGGTATCAGTATGCGTCTGCTGAAGCATGGTAGCAATAACTTAAAAAAGCTTTTGAAGGATTTAATTCAAGCAATCTTTGATGGCCATACAATACCAGAGGAAATTAATGAAATGTTTTTCATTTATCAGTCCGGTGACGAGAAACTGTTGAATCTTATAAATTGCTCAAAATGTGTTTCTCACACTGTTATGCAGGTCATGAGTGCAATTATAAAAAACTTTATCGAAAAAAGTAATGCATTTAAAGAAAAATGCAAACTAATTCATGAAGAATCGTGTTTGGATGCAACTTTTGTTCTAAGAATGTTGATTCAGAAGTGTGCTGACAAGCAAAATAAACCCCTGCATTTAGTTTTCATCAATTTAGAGGAAGCTTTTCTTGATGTACCACGCATAAAAATGTTTAATGAACTTCAAGAGCTAGGGATTGAAGACTCTTTAGTGAAGATAGTTAAGCATTTATACAAAGACAATACTGTTCGCATGATCTTTTCAAACGAAATTTCTAAACTTAGTTACCCAGTATCTAAAGGGCTTAAGAAAAACTGTGCCTTATCCCCAACATTATTTAATGTTTACATTCGAAGGGCAGTAGAAGAGTGGTTAAATGAAAACGATAAAAAGGGTTTCAACGTGGACAAAACAAAAATGTTTTCGTTTCTTTCGGAACAAACGAATTTAGTTGTTCTTTCGGATAGTCGGAAGAATTTAGGTTCCGCAATAAAGAGCCTACGAATACATTTAAGAAAACTAAATTTGAAAATCAGTTTCAAAAATATCAAATATTTAGGGATAACCGAAGATGATGAACGAAAACTGAAGATCGGCGAGAGAAACATAGTCAGTGAAGACTGTTTTGAATTCCTTGGATCGGTATTAGAAGTTGGTGGCAGAAACGATATCGATATTTACAATCGAATTATAAATACGAAGAATGCAATTGGCGTATTGCACTCCGTAGCTCGTGACAAACGAATTGACAAGGGTTGCAAGAAACGGATATATCATGCTATCATTAAAAACAGCTTGACATTTAGTTGTGAGACGTGGACAATGACTGAGAAGCTTACGTCACGTCTTCTTCGAGTTGAAATGTCTTATTGGAGGTGGTGTTGCGAAAATTATCCCCAGCATTTCAAAAATGATACCCTACTTGAAATAATGGAGGTTGATGAAGTTGTTGATGAGGTAGTGAAGCTGAAGAGATCAGCTTGGTTTGCAAAAGTCAAAATGATGGCTGATAATAGATGGTCAAAATGTGTTCTGGAATGGAACATTGATGGTAAATCCAAACCTGGAAGGCGGAAGCGTTGGATTGAGGGAATTGAGGATTTCATAAAGAAATTGAGCTTGCGACAAGGGTTTGTTATTAAAAATAAGCATTTAGAAAATATAGTTGCTCTAAATCGTGAATCAAACGAAGATTCTTAATATTAAAACATAAACTAAAGATAGTTCATGCTTTAATGTGATTTTATGCTACGTCATATTTTTGTTGTTGCTGTTATTCGTAATTATTTTATATTCTGTTTTTATCATATCACTTATTTATTAAAATGTTGTTATATCACTGATTTATAATTATATACTGTTATGTTCTTATGCTTGTAATACATTATTAATTTGTTATTTTATACATTTATAATTTTTACATGTAATATCATTGATTATAATGAGTGTAAATTTTAATCTGTTTCCTAAGTTGCAAATTTATTTTCACAACTTGTTTTGTCAATTAGATGCGTCAATTGTAAAATTTAGTTTTCTAATGTATTCACTATTCTTATTTCAATTTGATTATTAAGTGACAACTTTTTGATTTCATAGATAAAAATTATTTAAATGTTAACAATTTATTAAATAAATATAAATGGCGTTGATACCTAATTGATACTCCTGTTACAATGGATTTTTTAGATATTTTACAAGAATATGATCTTTAATCTAAAACAAAATGGTCTTTAATATAATTACACCATTTCTAAAGGAGCATTATAAGAATTATTACGATGATAACTTTCTATTACGATGATAACTTTCTTTTACTATTGAACTCTACCTGTCCGATTTAAAAAACTTGTCACTGATGCCAGTCCAGCTGACTAAAGGTAATTGTTTTGTTACCTCTAGTCTGTCGGATCGTTTTATACTCTATCTGTTTATTTGTTTGTTAAAGATAATTTGTTATCAACAGATTATCCAGTTTCATTTTAACATCTCAGGCTCTCTCTTCACGTAACTGTATACAGGAAAATGCTGTTTGCATATACGTGCTTTTTATTTAGACTATGGCGTCACCTGTTGATACATTGGTGAGTTAGAAGTTAAAAAAAAGGTGAATTAAAAAGTTTTAGAAAACTACCAATTTTGAATAAAACATGTTGTGGTCGTTCATGCTAAAAATAGAATTGCTTAAGAGAACATCAAAAGTAAAAGTATTTCGTGATACATAATTGTTTTTTCTCGCTCATATTAAAGATTGTTTAGATATGAAGTGAAAAATCGCGCGCAAACGAACTCGCATATGCGGTGTTATGTTCTCAGCATTTATATCAGAAGGTTTCATTTCGCTGACCTTCTAAGACTCAGTAATTCAGTTTTTGCCTCTTTCTCACAATCTTTGTGCGATAGAAATAATAACTGCTCAGTTTCAGAATATGCGGCTCGTTAGGTAGCACATACATCAACTTAAATATACCTAGTCACTTTTACGAACACTGAGCCGATAGGAAATAAAAAAAAAAAAGGATTTAGCGAGTTAAAAGCAGCATCTTGTGCTATATACAAAGCGCAGAAAATATTCAAGGTTCCTTCGATTATTACTAAAACGTAGGTTTACTTGTATAACTTAACGAGCTTCATTGTGCTACATTGATATGAGAGTGATATAAGCAGCAAAACATTTACAAACACTGGGCTTATTACTATTTTTCTCAGCAATATATCTACAGAGAATAATCTTAAAAAAACTATAATAAATATACACGTATTTATTGAATGTATACACGTACTTATTGAAATCACTATATGCTTTACGATATAGACTGTAATAGTTTTCAAAATGTGCTCAGAGGATAAGAGGTACTACAAAATTTTTTTAAAACTTAGAATATTGAAATATCAATAGAAGGGAAACAGAATTGCCATGAAAAGTGAGTTCAGGAAACCCTTGAGTAAGGCATGAAGTTTGAAATGGTGAAAAAACTCTCAAAATATCAAAACGCAACCAAATTATTGCAGGATTACTACCACACTGCGTAATCCTCAGTAATTCTTGTATAATTTGCTTGCATTTTGATGTGAAGAATTTTCAGCATTCGAAACCTCATGGTTTACTGTATTACTACTTTTTCTGTACCTTTAAATTATTTATGTAGATAAAAGAGAATTTGTTATTAACCTTTTTAGTCACACCGGGACATATATGTCCCACAGACGAAAACATCACTGGGACATATGTGTCCCATCTAAAAAACCTGGTATGAGGCATATGTCTCAGCCCCCACCCACCAATTGGCTAAATTGTTGATTTTTTTATTTCATATTGGCGGGATATTTTTTTGTTGTTGCCTTATTTGATCTTTTTGCCTTATTGATCGTATTTTGTTTTTGATTTTTTTGGAAAAAAAAGCTAATCTTGAAAGGGTTAAGGATTGTTTCTGCAATATAGCATCCTCTTATAATTACTACATTGAGGTGTTTAATAATAGAGCTAGTAATATTGCATAGTTGAAGATTAATAGTTTTATGTGCCATAGATTACTTATGCAAGCTATATAAATAACATATACGTTTAAATCTATATAATTTATGCATTACATCAAGCATGTTAAAATGGCCAAATCTTTCACTACACTCGTTCCTTGTAATTTCAGAGTCCTAAAATGTAATATAAAAATACCTCTAAATGCATTACAATTCTATATTTGGTAAAACATAATTGGGAAGAAAAAGTTTTATCCATATTTTAGTACCTGAAATTAATAAAAAACATATACTTGGGTAGGGTGTAAATTATGTTTATGTAAGGAAAACCTAACTTTCGTTGAATTAAACATTTAATTCTCATCTCTAAAATAAGGCAAATAATGTCCCAAAATGAATAATTTATGGAATAATAATTTTAGTACAGAAATGTAAATTTTATTTGATAATGAATAAAACAGAAAATTTTTCACAGTAATATATATTTAAAATATAAACTGTACATTTAAATTAATAGTTTAATGATCCATTTATGTTTAAAGAAAATTATATTACGTATATTTTAAACAAACATGACTTTAAATTCCAGTTTTTAACTTTAAAAAAAAATTTTTTTTTGTTTATTTTTAGAAGGGAATACAGGTAGTAAGTTTAGCTTATTTAGAGTATAAGTAAAGTTTTATGTAATTAAATTGTTTTTATTTAATTACTAATTCAGAGGTTCTGTGTATTTTCTGAAACCTGTTCTAATGGGATACATTAACACATGTTTTCATTTAATTTATTTTACAGGATTTGTAATTATTCTAAATTTATTAAATTCTGATTTCTGGTCTTATTCAGCTTTGCATAGTATGTACGAAATGAATTTTCGATTTTTGTTGAGTTATTTTTAATTTTGAAAATTATTATTAGTTGTTTGTTATTATAGAAAAATTAGTTAGTGTTTCTTGGTATTTTTAGTATCGTTAACATTTCCTTGTTAGTATAAAATTAATTTCATTGCAAATTCCTCATTTTTTTTCATAAATGCTGCATAGATTGTTTTATGTAAGTGATAGAGCTTATAAGTTAGGAAAGAAAATATAAAGATTTGGTGTTTGGTCCATGCAACGAAATGCTTCTTGCCAACATTTGCTTAGTCTTTTTTGTATAGTGTGTGATCCTATGATGCAATATTTATTGTATGACTTTCTATTTGAATTATACGTTGTAATAAATTAGTTGGTTTAAAGTATTTCAGAGTTTTTTTTTCAACATTTCCTTACTTGTATAAAATTAACTTCATAGCAAAATTTTAAATTTTTTTTAATAAGTGCTGCATAAATTGTTTCATGTAAGTGATAAAACTTATACGCTAGGAAAGAAAATGATATGATATTTAGTCTATGCAACAGAATGCTTGCCAACTATTGCATAATTACTTTTGTATTGAATGTGATGCATTAATGAAAAATTCTGTATATGATTTTCAATTTAAAATATATTATTAAATTAGTTGTTTGTAAATGCAATAAAAATATAATTTAATGTATGCTGGTGTTGTTTAACATTTTTTTGCTTACAAAATTAACTTCATTGCAAAAAATCCAATTTCTTTTTGCTACATGCTGTTTAAATAATTCTTATACAATTGAAAAAGTTTATAAGATTGAGGTTAAATATTATTTGAGTACATAAGAAAAAAAATATTGTCTGAGTACACATTTCATAATTACGATTTGTATTAGGAAAGAGTTTAAAATATGATTTAGGCATCATAGCATAATCCTTGATATACTGATTATAGTGTATGGATAAAAATAGATATTAAATTATGGTAAATATAGCAACACACATAATTTCATCAATACACATAACTATCAAAAACTCAAGAGTGATTTGAAAATTAAAAAATGAAATAAATAAAACTCTTATGCTTAATAAAAATTAAAATATTTGGGTGTAGCCTATGAGAATAAAGTTGATACAATTTCAGTCAATTTTTCAGAAAATATGTTAATTTTACATGAAGTTTATCTTAAAATGTGTTGCGAAAATGCCTTATAATTTTTTAAAAAAAAAAACAGATGAAATGTCGGTGATTTATTTAATGTCATTAGTGCTAATTGGAAGAACAACGACTTTTCATTTGCTGCCTAAACTTTTTTCAGAAAGAAGCAAGCAGATGAAAAGTCAATGGTTTAATTGCTGTCATTTGTGTTAATCGGATAAACATCAACTTTTTATCGGTTAATCGGAAAAACATCAACTTTTTATTTTTTTATACTTTTTCAATCTGCTTCCTACACTTTTTGAAGAAAGAAGCAAGCAGATGGGAAGTTGGTCGTTTATTTGATGTCATTAGTGTTAATAAGAAAAATGCCGACTTTTCACAGTTTCAGAAACGTTTTTTTGCAAAGTTCACAAAGCCCTGCACTATATAGGGGAGAATGGGGTCAATTGTAACAGGGTACGATTGTAACAGAGCAAAAATTTCGAGTGTCGGGTTTTAGATTTGGTTCCCAGGTGGCGCACAAGGTGTATATAATAAATCTACATGTACACCCCTGCTGGCAACCATTTTTATGTACTTTTGAAAGAGTTACATCACAAAAGATATTTTCACGCTACGTAAGTACTATTTTTGGTATTAGAATATTATATTGTAGCAAAGTAATTTTGTTTAAACAAATAAAAATTATTAACCGAATATCTAAGAGGACACCTTAATTAACAGTTCAAAAAAATATTAGTTTTGTTAATTAGCTAGCATTGTTTTTAACAAATGAAGCTGAAATGGCGTCTTGGGGACAATTGTAACAATAAGTAAAGGGACGATTGTAACAGCTGAAAATAAATAATCTTATGTTTACAAACCATTACTTAACTCTTTAAGAACCACCAATAGTTTCCAATACCATTTATTTTATGTTGCATGTGCATTATTTTATTTGTCACTTTTCACAGCATAAATTAAAACTTTTAACCCCTTAAAGTTAAAAGTTTAACCCTTTAGGTCTCTGCTCATTATTATTTTTATTCCTAAAATATCACTACTATTTTGATAAATAAAAAAATATATCACAACTATGATAATATGTATAATTAACTATGTTTTAGTTGAAATTAAGAACTGTTACAATTGACCCGGTATGTGGGGACAATTGTAACAAGTGCGCGACTGTCAAAAATTGTTAATAACTAATATAATAACATTTAAAATAAGGTATTTATTTTTTTTTCCTAGTAGAGGATAGTCTACTTTACTCGTCTGTCAATTAATACTAATAATATATTGGATTTTTTGCTAGTTAAAAATAGTTAAGTAAAAAATGTTACAATTGACCCCACTCTCCCCTACACTTCTTATTTTCAGTAACTTCGTATTCCCAGCTGTTCAGAATTTTGAACATTCAAAGCATAACCCTAAAAATGTCTACTTTGCAGTTCGGGTACTTAGTCTATAGGCCAGTCAGCCCTTACATTGACACCCCACTACATTTTTTTTTGATAGTGTTATAGTTTTTATTTATTTGATACGGTATTCTGAATTGTATTCTCGCTCTTCTTTATTTTTTATTCATTTATATCTGCAACACAGTAGGCTTGTGATATTCGATGAACTTATCGGCCCTTATGAAATTAAAGACTAGAAAGTCCAAACTACATAAAGTCACCGAAAGAAAGAAGAAGTATTCAGAGTTAAAACGAGAATAAAACCTAATAACTCCCTACTTCTAAAGGCCTGGTTTCTTAGGACAGGACGCCGTCAGCTGGAAATCAGCGCTAACCTCTGATTGGTCCATTTGTGAGTTTAATAGTATGCGTCATCGTACGCTCATCTTGAACACTAGCCCTTGATTCCCACATTGACTCTGATTGAGACTGGATCATTCCATTTATTTCAAAGGTGGGAAAAGTAGAAATTACTGCGCATGCGCCGGATTTACTCTCACCAGGGTTGCCATAAGTAGTATTTTCAATAATACGTATGGTAAGTATTGTGTCACTAAAAATTAAAGATAAATAATTTTAATAATAAAATATAAAATAACATTTCTATATAGTATTTTTTTTAAAAAGTGTTGTACAAATGTTTTTTTTTTTAATTAATTTTTATATCAAAGAGAAGTGCCACTCTAGTTTTTTGAAGTAAAAAGCGATTTTTGAAATAAGACTACTGGATACATCTCGATTTTTACAGTGACCATGATAAACTGTTAGATATGGAAGCCACAAACTAAATGCAAATTATTCAAGCCTGGCGATGTTTTAAATAGCAGTCGCCGTGGAAATCAAGCTGTACCACTAACCGTTCGTTTTGTACTAGTCACTTTATCTAGTGATGATTGTAAGAAATAAAAGTTGATTTATTCCTAGTTTGTAGATTAGAATGTAATATAACTTGCTTTTTGTGCTACCAAAACAGACTTTACGCTTTTTCTTCCTATGTAGAATATGTTATGAAAATGGGATTTTTTTTTTAATGTTTGATTTTCTATAAATTTGTTATAAATCATTTACAATGCACAAGAGACATTTATGATACACACAATTCTTTTTAGACAAAATTGTTGATTTGAATCTTTGTTACTACGCGTTCACCTGAAGTTAAAGTGCACAAAAGGGAAAATATAATTGTTTTTCTATTTTAAAATTATTTTATTCTTAGTAATATATCCTTTTATTTTATCTTTCTAATAGTATTATTATCCATTTAATAGCATTTTATCCTTTTAATATTATTTATACTTCCAAATTACTGCAGCAGATGGCGTTCAAAAATATGTAGTATTTTATGGTATTTTTTCAGATAAAGTTGTAGTACTTTTTAATTTCAAAGTCTGGCAACCCTGACTCTCATGTTCTCATCCTTGGCTATCAAGTTTATACATAACGCGTTGGTTTGATTGCTAACATTGTGCTATGTCCAATGATTTTAAAACAAAAAGGCTCTTTTTAGGGCCACCTTCGGAAAACTATGTTGACGACACGGAACAGAACTTAGGTAATGAATTTATGGATACGGATAAAGTATTGATTTTGGAAAATAATGTTGACGACTCGGAACAGAACTTGGTTAATGATCACATGGATAAGGATAAAATATTGCCTTCCGAAAATAATATTGACAACATGAACTCGCAAAAAGTGAATAAATTTTCCTGTGCACATTGTGTTCAAACTTTTTCCAAAAACAGTAATCTACGCCGGCATGAAAGAAATGTTCACTCTATAAACAATGCAACTTGCAACCAAGTTTGCGGTCTATGCAGTTTAAAAACCCGAACAATTATAGATCTCCATAATCATATAAAAACGGAACATCCTGAAATTAAATTAACTTTTCATGATAAGGTATTTTTTTGTCAATCTGATTTTGAACAGTGGAAAAGTGACATCGAGCAGCAAACTGTCTCTTCTTTTATCTTAAAAAACTCATTACTAAAGGAAAATTCAGAAACTCGGTATTACAGATGTCACAGAAGTGGTATTTACAAACCTTGTGAAATAGAAAGGAAAAGACGTTCGAAATATACAGGATCTATAAAAACTAGCATCACTTGTCCAGCAATGATCACTGCTACTAAAGAAACTGTTCACGAAGCTACTCAAATTACTGTGCAATATCAATCAACTCATGCAGGTCATAAATGCGAAGTAGGAAAACTTCCCTTGCAAAAAGAAGACCGTGCAACGTTGGCTAATATGCTTGGTGTTGGGATGCCAATAAGTGTTGTGATGGACAAAATTCAAGCCAAGTTCTCGCCAACGAAGCGATTAGGACTTACTACACGTCAGGATATTTACAATGTTGCTCAAGGTTTTAATGTTAGCAATATTATGCATAACGATGATGCTATGGCAGTTGATATAACTGTGAAGAAAATGATGCAGGAAGAAAGTAATCCTGTTCTAATATACAAGCCGATCGGTGAAAAACTAAATCAATATCCAGGAATTGAAGAAGAAGAATTTTTGCTAGGAATAGCCACTGAATCTCAAATTGAGTTAATGGATTTTTATGGAAAAGAGTGCATCATGTTAGATGACACCCATGGCACTAACCAGTATGGGTTTCACCTAACTACAATTTTAGTCCATGATGAAAACCACGAGGGTTTGCCAGTAGCAATTTTCTTCTCTAAGAGAATTGCTTCTGAGAGTTTAGAACCATTTTTTGATGCTATTAAATAAAGATTGTCAAGTTTTGTAACCCGTGTCATGATGACCGATGACACAACAACATTTTTGAATGCCTGGGTGAAATCTTTTAAAAACGAACCGCGTCATTTGCTATGTTCCTGGCATGTTATGAAAAGTTTAAATAAAAACCTCAACTCCAAAGTAAAAAATGAAGTGGTTCGAGAAAACATGAAAAAAGACATGAAGCTGATAATACATGAATTGGATGAAATTACTTTTTCAAAGCTAGCTGAAAACTTCTTTGTACAATACAAAGAGGAAGAATCTTTTCTCAGCTATTTTCAGGAGTATTACATGTCCAGAGCAGAAAAATGGGCATATTGCTTCAGAAAGGGTTTAAAAATAAATACGAATATGAAGTTAGAACGGTGGCACCGCCAAATCAAATATGAGGAATCTGGCGGTGTAGTTATGAAAAGACTGGACAAATCCTTACAGACAGTAATGAAAGCAATGGCAAAAAAACTTCTCAATAGGGTTATCGCCATTGAACGCGGTAAGCTGACGAATCGCGTCAAACTTATAATGAAACGCCATTTGGAAAGCACTAAAATGGATGCCAGTATGTATTCAGCTATGCAGATGAATGAGGGACAGTATATCGTATCAAAAGAGGAAGATGGAAAAATTTTTACATATGAAGTCGAAAAAGAGAGCAGTAGCTGTAGTTGCACTACTGCATGCATAGATTGCAATATATGCATTCACACCATGTCGTGCAGCTGTGTAGACTTTAGTATAAGATACGTAATCTGCAAGCATATTCACTTTGTATGCCAAAAATTTAAAAACGTGTGTAAAAAAGTCGAAGAGGATATTTGCCCTAGTACATCCCAGGAGAATATGCTGGTTATTGACGATGACGAAATTTCTAAGAATACTGAAAAGAACATTATTTTAAAGCAGATGAATAAAAAACCTCGGAAAGACATGAATGAGAAAAAATTAGCTATAGAACAATATTGCAAGGATATATCTAGTGATGCCCAATCCATTCAGTCATTTGAAAATTTACAGCAAATTGAAGATGGTTTAAAAAATATTCGTGCTCTAATGCAAGCGTTTAACAATTCAGAATTGCCCACTTCTGAAGAATGGAAAGCTATTCCTTCCAATAAAAAAATATATCCTCAAAGGAAATTCAAAATTCCCAAAAGAAAACAACAACAAAAAAAATAGATAAAAGGATAAATGAACTCAGAATTCAATATTTTTAACGCAATTCCTTTCTACTATATGCTTAATTTTATTTGCATACATTTAAACTACTTTTATAATACTCATCATTAAACAACTGTATGACCTTAATCTTAAACCTTAATTTCTTCAAGCTTGTATCCTGATGAAACTCTCCCCGAATTTTCTGCAAATAGGCTATTTTCTTATGATAGTAAAAAGAAATGAAATCATTACACAAATTTCTCAATTTTTGAAGTAAATATTTTGGTTCGAAATTTTTTATGCAAATTTAAAGTAGCATTCATGCTTAATCTTTTTTATTCTTGGCTTATTTCTTGCAATACATTTTTTTTTCATTTAGCACATAGCCTATTACTTTCATCTTTCAAACAAAAGATGAGAATATTCTCATTTCGGTATTTATGATTTTCATTCATATAATATGAAATATATAATTTCAGTATCTATTTCAGTAAGTCAGTGAAATTGGCCAATAACCAAGCGAAAGTGCACGGTTTTTGTACTGGCAATTAATTTAAAAATAAAAAATAGCTGTTTCCTCCTTGTAGGCTTTAAGTTAACCAATTTTTGTGATTATTTTTTTAGTTTCTAACATGACACGGTTCAGCTGTTGACAATAGGAAACAGCCAGCCATTTTAGTATCAGTGCTATTGCGGAAATTCTGCCAAAAAAAGATACTTATTCGCCATTATTTCGTTAAGTTATTTGGTAACTTTCAAATTTATTTTTCATAGTAATTGATCATAAAGAAAATACAAATATAACTTATTCATACAAAAAATGAGAAAATATTTAAATTTGAACGACAGACAAAATTATTTTTTTAAATTGGCGAAAATCGGCGGCGGATAATGCATAAAAGTAATTATGGCTCTTTTTTGCTGCTGGTGAAATAATTTTAATAGGTTTTAAAACTCAGATATTCCATGAATGGTGATGATTTTTTTTCCTGATCTTTTTTTTCAAAACTTGGTGCATTAGAATAATTAAGTGAAAACTTCAAATTTTAAAACTTAGATAAGAAAGGTATATGTTATGTATTTTAGTTACAAGTAAAAATATTTATTTTACTTACGCTTCAAATTCATAATTTAATGTGATAGCGCCATCTTTAATCTGTGTGTCAAACAAATTACTTATTGTTTCTATTGGAAAATTATAATATTCTTCATATTTACTATATCATTTCAGATTGTTGGTGAAAATTATCCATTTATAAACTTTTGTGGCGTTATTTTCATTTTCTTGAGGTAATCTCACTAAATAAATGTATTTGAACTCTTTTGATATTTTTCTTTCATAAAATAAAATTATAATATAAAAGTATAATTTCTTTCATAAGATAAAATTATTATTTTATAAAGGTACTTATCAATTAAAGGGACCATGTAGCCATGTTCCGTATGTAGCCATTCCCCTGTAGCCATATATATATATATATATATATATATATATATATATATATATATATATATATATATATATATATATATATATATATATATATATATATATATATATATATATATATATATATATATATCAATGTTCATATAGACGAAGATATGTGAAAAAAAAGTCGCCAACATAGTTCCTAAAATCAATTAGTACCAAAATCACTTTTGGGCTTTACACTTTGTATGCGCATAAGGATAATGGGATTTCATGTTTTATTCATCTTATTCCTGTTGGTGGTTCTCTACATTATTAGCACATGGCAATGCAATAATATGTATTTAAAACTTCTTCTGAACAAAATGAAGATAGAAATAACGTTTAATTTAGCATTTTTATGTAATTAAATATATCTGTTAATTGCATAAGAAATTAAATTTTAAAGAATAAATTTTGATTATTTATTTATTTTTTGTAGAATAGTCACGATTATCCATTCATAGAGATTGGAATATATATAAAAAAATAAAATACATCTTTTGCAAACAGAGAAATATACAAATATGCTTATAAAATAAAATAATTTCCGCCCATGCGTTTTTATCATCTTTATTTTTAAAAAATTCTATATTATGATGAATCTTTAATTTCATTAAGCTCTTTCTATATTTTACTTAGATTTTCTTACCTCAACTTCATAAAAATACAAGAAGATATATAAAATAATATTTCAGACACTATATAAAATTAGTTACGATTTTAAAAAATGTAATCAGAGTGTAAAAAATATGATATTTAAAAACATCAGATTAATTTAAAACTTATCAGAAATGTATAAGTTAATATATATTTAAGTCCGAAATTGGTAAATGGCGCCGTCATTTTAATTTTAAAAATCTGCTTACAGAAAGAATAGGAGATGTGTCTTCAAAGAAGATATTGCAATCGGATTTACTGTATAGCACGTGCGCCGAAATGATGCGCAGCAATTTCTACTTTTCCCACCTTTGAAATAAATGGAATGATCCAGTCTCAATCAGAGTCAATGTGGGAATCAAGGGCTAGTATCTTGAACTACAATTGCCGTCCAACTCAACTGCAGTTGGATTACAACGTGACGCTAACCACAGTGGCAATGGCGGACAACATCCAACAGCACATTGAAATCAGCCAAGATTTTGATTTTGACATTAAACATAGCTTCTTCATTAAACATAGCACTCTTCATTTAGCTCAGCTATAATGTGTTTTTTCTTGGACAAAGTCATTATTTGTTCTCTAAAACACTGGTCGACAATAACAAAATCAATACAAATTCAAAATAAATATTTGTTTACGTTATTAACGCATGCACAATGAGAGATAATGTCTGCGTTGAACCGATTGCTCATGCTGAGCTAACAAAAAAGTATTTCTTTGGCGTCAGCTCTACGTCAACTTTCCGCTGACGCCCAGATAAGGCGCTAGTTCTAAGAAACCAGGCCTTGAGCTAACAAACCAGTATTTTGTTGGCGTCAGCGTGACGTTGACATCCCGCTGCCGCCCAGATAAGGCGCTTGTCCTAAGAAAACAGACCTTAAGCTGTTTTTGGAGAAAAAAATCCTTTGGTTACGGAATCTAGCTACTGTTGTTTCTACTGATACTTGGGCCTCTTGCGCTTTAAGTCAGGAAGGTGCTCCTGTCGTTTGACAAGAGAGCACCGCAAGAGTGAAAGTATGTCTTAGTGCAGAGCCCCACGTAGTAAATACCTGCACCACTCATTCGTAAGGTCACTTTAGACATAGATCCTTTTTTTTCCAATGGCAGGCACTTAATTTGAATCTTTGCCTATACTATGCCAGAATTGTTGCTCATTTCGCGTTACCCAATGGGCACCTGTGAACCAAAGTCACGGAGGTGAGCAACATTGCCCACGACACACTGCCACAAACCCGTTTATAAGGTGGGCCACATTCACACATCATACACACACAACAGAGGACAGCACAAAGATAGAGAAAAACATCCATGCCCAGAGCGGGATTCGAACCCGCAGCCTATGGCTTCGCAGTCAGGCACGCTGACCACTCGGCCACCTGGCCGGCTTAGACATAGATCTGAAGAGGGTGGAAATTTTCTCTACATCCTTGTACTGTCGTGTAATTCGAAAAAACAACGTAAATGTTTCACGATTGATTCCGGAAAAAGTGGCTTGGCAACTATTTTTCTTCAATCTCTAACGCTATGAACGCTAAAAAAGAATTTCAAAAAGACAGCTAAAACAAAATTTATTTAAAATAAAAATTCTTGCAATATGTAGCTTACCATACGAAGATGCCAAATGTATATATAAATCTCAATTTTGAATTTGTCCCGCAGTGGATTGATCGTTAAGACACGGTTCCCAGCAGATCACCGAAGTCAAGCAACATTGGCTGCGGTCAGTGTGCACGTGGGTGACCACTTGGATCAGTCTGCGTAGGGACCGAGAGTGTGCGGTATGTGTCCTCGTTAAGCTGTTCTACCGTGAAGTTCTAGACTTCGCGTGCAGGTCGTCGATCTATCGAAGCGGGGGTACCATTCCTTCTGCAGAGGATCAAAATTGTGATGGCATGTCTTCGGATCATCCTCAGGGATGCTTCCCAGATCGTCGCCAATAGCCCATTGCGCAGCTCTAGTGTGACATAAATGAACTACAACAACAACAACAACAACTAAAATGGAATTTCAAAAAACCGATAAAGCAAAATTCATTAGAAAAAAAAAATTCTTGTAAATGTAGCTTACCATATGAAGATGCCTAATACATATATAAATCTCAATTTTGAATTTTTTGTCGCTTGCTTTGATTGCATTGATTGTGCACTCATGCTCAAGACTTTCGATTGTATAGGTTTTATGACCCGTATATCGATTGTACTCGGTGAACCTCGATGAAGTCATCAAAAACCCGGATCGGAGCTTGATTCTAAGACCACTGGGCTACCCGGTATCCAGAGACCCGGAATCCACCTTCAACTATTTGATTAAAAAGTAATTAATAAGCCTTCATTAAGCTGAAGGAAAGCACATTAAACAGTTGACAAGTAGAAAAATGCCGAAAGCATACAAGAAAAATACGAGAATGGATTTTGGTAGTTCGCAAGTTCGCGCCATGAAAAATCTCGATGCTTATAAATATTTATTCAAATAAGGTAACTTCACGTGGAATTTCTTTTGTAAACATGTGCTTTTAAAAGAATTTTCTTTCAAACAAACTTGGGACAAGAGCCAGGAAACTTTAGGTCTTAAACTTTTGGCACTTGTCTAGGATGAGGATTTTTAAAATTTATTTATTTATTTTTATTTATAAGTACAAAATGCATTTGAAGGCTTGTGTGAGAAATTAAGACTAATAAACCTTTGTAAAGAAGGACAGATAACACAATACTGAGAAGGACAGTACGGAGATACATCCAGGGTAACAGCGGGATTCGAACCAACTACCTCAATGCTTCGTAAACAATTGGCGGATAATACCGCTCGGATAGGAAGGCTACTTTTTTATTTACTTATGTATTGGTATAACATAGATTTGCAGGCTCATTCGCTCACTCAAGGCTTATAAGCCTTTATCAAGTATATTTTATTTTATTTTACCGTCGTTGAACAGCCGACCTAATTTCTGAGTTTACGACCACTAATTTTCAACTCCGTAGCCTTGTAATTTTGAACCCAATCCAGAAGACAAGGAAACTCCTGGATCAAGTTGTGGGAGAAATTTGCCTTCGTGGAGGACTTTCTGATGGAACTAACCCGCATTGACGTTACAGGAAGACCACGAGAACCTCCCACGTTTTGCCTGATGGCAAGGGGACTCTAACCCATGATCCGTTTACCACAGAGGATATTTCACGTCAGCACTGTGGTCGGTGCAAGCCAGATGAGAAATTCGTATCGACCAGCCATCGCCGGGATCGAACCTGGTTCACCTCATTGGAAGGCGAATGCTCTATCCCCTGAGTCATTGCGTCTCTCTATCAAGTATATGTTCAAATAGCACAATACAGAGAACGACAGCACGGAAATACATCACGCTCAGCGTTTGGTGATACCAGTCGGCCACGGAGTCCCCTTTGAAACTTATATGCAAAATTGTATCTATTTCAGTTTATTGGTACAGCGTACATTAGTACAGTGTATACGTTAAACAAAGCCTTATAAGCCTTTGTTAAATAGAATGACAAATGGTACAATTCAAAGAAGGGTAACGCTAAGATATATCGAGATTGACGGTGGGGTTCGAACTGGCAACAGAGTGGTTGGTAAGCAATACCGCTAACCCAGCGAGGCCCTTCTATTTCAGTTAAATCTTTGTATTCATTTGTAATCACTAATGTTCTTCAATGGCTTCGACATGTATCTGAGATATTCTTTGACGCATACCGAGACCACAGTTTTTATATCCTAGATATTATAATTTAATGCCTTCAGGTTTTTCGCTTGTCAATTTAATACACTGTTTGACTGTGTCTTGGTGCTTCAGTGATTAGGGGACAAAAGGTAAAAGTCTGTGACCCTCTTTGTCACAGTATGTAGCATCAGTCCCTCGACCAGTCTTTCAAATCGAGGATGAGCGAAAAGTTATGCTTACGGACTTCGACGAAAATGATCGTAGGTTCGTGATCCCAATAACTCAAAACCCGCAATCTTTACTGGAGAAAATGCATATGTAGACCAACCTCAGCTTCTTGAACAGCTTCTCAACCACAGCTTCTTTAAACATGAGTTGCGTAAAATGTGTTTTGATTAACTCTTTAAAAACTTTATGAGAAAGGTTTGTAGCTTCAAGTAGCATAGATCTTGTTAATTCTACCTATCTTCAATGTCTACCTATGATCTTCTGCTATAGAGGTTAAAAGCGTGCAACATAGATCCTCTTACCACAACCACTTCAATCTACTTATCTATAAAAATGGAAATTTTCATGCTGCAGTCAGTCTTCAGTTGGAGCATTCATAGCAGGTGAGTAGCTTTTATTTGTTAATCATAAAAATAATAGATTTGGCGATGTAAATTCTGTTTTAAGTAATTATAAAAAATTTAATTGTGTAGTAATTTTAAAACATTTTTTTTTACTTAAAATATTTGAAACAAATTTGATTATCTTCACGGAAAAAAATTACAAAAAAAAATATTTATTTCAACACAGATTATTTCTTTTAGGTGTAAAGCGATGGACTTCCTTATAGTGACTGTATTATTAGGTAAAAAAATATAATTTTTCAAAATAATTTTTTTCCCTAGCCTCTTTTAATTTTCCTTAATTTGCTTTTCCTTAACATGTAAACAAACTTGTGTACAAGTTTTTCGTACATAAATTTTAAGTGTTAGCTTCTGTATAAAAACTGCTTTACAAGGATTCTTAATCCTAAACATTAAAAGTAGTTATGGTATTTGTATTTACATTTTCGAAAATAAATAATGCATCGAATATTGTACTATATAACAATCTATTGA
The DNA here is from genome assembly GCF_982258835.1 of Parasteatoda tepidariorum. NCBI lineage: Eukaryota > Metazoa > Arthropoda > Arachnida > Araneae > Theridiidae > Parasteatoda > Parasteatoda tepidariorum. The sequence goes on along the minus strand of NC_141756.1, from coordinate 91,070,143 downwards.
ATAACTATTGTAATAAGCTAAATCTTCTGTTACTCAACTCCAGTTTTTACTTTTCATTTTAACTTTTTTAAATTCTTTACTACTCTTCTCCAAACGTACTGTGTATTGAAATATGTTTAACATAATTGTTCACTTTCTCGTTAGGCTTGTTGGCCAATGGAAAAGCGCAGAAACCAGTTACTTCTGATGAGCTTAATATTGAAGTTCCAGAGGTAAAAATGTTTATTTCTAACATTAAAACTATACTTTTCAAAGCTAATATATTTAACAAGTGAACATTTTCCTGTTTTAGATAAATTCAGTATACTAGGACATTAAATTTAAACGCTAGACTTTTTTTTTCAAAATTGGCTGCAAAAGTCAGTTTAGAAACTAAAGAAACCTTTTTGCTATTGATCAAATTAAAAACTGACTTTTCAGTTTCATCAGTATAGATTTTTATCACTCAATGCAAAACCTTACGGATATTTGTTTTTGAAATATTTGTCAGCGTCTTAGAAAACTTATTAAAATAGGTAAAATTGTTTTGTTTTGCAATTTTACACTTTTGCGTTGTACATATACTGGATATTTATCTAGTTTTTGAATTTATCTTTGACTGAATATTAAATTTTAAAATCACAACTGATTTCATCCTTTTTATAAGTCTTGAATAACTCTCTTTGTGGTGAGAACACTTGATGCAAACGCTTAATTAAACATCTTAAACTGGGTCTTAATATTTTTGATAAATATTATGAGCTAATAATAAATGCATTCCAAGTAACGAAATTATACTCTGTAAAATATTGTCCAATTTGAAATCTATTTAAAATTTTAACTTCTGGATCATTTTCAATTTATTTCGTTTAGTGATATTTTCTAAGATAATGTAAACAAATTAGTTTCATATTAGAATATCATTTAAGCAGAAATAATCTAATCTATAAAGTAAAACACCAGCTTTCCATTCTTTAAAGTTAAGATTCTGAACCGTACCATACGTTCAAATTTGCTTTTTTATTTTAAAAATTTGTTTAAACTTAGATTGAATCGGACAATCTATTTCTATCAGTATCGTTCTTAAATGAATATTTTAGGCTAATATCTGATTTATTTTCCCCTCCAGATAACTGAGGATTTCTTTGAAGAAATCCTACAGTATTTTCCTGGCTCATCTGGAATGTACGAACACTTCGCAAGTACTCCAGAGCCTAAATATGCAAAAAGCACCCACGAGCCTGAAGGTATTGAAATCACTCTTGAGCCTGAAGTGGTCAGAAGCACAACCGTACCATCTTACAACGAGTTTTGCAAAGATATTTCCCATGGATTGCATGATATCGATGGCAAGTACCCGAAACTGAAGGCTCTGAAGTCCAAGCTGTACACCTATTTCTTCAGTTCCATGGCCGAATACGAAAGGAATCCTCACAAGAGAAAGAACATCGCGTTAGACATTCTCTCCGAGCTTATTAAACTGCTCCAGATGTTGCAGAAAAAGATCGGAGAGTGTCCAGTGAGACACGTTCCAGTAGTTTCAGTCCCTCCTGTTGAAGAGATCATCGCTGAAGAAGTTGTGTATCCGCCATTTGTTGGATCAGTCAGAGGTATTCCTGGAGTTAACTATCCAAATTATACTGAAGTGCCCATTACTTCGTTCTCGTGCAGCGACAAGAAATACATCCCTGGATTTTATGCTGACTTGGAAACTGGGTGCCAGGTAAGCAATTTAGCAAATTTTAACATATGGTATTTTTCAGTTTGCATTAAACTCTGTTTAACTAATTGGAATTTATGCTATATAAAACTTTTAAATGATTATTAATAAGCTGTTTCAAAAGACATGAAATTAGTGACTCTAATTTCAGTACTGTACAACGAGGAAGTCAAACTTAATTCTCCAACTAGCAAAGTAAAATAAATATTTTAAAGTAATGAAATAAGTATTCTGTCAGTTTGAAACCTAGTTTTTGATATATTACTAAAATGGTGTTAATTATGATATTTTTCTAAGACCTTTTGTATACTTGTTCTATAGTGTAACTTAATATAAAGATATCCGGATAGGGATATCCGGATTTTAATATAGGATCGAATTCATTGCGTTTCGTAAAGAATTTTCCACCAGTTATTGCTTAATATTACTCTCAAATCTTCCTTGCAGGGAATTTCTTTAATTTAAAATTTAAAAATATAATAGAGTTTAATGTTTGCGGTAAATATAAATTAAACATAAAGCATTGAAGAATAGATACGAGGCTAAATGAAGTCCTAAAGTAGGCCCAACGTCTTGAGAAGTATATTATTGTCCCTTTTTAGTTTTGATCTCTTCATGCAATACGGCAGAAAAGTTTTAGTATTTTTGAATTTAAGTTAATTTCATTCTTAATTTTAAGTATCCAAAGGAAACTTGTTTAAAATTGATCAGAAAAAATTATCTCATTACTCTTCGAGCCGCTGCATAAAATTTGGTTATACAGTAGTATAAAAATGTGCACCTGTTTTGTATTGTCAGTATTTTATTTCGCTTTTACAGAGAAATTTCGGAATTTTAAGAGGTAGTGAATTGGTGTCTAGTAAAATTTGTATTTTAAGGCTCGAAATCTGTAGAGGAATAGTTTTAAATAATCTCCTATTTTTGAGCAGATAATTTAAAAATTTGTAATCGTGAAATATAATTTATCGAGGAATTTTTCAATACGAAACAAATGTGTGTCCATTGTACCACAAATTAATATTTTCAAATGTTGCTCCAAAATGGCTAATTAAATTTCCCGTAAGCTGTTTTCGTTGAAGTAAAATGCCTGTACAGTGAAATCACACAAGCTGTCTCTGAATAAACATGTCTTTTTTTTCAGATTGAGATTTGTCACCCTAAATTTAAGGAATAGCCACATTCAGAAATTGTCCCCATTGTTTGGGGAGGGGAGTAGTCCTAAGTTTAGACCCCTTAACGGTCTTTTGCGCATTTCCCCAGATCGCGAATTTTTTAAACAAATTTAAAAACTGTTGCAGGCAATTACAAAATTTATTTATCCAAAACATTCCCAGCAAAATAACTCCCAGTAAAAATTTATTTTATTTAATAGTCTAATAAAAATGAAATTTAAAGTATATTTTTGACTATTAAAATATAAAGACAAATATTTAAGTTACATTTTGCATGGAATTATCTTTGGATAAATGAAGTTATCCAAAGATTCCATGTTCACCGTTCAAATTTTTTGATTCAGAAATTTCGAGATGGTAAGATACGTAATTTAAATGTAAGGGGTTCAAACTTTGGACAGTTCTCTTGACCGAGCACTGAGGATCATATTTCCTAGTTTGCTACGTCCTTATATTTTGGAGGTCGAAAATATTAATCGGTCAGAAAAAGTTTATTCAGAGAAAGTAAGTTTTTGTAATCATAACTTTAACTATAGTCTGTATTGGTTAATATATTGAAAGTCGCCCCCCTCAAAACATTAAGATTAGATCCTAGACTTTTAAGATAAGATCATTGCATGGAAAGTTAGTGTAGCGCTTTTTATTTTGTGCACTGTATCTAAACATGCGTGACAAACTCTTCTAAATGGTCAATTTAGTTAGTTTTGTGTCAAGTTTTTGAAAAACTGTTTGCTTCCGGCTTTTCCTAATTTCTGACTTCTATTTTAGGTTTTCCATGTTTGTTATGAGCATCGACGAGAAAGTTTCCTTTGTCCTACCGGTACTCTATTTAATCAACCCATATTGGCCTGTGACTATTGGTACAGTTCTAATTGCTCACTTTCCGAACACTATTACGATGTCAATGTAGAGGAAGATGAGGTTCACATATCCGAACCAGAAAAAGATCACGTAGAGGAGCTTATTACGACTATTATTGAGCAAGAAAAAACTACCATTCCTCGTATTGTGGTAAAAAGCAAAGATAGTGTAAAAATAGATGCAGATCTCGATCAAATCTTAAAGTTCTTGCCCGTTAAAGCTAAAGTTGTGGAGTTTCCAGAGAAACCGGCTCCCAAACCTCTACCAGTTCTTGAACCAAAGTTCGTCAAAGCTGCAGTTGCTATTCCAGCAATGAAAGTTGCAGCTAAAGTTGCTCCTATTCTTAAAGCTAAAATTGAAGATGCCGTAAAGATGAAGGTGGAAAAGGCCATAAAGACTAAAGTTGTTCCAGTTGCCAAAATGAAGGCAGTTGGCGCTGTCAAAGCAAAGCTTGTCACCGCTGCTGCAGCAGCTCCAGTTGTCAAGGCTAAAGTACTAGCAGCTGCAGTTCCAGTTGCAAAAACTAAAATTGCAGCAGCGGCTGCTGCTACACCTCTTGTGAAATCTAAAGTAATTTCTGCAGCAGCTGGACCGATATTGAAGGCAAAAGTTGCTGCAAAAACATTGCCCCTTGTAAAAATGGCCGCCATTGACGCGAAGTTGTTAGCTGCTGCAAAAGCCAAAAAGGCAGCAATGATTTCTCCTTTAACTAAAAAAGCTCTGGCTCTAGGCTATTTGAAGTTGCTTAAAGCAAAGAAATTTGCCATAATGGGTTGATTTTTGTATTTGTAAGTTTTGTTTTACATTAAACTTATCAGTCAACAAATTTGTCTCTTGTTCATTAACTGAAGTTTCTTTTTTTTACTGCTAACGTTTTAGTAGTTGTGTGAAATGGAAGATTAAAATTTTGTTCTACTTAACAAAAACTGATTGACTGAAGTGCTTAGGAACTAAAATTTTTTAGGTACTTTAATATTTTTAATTATTCTATTTAAACTGGATTATTAAATTTATTTAAATTGAATACTTATGTACATATTTTAACTTAATATTTTACATTGTCAATTAGCAACGTACAAGAGAATGTAGAATTAAAATGTTCTTAAAATACATGCAAGTAACTAAATGTGCTTCAAATTCGTACTAATTCTAGAATTATGGTAAAAATAAAATTGAAAGGCTCAATACAAGTCAAGCTAGACTCTCCACCAATTTGTGAAGCTAAAGATAAATGAAGTTAAGAAGTTGATAACAGTTTTCCTCACATTAGATATGTTTCTTACGAGAATTTCCTCTTGCATTGTTATTGCGCGCTTAAAAGCAGATAGGTAATTAAAATTTCAGTAAGGAGAAAAAAGTTTGCACCGATCCATAGAATGGAACAGTTTTATTTTAAAAAAATAGTTCACGCCTGGACCATTGGGAGAGATGTGAGCGTATGTAACAAATTCGAGGTAAAACTGTTTAATCATAGTATGTTCAATTAAAATTGAGCATTTGCAAGCAAACACTCTCCTTTCAACACGCAAGAACTTTTTGGTTTACTGAAAAAACAAGACTAGACTCTCTTTCTTTCAAAATTCCTGGAAGCAAACTTCCAACTCTCTCTTTTTGAATTTAGCTCTTACTCTTAGCTCTGCTCTGACTCTTTCAGACTTGATGAATTCTTTATGGCTGTCATTGCTGGATTTTTAAGTCTCTTCAAATTGTAGTACTTCTCGGACTGACAGTATGAACAAGATTTCAAGTTCTAAGTTAGCTTTTATTCTTGCTCTAACTATTTAACCTATTTCTGACGTCTTTTAAAAGTTCTATAGTTCTCCTAGTTCTCCAAGTGATCATATGATCAAAAATTTATCTTAAATATTAATAGAAAAACAAAATTCGTGAACGAAAACAAATTCAGAGTTTTATGAAGTAATTAGTTAACGAGCTTTCTTCGCTGATTATAAAATTATAAGTTTGATGAATCAAAACACAATATCTTGCTAGCAAGGAAATAAAGTGTAGCATCTACGTTGCCCTACTCTACGATAATTTAACTCCATGCAGGTTTTCAACTTTTCTTCAAAACTAAATTTTACTATTCACTTATTCAAAAATTGATACTTCATAAATTAATACTTTTCTGAAAAACTAGATTGAAAAAATAACTTTTTAGAGCAAGACAAAAATATTTATATTCGAGACAAATACAAAATTTATTTGAGTATTTAACAAAAATAGAATTTAAAATTTGATTCAAACACATACCAAAGCATGTTAGATTTCTGAAATGTTCATCTTTCTAAATATTGTTGAGTCTTATCTTTGGTAAACTTTGCTTGTATTTAAAACAATATGCTTGTGAAAATTACGTGAAAAGTTGTCTAAATTTTTCTTTTACGAGTATAATGTAAGAACATACATATTTTTTTAACTAAATTGAAACTAAAATTATTTTTTAACTTTTTTTTTCTTTCTAAATTTGGGTAGGAAACAAATTTGCTCAACCTAAATATTACCGAAATAAAAATTAGCCAAAAAATACTCTTACAAGCGCTTAACCCCTTAGTTTTCGTTAACTTCTTTATGCCATAAATGAAATTATTCCAGAAGAATACTGATACTTTTTTCCTAAAATATTTAATTCCAAAAAAGCTAGAAGCCAAATTAGAATCTTAACTTTAATTGAAAAATGTGTTTCTTAAAACAACTTGTAACCACTACACGATTCTTGTAAAAGCTTTCAAACCTAACAAAAATGACTGGGTGATGCATATTCTTCAAATATTTACAAGGTCCGATTAAATATTGTTTAAAGAACAAAACCCTTTTGCATATCAGCTGCTCTTAAAATTTCTTTCATTAAACCATCTTAATTCCATATTATTTATTCTCTTTGTTTTTTAGCTTATGAGATAATTAGTCGTCCTAAAATGCTATTTGCTTCTGCAATAGTTCGTCAAATATAACAAATGACTGTGACAAAATGTTATCCAGCATATTTTCCAGCAATTTTAGCACAATTCCTAAACTTAAAGCAAGTCAGTATTACAAAACAAAAAACGTTTTAAGGCATTTCTTACTGATAAAAGATTGAAATCACATTCTAAAATTTTTAAAGAATGCATATTGTAATAACCTAAGAAACTAGCGTATCCAGGTTTTTTATTTCTTATTGAAATGATTAATTTGTAAGTGTCTGTCTTTCAAATATTCGAAAGGATTGCAACATTGAAACAACTATGCATAAATATAAAGTTTTGGAATTTTTTTTAATGTTGGATTTAATTGGATATATATATATTGATGGAAATATTAAATTTTCAAGTGGTGTATTAACTTACCCAATATATAAATGTTAGATTTCAATTAAAAAATATCTCGGTTAAAAATTTTGGAGCTTTTTCAAATATAATATCGTTTAAACTCATTATAACCTTAATTTAGTTTTAGGTTGAGTCATAATATTATTTAAATTCGATACAACTTTAATATGGAGTTAAGTTGAGCCATAATATTGTTCAAACTAGTTACAACTATAATATAAAGCTTGATTAAACCATATTATTGCTTCAACTTGGTACTATTTTAACATGTTGCGAGGTTGAATCTTATTAATGAACGTACTAAAATTTACGTGTTTCAGTTCAGCCATGTTATGAATGCCATATTATAAATGCAATTTAATTTAATCACGATTTGAGGTATCAATATTGCAATTTAGCATTGACTCAATTTATTTGACAGTGTAATGACGGCCTTGGAAATTTATACCGATTTCTGAAAACTATTAGTTTTTTTTCATTGCCAAATAAAATTTATTGTTAATCAAACTCCCAATCATTTTCTAATTTATTAAACATAAATATTGATGATTGGCTGTTGATTCCTGATGCTACAACCACGAAAAAAAAATTTCTTATATCTACAGGCACTCGAGAAAGCGGTCTTGGAAGAGATTCGAGCGTCCTCAAAGTAGCCAGATCAATAGCCAAGGCTGGCAGATTTGAATTGAATTCTGAGGAAGGACCACACTGGGCACCATTGAGGAAAGAGAAAAGTATTTGGTATTGATAGGGTTTGAAACTCCATCTGAGCTCTGTGTTTGAGAAATATTGAAGAGTCAGTTTTCCTGGTCACTACAAGCAGAATTTATGAAAAATTAAAATTATGATCAATTTCCGGTGTAAGCAAGCTAACATTCACAAAAACTAAAATGAGGAAAATAATGAAATATGCATTTTAAAAACCCCGTCTCTCAAGTTGACTACAAAGGAGAAGAAAATTACTTTTATCAGAGCTAAATATGACTTATTATTTAAATTGAAGCTGCATTGCTGTTCATGTCGGTCAAAATATCCCGAGGCAAGCTACTAAATTTTCCTTTCTTTTTCGACTTTTGCAAAATACGACGCTATTCATCAACATCATCTCCTCTAAGAATAATACATTCATTGTAAAGTTTATCCTGCATTTCGATGCCATTCTTAAAGAAGAAATTATCAAGACTCATAAAAACTGATTCCATTTCTGATATGACTTCATTATTTGCGTCAAACCTCTTCCCCAGGAATAAACTTTTGTGAGTATATACATTCTCTTATCTTTTCTGGAGTATTTTTCTCCCAGGAGTGTGATGAAAGATCACCTTCTTCTTGTAATATAGAGCCATTTCTTCTTGGTTTCATCCTTCAATTGATTTATACATCAAGGACTATTATATTTGCCCTCAAGGACTTCTTTTTTAAAGTATTCAATGAATGTAGTTTCTGGGATATACAAAAAGAAGTGTAACTAAACTTCCCGAGGCGAGTATTGAGTTTTTGCTTTTGTTCTCCATTTAGTTGAGTACCTATTTGATTCGTAGAGGTAGACCTATGCTTCGTTCACTACTGTATAATGAAAGTCCAGTTTATATTACTTAAACAGTTCGGAATAGAGCTCTGAATTATCAACACGGAGTTTTTTTGTACCGTGATGTAACTTACCTACCACTACAAATATTAAATACCCATTCCCTAGTATATTAGACACATTGATTTGAATCCATCTAGAGGTACCTTCTGATAGATGAAGGTTTACCCAGTTGATAATTATGTCTTCTTATTGATGACCTCCGGACGTGGTGTGAACTCGGCAACATCGAGGGATGGTTCGCATTGAACAATTGAATTGCTCTCAAAAATCCGGTAAAATAAATGAAATTCTCCTGACCAATAACAAAAGAAATGAAATAAATAAACAAAGATATAAGAAAAAAAAAGAAAATAGTTACAGAAAAGTAATATAATGAGTGAAAAATAAATAAATTAACAGCATTAATCAACTAGTAGAATTCGTTCATCTAATTTCTATAACATGTAAAATTCTGGAAATGAGTAATGTGGCATAACTACAAATATTAAATATCAATTTAGATGAAGATTTACATAGTCGATAATTATAGCTTTTTAATACCACTGTAAACAAACGCTGCACCTATCGGGAAAATAGTTTTATTCGTAATCAAATTTAAGAGCACAATATTGTATATACTACTTTGTGACATCTTTAGGGGGTTATATATCAAAACAACTTCTTTTTACAGTTATTCAATAGAATTTTTTTCTTGTGCAATTCCCACATTAATAGTTTCTGAGCCTTTAACATTATCAGTGATTAAATAGCTCCAATTAAACTCCACAAACTACCGAAACTGGGACTTTTAGACGAAACAGATTCCTTATTTCAATTTTCAAACAATTTCTGAAATCAATCTAAAGTTTTTGTGCAAAAAAGTGCTTAAATGATGAAAAAAAATTTTCTTTATCGTCGCTCTTCCTTCCTTTGTGATTCAAATCAAAACTTTTAATATACATCGAATTAAAATTGAGTCCTCCGTCCAATATTGGACAGCATTTAGTTCAGTTTTATCACTTAAAATTTTTTTTTGAAAGGTCTTTATCCTCGCCATTTTAGGTTAAATTTAATGAAAATGATTCTTCATTAAATCATTCTTTAATAATGGAAATCATTTTGCGTTTATTATCTGCTACAAGATAATGTAAAGCTTTATTTAAGAGTGCCCTAGGCAAAGCTCTCCTTTCCACTCCAATTATGTTTAAGTAAAATGACAAATATAAGTGGTTGCCTAATGTGGCGCCAATGACAAAACATAATTAGAATTTAAAAAAAAAAAATTATGCACCAAATAAAATGTATTTTATATCAAAATAGAGCAAAGAAATTACTTTAAAAAGTAAATATATATTCCTGGTATTCATAGTAAAAAAGGAAGTATTTACTTACCTTATTTAGAGATTTCTTACCTTACCTTATCTATGCGTGTTACCTTAAATAAAACAACATTGCGTATCCTGGTGACCAACATTACTATAATTAAAGGAGTGACTCAAAATATCGTATAACCCAACATTTATGTATAAATAATGTTTAAAAAATTAAAATTCACAATAAAAACCATTATATATTTATGAATAACTTATCAAAATCTTTTTTCATTTTTACATTTTCTTTAATGAACAAAGAAACAGAAATGAGTACAATAAAAGTAATACAACTTACGCAGAAAAATTACAATAAAAATATCCGGAACTGACGTGATAAAGTAACCCAAGCTGGTTTTTCTTTCATTTTAACAAGTGCGCCTAAGATTTTTTCAGAATATAAATTTAAAAAATTTTCATGTTCTGATCAAATTTGTGATAATTACTGCTATTCTTATCAATAAGGACATCTAAAGGCCTGGTTTCTTAAGGCCTGGTTTCTTAGGACAGGACGCCGTCAGCTGGAAATCAGCGCTAACCTCTGATTGGTCCATTTGTGAGTTTGATAGTATACGTCATCGTACGCTCATCTTGAACTACAATTACCGTCCAACTCAACTGCAGTTGGATTACAACGTGACGTTAACCACAGAAGCAATGGCGGACAACATCCAACAGCTCATTGAAATCAGCCAAGATTTTGATTTTGACATTAAACATAACTTCTTCATTAAACTTAGCACTCTTTATTTAGCTCAGCTATAATGTGTTTTTTCTTGGACAAAGTCATTATTTGTTCTCTAAAACACTGGTCGACAATAACAAAATCAATGCAAATTCAAAATAAATATTTGTTTACGTTATTAACGCATGCGCAATGAGAGATAATGTCTGCGTTTGACCGACTGCTCATGCTGAGCTAACAAAAAAGTATTTTTTTGGCGTCAGATCTACGTCAACTTTCCGCTGACGCCCAGATAAGGTGCTTGTCCTAAGAAACCAGACCTTAAGAGGTCACTTCAATTACCTGCTCACTGGTTATCCATCGATGATAGCAACCAATAGGGATACTTTTAAAAATACTAGATTTCATTTATTTGTTATTTGGATATGTGTAAGTTGCAAGCTAGGTTTTATTTATTTGTTATTTGAATACATGTAAGTTGTAGGCCAGATTTTGTATCATCGGTTGCTATGGTGATATAGAAAAACTTTTTTTTTGTAAAATAAAAGTGTTATGTTTTTTGTTTTTTGTAAAATGGAGTCAGAATAATTGTTTTTTTAGTTAGAAATTAGTTTTCTTGTAGAGAACTGCAGAATATTGCGCTTTCTGGTAGAGTCTCTTAATAAATACATTTCTATTGGAATGAGAATACGTATTGTCCAATAGAAATTGTGCAAACAGCTAGTTGCTATTCACAACCACAAAATTACGAAAATTGCTTGATTTATTTTACTCAAGGATGTAGCTCTATCTCTGCTGTGAAAATCTCCATTGAAACTGTATTTGCTTATTTCCACCTCTATTAACAAAATTGTAAACAACTATTCTATGGTGATGGATCATCGCCATATAAACAATTTTTAATTAGTTATTGGAGTCAAAACTGCACATTTTGCGTATTTTGGAAATTGCATTAAACCTAATATTTCATTTGTTAACTAAGAGGTTGAATTTATTTATTTACCCCGGTATTTCAATTATAAAATGCGTACTTATTGAAATTAAGAATATTTTTTTGAATATATTAGAGCTTTAAGCTGATAAGCAACATAAACGAAAGATGGTAAAAAATACATTGAATCAACAATTCATTGAATTCTAAAAAATTTACGAACCGCTTAATTTCTAAGCTACATTAATAGAAAAAATGCCTTTACCCACAATAAATAGTTAACAAAGCTAATTATGAACTTTTTCTCTTCTCTGGTTTTATTGACAGGGATTTTTAACTTTGGCAGTGGACTTAGAATCTATTTTAATTTGCACATTACTGAAGGAACTTTTCCGAAAATAATTCAAATCGTCGTTTCATGTAAAGAGACCACAGCAAATAAACTAAATCAGAATGAAACGATTGATGATATTACATTATCAGATGATTTAGAACGAAGAAAGAAGCCGATCACTTTGAAATACGGAAAATTTCTTATATCAGATATAAAAGTTAACTCGACAGAACGATACAAGTGTAACTTAGTCACTCCGCTACCCCGCATTTATTATAATCAGGTGAAAACTAGAGTGAAACGAGAATTAAAAGGTAATTTATTTATATTTCCAAATAAACTCGAAGAGAATTTTACATAATAGGGGGCACCACTAGGATTTGGCTGCGAGTAGGCATGGATGACACTTTAGCTTGGAGACATTGCAATGCCAGCAGTAAATCTACTGACAATGTCATCCAAGACCGGAATTATAGTTATTTCTAATTATATATAAAGAAGACTCACTACAAACTACTGTAGTTATTTATTTTTTAATTTACTTCTCCATTTTAAAGTAGATGGGGAAAAAATAACTGAATTATCGACGCCACTGATGCTTACTCACTATAAGTACCATTTACTTATTGCCAGAATACTTGTAGTAACTATCACCAAAATTAATTATGCATAACTAGTTATGCACATATATGGCAACGTTACTTTTAAAAAGTAACGAGTAAAAGTACAAGTATTTTTTAGAAAAAGTAACGAGTAAAAAGTAAAAAGTTCTTATTTTAAAAAGTAACGAGTAAAAAGTACAAGTACTAAACAAAGAAAGTAACGATTTAAAAGTACATTTCTAGGAAATCAAAAATTCAAAGTAACTTAAAATTTTATTGAATAATATTCTTATGTTCTTTAATGTTTTTGCAAAACTGTTGTTATTTATTTAATTATTTTTAATTTTGAAAGTTATGGATATTAATTTATTTTTAAATTCGGAAGAATATTATAATATAATCGTATAATATAATTTTAAAATCAAATATAATTTTAATATCAAACTTTTTATGGATTTGCACGAAAAAGAAATTTTATCTATTGATTTTAATTTTTGGTTTATAATTTTTATTTATTTAAATACCATTGATGTAAAATTGTTTTACTCTTTAGAAACGCGTTTTAAAAGCACAAACATAAACAAAGCAAACACGGGTTTTCAGATAGCTTTGTGATCTTTGAGCTAGTAAAAAATAATTGAATGTGCAGTATAAGTTGAAACAGAAGGTATTTAAACACGAAGTTAGCTGGGAATGCATATATATTGCACATTAATTTTATAAATTAAAAAAATGTAAGCATTTTTTTCAAATTTAATTTTTTTTTCTTTTAGAAAGCTTACCGAGTTTTAGAAAAAAGTAACGATTTCATTCGATATTTCTGTTACAAATACTTGTACTTTTTCCTTAAAAAAGTAACGAAAGTACAAGTAAAAGTACTAAATTTAAAAAGTAACGAAGTACAAGTAAAAGTACGACCGGCGGTACAAGTAACGAAAGTAAAAGTACTTCCATATATGGTTATGCATAATAGTTTAGTGTTTTCTTAAGGCATACCCTGGGCTGTCACATTACTGATGCTGATGATGATAAGTATTTAAACTACTTGTGCCTGGCGTACTACTTCTGGGACGTTTTCTTTAAAAATTTTGCAAAATAGCAACATTTGTTATTATTCTTCGAAGCTATACAATTCATGTTCTAATTATTTATTCTTAATTATTCATGTAATAATTATTTATTCTTTATGGTCGAAAAATTATTTGAAAACAAAAAGAATATACTTAATTAATCATAAAACTTAATTTAATGAATATTATTTTATCGATGCTTAATTTGGTTAATTGAGTGACCACTTTGCAGCTAAACAAAAATCGTGCGTCTTTAATCGAAACAATTTTTAAATGAAACATAATTGTACAAATGGTACGTTTATTAATGACTTTGATGTTTGAAAAAGCATCGTAAGTCTCCAGATTTTGAGGTGATCACTTTGTCTTTCTTTCTATATGTTTTTGTGTATCTTCTTTCTCATATAATTTTTTATTACCTTATATTTAGCATCAATTCCTGCAGAATTTGGAGTGTGCCGATCTGGATATAGTCTCGCTTCGTATGACAGATGTTGTAAGTTTTTTGTAAATAATTTTTAGAAATTATAGAACATTTAGAGTATTTTTGCGGATAATTTTTATTGGAGACATTCACATAATCTGATTTGTCGAGTCTGATTAGCTTCTAAATCGACAAATACCATGATTTACCGCCTCTGGACTTATCTACGATGACTTAACTTGAAGGCATCTAATTTGACTTTCTTAGCTAATTTATTTGAGTTATTGATTTTTCCAACCTCATTTATTTGGGTAATTATTATTATTGGCATACTCTACGGCAGCTGTTCACATTTTTCCCTGACTACGGGAAGCCTCCTTTCGGTGGAACCCCGGATTGACTTTATTGCAAAGAAAAAAAATGCAAGTGATTATCATGCAACATAGTTTAGCATAAATCAGCGGATCTAGAAATTAGCCATTCTATAATTCAGAAACACATTTCTTCACAGAATTTTTGACTTCGCAGCAAACTATTTCTGTCATACATAATATCGCTCTTAGGCTGCAATAGTGGCACAATTAAAAAAGCACGCGTTTTGGACTAAGAACAGGTGTAAATATGAAAATACACATTCTTTTCAACAGCAATACTAACACAACTCATAATTCAACTTGAAGGTAATCTTCGTTTCAGCAAACTAGAGCTTCTTATGCATTTTCCTTAGCAATGAAAACTTTAGACCCTCTTATCTCAAAACATGATTTTTTGAGTTTTAACGCAAATGCAGCCCATGAGCGATATAATAAATCTTTTTGCAATCGTGTGTGATTTACTAGCTTGAATAATCCTATTAACTAACAGGAATGTTGTTCCTGTCATATGTATCCATTAGAGGGCTTTTCATATCTGCGTCTTGCATATCGAAAACAAGTTCTGAGTCTCGGAACCCCTGTGTTCTTTTCATGGGGTAACTCCAGGGTTCTGTGGAACGCCATTTGGAAACTGCTGCTCTATGACATCGATTGCTATTATAAGTTAAACACCAAAGACATAAACCTTTTCATATTTTTCAACGTTTCTATGAAAAATATAGTGAAGTATTCATGTAATATTTAAATCAATACTTTTGCAAGCCAAAGTTTGCTGTAAACCAAATTGTTTGGGTCAATAATTCCTTTAGCAAAGTGATTACAC
Source organism: Parasteatoda tepidariorum (assembly GCF_982258835.1). Lineage (NCBI taxonomy): Eukaryota > Metazoa > Arthropoda > Arachnida > Araneae > Theridiidae > Parasteatoda > Parasteatoda tepidariorum. The sequence goes on along the minus strand of NC_141756.1, from coordinate 91,054,917 downwards.
TAGTGCCAAAGAAGAACATAGAAAACATTTCACTATTTTTGATTTAATTATTACTTATTTTAGTTCCCTGTCACCCTGGAACTTATGGCAGTGGAGTATCATCTAAATGTTTGCCTTGCCCAAAAAATTACTATGGTCCTTTGCCTGCACAAGATTCCTGCTATGCTTGCCCAAAGGGATCAATAACATTTTCCGAAGGATCTGATAACGAACAGGATTGCATCTGTAAGTTACTTTTTGTTTCGTTATTTAAGTATGGTTTTTCATAATTCTTTTTCTCTGATTTTATGATACAATGAAATTGATAAAATGTCTCAAAGATGACGTCACACTCATTAAAGAGTAATTTTAACTGTGTTACTTCCTTATGCTGACCATCTATCACTGATTTTTATCTTATATGAATGTTACGTAACGATTCTCAGTGATAAGTTGCGTCAAGATGACGCCACATACCCAAATTATCAAAAACACCTTTACTGTATGTTACGTCATTCTAACCCTACTAAACTTTTCTAAAAAAGGTCGAAATCAATGGACATGCTTATTACTGATTTGAAATGCAGATGAACTAGGGTAATCTGTTAACCTTTTTAGGACGGGTGAATCAGTAATGTATTTGTACAAAATCGGGATGGAAAAAATTAAAAGGTGGTGGTTCAAATGTGGGAGTGGCTAATTTGATAGACTTACTTTATTTATATTTTAATATGTGTTAGTCTAATCTCAAAATAATTCGATGTTAGTTTAGAGTGTAACTATATAATTTTCATTTTGAACTAAATAGTGATGATTTGAATAAATCAAACTATTATTACTCCACCCACAGATAAACTGGTAAAGAAATAAAAACGAGCTCCCAGTTTTATCTTTTTACCCTGTTTAGGAACGTTTAATGCTGACACGTAAGCTCGAAAGGTTTAAAGGGCGGAATCAAGTGTTTTCTGCAATTTGCTTATACTTTGCTTAGTGAGAACTGATAGTGAAAGTAAACTAAAAGGTTTGTTTGTTGCCAACATTACCTACATCTCCCTGTATCTCCCTAAAATAACGGTTCTTTTCTTATTTATCATTGTTCAGATTACTGCTGCTTAGCATAAATTTGGCATCAATCAGCCAAAGGTAATGCCAAGTGTCCAGAGGCTTTGTTTACTTTCATTGATTAGAGTACAGATGTGCATATTGGCGGTTCAATTATAATTAAAGCTCAAAAGTTTCCCTTGTTATATCAACTAATTTGTTGGTTGCTTGCTTGTGTTTATTGACCTGATTCTTTTAGATATTGAAAAGTATATAAATTAATCTAAATTGATTTCCTTAATTTTAATAATATTTTAAACCATTTGATTTTCTGTATTATAATTTTGAAAGCTGTTGATCCTATCACTTAATATTTTGATTGTTTCATTGTAGTAACATGAATTTTTAGATAGCGAAAAATAAATAAATGTCATTATGTTAATTTATGCGCAGTGAAACATTGCCTTTGTTCCAGTAAAAATCGTTTTTCTTAAACCAGTACCTGATAGGTACTGTGCAGATTATCTAGGTCGAGTGCAAGTTATCAAGATAATTTGAGAAAAGAAACATTTTTTTGTCACTGTAGAATAATTGAGTCCTACACTTTATTCTTAACACAATCATCAACTGGAAGTTATATTAAAGTTAACTATTGCATAAGAACTTAAAACATCTACTTTAAATTCGCCAGTGATTAGTAAAAGTTAATATTTATAGGTATCGGAGGCTTAGAATGTCCCAAATCAATATTCTTAACTTTTGTTTAGTTTTTTATTGTTTTCTTTATCTTTCTTTTTTAAAGTCTCTGTAATCGAGGTCTCTTGTTCCAAAACAAGATCGATCTATTTTCTAAAAATTCACAAAAAGAATAAGAAAGAAAAATCTCATCAGTACACTCGAATTAATTTAAATGTTTTTACTGATTCTGAAAGAACTAAAGCTTATGATTCTTGTTTGTTAAAAACTTTTAAGTTTTCCTACAACTAAAAAAGTAAATGCAAAAGTAGTAGTTGGTAGCTCTTGCTTAATTATTTATATATTCAATTCGCTTATTTATTTATCGTTGGTTTTGCATATTGTACTTGCCTTATACAGTGTCTGTATTTCCTTCCAAACAAATTTGAAAACAAATAAATAGGTATAATAAAATAAAAAAATAATAAAATAGCATAATTAATAAGTTATTCAGATATTCTTTTTTTCTTAATTGAACACTGTAGAAATCCAGTTTTATTTTATGGAATCATGGCAAAAGGTTCTAAAATTGTATATAACTTTTGACGTAAAATTATTAATATTTTTATTATCATTGGCAGATGTTGACGTTGATGGAAAGCCTCTGCCTCGAATATCTACCAAAGTTATTGTCATCATATCTTGCGTGTCTATATTTGTGTTACTTGTGATGTAAGTTGGAGTTTTTTTCCCCTTAATTTTAAATGTCTATCTTGGTGTGCTGCTTCGTAGAGAGCATTTTTATATGTAAAAAAAAAGGATTCAGATGTCGTAGTTAGCTTTAAACAAATGTGGCGTCATTATTAAGAATCTTTCATTGAGATTTTTAAAATGGAAAACGATTATCAGGGAAAAAATTGCTTGTAGAATGGGAATTTTGAGACATTTTTACCCAGTGGTAAAATAGGTCTTGTTTTGGGTTTTATGGCGTGCGCACTTTATTTGGACGTCATCACACTTTTCATATGTGTTCAAGAGTAACAGTAAACAGTGAGCATGCATAGTCATTGCATGCGTTGCTTTGGTTACCGCTGCTGTTTGATAAATTTAATAATAATAATTTAAAGTATTTTATATTTTTTTGTTGTTAGCTTATAATTACTGTCTTGGTGGTGATTTTAATATAAATATGAATACTAAAAAAGGAAAAGTATTTTGTGACGTTTTGAAACACGTTTATAGCCTGGTTTTGAAAACTTATTCGACTATAAATATCAATTGAAACAGTTTTTTCAACCCATGATTTTAAATGTTGTGGCGTTTATCGGAGTCAAACCAGAAAAAAAAGCATTTGACCAATTGGTAACCAAGTGACTGTTGAAAAGCGATCCCAATTTCTTTTTAATTATTTTTCTTTTGTTATTTTTGACCCAAACAAAGCAGCTGTGTGTAAAAATTCTATGTGTAATGAAAAATTTCACTATATGAAAATATTTTCAGTGTTAAGTGATCAAAGATTTAAAAAATATATATAATTCATATAAATCATTAAAAAAAATATTGTTTTAATTTGGATGAGATTTTTTTTTATTAATTTTTAATATTTCGCTTTTTTGTTTTCGTCCCCATTCAAGGTTCTATGCTTTAGTAATTAATTTCTATCGCCACCGAAAATTCTTCCCTACGTCCTTTGATAGTGATGCTTTATACTTAATGTGACAAAACAAAAGTATTTCTCATTTTTAGTCAACTTAAAAAACATAATTTTTAAAACTTCTATTTCATTTTTATTATTTTTATTATTTCTAGAATAATCTTTAATATTCTTTCACCCGCATGTTCGATAAGTTTATCTACAAATAATTCATTAAAATTTAAATTATTACAATTCGTGTAAAAATATTGCACAAAAATGCACAAATTTTTTCTAATGAACCGTTTTATTTGCTTATGCGTTTTCACTAATTTTCCCGAAATCTTCGTTGACTAACATTTTAATAGCTGAATTACGTTTAATGTTTTTTATTTCATCTCAGGGTGATTGGATGCCTGCAAGTGACGTAGTGTGTGTATCGGGTGCTTTGCGCATGCTCATGGATGAAAGTGTAAACGGAATTTTCCTTAGTTTGTGACATTATAAAATTACTTACTAGTAGGGAAAATTCCCTTCTAGGGAATTATATAATACCACAAGTAAGGAATTGTATGATATCACGAATTGATATGGAGAAAATTCCGTTTACACTTTCAACCGTGAGCATGCGCAAAGCGTCCGAGTTGCCAAGTGTCTATGTATAAATGATCTTCTTATTCTTGAATCGCAAGTACCTAACTAAATGTTCGTTATAGAGTTTTGGTCATATGATTTTAATCATGTAAAATGTTGCTGCGTTACTTTTTAGTATTGGATTTATTGTTTGGTTCTTTGTATTGAGAAAAAGAACGAAGCCAAAAAAGCCTAAACTGCGTAAAGCCAGGCCAGAGATTATCAGAGTAAGTTTTTAACTAAAATCTAATATCGCCTTTGAAATTCTTTTCTTATTATGATTGCTTATTTTCAATAAATTGATTATACTAATAGCTCGTTATTCTTTTTTTATCTTAATTTTTAATCAATGTACATAAATTTCGCTATTTTATGTACAAAAATGTTCTCAGTTAAATTCCTTTTACTGTACTATATGTGTTTTATACACTACTGGTTATTGAAATTGCTACACCAGGAAGGCAACACACCACTAACGTGAAATTTGCAGGACGGATAAAGCATGTTGCGATATGCAAATTATAAGCTTATCAGCGCATTCATGCAAAGCACGCGGTGGTAGCGATACCTACAATGCGTATAAAAGAAGAGATTTGACAGTAATTTTCTCATACAAAAATTGAATTTGAGCGTTGTTCTTGGATAAAAAAGTTTCAGTTACGCCTCGTGTAAGAAGGAGAAATGCCTACCAATCACGTGTCTGAGTTTGATCGAGGTCGGATTATGGCCTACCGGGATTGTGGCTTATCATACCGAAGTATTGCTGCTCGTGCTGGTCGAGATCCCATGACTGTTAACAAAATATGAATCCGATTGGTTCATTATGGTCATATTGACCGCCGTGCTGGATCTCAGCGGCACCCCATTACTAACAGCCGAGGAGGCAGACATGTTATCCACATAGTCTTAAGGGATCGCACTGCTACATCACGAACCCTGAGTCAACAAATGGGGTCATTTGTAAGACAATAAGTGTCTGCACAAGCAGCTTGACGGCGTTTGCAGCAGCATGGATAGTCAGCACGGCGACCATTGCATCGGCTACCCTTGACGCTGCATCACAGACAGTTGCGCCTCCAATGGTGCGATCAACGACAAACCTGGACGGAGAAATGGCATGACTTCGCCTTTTCAGACGAATTTAGGTTCTGTATACAGCATCATGATGGCCGCATCCATGTTTGGCGACATGGTAGAGAGCGCCCATTGGAAGCTTGCATTCGACATCATCATACTTGCCCATCACCTGGAGTAATGGTATGGGGTGTCATTGGATACTCGTCTTGATCACCTCTTGTTCGCATTGCCGGCACTTTGAACAGCAACCGTTTTGTTTTTTATGTGTTAGAGCCAGTTGCACTGTCTTATCTTCGAGGCCTCCATAACGTTACGTTTCAGCATACAATGTACGACCGCATGTTGCTCGCACTGTTCTGACCTTCCTTGACGCATAATATGTTCGCTTGTTGCCCGGGCCAGCACTTTCTCCTGATCTCTCACCAATTGAGAACGTCTGGTCAATGGTTGCCGAATGACTGGCACGCCACCACTCGTCAGTCACTACGGTCAACGAATTGTGGCATACTGTTGAAGCTGCATGAAATGTTGTACCCGTCCATGGTATCCAATCTCTGTTCGACTCGATGGTCCGGAGAATAACTGCAGTTATTGCTGCTAGGGGAGGCTGCTCTGGGTACTGATTCCTCAGGATCTATACATCCAAATATCTTGAAATTTTAATCTCTTGTTCTTCCAACTATAATGTATGTGCCAATAAATCATTCTGTTATTTGCATTCCTTCCTGGTATAGCAATTTTAATAGCCAGTAGTGTAAAATAACTTTTGTGGTTGATGACCGAATTTTCCTGTTGTACGTATGAACTTTAATGGTTTAAAGTGTTGACCTTAAATAGTCTAATTAGTAAGTGCTAACTACAGAGTAATTGAAAATTAATATAGCGATTACAAACAGCTATAACTATTTAATGAAAAAGAATTTATCAATAAAATTTACACAGAATGTAGACGGAACTTCAGAATAGTGTATACATGCATCACAGATTTTAAATGTGACTTCCCTTGGTCACACGGACAACATCTAGGGCGGTAGACCATTTCACGCGGTACATTCTTGAAAAACTTTTGCAGTCACTGACACAAGCGCATAACAAATGTGTTCCTTGAAGTCTTCAATTGTTTTGGGCATGGGGAGCCCATACACCCTGTCTTTCGCATAACCCTATAGAAAGAAATTGCAGGGTGTCAAGTCCGGAGATCTGGTGACACGCAGAATGCTTTCTGCTCGGGACTCGCCATTCTCACTAATGAACTCGCACATGAGCAGGATTCCGCTTCACTGTGTCTGCGTATTACGCAAAACAAAATTTTGAAGTTCCATCAACATTCTATGTAAATCTTAACGATAAATTATTTTTCATTAAATAGCCATAGCTTTTTGTAATCGCTATATTCGTTTTGAATTACCTTATATTAACTAAGTTAAGAAATTCGACGGAAAAACATTTCTTCTTTAAGCAAACGTACCTTTTTTCAAAGCGTTTGGATGTTTGTAAATGATTTTGTAATTTAGTAGTTTGCATCAATTAATGGGTCTTTTTAAGGTAAACTCTTTAAGCCATAATGATTCGATTGTTAGAACAAAACGTATTCAAGGTCAGATGTCATTTTTCTGCAACTGTACAGTGTACTCTATATTTTTTCTCAATTGGCTTGAAAATGTACGTTAATTTTTTTTATTTATACTATATATAGTTATAAAAAATTATTTAGTCAGTTTATAACATGTTTTATTTTAAATTTCATATAAAATATTTAAAATGCCTTTCTTTTTTTTAAGAATATTTGGTGTAAAAATCTATGATTGAATTAATTGTCAAGTTTGTATTTTATGTCAATTACAAAGTATAAGACTGCCTAGATGTTAAAGATAGATTTTTCAGAATAGTTGATTTAAAAAATGATCAATACCATTTTTCTTTACCCATTGTTATTTTAAATGATAGCTATTACTTGATTGAAAGAAATGTTGAAAATTATAAAACGGAATGAGGAAAGTTAGTTAAAGAAAGTGAAAAGTGTTATTAAAAAATGTAGAAGATATTTTAAATAGATGTTACGAATTATTTTAAAAAATGTTAAGACTTATCAACAAATTTGTTTCAGCTCTTTTATTTTAAAATTGAAGTATTTATCTTTTGCAGATAGATCAGGGTCCATTATTTATGAAGGATAGTCAGCCATTTTATCGCCAGGGATCGGACAGTGATGAACATATTTATGCGGAAATTGATGAATTTCAATATGATTCTGATGATTATTTAGACCCTATTAAATTGAAACAACAGCCAATCTATACAAAATTGGTGGATTCAGTAAGTCAAGAATCCACTGTGAAATCCATAGTTTCTTACAAATTAATTTCTCGTTTTATTTTTTTTTATTAATGAGCTAAAATATGTGAGGTGCAATTCAGTCTTTTCAATGAGATATTCATAAGAAAATACAGAAACATACCTGAAATATTTGTAGAGCAAAAATAATCGACAATAATATCAAAAGAAAAAAAAAGGAAGGGAAAAAAAAGGCTAACGATAAAAGTGCCCAAAATGTCATTCTTAAATTAGGCTTAATTTTTTCTACACTTTTTCTTTTAGAATTAGAAACAATTTAAGTAATTATTTGTCTATTTTTTTATGGGTCTGGAGTTATACGTTTTCGAGCATAGAAGTTAGGGCAACAAAATTAAGAAAAATTGTAAGGAAGTGGGTACTTGCAACTCGAGAAGTGAAGGGATTATTCCTAACCATGTGATTTAAATCAGATTTAATAGGATATTTGTAAGTGACGCTAGGCGTGTTTGTCGAACCTGATTGATTTCTGAATCAACAAATGCCACGATTCACCTACGATGACGTAAATTACAGGTCCATGGGATACATGAAAGTGACGTAATGGGAGTACCTCGATCCTGATTGGTTGTTAAAACGTGGCATCTGTTAACAATAGCAACTGTTCTTTCCATTCTATTTCGAATAAATCAAGTTCGTCAAGTGACAATTTTCTTAAGTGGCACATTCTATATTTTTTCACAAATATTTCAATTCTTTCACTCTATATTTCTTGCTTGACACAGAGACAGGCATGAAACTATGTTGAACATAAACAAGATAATTATGCATCGAAGATGCACAAAACAAAACACAAAAGAACAAAACAAGCATGTATCAAGGTTACAATCATTTATCTATCAATATTTTACAATCATTTATTACAAGGTTATCTATCTAAAAATAAATCTAAGTAAAGTAAAAGACGTAGGCAAAGAAAAATTATATTTCAACAAATTTAATGCGTGTTATGGCGCTGCATCTAATTAATTTCACGTTAATTAACATTCCAACTTGCGTGCAGAAACCTAACTCAACTTTAACACGTCATTTTGCTTATAAACAGTCAGCTGACGTCATAGGACCACATGTGTGGGTATCTTTGATCTTCTTGAAGTGCAAGTAGTCAATTACGGAAAAGTCACAATATTAGTGATGTAGGAAAACAGTTGGGAGAATACCTATTGAGATATTTAAGAATTATACAGTAAATGTTTGTTTAGCATATAAACCTTAAACGGCTTCTAGTTACAAGCTCTAATACAGCTAAAAATAAGTTGTCTTAATTAATATTTGTAAAATGCAGATTTATGCAAGAGCATTTGGAATCCCCCCCCCCCCCAAAAAAATAGAATTTTTATTCGAGTTATAAAATTTTATCTTTAAGTTTCAGTTTCTTAAAAACACTTTCACATTAAAAAGAAAAAGTCTTAAATTGAAGCAACCCTTTGCAGTCTACACAACACTTCATTTGCGGGGCAAATAGAACTTGGCGACTTAAGGTAAAAATTATTTATAATTTACAACTTGATAATTATTTCGAAATAGACAAAGTAAATTTTATACATCATTTTCTGTCTTTAAAAAAAATCTCGTTAACTAGTGACATTTTATAGATAACACTGGGGAAAAAAAATTTTTTCGCTCCATGAGATTTTTTTTAATAGATCTTAGTTACTTTCTTATCGATAAAATGTTTCATATAAATGTTTTTCATTAATAAAATTTGCCTCAATAGTCGGGAACATGGAACTTTTTTTATTTCTGAAGGAAAAAAAAGATTTTCATGAACTTATGAGGTCTGGAACAATAAATAGTCATTTATTTTTAAAGTAGAAATGTTCTTATATTTGTCATAGTTGATCATGTCCTGTAAAGAATATAACTCGATGATTAAAGAGTAGAAATGGAAATAGTTGCGGGACGCAGTACCTCATCATATCCTAAATTAGGAAGCAAATTTTATTTTTTTAATAATATTTTTAAAAAAAAGTTGTTTTTCAGTGAAAATATGTCCTACGTCATAGATGAAAAGCTTGGTGGTAGGTTGAAGGATTTAAGTGCCTCTTATAAATAAATTGACACATGTCTGAGAACGATATTTTTTTTGTCCTTTTTTTAACATCACCATTGATTTATTTTGTCAAAATCCTTAAGTTTTAAAGATTTTATTAAATGATAATCATAAGTAATAATCGGGTGTTTTTCGAGTGGATGAAGGTTACAAGTTCATTTGGTAACAAATATTTGACAAGTAAACCTTTGAAAACCTTTCAGCAAATTTAAACGTCAAGAAAGCAAATGCTTCGACGTGAACAACTAGAATGGGCATTACGAAATTTTAGATTTCGTCAAATTAAATTTAGCTGATGAGCAAAAATATAAAGAAGCATAATCTTTATTTCCTAATCATAATGTATACATTTTAAAGGGGCTTTAAAATGTTTAATTAACTGAGCTGGATGAATGAACTCTTTAACTGACTTTAATTAACTGAAATGTCATTTAGAACTCTCTTCGTTCTAGACTTAAATTTTACATTATTTACACTCCATTGTTTAGTAACGTAGAAAAGTAATTTAATTTTTGAAACAATTTCTCGAAAATTTAACAGATTGAAAAATGTTCATTCTTCTAAACATGCGAAGTTAAATTTGCTCACCCTTTAAGGGCTTCTGCATTCAACTAGATCTGTCACTAGAACTTTAAATTCAAACTAAATATAAAAAAAAGATTGACTACAAAACTGAAATCAATTCTAAAGCTCTCAGCGTGGAATCAGGATAACGGTTGAGGTTAACAAGGATTTTCGAAGCTTTTTCGCCAAAGAAAATAAAAAGCTACAGTTTAAGTGCCTTATTTGAAGTGAAAATATAATTTTAAACTGCATATGCCATCTTTCGGCAAAGAAACAGCTGGTTTTTAGAACGGACAAATGACTAAAGTATTTAAAAAGTTATTTAACTTTTTAGAATAATCGCCAATTAGGTGACATTTTCCCTCCGAGATGAAAATTAGCAAAATCAACACCCTATTCCCTAATTTTGCAAATTTTTATAAGCCCAGATAATGCAGCATTACAGTAAATTTCAAAATATTGAAAAATTATACCACAAACGCTTTTTATTTTCTCAAAACTGTAGCTCTTCTCCATATTGGCATTTTGCATTATTTTCAGAATAAGCACAAAGAGTTCTGCCTACAGATGGACCAAACTTGACCTAACGGCCACCAGTAACTGTTACAAACTCATATCAGTTATGAAAATAGCGTATTTTTGCAAAGAAGCATTGTCTCATGCGACTGCAAAGCCCTCAAAAAACAGCCTTAAGACTGGGGGATAGAGTAATGCACATGATTTTAAGCTGACATCTCATATTACAATCTTATTTCATTTTTCTAGTTAAGGATGATAGATAACTTTTACATTTTTATGGAATTAGAATAAAGCTTATTGAGATAGTTGGTTAAATGGATTTAAATTTCCGAGACATTTGTTATTTCCTAGTATAATGATACCAATATATTCATGTTTAATTTAAGATTATAAAAATGTTCATCATGGTGGAACTTACAAGGGAACATTAGTCGATGTCCAGGGAATATTTTTCAGGCAAATCTGTCCGTTGCTTAGCAACCGTAGTAAAGAATTCGATATTGCCGTAGGAAATTTATTGAACTATCTTCATTTATCTTGTAGATGAGAGATATTTGATAAATATAACATTTTAGCAGAAATTATCCGCAAACGCCACAGTATGTCAGATTACAAGGTTTATTGAAAGTTAATACTAATATATCTTAATTAACAGGCTAATCTATTTGTTATGCAGTTGCATGGACCTTTTTTATTATTTTTTTTTATTTTGTTCGTCGCGTAAATTTTTATACATTTTTTACTGTTTCAAACTGTTTCAGCTTAAAATAAACTTTGTGTCATTTATAACTTTAGGAACATATTTATGAAGAACCACCTTTCTATCCTGTTTCTATATCGGAAGGCACTTTTCATTGCAAGAAACCACAACTTCGTGTACATGCTTCAAACAAAGCTAATGGCAGAAAACAGAAGGAGAGCAGTACTCGTTCCGACCACAAATCGAAACGTCTTAAAGCCAACAGATCTCTAAAAGATACATCGAGAGAAAGGAATGGTAAAGCAAAAGGAATGAAGCACGTGGACAAGAATGAAACCAAGACAGTTAATAAGCGTCATCTTGAAGATTTGCACAACATAAAGCTTCCATTCAACTCAAATAGCACAGGATTAAAGCAGCATCAGCAGTCTCGTCGTAATTCCAAGTTAGGATCAAACGAAACGCTTGCAGATGGCTTAGTCCGTAATCAAAAAAGGAGTTCAAATGGTGCGAAACGCCAAGCTCCGTATGAATCACAGATTATAGGAGAAAATTTAAACCATCTTCTGAAGAATATTTTAAAAGATGCAAAGTATTCTGAGAATTCGAAAGGAACTGCGATTGGCCTAGAAGGTTTAGAGCCCGTTTCAAACACAAGGGAATCAGGGGAAAAATTGATTGAAATGAGTTTAAAACAGGCTGAAATACACACAGACCAGAAAAATGTGCCGGGTAAAAAATTATATTTACTCTAATATAGATAATTTTTTATTATTTTCCTGCATTACAATTTTGAAAGACGCATATAATGACCTCAGAAAGACAAAATTGCGATTAAAATTCATTATCATTGTGCAATTTATGCTAAAAAACACTTAATTGTTAAACAACAAAAGTCGTTCTGATGTCAAAGTTTAATGGCTCAAAGCGTAGCAGAAATGTCTTAAATTGTGATTTCACCCTGGTAGATAAAGTTGTTAAAAAAGTTGAGATGTTGTTTTACCCGAAACAAATTTTTTTTTATGTTATAGTGATATTGAGTTAAATTATTATATTATCACGTTATTAAAAACCTTTACAAAAAATATCCTTAGCTGGTGTCTTAAAACTCAACGTTGACACCACAAGTTCACGTCATTTCAGGCAATGAAATTGACACAACACTGACAAGAAAAAATCTGATGATAATTCATTCCAGACAATGAAATAATTTAAAAAATCAAAAGTTTTTGCGTTTGGCAACTTGAAGTACATTTTGGACAAAAAAAAATAATTTCAAAGTGAATTTTTTAAAATTTTTATCAGAAGCACGTTTCATTTAATTTTTCTCAGCCTGGTTAACTTGGTTAATCCTTAATGAGCCCGACGCTTTACTACTCCTATATTTTCTTAGCTGGTGTCTTAAAACTCAACATTGACACCATAAGTTCACGTCAATTCAGGAGTTCACAACACTGACAAGAAAAACTCTGATGGATAATTCATTCCAGACATTGAAACAATTTAAAAAATCAAAAGTGTTTGCATTTGGCAACATAAAGTACATTTTTGACAAAATTTTTTTATTTCGAAGTGATTTTTTTTATCAGAAGCACGTTTCATTTTTCTCAGTCTGGTTAACTTAGTTAAACATTGATGAACGTGACGTTTTACTACTCCTATATTTTCTATCTGCCTGTTTTTTTTTCTTTTCGTTTGAATTTCACTTGATTTTAAATTTTGAAACATGCTTGGCATCTTGCCTTTCGTTTCTGAAATCCAATCCAATTTTTCATCATTTAAAAAGAATTCTCGAAGATTTCTTTCGATCATGTTTGCATTTTATAGTAGCGCACATTATTTATGTGTGCTTCGGTTTTATGAATTTAATAAAGTCTTTAATGCTATTCAAAACACATTTACGCATTAAATAAATAATCCCCAAAAACTGCAGCAGTAAGATATTACCTATTTAATAAAAAATTTCATTTCTTTTAAAAGTATGCAGACGGAAATAAAAGTCGACTCTTAAGACTCTCAGGCACTCTTAAAAATAGACGTTTATTCTTAAGATTTACCAGGTTGAAATGAGAAGAGACAAAAGTGATATGAAATATAAAACGCAAAGTTTCCAACGATACATTAACAAGCCCAGTGACATCAGCTCATCTTGATACGTTGGAATCTTGTTTCATTCCTATGAATACTAATTTCCTTGTTAATAACATTAGTTTCTCGCCACCTCACCATAGCGCTGGAAAATGCGTTTTATGATGGTTCGATTGTTTCACTATCGGCTCATGAGGTTTTTACAAGTTTACATTTTTCGTTAGCCACTTTACGTTTTATATTTAAAATCACTTTTGTTTCTTTTCAATCACGCCTTTCAAGTCTTGAAAATGGGGGCCGAATTTTGTGCGCTTGAAACATTATCGCCTTTTATTTCCACATGCATATTTTTGAAGCCAATGACGTTATTTAAAAAGTATTATATTACACATTATAAAAAAAACTTTTATAATATGCATTATCCCGTCAAAATAGACAGTGACTTAATGGCCCCTAAGTATTGACTTAGGCTCTACGCTTTAAAAATTTATCTTTTAATCTAATATTACCTATAAAACACAGCGTAGATGAAAAAAACTGTTCCTTAAAAAATAAATAAATTAATTAAACGTTCCGATGAAGCAATAGCACAATGTCATTAAATAAATGAAGCAAAAGTAAAATAAAAATCACAGATGGAAAAAAAAATCTCGAAGTGTAGGACTTTCAGATTCCTGACCATGGGGAAATGCAGTCCTTTTTGCAGTCCTGGGAATTCAAAAGAACTGTTAGTTTTAAAATTTGGCTTAATAATGTATATTTTGACTTGTTACAGTTATAATTAAGCTGATGTGACCAAGGTTCGAATCCCATCAATGGCTAGTCAATATAAATTCCACATCTGGCTCGTATTTACCATAGTGCCTGCGAGAAATACCCTCTGCGGTAAATACCCTCTTCGTGGTTTTCCTCTCCATGTAATGCAAATGCGGGTTAGTTACATCAAAAAGTCCCACACGAAGGCAAAATTTATCCCAATATTTGATCCATAAATTCCCTTGCCTTCTGGATTGGGTTCAAAACTACAAGGCTATGGAGGTGAACATTAGTATTTGAAAACTCAAAATTGGGTCAGCTGTTCAACGATGGTCGTAAAATAAAATAAAATTATAATCAAGCTGTACGATCTATTTTTCTTACATCAAAATTATTCTTTTGTTACATCAAAATTATTCATGTTCTTTTGTTAGATCTGATTAAAGGAAAGAGAGAAGACTCAAATTCAACATCTGAGGCAGCCATGGATATTTTTGATAATCTTGATCTGCCAGAAATTAATGATAGCAGAATTTTCTAGAGATACCTAAACAGAAAAAAATAGTCTAATGTAATCTAAAGAGATTGTTGTCTAGAATGCTAGTATATACCATACCATGTAGATATAGTGACAATAAAGTATGATATAGTGACAATAAAGTATGAATAAATATCCTTTTTCCTCTGTTATAGCTTGAGTTTACTTGACATTCAGCTGTTTTTCTAGAGCTATATTGTTGATTGAAATAATGCTTGTTGTGTTTTTTTTAAATAGTTCTTCATGTTTGTCAGGCATAGTGCCAAACTTAAGCAAGTGCAAATAAATGAATGTCACGAAATGACAGTATGAGGAAAAGTTTCGTGTAAATAAAACTTTCAATACTAAAATTTTTTTTAATATTGAAATATTTTATCCAAATTTTAGTATTTTATAGATTTAAATTATTTTTTTATCTGGGTGCAGAATTTCTCCAAACTGGTAACTTTTAAAAGAAATTTAACTTTTTCTCAAAAATATTTAATCAATTCGCCCGTTTTGAAATTTAGATAATTTTTTGAAACAAAATAGTATTTTTGTGAAGTTTTTGACAATTATTATAAATATTTTTTTATATATAAATTTTTAAAATGCTTATCAAAAATGGAAAAATAAAACTAGAGTATACCTATTGAGTGTCGCAAACAATGATTTACAATAAAACTTTTGAAATCTGACAAATCAATGCACAGGAATATTGGAATAATTAATACAGGCAATACAGGTTTAGTTATAGAAGTATACAGAGAGAAGTTGAACGTCAATTATTATAAATACTTTCAATTTTCAACCTCCAATTAAACTTGTTTTGATGCTTATTACCACATTTCGATAGCGCTTTTATTTTTCCCCTTTTAGGTATAAATTTGCGACCCCCAATGTGTGGCTATTCCTTTATTTTAATTTTCAATATGGATTCTAAAAATGAATATTAAGGGATATCTTTACGGAACACCTTGTATATAGTTTTAAATTTTAGTGTTGATTCGAGTTTAAAGTAATGAAACAGAAGCCTTTTTTTATATAACTTGCTGATTGTGCTAAAGAATAATAATAGTTTAAAAGAATTAATTCGAATATATTCCTATAAATGTGGCTGTTTTTTTAAACGTAACGTTCTTGCAATGAAGTCATTAATGCTACGTTAGTAAACAAAAAATAAATAAAACTATAACAGTGAAAAAGTAAATAAAATACGTGACTACACGTACCGTAAAAAAATTTAGTTTAACGCAACACCAAACATGCTGGTAACTATTCGCCAAATTTTTTTATATAGCTCTTTTCTCTGTTTTTCAATATGGCGACCATAGCTGTCAAGAAACATATTGAAACATAAAACCAATTTTTCCATTCCAATGTCTTCGACTGCTAAATATTTGAGCGAATATGTCACTTCTTCTGAGATCATCGTTGGCGAATTCTTTTCCACCTAAAAATATATTTAATGGCTTGGCTCGGTATTTTGATAGAAGTTTCGAAAAGCTATAACAGAAATAATTTTGATCAGTTGTTATAGGAATGAAATACATATCGATCTTATCTCAACATATAAAACTACTTAATGATTAAACCTCAATGTATGAAAACTAATTTGTTATACACTTATTTAAGATATAGACTTAACCCTTAAATGCGAAGCGATGTAGAGTGCACAGTACGTTTAAATCTCATGTCTTTCTATAAAGCAACCTTTGCATATTAGTGATTTTTTTAAAACTTTAATTGTGCTACAACTAGTTTATCGTTTCCAAACGCGACTAGACTTTTGAACATTTTTTTCTATTTGTGAGAATTGTCATTGTTGGCATGCTATCTGACTACTACTTCATTTGGATAGTTAATAGGAATTAAGATTATTTATATATTGTTATTGTTGACGTATGCCTGTTCAGGCAGAGGGGGTGCGATTTTTCTTGCTTTCCAATGGCGCCATCTATGACCAAGAATTCGACTTCTGCAATACCATACGGCGCACCCGTTTATAGGGCGGCCCCATTCACACATTCATCCACAGATCGTAATTTTGACCTGAATCAGAGAACGATCGATCTCCAATCCAGTACTCCTAGAGGTATTGATTTGTTATGGGAACATGGAGGATTTTTACGACTCGACAGATTTAACGTGCATCAGTCACTTTACTACACGTGGAGTCTTCTGCCGGTGGGGTTCGAACCCACGAATTCTCGGACATGGGTCCAGCTCCCTACCGACCAGGCTATCCCGGCCTGGATTATTTATATGAAAAGTATTTATGCTTGCGAACAATTATTTATAGAAAAAATTTTGTTTGAAATATTACAGTATTGTAAGCAATATGTAAGTAGAAATCAAAGTGGGATTATTCATAATAATGTAGAAATACGTCAATGTTTTATTTTTTTCTAAAAAAAAAATGAAGAAAAAAAACACCTGGAAAAAAATTTAACGCGTTTTTTTAAATATTTTTGACATAAAACAAACCCCTGTAGGTTTTTTCAAAAATAAAATTTCATGCAGTTAAGTTTTTAGTCAAGTTGTTAATTAACACTCCTTTAACATTTAAGTTTATGTTAATTTTATAACAAGGGCGAATTAATACCAGTTAGGTGGAAAATGCTAATATTTGTGGTGACTGGCTTCAATAAACTGATTATAAATACTTTTAATAGTATTTTTTTAATCTTTCAAATAAACACTATCAAACTAATTTAGTTTTTAGTTGCAGTAATTGTAAAAAAACTATGTAAATAAATATGCATGTAAAGGAAACGAGTGGTTTGGTAATGCTAAAGAAATATGTAGCAATGAATAAGCTAATCTATTTGAAGAGGAAAATTTCATTTGCTATTTTGAAAAAAGTCATTACCACTGATTAGTAAGATATTATTTAAAAAAAATAATAATAAATATGGCTTTATTGCAATCTAAACCTTTTTTTTCTCTCGAATTTAGAGTTACAGAATTTGGACAATGGGAAAATTAATATTCGACCTTTATGTAAACAATATTTTTAGCAACACATTTTTTTGGAATATTTTGCAAGAAAAAAATCTTGGAACAATTCTAAAGATCATAATTGAAGAGTTTAGAAATGGTATGTGAAATTCGGTTCTACCAAATGCCATTTCAAATTTAAATCTACCAAATTGAAGGGGGGGGGGAATTAATTAATTTTTTCTAGTTTTAATACCAGCAATTTTGAAAGTATTCTATAAGATTGCAATATTATTTCAGAAAGCTTCTTTAATTTTTTTTCTAATCCCCACTTGTGTTAACATTTCGTCAATTCAGGCATTTACAGGGCAATTTTGTTGTCCTCTCTTTCAGGGGCACCATATCAGGTGAGCCAACGTTGCTCCCACAGTAACGACAAACAGTTCAGAGAATGAAAGAACATCCATGCTTTGCCCGGGATTCGAACCCAAAAACCTTTCTGATGCAAGGGCAGTTCCCTAACCCCTACACAGGCCGGTCGGAGCTTTATTAATTATAGTGGTATTGAAAAGGAAAGAAGTTTTTAATTTTCTAAGCAAATTTCAGTCGATGCAAATTTTACATGAGTGAAAAGAACACCGTTTCCAAAAGCTTTAAGTATGATCTTTCAAATTGTTCTAACAGTTTTGCCTTGTAAAATCTTCAAAAACATTTGCTACTGAAAAAAAGATTGTTTGCATTGAGTTAGTATAAAAGTGTTGTTCGACCCCTGCAGCAGTTGTTAAGTTTTAAGTAAGATCTTTCAAATTATGCAACAGTTTTGCCTTTTAAAAATTTCAAAAACCATTGCTGCTAAAAGAAAGATTGCTTGTATTGAGTTAGTAAAAAAGTGTTGTCTAACCCCTGTAGCTGTCGTTTAACGAATTAAAAAAGATGGACCAACTTTTCACTGGAGAAAGCTAGTTTTAAACAATTGAATTGTTGTTTATAATTTTTTAATAGCTCTTTCCTGTAGTGGACTGATCGTAAAGACACGGTTCCCATTAGAACACCGAAGTCAAGCATCACTGGCAGTGGCGGGGGGATGATAACTTTGATCAGTCTGCACAGGGACCGAGGAAGCGCGGTATCGGTCCTCGTTAAACTGCTCAGCTTTGCACGCAAGTTATCGAGCTACCAAAGCAGGGGAGTCATCCCCTCTGGAAAGTATAGAAATTGAGATGGCATGTCTTCGGATAATTCTCATGGATGTTTCCAAGACCACGCCAATAGGCCATTGTGAAGCTGTAGTGCGACGTAAATAAAATACGTACCTACCTATTTTTAATAGCTTTAATGTTTTTGTAGTTCATTTACGTCGCACTATAGCTGCACAATGGGCTATTGGCGACGATCTGGGAAACATCCCTGAGGATGATCCGAAGACATGCCATCACAATTTTGATCCTCGGCATAGGGGATGCTCCCCTCCGCTTCGGTAGTCCGACGACCTGCAAGCGAAGTCGAGCACTAAATTCCGCATTGGACTGATCGTAAAGACACGGTTCCCAGTAGAACACCGAAGTTAAGCATCACTGACTGCGGTCAGTAAACGGGTGGGTGACCAGTTTGATCAGCCTACTTAGAGACCAAGGGTGTGCGGTATCGGTCCTCGTTAAACTGTTCTACCGTAAATTGCTTGACTTCGAGAGCAGGTCGTCGGGCTACCAAAGCAGGGGACCCATCACCTCACCAGAGGATCAAATTTGCGATTGCATACCTTCGGATCATCCTCAGGGATGTTTCCCAGTTCGTCGCAAATAGCCTTTTATGCAGCTCTTGTGCGACGTAATTAAAGTTCGTAAATAAAGTACCCACCAACCTTACATTTTATACTCCTCATTTTTACGATTTTTATTAGAGAATTGGCATAATTCGCAGTTAAGAAACCGGAAACTAGGAATATTAGTGGTACATTATATTTCATATTAAAGATACGTATAATGAATGTTTCGAGCCAGTCATTGATTTTTTTTATCTGCTGAATTCATAATTCAGGTCGAAGGGGAAATATGAATAAGTGAGTAACTATGAATTTCCAATTTCTTCTACTCAAATATCTTAACTATAAGACTATCAAGTTTAATAATTTTGCTATTAATTATAACTATTCAGTTCTGATTGATTCTTACGCGTCCTTTTAAAAATGGTAATTACTCATCAGTTCCATTCTAAAATAAATATTTTTCTTCCCAATTCTGAACTCTTATTACGTGTTTTATTTTTCGATATTTTCCGAAATAAAAACTTATTTCAAGAATAAATAAAAATATAGAAAAATATTGATATAAAGAAATTGATACATGAAATCAGTATTCAAATAAAGAAAAATATTGATTTCCTGCAGCTGCAACTAGATTTAAAAAAAATCAAAATTAGAAAAACAACGAGGCTGAAAAGTGAGTTAAATTTTCAGACACACTACGTGGCTGGACATTAAAAAGTTTCACTTCAAGAAGCAAAAAAGGGATTACAAGTCAAAATTTATGGCTCAGATTAATATTTCTTTTCTTAAAATTAAAACTTATTCAAAAATATTTCCTCATTTTTAACAGAGAAATTTGATAAAAATGTTCGTGTATCAAAAATTATAGGAAATTCGGTAACAATGTAAACTCTATGACAGAATCGTAAACAGATAAAGAAAGTGGGGTTTATTAATGACATAAGTTGCAAACAATAAAATTTATATAAACTATGTAAAAAACAAACTGCTTAAAACTATTTACAATTTCTTTCTTTTGTATAGCTTAACATAGTTGGCAGCTAACAGTTCTCTGGTCATGGGCAGAATTCCTTTACTTACAACATTTTCAGCAGTTTCAAGCACTTTGAATACAATTGCAGGTGCTATTTGCTCTTTACCAGTTTTGGATGGCGCGCTTTTATACAATATATCTTGCTTCACGTCTGGTTTTGATGACGTGGTTTCTTCATCTACGCTCTCCTGAATTTTGACCTCCGGTAAAATTCCAGACCTTTCAATTTTAGGTCTAGACATTTTCTCGTAAACAGATTTCCTTTCTTGAAGTTTCGTTTTATAAAGTGAAGAATCATCATCAGAAGACTCACCGCCTTTAGAAACCTCTGATGCAACGAAAGATCTTACAAGCTCTCTGAATCTGTCTTTCACAGAATCAATCAAATCGGTAGTGGTCTCTTGCTGAGCTAGATCTTCAAAAGTCGGCAAGGGTGAATTTTTATCGAATTCTATCTCTACAGCTTTGTTATAGTCTATTTCTGTACCAGATTCTAGTCCTCGTCTTTTGGTGGAATAATTGATTATCTTGTACAGGAATGGTAGAAATTTCATTTCTTCAAAGATTGGGTGGGAGTGCTCTAATCGAAAATTATACGGATAGATGACATTTTCCTCCAAGTACTCATTTAACCCATCTTCGACTGGTGCTTGATAACCTTGCAGAAGGTAGTTTATATCATAATAATCTTGAGAAAGAGAGCATGTCGAGTTGAACCAATAGTCACATGATAGTATTTGCTGGTTAAATGTACTGCCAACTGGACAAAGATAGCTTTCTGTTCGTTGTGGCCAACACGCATGGAATACCTAAAATTAAAAATATAAATTTGTTTTGTAGTAAAAACTTAAAGTGTAACAAAATTAATAGTCCCAAGTGTAAGAAGTCATCCTTAACAATTTAGTACTGTATTTATTCAAAACCAAAAGTTTGAAACAGTGTTTATTTGGATATGAAAGTATTGCAACAGAAAGGTAGAAGGAAATTCTGTCTTGATTAGTGATAATTGGGAAAAGTAGACACACCTTAAAAGAATTTTTATTTTTTAATAATTCGAATTCCTATATTTATTCTAGTTTGTGCACTTTCACAACTCAATATGGGGTCTCCAAGCAAAGGGCTGACCGCGAGAGGGTGACTTTTGTTATTTAATAGGGTTTAAACGTAGCCTTTCCCAGAAATGGTCACTCTGCTCGCATTAAATACCAAATGCTCAAATGCTGAGAAAACCTCTATGTACTTTCGCACAGAGCTGCAAAAGTAGCGGTAAGACTTTGCCTGGAGCTATTTCTAGACAGGACGTTGTTTGCGTAAAATAAGTATGCGGGAGTTTGAGAAAAGCCATAATTCTTACAGAATCTGCTTTATTCTTCCAGTGTTTGCAGAGAAAGAAATTTTTATTTTCAAACTCTACACTGAGTTAATATGGGCTTTTAGGGAAAATATTTTTAACGCTAGATATTTGCTTGGATATTTAAAACAAATATAACTATTATTTAATGAACTAATTTTAAAAATAAAACTATATTTGGTATTTTATTATAAACTAATGCAACATTAACAAGTTAAGATTTCAATTTTTCCTGTTGATCCTGATGATCTATGTTTCTCGTACATAAGCTTATGCTCTGTGGGAAAGCATGAAAGTTTCTTGTAAGCAAAGGAGTTGAAATAAAACATCTCACATTAGTTTTGTTAGATTCCTATAAAAATTATTAAACTTACTATATAAATATATGCTTATGGAACTCACGTATAAGACTACATAAGTTCCTATTTTAACGAGAGTATAATTTTAAATTTAGTACTGTATTTATTCAAAACCAAAAGTTTGAAACAATGTTTATTTGGATGTGAAAGTATTGGTACAGAAAGGTAGCAGGAAATTCTGTCTTGATTAGTGATAATTTGGAAAAAGTAGGCACACCTTAAAAAAAAACTATTTTATTTTTTAATAATTTGAATTCCTATACTTATCCTAGTTTATATTTGCGAATATCATTTACAATAAGCGGAATAAAGTTATTTATAAGAGAAACTATCCTTTCAGATTTGTTTTGCTCGACACTTTTTAAGCAAAATATTTGCAAAACTGACAATTATACAAGTGAAAAAGTGTTAACAGTTAGTCTAAGAACGCTTTTATTATTTAAAAAAAAATTAATCTGTAAATTTGAAGCTAATTCCCAAAATGAGTAAAATATTAAATATTTTCGTGTAATTTTCTATTGCATTTCTTGTTAAATTTTTTAAGATCTAACAAATTTATTAGCATTTAAACTATGGATAAGTTAAAGTATCAAAGTCAAACCTCCGCTTAAACTTCACCTTAATATAAATTTACATCTAAAGTAGGAACATTTGCAATAACTAATACTAGATTGAAAGCAATTTGAAACTTAAAATAAAATATTTGACAATCATTCTAAATATTTGTTTAAAAATAAAACTGCATTCTAAATATTAAACTCTTATCTTGCTATTAAATATAAAATTCCCTAAATTTAGCACAGCTCTGTCAAAAAGAATACTTGCTCTCTATACTTAGTATTCTGTTAATTATTTAACTTTACAAGTTACAATGCTTTCAACATAATTTATTAAAAGTAACATTTAATATATTTACTAGTATTGCAAATACATATGCTTTAAGTCTGATGCTTAATAGTAATTAATAAATATTTTATCAAAAGATTTTTTTTCACTATTATTCAACCGGAAGCATTTTAGAAATAACTTCTAAAGTGTTTAACATTTTAACAGGATTTAGAACTATCAGAACGAATTTCGGAAATATGAAAATAAACATGGCATGCAAAAGTAGCGAAACTAAACCCGCAATGAATTTAAAACCCTCCTTTAACTCCAAAATAATAAAACCAGTTTATAAAATGTAAAAAGTTTCATGCATATTAAAGTTCGTTCGTGGAAAAGGATTTTTATGTTTAACTCAAGATTAGCCAGACTAATATTTCTTTTTAACAAATTTCAAATAAATACAAAGCTATCTGTTTTACGAACTTTACGCTTTAATTCCCCATTTAACGCATTATAGGAAATTAATACTTTTTCAGCATATTTCATTAATTTTTTACAATTTATCTACAATAAAAATGTTTCTCCAGAGTGAACAGACAAACATTTTTTAAAATCATTCCAAATTTAAATGTACATACCTGGCATCGAGTTTCAATATCAGCGTAGAGTCCAGGATTTTCCTTGCCTTCACATGTAAAAGAGGTTGATGCAATAGTTGTATAATTTGGATAATCCTCTCCTGGTAAGCCAATCACATGATCCAAGTATGAATTCGCAGGTGTGGTTTGCATCAGTCCAATTCTTTCAGAAATATTCTCTCGATTTTGAGCATCTTCAGAGATCAATTTAGAGTACGAATCCCTTAAAAAAACAGGATCAGTGGCAACTGTCTTCTCGCTTTTGGAAGAAATTGCAGCAATCACTTGTTCTAGGGAAGCTTCTGGAACTTTCAGAGTATGCTTAGCATTGTTTTCAAAATGTTCCAAATCAAGAAAACTTTCAGTGTCCCTAGAGATAATATCCTCGAGCTTGGAACTCTTGGCAGATTCTTCGTTGTCATATTTCTCAGCAGCTTCACGAAGAATTTTGACCAATTCAGTCATTTCTTCTATTGACGATTCATCCTTTTTTGTAAACCGCGAAGTAGCTTCCTTGTCAGATTCATAGTTTTCTTCTACTATAATGTCGTCAGAATCATCTTCTGTGATTGAGTGAGTATCCATAGTTTTTTCATCAGTTTCCTCGTTTGAATCCTCGTCTTCTGTGGTTGATAGAGTATCCATAGTTTCTTCGTTTGAATCATCGTCCTCTGTGGTTGATAGAATATCCATAGTTTCTTCACTCGAATCATCGTCTTCTATGGTTGATAGAATACCCATAGTTTCATCGTTGGAATCATCGCCTTCTGTGGTTGATAGAATACCCATAGTTTCTTCGTGTGAATCATCATCTTCTGTGGTAGATAGAACACCCATAGTTTCTTCGTTTGAATCATCATCTTCTGTGGTAGATAGAACATCCATAGTTTCTTCGTTTGAATCATCATCTTCTGTGGTAGGCAGAACACCCATAGTTTCTCCATCAGAATTATAGTCTCTTGTAGTTGAAAATGGAGCCTGAGTGTATTCTTCAGGCGTATCATCTATGGTTGTCAATGGTACCAGCGTAACTTCTTCGGCAGAGTATGCTGATGGGAAAGTTACAGTCTTTATTTCAGCCTCTTCATCTTCAGTTGTTGGTTGAAACATTAAAGTAGCTTCTCCATTGAAAAATTTGTCAGATGTTTGTGTAAATATTTGCTTTTCACTCAAATCAGCTTCCTCTTCAGGATCAAACGTTTCTTCTGTCGCGTATAGCTTGGGATTTTCAAAATTTCCACTAAGAAAAGATTCAAAAGTTGTTTCATCAATAAAAGATTCTGCATTTTGTTCTGTAATTGGTACAAATGTTAAAGTTACATCAGAGGTTTCATCAACAGTACGGGTAGATTCATCAGTTTCTTGATCTTCCTCATTCGATAGTATAAATTCCAAGGACTTATCCTCAGATGAATCAGTATCATCTGGAACTACTTGGGAAGCCCGATATTCGGTCTCCATTTCAGAATCTGTAGCCTCTTCATTTGACAGAATAAATGCAACGGAAGTTTCATCAATTTCAGGATCATTATCTCTTACATCTGGAACTATAGTTGATGTGCTATAGTCAGGTTCCATTTCTGAATCTGATACCCCCTCATCTGATAAAATAAACGATAACGTGGCCTTTTCACTTGTGGAATCACTCCCAACTGGACTTACTGTTGAAGCACCGTATGCATTATCTGTTTCAGAGTTTAAAACAGTTCCATCTGTGTCGACATTTTCATGTTCATAAACATACTTTGTCAAATCTTCCCCTTTATTAAGCTCAACTATAGTAGAAATTGTAGGCGTAACCCTCAAGTAAGGAGTTTCCGTAGTTTTGAGATACTTTAAGAATCTGGTTCGGAAAGATTGAGCAGCAGTTTCGAATCTATCGAACAACTCTTCTAAACTTGCAGATTCTAATTTCGCTGGATCGGTTGTAGTTATTTCTGGTAAACCAAGTTCTCGACCCTCTGTCTCGTCTGCTCTATTAATTAAAGCAATGAACATATGAAGCAAATCAGATATTTCCATTACATGTTTAGCAAAAGCGGTTTTAACACCTAACCGAGTTTCAGCAATTTCATCAGGAGTTTCAAACACTTCAGCACCTAATGATTAAAAATAGTCTTTAACATTTAAAGATTACCCTCCTCCCCCCCACTCTGATTAATGCATTTATATACACAAATATGATGTATAATGAAATGCATATCTCTTAAAATACATTTATTTGTTGATAAATTAATTTTGAACCCTTTTAATTCAAGGTTATTTTAAAATACTTTTAAATAAAATACTGTAAAAAAATATAGAAAATATTCGTAATTTTAACTAAAAAATTGCGATGTAAAATTAAATATGGTTTATAACTTATTTCGTAATTTTTAATTTTTGAATTTGATTTTATAAGTATGCAAAAGACATCTGAAAAAAACTAAAAGCTTTGAATTGATAGTCTTAGCATTCAGCAAAGACTTTATTTATGAAAATGAAAACTATTAAACAACTTTTAACATATTGAAGCATCAAGTTATATATTACTCTTACACTCACTGAAACTTTTACAAATACTATTTGTTATGATTATTATGCATTTACTGGTATCAATATGAAATATATGATTTATATGTCTATCAATTGTGTGGTAAAAGTTTCA
This sequence comes from Parasteatoda tepidariorum, assembly GCF_982258835.1. NCBI lineage: Eukaryota > Metazoa > Arthropoda > Arachnida > Araneae > Theridiidae > Parasteatoda > Parasteatoda tepidariorum. The sequence continues at coordinate 91,028,769 of NC_141756.1, read as the reverse complement.
ATAACTGACAAAAATGTTTCAAACCATGAAGAAATTTTCAAAACGAAATATTTAAAATTTCTATAACTACTATCGGCAAAAATTAGCCTAAATAAGTGTTTTAACTTACTTGAAATGCCGACAATAACAAGAAATCCCAGAACAGAAACCTAGAAATGAAAAACAAATTAAAGTCAACTAACTGTTCCTATATTATAAAACTTTCACTTAAAATTCTGAGTTCATGTTAGCGTTAAAAGTAAATTTAAAGAAGTTAAGAGGTTTGATTAATAATACTCTCTAAGGCTCCTTTTTTAAAAAAAGAATATTAAAAAATTATCTTTATTTTAAAAGCTAAATTTTTCTAAACTAAGTAACTTGTAATACAGTATTTTTGGAAGGTGGGAAAAAAATAGAATTTCTACAAACCCTTACTATTGCTTGTGAAAGCAGCATGTTTACACTTAGCAGAAAAAGCAGCAAATACGATCTAGCTGTTCTTTTTATCTATATTACATGCTAAGCAATTCGAAAACTGAGTGACGTAAATAAATGTTCACCAATCGAAGCTTGCAACAAAAAACCCCCATAATTTGTAAGAGCATGTATGCTTGCATCTCGGTCATTAATTGAATGTAGTGGGTTCGATTCCCACTGTAACACTGAATGTATATTTGTGCTTTTGTGTTACTCTTCTACTTGTATTCAATACAGAAGCCTAATCATGTTTATAAATAAATAAATAAATAGGAATTGTATTCTTCATGAAGACATCAATGTGTCCAAGACACAAGGTTTTAAATTGAAAGACTCAAACTCAATGAAGTACTTTAGCGCTTGCAAGTGAAAAGCAATGACTTGCTCTTAATTGAAGCACAAACTAATATCTTCGCAAAGTGGGGCATGAAATTCGTGAGATTGTCACCATTTTATGATCTACAGTGGGATCATGTATTGGGCAGGCACGTGCCATTACAGTTTTCAAATCATCAAAAAGAATTATCCTCGTATTGTCACCAATACAACCATTAGTATAATTCTAGTCCAGCATGACGTTAATAATCAAATCAAGTTGTTGTAGTTGTAGTTTATTTGCGTAGCACTAGAGCTGCACAATGGGCTATTGGCGACGGTCTGGGAAACATCCCTGAGGAAGATTCGAAGACATGCCATCACAATTTTGATCCTCTGCAGAGGAGATGGCTTCCCTGCTTCCGTAGCCCGATGACCTGCAAGCGAAGTCGAGCACTTTACGGTAGAACAGCTTAACGAGGAGCAAATCAAATCAAGAACCAACACTTTAATGTCTGTAGCGCAGAACCAATACGTTCGATTACCTCTGTAACCATTGGTGCTATTTTATTTTTCGCTTCGTGATGCCTGCCGATAATTAGTGCTATATTTATTCAATTCTACGAGTACTTATGAGCCATATAAACACACAACCAGGCAACTTTATATGTGAATAATAAAGAAAGCATTAATCTGTAGACTTGTATTCTGATGTCCAATACAAATAGTTTAAATAGAATAACTGAGTTGTTGTTGTTGTTGTAGTTCATTTACGTCGCGCTATAGCAGCACAATGGGCTATTGGCGACGGTCTGGGAAACATCTCTGAGAATGATCCGAAGACATGTCATCAAACTTTTGATCCTCTGCAGAGGGGATGAAAATCTATATGAATCTTCTGGAATGATCATCGACAGCTTAGTAGATAGAGCGTTCATCTTCCAATGAGGTGAACCGGATTAGAATCCCAGGGATGGCTGGTCGATGCGAATCCGCATCCGGCTTGCAGCAACCATAGTGCCGACGTTAAATATCCTTAGTGGTAGACGGATGATGGGTTAGAGTCCCTTTGCCGTCAGGCTAACAGTAGGGGGTTCTCGTAGTTTTCCTCTCCATATAACGCAACTGCGGGTGAGTTCCCTCAAAAAGTCCTCCACGAAGGTAAAATTTCTCCCAATACTTGATCTTGGAGTTCCCTTGTTTTCTGGATTGGGTTCAAATTACAAGGCTATGGAGTTGAACATTAGTAGTCGTAAACTCAAAAATCAGATCGCCTGTTCAACGACGGTAATGAAATCGAATTTTCTGGATTATAACCTGAGTTGAAAATCCTTTTTGTACGCCATTGTCTTATGGAAAACACCATTACGGAAAATAAACCGTAAGAACAGTAAAAAATTGATTAAAACACTTAAAGTTACTGCTAAAATTAATCAGCTACTTCTAGTTTCAAAACACTTTGCGAACAGAGAATACCCGTCGATTTCCCAGACCTCTGTTAGTTGCTCTATTTTGCTTTGAGTGCTCCCCACTTGTACATTTAGTGGGGAGCACTCAAAGCAAAATACTTTAAAATTGACTTTCAGCCCTATCTTTTGTGAATGAAGCTGTTACACAGATGACAAAGAAAGAGTAAGATAATTTCTCTCTAACCACAACTATTATTTCTATCGATACCTTGGTATTACAAGCCTGCATTCCTATTATCATTACACTTGGGATCACCATGGTCAAAGAGTATAGCTCTTTCCCCCATAACTCTTAAGCCTAGAGTCCCGCGGTATACTGATCGTTAAGACACGGTTCCCAGCAGATCATCGAAGTCAAGCATCACTGACTGCGGTCAGTGTGCGGGAGGGTGACCATTTGGATTAGTCTGCGTAGGAACCGAGGGTGTGTGGTATTGGTCCTCGAAAAACTGTTCTACCGTGAAACCCTCGACTTCGCGTGCAGGATAAATTCTACCGAAGCGGAGGTGCCATCCCCTCTGCAGAGGATCAAAATTGCGATGGCATGTCTTCGGATCATCCTCAGGGATGTTTCCCCGACCATCGCCAATAGCCCATTGTGCAGCTCTAGTGCGACGTAGATGAAATACAACAACAACAACCTAAGCCCGAAGGTATCAGGTTCGAATCCCATCGAAATCCTGGTTTTATCCTACTGCCGCCGCCCTTCCTCAATTTGTAGCACCTCTTGTTCTATTTGACAAGGATTAGGTTATTAGTATAAAGCTCGCTAGCCGGTGTGTGAATAGTTAAATGCCGCCACCCCTTTTTCCCTAGGGTATAGAAAGTAACTATTCTGAAATATTACCAAAGTCTATCAGACAATATCTCGGTCCAATAATATAAGTCTAATATTATCAAAATATGCTAAAAACAAAGTTTGCTGCATACAGAATGTGTGCCTCAATCCACACTGCGTAACTGATACTTATGCAGATCTGATATTTTACTTAGGTACACGTATTACCTTACTTAGTTGAATATGTCTAGGGGACTTTACTTGATACACAAAAGGCTTTATTTCAACAGTTTCTTCTTAAAAAAAAAATTGAAATTTTAAATTCTTTTAATACTTTTCTTGTATTAAAGGTAGATTCAATTAATGTCATTTAGATGCTGTTGTACTTTGACAGCGTTCTTAAGGAGTATGTACACTTTATGCTTTTTATTTAAGAACCTAATTATAATAAATATTAGCTTCTTAATTTGCTTTTGAACGAGCCCCTTATAACTACTGAAACATGACCACATACTACATTTCAATCATTTGAGATACAATACTTCCTTCTTTTTATATAATATACACCATCAAACGCTGTGCGAAGCGTGGAGGTGGCGGGTTTCAATGCCGCCATAACCCTGGATGTGATATCCTTCTACTGCAAAAGGTTTATTGAGCACACAAGCCTAAAAACGTATGCAGTTTCAATACGTCATAACGTATAAACGTCAAAAGACCGGTTTCGTATGCTGTATTGTTTTGTAAAGTGTTGGTATGTTTAGTGTTAAACATACAGTCAAAACAGATATATCTGAAAAAGTTTACCCTAATGAAAATAGAGAAGTTCAACTTTAAATCCAACCTAGTATACTTTTTCTCCTGAAAATTTTTTTTCAAATAACGTAAAGTGATAAATTTTCAAATATTTATACTTTTCATTAATTTAAAGTCGGTTAATGTAAAATAATTCTTTTGATGAAAAATGTCTTTGAAACTCATTTTTAATAGAGCTCAACTACCAGTTTAAGAACGCAGAGATAAAAATTAAAGAGTTCATCTCTATTCCGCAGTCTTCAATTGTGATAATAAGCAATTGTAGTGAAGATTAGGTGCTAATAATATCCAATTTGAGTCTGAATTGTAGCAATAACTAAGGAATATTTTCAATTATGATTGCAATCATAAGATAGGATTGCTTATATTCACGGTCATAATTGTAATCGTAAAATAAGATTACTTGCAAGAATTTCAATTGTTTGAGTCTGTTCAGTTATGCTTTGTGCGACTTCGGTTATTCAATAATTTCGATTTCAATTGTTTGAGTCTGTTCAGTTATGCTTTGTGCGACTTCGGTTATTCAATAATTTCGCGATATGCTTTTAAAAAAAGTACGAAAAACCATGTTTAAGGAAGTTCTGTAAACTTCGAATTTTGGAAACAATTTTCGAATAAACAACTTTAATCTAATAAACAAGTGTAAACACTAGATATGTAACTTTTCGAATTTATTAACTGTGACGAGCTCAAAACAAGAGTTGGAGTTTTAAAATTTTTGCGAGTTTCTTAATGTTGAAATTAAGCTTTAAAGTCTTATAAACCAACAAAGTAATCTACTTATTTTAATTGAAATTATTGTTAGGTTTTTGTACATTACAGAAATTTTCAGTCTCGTTGAATTTCGTAGTTGCAACTACCACTTTCTGCTCGAAACGTTTCATTTATGTGATGATGAAAAAAAAGTCATTCTTTTACCTAATGCCGAGATAAAACTCGAAACTTATTTGCTGCGGCATGAAATACACGTATGAAGTTTAGAAATAATAAGAATTTAAATAAGTGAACACAGATAGTTTAATCAATAACATCACTTTACATTTTAAAACATAAAATTCTTCTACAAAATTTAAAAAAAAAGTCCTTCATTTTAATTGCGATGCTTTCTCGATAACTTTTTAAGCACTCTTATAATATTGGCCTCTATTCTTCTCCGTTTTTCGAGAACATCATCCGGTTCACCAGCTTCAAAGTCCTCAGAGTCAGTCGAACTTTCCTGTTCTCTCACATCCTTCGACTTCCTAACCTTGTGATGGCGGTGCTGAGCCAGGAATGTCTTAAGATCCGAGGGCTCCGGATAAACAAAGACTTTAGCTTTAACCGGCAAATAGTCCCACAACTCAGTGATATTGGTTTTGTTGACCATATCCGAAAAGTGCAGGTCAGCTTCGAATAACTCTACGATATCCGCTCTATTCGTAACAATGGCTGTTGTCCCAGAATCGTTCTGAAGAGGTTTCATCATTGGATCTGGTATTGGAGTGACATTTTGAGCATGAGCATCATCGAACTCTTGGAAGGCAGTGTTCACGTCAAAATATGCGTGAGAGAGGGAGCAGTTTGTGTTGTTGAAATTATCACAAGACAGAACTTGTTGGTTAAACAAAGATCCTACAGGACACAAGAAACTTTCTCTTCGCCCAGGCCAACACACATGAAACACCTAATAAAAAAATAAAATTATGCTCTGTGTTAATAGAATAGCCATATCAAGGTTTCCCCTTCTCAGTTATCATAGTTTCAGCAAATCTTGCTGAAAGCAAAGCATGTAGCTAAGCATTTTCCTTGCGGCAGTAAGTTTCAGTCAGAAGTTTGAATATATTGACTTGAGAGAAAAATCAAGATTTTCCTAAACCCGGGGTAAAAAGAGGGTTAGTATTAAACGAGGAAGTCTAATTTTTCTATGTGAAGAACTCCCCAAGCCATTAGTCTGGAGTAGTGTCGGTGACTATAGTTGCGGTGTTTAACTATTTCAACTATGGCTGGTTGATCATAAGTTGAAACAGGTTTTGGCTCCGGTAAGAGAGAAAGGGAATCAAGGGAGAAAGAGGTCCTCTCTTTGAAATGCGCTACTTCTTGCTTCCAATGCAGCTGACTGCCTTAGACTTCCAGGCGAGGGGAGTTCTTTTTGTAGACAAACTATAGTAACCTTGTCACGTACATTCCACTCACAAACAGTATAGTTTACTATACTCCTTGTAATTAAAATAGGCTTCTTATTGGCAACGATGTGACAGGCTGTAATGCTACTTTTTATTCACAGGCTGTTAAGGAATATAATATACTGTTTATTATTGTAATAATATATTGTACTGGATTGGGAAAAGTGAGATTTAGGGATGACACTGTTACGGAGGGAGAAAATGTGATGAATATACAGTAACTGCCTATTCTATTTACAAAGACTATAATGATATTTGTATTCATTAAAACTAGCATATTTGGTTTTGTTCATTTAATAACAGAATCGAGCTCTTTTTAGAATTTTTTTTTTGTGAGTTTGAAAACTCCGAAAGATCTAGTATACAGTAATGTACAAATATGAATAATAAATACGTTCATGTGTTTTAACGCTTGAATTTGCGAATGGTCATTCTTAAAATTTTTTGAAAAAACCCTCAGTGCAAAATTTCGTATTCTCTCGAATTAGAACAGTTAGGACTTAACCATCGGCTTCATACACAATATGATGCATGCACAAATTTTGTTTAATGTATCAGCTTTCTTGGTTGTATGCAGTCGTCAAATCGCCGAATTTTTTATAACAATATACTTTTAATCTGAAATTGAATTTTAAGAAAATGATAATTAAGCAAAATTATTTCTGTTTACAATTAGATCTTAATTAAATCTTAAAGGAAATAGTATACGAGTTTCATACTATTTTTCAATCAAATTTGATTCAAAATTAGTATTTAATTTAGAGAAATTAATGTTAGACGTGGGAATTGCGAGAACAAGTTTAAGAAAACAAAATTCTTGATAGTACTTATATTTTAATGGAGTAATTTCTACTTGTTTATGTTATGAAACAATTGTTGCGAAGCAATCATTGGGGTTGGTCAGTGGCAGCTAACAAAGTCCTTATCCCTCTAGTTAAATAGAAAAAATACTTAAGATCTTACCTGGCAATCAGTCTCTTGATCTGCATAGAAACCTGGTATTGGCTTGTTTTCGCATGTAAAGGATGTATCTGGTATATCTCTATAATATCGTAGAAACATTTTTTGTGGTGTAGGAGCTTGGTAAAATATAGGATCTTCAAGAGAAATGCCACGTGGATTAATTCTTTTTTTCTCCACAGATTTTGAACTGGATGTTTCGTCATCGATTTCATCATTTGAGGTGAAATAAATATCTGATAATGGGTTAAGGTCTTCCTGAAACGTACTTATAACGTGATACTTTAGTTCGGGTTTTAGAGTTAGTGATTTATCTAATATTTGAACCTCCTCGAAAGTCAACACTCTTCGAGATTTGCGCGATGGAGGCATTGAATCAGATTTAGTTTCTGTTGTTGCTTCAGATTCGCTTGAATCTGTTGCAGCGTCTGTTGTTGAAGTCTGATATTTTGCTTCTTTTTCAAAATGAGCTTTTGACTCATCTGGGTCAAAGCTAGGTTTATTTGAGATATGAGAAATGGAGGTTGACATTAGGTGCATTATGAATTCATCATCAAGTGCTGTAAAACTAACAGCACCATCAGCTTGTTCTGAAAGGGAAACCTCATGAAGATTAGATGAAACTGTTGAAGGTTCTGGCATTTCTGAGAAAGCCTTAATGTACTCAGTGGCAATTTCATCCACTACTGAAGCTGATGTGGCACTTTCCTTTTCAGATGCAAATTCCGACTCTGATGCCGTTACGAAATCAACTGTGGGAAGACTCTGCAATTCCGGAATAGATGGTGAGCTCTCTTTGCATGCCGCACTACGACTATTTACTTCTACGTCACAGTCGGTATCAGTAGAGTCCTGTTTGGGAAGATCAGGTTTACCTTTTGAAATATTTGACGAAAATTCCACTGATTCTTTGTTTTTAGATTTATAAGAATTCAAATGTTCCATAAGTTTTGGATCCAAGGAATCTTTTGATTCCATAAAATGACTTGTTAATAACCGTTCTCCAAAAAGTCTATTTAAAGCATAGTCTAATTTTTCTAACGATGTTAATACATGAGTTATTTGCCCATTAAAATACTCCCGCATTTCAGGAGAAAGCGGTATTTCTTGAGGTATACCAGATCCACCATCTTTGGGAATTACGTAACCGGGAGGAGCTTTAAGTATATCCGCTGTTATTAATAGATCTCTGTGATAAGTTCCTTCCGTACTCAAAGCCTTGCGTAGCAAGCTTTTGAAAGCTTCGATTGATTCAGGACGAACAGGTGGCAACTCAGAGTTTGGTAGATTATCTTTACCAAACATGTCGACTGCATCTATAAGGCAAAAGTTAACATTAGTAATTTGTAAATATGATCTCTCAGAAGTAATGTTAATGGTACTGTGGCAAAGTTCAAGTGTTGAAGGCTTAATAAAATCTAGCTACAAAGAGCAGATTTAGCTAAAATTGATGATTTGATGCCTCTCCATTAACTCTGCTATTTCAGAGTACAAAGTTGAAACATTTAATGCAGAATTAAATTATGGTAGCAAGGATAATTAATTTTTAAATGCAAATTGAAACCGCATGAAAAGTTACACCACGTAAAAAAAAATTTCAGTGGCACTAACTAGATGCAGCTAAATTGCTTCAAACAAGAAACAATAAAATTATGTAAAAGCTAACATAAGTTTAGATAATTTTCATATTAAAACCCAAATGTAATAAACCAGCAAGAGAGAAAAACATAAAAATTTAAAGGCACTTCGTGGTCCTAGAGCTCCAATCTACTAGTCTATAAATTAAAGGATCGCTTCACTGTTTAGAATTTGATATTCACATACTTAAATAAAAGTTCATATTTTAGCTTTTTCTGAAAAGGTATAAATTTCACTTTTCCTTCTAGGTAAATAAAAATATTCATGAAATTAGACTTGTAAATTTGATTCAAGAAATTGGAAAAATTTTTAATTTAAAGACATGGGAAAGTTCTTTTAGTCAAAAGATCTAGAGAATAATTTATTCATTTCAGTGATAAAATGATAATTTTTCAAACAGAGATTACAAAGAAACTGACATTATGCACGTTAGATTTTTATTTCGTTTAAAAAACATAGTTTGACAATTTAAACGAAGTTTTTATTTAACTACACAGATTCTGTAAAATTTTAGTTTAATAAAATTAAGTTATAAATGTATCAAAATTCTGCGGCAATCACCATAAAGAAATCACTTTCACATTTAGAAAGATTTAACATTTATCAGTTAGAAGATCCTACTGTTCCCTGAGTTTTTGTATCAAAATACTTCTCAAAAAGCACTTTTAATAGCTTAAAAAACACAGCATTTACGACAAAAATTATTAGAATCAGCTCTCTATAAGACAAAATGTCTTACGACTTAGAATCATGAAGTTGTGATCAGTTCTTAATTTAATGATGTCATCAATTTTAAAGATAAACACAGAAGTCAAAACAAAACACAGTGCTACTATATATTTAGAGTATATTTTAAGACTATTTTTTTCCACAGATCTTGGTTATCAAATAAACTTCAAAATTTCTTCTTACCTACAGCAAAGAAAGCCACCAATAACCAAATCACAGTACCCATCTATAATGAGAATATAAAATTATTATTGCACTCGAAGCATCACAAATATATCAGAATGTGGGTTAATAAGTTTAAAATTAAGTCAAAATTTATTTAAAAATACTTAAATTTCTTATAAATTGCTTAATAAGAAGCTTAACTCTAATAAAGAAAAAAAAAAGAATGAAAATATTTAATTTCACGAAATAGATGTTTAAACGATAAGAAAGCTTAATTCAATTAAAGGAACTATAAGAATCTTTAGTTTCAGGAAATAAATAAAAGGTAGTTACTGATGATAAAGTTGAAATTCAAATGAAGACCAAATAAGAATTACGTTAACAAAACTAGAACTTTTATCCTTACCATGATCCAACAAACCTTGGTAAGCAAAGACAGCAACAGAGTTGAATCGTTTTATTTTCGATGTTGAAGTTGTAGTAGCATCTTATGCTTCTCACTTTTATCCTTTTGAAAGCGTTGAGTTTTAAGCGTATCCTTTTGAAAGCTTGGTTTTGAAAGCGTTGAGTATAAAGAAGATGTAAGGTTGTAGGTTAGAGCATGCATGGACAGATCGTGTGCCTGTTGTTACATGAGTGGAATTTCGCAGATTCATTAATTTATTTTTAATTTACTATTATTATTATTTTTGCACTCTAATTGTTTTGTTAAATATGGTCCTTCACGATTAAAGAATATCGTGCTTCCACCAAGGCTGTTGGAGTGGAGGTTGCGGGTTAAAATCCTGCCATAGTTAGACCTGTTTTTTCCTTATTTGTGACATTTGTCTGTCTCTCCACGCGACAGGGGTTTCTGTATCGTTCCTTCTACTGAGCACACAAGATATGTATATACATGTATATACACACACATGTATGAGAATGATTATATGATGAGAATGGGTCTGTGTGGTCGAGAGATTAACGTCTTGAGCTGCAAGAACGAAGTTCTTCGATTCCTGCCTCGAAATCAACGAAGAATAAATGAAACGAGCAAGTACTTAGTTTTCTCAACAATTTAAATTTAGCTTTTAAGGAGTGTTGATGTCTTATTTCGTAAAGCTCAAATACAATTAACTTGTAATTGGAAAAGTTTTTCAATAACTTCGGAGAACGAATGTCTCGTGTGGTCAGATCTTAACTCAAGGTTCACAGTAGATCCCCGAAGTGAAACATCACTGTCACCGGCCAGTGAGCGTTTGGGTGACCACTTTGATCTGTCTGCGAAGGGACCAATGGTGTGTGTTGTTGTTGTTGTTGTTAATTTACGTCGCACTAGAACTTCACAATGGGCTATTGGCGACGGTCTGGGAAACATCCCGGAGGATGATCCGAAGACATGCCATCACAATTTTTGATCCTCTGCGGAGGGGATGGCACCCCCGCTTCGGTAGCCCGACGACCTGCGCGCGAAGTCGAGCACTTTACGGTAACACATTTTAACGAGGACCAATACCGCACACCCTCGGTCCCTACGGAGACTGATCCAAGTGGTCACCCACCCGCACACTGACCGCAGTCAGTGATGCTTGACTTCGGTGATCTGCTGGGAACCGTGTCTTAACGATCAGTCCACTGCGGGACCAATGGTGTGCGATATCGAAGGTCACTCACAATGCATTCTGAGATGAAAGCGAGAACTTGATTAGTTAAATACATTTACCTGCTAAAAATTCGCCAATCACGCTCTCGTTTGCATCTCCGGATTCACATGCGCGATTCTTTTCACCTGCAGCATGAATGGCCCTTTTAAATGTTCGACCGTAAAGAGCTCGACTTCACGTGCTGGCCATCGGGCTACCAAAGTGGGGAAGCCATCCTGCCAGTTCTTCAGAAAGTCAAAATTGTGATGGCATATCTTTCGATCATCCTCAAGGATGTTTCGCAGACCATCGGAGACCAATAGCACATTGTGCTTCTCTAGTGCGGTATAACCTGTGATTACTTCTGCCTCATTCCACGCCATTAATCTGATGGTCACTCGGGCCTACGAGGGGATGTCCACTAAGGGAAAAGACCCTGGGTTACGAGAACAGCCACAACACTTCGTATTTCAATTAAGAACTTTTAAGCTATTAGATATTAAGCTATTTAAGCGATTACCATATCATAAATCAATTGTAAGCCCACGAACCTATGAGTTTGGAACCTAGGTCCCTTTGGTGGATCACACAGTGCGTCAAATATTGTACGCATCTCACATAACTTAGAACCTTAAAAATAATTGCTAGATGATATGTGTGTGCGAACACATAAAATAAAAGAATAGTCATGCAGACTTGCTATACAGGGTATAATGTCAAACTCCTGTTTAAAATAGAGAAAAAAAAACAATATTTTCAAATTAATATATATTTCTTATTGCACATTTTTTGATTATTTTATATACATTTTAGCTTTTTTCTATGCAATTGACTTAGAAATTTATGGAAACGTTACTTCGAGTACTGTATACTATAACATTAACGTTATTATAATGTTTAACATTAGTAATCTCTTCAAATTTCTGTAAAATCTACAGCTGAAAATAATTTTTTATAAATGCTTATTTTTTGAAATGTGTAATACATCTGATAAGAAATAATAAGAAACGTAGTCTTTTTTAAGATATCAGATTGTTTCCTTTTTATCTCTCTAAAAAAATGTTCGATTTTGACAACGAAAAAAGCAAGGATATTAAAAATTCCATTTTCTCAGAGACGGAATTTCTAATATATTTGCTTTTTTACTTTCATTTGGCCATATACATTTTTTTATTAAACATTTTTATAACATATTTCATGTACATTTTAACTTTTTAATGCATTTGACTCAGATGTTTGTGGAAACTTCGCTTTAATATATAATACTTCACTTACTGCATACTTATATATTATCGTTATTATAACGTTTAACAATAGTAATCAGATCACTCTTCAAACTTTTATAATATCTACAGCTGTAAATCATTTTTCATAAATGTCTTACTTGATTATTTTTTAAGGTATACTACAATACATCTTATATGAAATAATAAGAAACCGTAGTATTTAAGATAGGAGCATTGCAAGCCTGTTTCCTTTTATCTCTCTAAAGTATGTTCGATTTTGGGAACGAAAAAAAGCAAGGTTATTAGAAAATTCGTCTCCTCGGAGACCTGCGAGAAACAATAGGGAAAACATAATCTATTTCTCATGTTTTTTTTATGTCCTCAGTGACAGCAATAGTCATTTATTCAGAAGTAAAACCGAGTTAAATGACAATAACAGAAATCACTGAAAAACAGATTTGATAAATTGACTTATGTTATGGCAATCGTTTAGATTACCTTTTCTGGACATTTTTTGATATTGAATAAAAATAATACCCTCTAATCGTACTGATGTTACAATTAGATTATGTTAAAATAAAAGCAATCTCGCATTAACTAATAGTTTTTTTCCTTACTAACATTTGCATTTCATGACACTGAATATGTTCAAGATTTTACTATGTGCTTTTTTGATGAGTCAATATGCATAAAAAACAAGATTAAACGCATTCAGAATCATTGTGGTATAAAACTTAAAAGTGATTTTAACCCTTTGTGGCAGCCATCTGCTTTTGATCGACAATATCATCGAAATACGACCACAATTGGCTAATTATCGCCCTTCATGTTACTCTAACAATCAAACAGGTTTCGATTGTTCAATTTATCTCACCTTCCTTGATAAGAATTCGTCAATTTTAAATGAAGTTTTGGCTCAAATATTAATTGGTGACCAAAACCATTATCTGTCAATTAATTCGAATAGGCTTTATAATAATATGATTTATATTATATGATTTATAATAATGCGGGATGTTCTGAAAATAATGGACCACTAAACTTAAATAAATTTTTTTTAATTTACGATGAAATAATTGAATTTCACATTTAAAAAAAATAATCAAAAAATAAGATTGATAAAAAAACTAGAGCGGAAAATTTATTAATGGCATACTTGGTATAATATTTTCGAATGAAATCGGAGTAACCGAACGGAGCGGATAATCGGAATTTCGAAGTAAATCGAATGAAATCGGAATCAAGTCTACTAGAATAAAAAACACGGTTTAAAAAACTCCGCTAATAGTTAGGGAAGATTTTTCTTATCCAGAGCTGATAAAACAGCCTTTATTTTTTTATTTTATACGAGTTAAAGCTGATAGTTTAAAGAAAACGTTGTTGAATATGTTTAATATATAAAGTGTGATACTGAATAGGAGCGATACTTTATACTTGTGGAAAACTAGTATATATACTTGTAGAATACTATAAAGTGTGATACTTAAAGAGTAAGGATAATGTACTCCATCTTGTAGAATACTAGAATTTCTAGGTACAATGGAGAAAGGGATAGACGTGCTGGTGTTGTCGAAGCATTATTGTAAAAATTTAGGAACAAATTCAATGAATTCCTGTAAAAATGCAGCAAAAAAAAACTTTTTTGCTCAGGCTTTTATATTTTATTTAATAACCGTCGTTGAACACCCGACCCAATTTTTTTTGTGTTTACGACAACTAATGTTCAATTCCGTTGCCTTGTAATTTTAAGCCCAATCCAGAAGACAAGGGAACTTCTGGATCAGGTATTGAGAGAAATTTGCTTTCGTGGTGGACTTTTTGATGGAGCTAACCTGCGTTTGCTTTATATGGAGAGAAAAATCCCGCAAACCTTCCAGGCGACAAAGGGACTCTAACCCATGATCCGTCTACCACTAAGGATATTTTACGTCTGCACTGTGGTTGGTACAAGCCGGATGCGGAATTCGCATCTGCCAGTCATCGCTGTGATTCGAACTCGGTTTACCCCATTGGAAGGCGAACGCTCCATCCCCTAAGCTATAACGGCTCCGCGCTTTTATGTTCTTTATAAAAGCTTCTCTGTTCTTTATCTACATCCATTTCCGAGCGATCTTTATTCTCCGGAATAACTACTCGGGACCTAGCCTCGCACAAGTTTGGAACAGTCGACATGGAAAAAACAAAGACACTAGAGTTCTCATAAATTTTTTCTCTTGGGTCAACTAACTGATATATTACAAATATCCCAAACGATATATTAAAAATATTTAGATAGTTATTGGAAGAATAATATATCGCGGTAAAAATTGCCAACATTATGAGAGGAATACTTACCCTTCCTATAGCAACAGCTAACCCTGCTATAATTCTTTTGAAAAAACATTTTCAGCATCTGAAACTTAATGGTTCACACTCATTTTATCTGACACTCATGGTTTTTTCAATACTTAAAATTTTAAATTAGAAAAATTAAGAGAATTTGGAAAAAAACCCAAGAAGGGTTTCTGTTTGTTGTTGTTACTTATGCTACTTGCCATGACCAGAAAGCCTGCTTGAAATCAAGCAAATTTTCAAGACACAAAGGTTTCTACTAGTAATACCTTCTGTCTATGATTTCAAGTAGGGTTGAAGTAGTTGACATTTTGAGGTCTCAAATAACGTGATTAGAAGAATTTAATAAAATTTATTACACGTGAATTGAGAGAAAAAATTAAATCATAGGAAAAACAATGAGTAAAATTTGGCTTAAAAAATAAAAAACTTGCATTTTTGGAAAACATTCAAGGTCTTGGAAATGTTCGAGAAATACTTTTTTTGAAGAAAAACGTAATGAATTTCTTATAGCCTGTACTGGGCTGTTACGTTGTGAAAATTTCGCAATCTTGTAAAGCACTGTAAAGTAAAAACGATGGTAGCAAAGAGTTTGACTAAAAATGTCACTTTGGGGAAAAATTTTACTATATAAAATGTTATGTTGAAGTACAAGAAATTTTGGTATCTTTTATCTCGGAAGTAGGAAAAAAAAACCTTTTACTTACAAACAAAAATTATTGAAAACCGCATTGAATATATATTTTCGCTTTAAAATTTGCAGCAATAATAAAAACTATCTCAGTTTAACGAATAAAAAACGTCATTTATTACATATGTTCCTTTTTCAATTAAAATAAAAACTATCTTAGTTTAACGGGTAAAAAAAAAGCGTAATCTAATATATTTGTTTCTCTTACAACTTTATCATACGAACAACCATCTGAAACTACCCTTAAAATGTTAATTTTTTTTCCTACACTTAAATAACAGAGAAAGTTTAATTTGATAATTAAATTCTATAAATTTATTCTGCTTGCATCATTATAAATTCTGAATTATAATTGTTTAGAATCGCATTAAATAAACAGAGAAAGTTATTGAAACTGTTTTTAATGATTTTTTTCAAGTGAGTGCTACATTTAATACAAAACATGTGTGATTTTTTAATTCTTCTAATCTTTCCTAATTTCGAAATGATCATCTAGAAGATATGAAGAAGGCTTGAGTTCCTTCCGTGTATCACTCTTTGGATAAACCGGCTGAATGATGAACCTTGGATTTAGCGTTGGCAACGACTTAGGTATTACAGGCTTTTTGGAACCAACTGTAGACGCAGGTACTGCAGGTCTTGGTCTGTTGGAACCAACTGTAGATGCGGGTACTGCTGGTCTTGGTCTGTTGGAATCGTCTGTAGATGCAGGTACTGTTGGTCTTTTGGGACCGACTGTAGATGCAGCTACTTTTGGAGAACGTGTTGAAGGTCGTCTTGGTGGAAATAAGGATCCGCTTTCTTCCAGAACTTGCCTGACAATCTCAAATGCATCTCGTATAATTTTGTTCACATCAGGGTCGATTCCATTTTGCCTAGAGCTTACCCTTATCTTCTGGTGAAATCCAGGAGCGGTGGGTCTGCGCTTCTTACCCCTGCTTCTATGGCCAATCGAAGCAACGGCTTCCACTTTGGCTCTTTTATCACCAGCTGCTGGATAAATGGTTACTTTCGCTTTAATTGGTAAAAATCTTGAGAAAAATTTCAAGTCGGTAGTTGGTATTGGCTTGTCGTTGGAAACAGCTGAAGATGAAGTTGAATTTTTAGAAGCATTGGAGGAATCTACGTATTCGGACGAGGCCGAAACCTGCTCAGCAGGTACTTCAGACACAGATTTAGAAGTAGAATTTTCTTGCAAAGCAGTTTTTCTTATTGGGAAGACTTCGTTTTCTGTTTGAATGTAATAATTGGTTAAAGAGCAATTGCTTCGGTGCCAAAAATCGCACGTCAAAACAGCTTGATTAAAAACTGTTCCGACGGGACACAAAAAGCTCTCTCTTCTATCCTGATAGCATACATGAAACACCTGCAAGAAATTAGTGACAATTTACTAATGCATAATGGATTGAATTAATACTAGACACATACACATAATATTTTGCAGAAAAATAAAAGCGATAATTTGCACTCATTCTTTCATTTGTTTGACTTCTTCTACAAATGTATAAACACAAAAGAACACACATTTGCATGTTTGACAAAATGCGTCCCTATATTTCTACGGTTATTTTTAAGCAGTTTGAACTAATTTCGTAAACTTTGAATTAAAAACTGGTAATAAAATTTATTTTTTCGCATAAATGAATGTGGAATAGCTTTGTTAAAAGAAAGCACATTCAAGACTTGGTGCAGTATGAATTATAATTAAATATTTACCCCCGGGTAGGGAAATGAAATTTTGTGTTCCATACACTCCCAAAAAACTTGTTTAGCGTTGAACCTTAATATTATATTGTATATCGAATGATAATAAGGTGGTAATTGATTGCAACTAATGTGAGTTGTTAATTTGGAACATGTATCCGTTTGAGTTGAGCCATAGCATCGCGTAATTAAGTTCAAAATACGCGATTATATGATTCAATTCACCTAAGAAACCATTATAAAATGCCTAAAACAGGAATTTTTAAAATAAAAAAAAAAGCTTATCCTAACATTTCTTGTAATTTAAAATTTAAATGCGGATAATTATTTATAAAAATTAAATTAAATTTTTCTACGAAAATTTATTTATTAAAACTGGTGAAAAATATAAAATACAAGTTAATTTACTTGCAATTGTGATTAAGAAATAAAATTAGTTTGTCACACCATGTTTTTCACACTATGGTGTACGTGGAAATTTCCTTTTGTTGCCTTACATCTCTCGGGTCCTTGAAAATTTGCAAAAAGATGGTATTCTGTGAAAAAACTGAAATTTTCCTGCCTTGGGCATACAAAGAAATCTCTTGTCATGAGTAATTGCTAAGCAATTCTCAGTGTCTTTAAGAATTTGTAAAAGATTTGCTGAAAAACAGACTTTTTTGTACCATTTCGCGTACAAGGCAATTTCCTATCATGGGTGCTACGCAATTCTCATCTCTCCTCCAATTTTTTATGTGGAGTTATATTTTATTTCATAACCGCAGTTATACAGCCGGCCCAATTTTTGGTAACGACTACCAATGTTCAACGCCGTAGCCTTGTAATTTTAAACCCAATCCAGAAGACAAGGGAACTCTAGGTTCAAGTATCGGAAGAAATTTCGCCTTCGTGGAAGACTTTTTGATGGAACTAGCCCTCATTTGCTTTATATGGAAAGGAAAACCACAAGCAACTCCCGTGGTTGGCCTAACAGCAAGGAGACTTAACCTATGATCCGCCTTTCACTGAGGATATTTCACATCAGCAATGTGGTCGGTGCAAGCCGGATGCGGAATTTATATCGACTAGTCATTGTTGGGATTCGAACCCAGCTCACTTCATTGGAGCGGGATCGCTCTGTCTCCTGAGCCATCACTGCTCTTTGCGTGGAGGTTTTTAAATTTTTTTCATTTTTTATATTCGTCATTAAGCAGCCAACCTAATTTCGGGTTTACGACTACTAATGTTGAACTCCGTAGCCTTGTAATTTTGATTGAATACAGAAGACAAGGAAACTCTTGAATCAGTACCCCCAGAGGTTTTGATTTGTTATGGGAACATGGAGAACTTGAGACTCAACCAGGTATGAAAGTGGATAAAAATAAAAACAAAGCTGAACTTTTACAACGCAAGTCACTGGGAGGAGAGGAGGGGGGAGTCCAGAAAAGTTATGAGAAAATTCTCTTGCGCTCTTCATTGCTATCCAGATTGTATAGAACACCTAACAAAACATTCGCAATAATTTTGAACTTCTTTTTTCAAAAAAAACCTCAATTTTTAGTTGTTTATTTTACATTCACAGTAAATGATTCTGAAAACAGGAAAATATTCATGTTTTGATGGTCGTTAAAAATGCAATGTAAATAAAGTTATTGCCAGATCCTCTAGTTAAATAACGAAATACATTATCGGAGAAAAAAACTACTATCTGAATAAGCGACTCACAGCAGCATTCTCACTGCATACGGTTTGGTCAGTGTATGAACTGCAGTACTGGAAATAGCTCTATCTGTTAAGGAATAATAAATATTTCTGATATTAGCAAATATTTATCACTGAAAAAAAGTTCTTAAAATTTTTTTCAAAAAATACGGCTAAATGGGAGATAATCATAAAATACAGTAGTAACCTGCATCAGTCACCATTTACTTCACGGGAGTTTTCGGCCGGCGGGTATCGAACCCATGACTTCTTGGATATGGGCCCAGTGCCCTACCATCCAGGCTATCCCGGTCCCTTATGAGAACACCCTATAGATATTCGTTTTTACAATATTAAAATCATGCCGGAAAAAAAATTTATTACCTGGCAAGCACTTTCCATATCAGCATAGAATCCGGGCAACTTCTTTCTGGAACAAGTGAAGGAAGTCAATGGAATATCGTGATAATTAGGAAAATTCAATCCAGGAATTCCCATCATGGATTTTAACCAGAAAGACGTCTCCCTGTCAGCGTCATGCACAGGTTTTGATAAATTTTCCTCTGGGTGCACAGGTTCTATCTTCTCAAAAATATCTTCTTTGTGATTTGATTCTTCTGGTTTCTGAGCTTCTTCAAAACCTGAAATGCGTTCCAAATACTTAATGAAATCAGTTACGGATTCCGTGTCCAAAGGTGAATGGTCTTCTGGGGTTGTCAAAAGCATCCAATCATCGGTGGTAGCATGTGGATAGTCTACCATTTCTGGGTTATGATTATCGGTTGCTGGGGATGGCTTAGATGTTGTTTGTTTATCTTCTAAAGTCCTGTGTTCTTGGGGATGATTTGATTCATGTGATTCTACACTTGAAGGAATTTCACTAGCTGGCAGCACTTCCGCACCATAAAGATCTAATTGTGATTCTGGAATTGTTCCCTCTTGATTAGCGTCATGGTCAGAACTGAAAAATGATTCAGTGTCGAATAGGCCAGAAGGATTTTCCGTGTTTGTGGCTGGTACGCCATAAAATATGGCATCCCAGAATCCATTATCGAAAGAGGTATCATTTTTCTCTGCGTTGTTTTCCTCAAAGAAATCATACAAAGCTTCTCTTTTGACTCTGGAAAAATTGTTCTGATGTTGCCTCTTGAAAAAGTGTTTTGCTAAAAAATAAATATAATAACAGTTAAAGTTGGACACATTACATGCATCACTATTACTGATTTTCTCCATCCCTCTCCAAAAAAAATGTAAGGTACAGTATAGAATATAGACTTTCGCAGGTGATTGTTAACAATCACATAGTCGATTTGAACACGCGAAGTGTTTATGACGGATTTGATATTAATTTATTCATCGATATTTTTGTCATGTCAATTTTTTCTTTCTCCGCGTGGTGTTATTCAAGGCAAAAAGACATTAATCATTGATCAGTTATTAATGAAATCCAAATCTTAATTAATTATGAAGAGAAAAAGACTTTTTGTTTTCTCAGATTCAGACTTAGTGACGGTAAAATAGGCTGATGCCAGATTTATCAAAAAAATAATAATAAATAAGTAAATAAACTTATAAATAAAAAGTAATGACAGCTTATAGGTTCAAGCATGCGATTGTGTTTGTTATTACCACACGGTGAAAAATAAACATTTAATGATTATTTGATATTTTAATATCCGATTATCCGATAGTGCGATTATTAAGTCCGATTTAATATCCGATTGTTAAGTCCGATTTAATATCCGATTATACGATTAGTAAATCCGATTTAATATCCGATTATCCGATAGTCCGATTATTAAGTCCGATTTAATATCCGATTAGGATAGACTAGGAAAAACATCAGTGTTGGGAATACCGGGCAATGATACTTAACTTCAAAAAAAGTTTAGCAAAGTTTTTTAAGTTTAAAAAAGTGAAGTTCTTTTAGATTTTGAAAACATTAGGGTTAAGAATACTTGTTATTATCCCTTCACTTGCCCGGTATTCCTAACACAGATGTTTTTTTCCTCTTCCTAATCTATCCTAATCGGAAACTAAAACATCGCATAAATATTTAAATATTATTGAATAAATTAATATCAAATCGGATATGACAAATATTTCGGACATTTACCGGGGAGACTATATGATTGTTGACATTCACAGGTGAAAATCTGTGATCAGCAATTCCATTCTTACACAGTATTTATGCTGTTCTGTAAGTGAAACCGCTATCACTTGAATTCAATTTGATAAATGGCTGAGTGAATACTGAGTATGAACACCTTATGCACCAAAAGTGACTATGAAGGATTTTTCTTTTCTTATCTAACTCTATCTTAGACATAAATATCTGCTGAAACTCATAAGACTTTGGCAGCCCTAAAAATTTTCGTTGCTCAATATATGAGACGTAATGTCATTTAATGAGTTGTATCCCTTTGTAGATAAATTTATGACGGGTTTACATTTATTGATTAAGGCCAAATGCCATCACTTTGAAAACTCATAAATGTTTTATGTGTGTTTCTACAAGGTGTTCAGTAATGATCACCCTTACTATATTACTTTAGAATCCTTGTAAAACAATATCCACATCAGGGGTTAACAGCTAATTTTCAAACGGAGAAGTACAAAATCGCCATTGAAATCTAACGAATAACTATAAAGGAAGAGTGAACTAAAACCATCAAAAACTGTTTGATTGCCGGAAGAAATCGGAGTTAAGAGGAGATTGTTAGAAATACCTCAAAATGTTATCCACCAGTCTAAGTGGTTTTGATATTTTACGTTTCGCCCTTCTATTCTAGAGATTCTACGAAATTCAGAGGAACTTTAGTATTATTCTAGACATTTTAATAGTGATTCGTGTCCCTTATAGCGAATACATTTTTTATTAATTGTCCTATATTGATAGCCCTGTTCCTTAATGTGAATGCTTTGTTGTGAATTGTCCCTTATTGTGTTAACTGTCCCATATTGTGAATTGCCTCCAAATCGTGATTGTTCTTGTTATGAATACAGATCATTGGCATAAATATATATTAGTAGCCAATAATATGGTATATATATATTAGTATATTATATATATATTATTATATATTATATATATATGTTTCTATTATTATATTGTATTATATATATATTATATATATTATCTATATATTATTGGTAGTGATTACATAACACACTGAATATTAACATATGCACTAAATAAAGCAATTGTGTTTTAAACGTGGAAAAAAAAGTGATTTAGTCGAAGAAAAAAAAATATTTTTAGACAGTTAAAATCCTATTTTAGATGAAAATTATGTTTAATAAAAAAAATAATAATAAAAGTAGGATATACTTTTATTAATAACCTGCTAGCTTATAGGAAAACGAACTTCAGACGTTAATTTAAAAAAAGAAAAGAAAAATACTGTGTTTTAACCTTTTTCGTAATATTAATCTGATTCTTTCTCAATGTAAATGAATGAATAATAAATTTTTTAGTATAAATTAATGTATTGGTTTGTGGACAAATCTGGTGTGAAAAAATCCTCAAGCTCATTTTTAACAAAAATATTGAAGGTTTTTTTTTTTTTCAATATAAATAAATCATTTTTGGAAATTATATAAAAAATAAACCAACTAAAAACCCAGAAAAAAATTACTCTTACCTGATTTAACACTGCTGAATCGTTTTCCGTGGCTGCCTCTGAAGAACGGGGACATTTGACCATAAACTCTATTTACTTTAGGATATTTGGCCAATCTCCTTTTACGAGCTCCATGATCCAAGTCAGTACTCTTCAAATCCACTAAAATAAAGACGGTTAAAAATTAAGGAAACGCATGGTTTTTGTTGTTGTTACAGCTGTAAATGCCAGTAAGTCTGCTTGAAATCAAGCGAGTTCAAACGTAAACTCATCCAGATGTCGTCTTCTGTGTCGCCTGTTAGCCATATCACACAGTGACTACAAATTCACTGCGTTTAAACTGTTGTATACCGCGCAATACTATTCACATAAATACTGATCTTCTACAGTCAGCTCATTTTATGTCCTTACGACGCACCCCGCTCCCATCACGTCATGGTGTATATATGCAAATTTTCTATTTTAGCTTACTGTGATTAGTCATCTAAAAAACCTTTCCCTCCTTTGTAACTGCCTGATTTGTTGTTATGATAGTTTTTCCATTTCGAGTTTAATTTTTGCACACCAGTGTAATATCATTAAATTGTTATGTATGATGTGATAAAGGAATACCAATTTTAGTTTGTAAATTTTAAATAAAATCGTCACGGTTGGTACTTTTTAATTTAATAAAAAAGTTATCACAACAATATTTACTAATTGATAAACATAGCAATAAAGACAATGAATAATTTGCTGATAATGTAATCATTTTTAGATTTCAGGTCATTCAGAAATCGAGAGCAGCATTATTTTCAAAAGAGAGCTCAAATATTTTGTAGCATATTTTTTCTTCTTTTACTGATTATGGACTTCCTCGCGAAAATATGCAAGATTCATTAATAAACGAAAAATCCCAAGAAAATAAAGCAAAACTATATGCCAGATATCAGAAAACTTCTTTTTAAAAAGAAGAAAATTAGAAAGGTGGTAAAAGTTGATATATTTCGAGCTCCCAAAAATAGGCGCCCATTCTCAAGACTCACCAGGCTAGAATAAGCAGGGAGATTTGAAACATAAAACGTAAAGTTGCCACTGAAATAACAAAACTAGAAAAACCGTGATAACCGAGTGTGAAACAGAAAAATGAAAAGTTGTCAATGAAAAATGGGAAACAAATAAATATGAAGCCGATATGATATAATCAGGATAAAAGATGAATATCATGAAAAATCTGATTATGATATAATCATAATATAAGATAATTTACTCAGTTTTATTTTTTTAAATCGATTTTCGGATATAAAATCTGTTATCTTACCTGCAGTTGAAGTAAAGTCAGTTTTCTTAGACATATACCTAGGATGTTGAACGTGAGTTTTCTCATATTTCTGTATCCATCGAGATAGTGTTTCATTCAATTGGGACAGAATAACAGGATCTACTTCTTCGATTCCTCTCCAATAGTGTTCGTAATCTCTTTTTAATTTCTCTGTAAGTTATACAAAACAAGTTATTTTGGTTTACAATGCAGTCGAAATCATATAGGAAAAATAACTATTTAAATGCATCGCTGTCTGTTCTCTGTCGTCACATGAACACCTTTTTTACAAATAATATGTTATTTTTATGACTTCTGTGAATTTGCTACATTTATTACTGTTAGGTCACCCGAGTCGAAATTTTTGATGGTTTTTCATTGGTGGACCAACATAATCCTGATGGAAACCATCAATAATTCCATTATGAACCATAATATTTTTTGATCGTAACCAACATAAGTAACCATCACAGCGAAGTAGGAATTCGGACTGATTTATGATGATCCAACATAAGAATATCAACATGTTTTGATGGTTTGTTCATGTTGAATCATCAGAAATTTCCATCATAGCTTCTTAGAAATAAAATGTTGGAACGATTATGAACTACCATCATCCCAATCTAGGAATTCGGACTGGTATATGATGATCCAACATAAGAATATCAACATGTTTTGATGGTTTGTTCATGTTGAAGCATCAGAAATTTCCATCATAGTTTCTTAGAAATAAAATGTTGGAACGATTATGAACTACCATCATCCCAATCTAGGAATTCGGACTGGTATATGATGATCCAACATAAGAATATCAACATGTTTTGATGGTTTGTTCATGTTGAATCATCAGAAATTTCCATCTTAGTTTCTTAGAAATAAAATGTTGGAACGATTATGAACTACCATCATCCCAATCTAGGAATTCGGACTGGTTTATGATGATCCAACATAAGAATATCAACATGTTTTGATGGTTTGTTCATGTTGAATCATCAGAAATTTCCATCATAGCTTCTTAGAAATAAAATGTTGGAACGATTATGAACTACCATCATCCCAATCTAGGAATTCGGACTGGTATATGATGATCCAGCATAAGAATATCAACATGTTTTGATGGTTTGTTCATGTTGAATCATCAGAAATTTCCATCTTAGTTTCTTAGAAATAAAATGTTGGAACGATTATGAACTACCATCATCAGAATCTAGGAATTCGGACTGGTTTATGATGATCCAACATAAGAATATCAACATGTTTTGATGGTTTGTTCATGTTGAATCATCAGAAATTTCCATCATAGCTTCTTAGAAATAAAATGTTGGAACGATTATGAACTACCATCATCTCAATCTAGGAATTCGGACTGGTATATGATGATCCAACATAAGAATATCAACATGTTTTGATGGTTTGTTCATGTTGAATCATCAGAAATTTCCATCTTAGTTTCTTAGAAATAAAATGTTGGAACGATTATGAACTACCATCATCCCAATCTAGGAATTCGGACTGGTTTATGATGATCCAACATAAGAATATCAACATGTTTTGATGGTTTGTTCATGTTGAATCATCAGAAATTTCCATCATAGCTTCTTAGAAATAAAATGTTGGAACGATTATGAACTACCATCATCCCAATCTAGGAATTCGGACTGGTATATGATGATCCAACATAAGAATATCAACATGTTTTGATGGTTTGTTCATGTTGAAGCATCAGAAATTTCCATCATAGTTTCTTAGAAATAAAATGTTGGAACGATTATGAACTACCATCATCCCAATCTAGGAATTCGGACTGGTATATGATGATCCAACATAAGAATATCAACATGTTTTGATGGTTTGCTCAAGTGGAATCATCAGAAATTTCCATCATAGTTTCTTAGAAATAAAATGTTGGAACGATTATGAACTACCATCATCCCAATCTAGGAATTCGGACTGGTATATGATGATCCAACATAAGAATATCAACATGTTTTGATGGTTTGTTCATGTTGAAGCATCAGAAATTTCCATCATAGTTTCTTAGAAATAAAATGTTGGAACGATTATGAACTACCATCATCCCAATCTAGGAATTCGGACTGGTATATGATGATCCAACATAAGAATATCAACATGTTTTGATGGTTTGCTCAAGTGGAATCATCAGAAATTTCCATCATAGTTTCTTAGAAATAAAATGTTGGAACGATTATGAACTACCATCATCCCAATCTAGGAATTCGGACTGGTTTATGATGGGTCAACATAAAAAACCCATATTGTTTTGATTGTATATTCCTGAGAACAAATTCCTGATGAGAATTCCCATTAAAAGAACGTCATACCCCAGGAGGAACTTTTCGTCTCAAATTCTTTTTAATTTTCCTAAATAATTTAAAATTAAACTATAGAAAAAGTGAGCTCAGGCAAACTTAGAGGAAACCATGAAGTTTCGAATAATGGAAGCAAGTTTTTAAATCATCAAAATGGAAATACTTATGAGAAGAGAACTTAGGATTACGTCATGGAGAAGTTCTCTTCCAATAATTTAATTCCATTTTGATATTTTAAAATTCTTTCCCCAGCAATTGAAGCTTCATGGTTTACTCTAGGTTTGCCAGAACTCCCTTTTTCTTTCTTTTAAATATTAAATTAGTAATGGAAGTGAAAGCGAATTTGCGATGAAAAGTTTCTCCCTTGATATGGCGTCCTCTTAAACCGTCATGGAAATGAATAGTTGGAACCATCAGGGATCATCACGCGTTGCTGGTCCGTAAGAATCAAACTTCTCTTGATGGTTACCCATCATAGCGATAAAGTAGAATTTTCCATCGTGGAATGATGGAACTTTGTTGGAATATCAAAAAAACATGAACGAATATGGGAAAATCCTGAATGATGGTGACCATTAAATGATGTTGGACCATCGTGAATCGCACTGAAACCAACATAAACCATCAAAATGTTTTGATGCTCTCCTAGATTAAGATAGTTTTGGGTATAGAATTTTCCATCGTGGAATGATGGAACTTTGTTGGAATATCAAAAAAACATGAACGAATATGGGAAAATCCTGAATGATGGTGACCATTAAATGATGTTGGATTATCATGAATCGCACTGAAACCAACATAAACCATCAAAATGTTTTGATGCTCTCCTAGATTTAGATAGTTTTGGGTATAGAATTTTCCATCGTGGAATGATGGAACTTTGTTGAAATATCAAAAAAACATGAACGAATATGGGAAAATCCTGAATGATGGTGACCATTAAATGATGTTGGATTATCATGAATCGCACTGAAACCAACATAAACCATCAAAATGTTTTGATGCTCTCCTAGATTTAGATAGTTTTGGGTATAGAATTTTCCATCGTGGAATGATGGAACTTTGTTGAAATATCAAAAAAACATGAACGAATATGGGAAAATCCTGAATGATGGTGACCATTAAATGATGTTGGATTATCATGAATCGCACTGAAACCAACATAAACCATCAAAATGTTTTGATGCTCTCCTAGATTTAGATAGTTTTGGGTATAGAATTTTCCATCGTGGAATGATGGAACTTTGTTGGAATATCAAAAAAACATGAACGAATATGGGAAAATCCTGAATGATGGTGACTATTAAATGATGTTGGATTATCATGAATCGCACTGAAACCAACATAAACCATCAAAATGTTTTGACGCTCTCTTAGATTTAGATAGTTTTGGGTATAAGGTTTCTTTTGGTATAGATAAGGAACTCCAGTTTCATTAAAAAAAAACTTGCTTATTTCAATATATCTATAATTATTATTTACAGCGAAAAAGAAACTGCGTTTTCTAAGAAAATAATACGTATAATTGAAGAGTCAGTGCTCAGTTTATTCAAGTATTTTCGCTAAAATAAAATATGTAAAATGCAAATCATAAGTATATATAAATCGTATAAAATGCCATAAAATATCGACGATCAAGTTTGTTATATATACTTTATAACATTAATCATGATAATATTTTGAGAGCTTGGATATCTATCATCTAACTGATCTACACACAAGCAAACAAGAAAGGGCCAAATGGTTCATTCAGTCTTTCTATGCATACAG
The DNA here is from genome assembly GCF_982258835.1 of Parasteatoda tepidariorum. NCBI lineage: Eukaryota > Metazoa > Arthropoda > Arachnida > Araneae > Theridiidae > Parasteatoda > Parasteatoda tepidariorum. Next base: position 91,001,004 of record NC_141756.1, on the reverse strand, counting down.
CAATGTTCAGTCTTCCTAGTGTTAAATTGAGACTTTTGATTGTTTCCCACTCTTCTATCCTCAAAATTGATTCGGCAGATTTTGACAGCGCTTTTATTATATCTCTGTCAACTATTAATTTGTAATCCTAATTATACTTAATTTTTGACAAGGATATATGTGTCGTAGCAGCAAATTAAAACTATTTAATGCTTGCAGTGGAAACCTAATTTCTTACCTTCATTCAATGCAACTTCTTTTGAAACGTTGTCATTGGAAGCTTTCTGATGCCTTGCATTCATCTTTATTTTGTACCAGTGGCAAAATGATGAAGCTATTTCTTCCAATCTATCTCTTATCTCTTTCCTCTTGCATCGCTTGGTGACATCTGAAGTCGCCATTGTACCTAAATGATGAAAAGTCATCATTAGCCTACGGAAGTCGTAATAACTTACGCAACACGAAAGACATTTTTATAATAATATAATGTTCCCGTAACATAACTGCATAGCTTCAGATGTGCTCTGAAAATGTTTCTGTTAAAACATTGTAGAAAATAAAGTGTAAATAAAAACTTTGCAAAATTTTTTATCTGAAACATTTATTTTGGAGTAAACCCCCAATTCTTCTACTAAATTCTTTCATAATACCTGGCAACTTCAATGCATAATTAGTTTGTTTGTGTTCTACATGGCTCCATGCCTGTTTTGTGATATTTGAGAAAAATATGGATTAATAATTGTGAAAGAATCTTTGTGAAGGATTATAGAATGTGTCACTTAAGAGAATTAACACTTGACGGAGTAAGTTAACTCGAAAAAGAACGGAAAGCGCAGTTGCTAACGTAAACAAAGCCATGTTTTAACAACCAATCAGGCTCGAGATACCCACACTACGTCACTTGCAGGTATCCCATTTAAAAGAAAAGTCTTTCACAAAAGCATGATTGAACTGAGAAATTCTTTAATTTTTTGACGAGATACAATCACATAAACAACAATCTGCGTCAATGTTTATTACAGTTTCCTGATGTTTCTTTTATTTATTTATTCATTTGCATTAGCATCTACGACAAATCTATGCCACACTGCAGTTCAGTGAATGCAAAAATTGCTTGTGATTTTGCAAGCAACCTTTTTGATATGTTGAAGAGAATCTTTCAAAAAATTTTGAAAAATTAGATTAAGCGAAATAGCATTAATAATTTTTGGTATTCTACGTGCTTTTTCTCAAAAATGTAAATCAATAAAATTATAAGAATATAGCAATCATGAATGAATTTTGTGTTTCTGAAGAGTTTGTCTTATTTATTTATTATTTTTTTTGTTGTTAAATTTACATTGACGAATGGCTGATGAAAACCGAAGTTGAAAAATTCTGTCATTGTTAATTACGCAGGATATTTATCGAAAGTAAAGAAAAAGTTGTTGCTGTCATAGGCTATTAAGGCAAGGTGCTCGATTGACTTTTCCAGTGGCGCTATCTATGGCCAAGAATTCGACTTCTATCTCACCCGTTTATAGGGTGGATTCACAAATTGTAATTTTGACCTGAACCAGAGAACGATCAATCTCCAATTCAGTACCCCCCCCCCAGGTATAATTTGTTATGGGATCATGGAGGTCTTTGTGACCCAACAGATTTAACGTGCACCAGTCACCATTTGGCAGTCAGGATTCGAACTCCCGTTCTCCCGAATGTTAAGTCTAGCACCCTGCCAACCAGACTATCTGGACCTAAAAGAACAGTTAAATATTTAATACTAATCTGCCTTTTTGACAATGATTATAGCAACATTATCATTGTATAACTTTTTCAGAAAAAAAAATCCCCATGGAAATTGTATTTTCTAAGATTCCGCGCATTGGATTCCTCAAATTAGAATTGTGCAACTCATGTTCAACTTTAATGTTTTGAAAGATAATGCCGAACTGAAAGAATATTCAACCTCAGTTCAATTTTGTGAAAATTAAAAATAAAAGGGTTTAAAAATATATTTTAAACCCTATTTCCATCTCGACCTCTTTGATAATTAAGTTTAATCGGAAAAAACAAAAGCTTCTAAAAATAAAAAGTTTAAAAAAATTAATGAATAAATAGGAGTACTTACCAGCACACATCAGGACCAGCAGTATTATCTTGAATTTCATCTGCAATTAAAATAATGAGTGATCAAATTTTGTGTATTTTATAACATTTTTAAAAGTACTACTAGTGAATATTCTCCTAAACACTAGTTATGCGGTGAAGTGTTCCTGAATAATATAGATGACAGCACTTCATTGGATTCTTTAATCATTGAAAGTTTTTGCTCTTTTTTTAAAAGTTTTTTGAAAGGGATTAGCACTAAATTTTTAAAGATCTGGCAATTAATATTTTATTTTATTTTCACTTGGTTATTCTAACTGTAACTTTATCTTTATTAATATTTCTTTTTAGTAGACGTGTCTTTATAAGTATTTTCTCAGAGTACTTTCGTATTTTTTTTTTGTAGGTTATTGAATTTTTATCTTCATTTCAATATTTGAATTTTTAATTGCATTTTCTTATTCAGTTAATGAGTTATGGGAACTCGGAGCACAGTCAGTTTTGGGGGCTCCAGTGTGTCCCTTGATGAAGTAAGTGCTGTTTTTGCTAACATGCATATCTTTAGAATTTCGTTTTTTCTTGTTTTGGTTTCCTACTTCTTCTTTAAATTGCCTAGCTTTACATGCCCAGGCTCGTAGGTGGGTGACAATACTTGGGAGGGGGGGATATTATTTTTAGAACATTCCTGACCATAGAGAGATAAAGTGTAGTTCAGGGGGCGGGGTTCAAGTCCCCTCAGTTACGTCCTTGCACACATTGGTAGAAAAAGCAATTTTTGCTTAGAATAAGGCAAAAACTCATAGCTTCAAAAAAAAAAAAAAAAAAAAAAAAAAAAAAAAAAAAAAAAAAAAATTCAAAATTTTTTTTAAGGAATTTTTATTTTCTAATTGTTTTCATTTTTTGCATAAAAAAATATGAATTTTAATTTTCAGATTTTTTTTTATAATTTTATTTATATATTTGTTTACTTATTTTACAGATTGCAGAATGCTTTTATGTATTTTTCCCCACTTTGGTGGTGAAACATTGTCCACTAGTTTTAAATAAAAAGATAATTATGTTGTAACATATAAATATCCAAAAGTTCACTTAAAATGAAATTTTTACCTTTCTTATAATTCTTTATTGCAATTTAAAATTCCTACCAACGGGGGTAAATGTTATAAAATTTTATAATAGATAATCACTTTGTAAAGGCATACAAATAAAAAGAAAGCATAAAATAACATTTTTTAAATAGATAATCATTTTGTGAAGGTATGCAAATAGAAAAAAAAATCATAAAATATTTTTAAATGATGATCATTTAGTAAAAAAGCACACAAATAGAAAAAAGTCATAAAATAGTCTTTTTTAGAAAGATAATCATTTTGTAAAGTCATACAAATAGAAAAAAATCGTAAAATAATATTTTTTTAAACAGATAATCGCTTTGTAAAGCCATGTAAATAGAAAAAAAAAATCCTAAAATAATATTTTTTAAATAGATAACCACTTTCTAAAGGCATTCAAATCGAAAACCAAAATAATACCTTTAGATAGATAATCATTTTGTAAAAGCAACAAATAGAATAAAAAATCATAAAATAATATTTTTAAATAGATAATTAGGTTGATAAGGCACCATACTAATAGAGAAAAAAATCATAAAATAATATTTTTTAAATGACAAAATTATACCAAATGCTGTCCAATATAATAGACGCTGGGTGTCAAGAGCATATGGGAAACAATTTCGAAAAACCAATAAAAAAGCGAAACAAATGTCGAATGGTACCTATTTAAACATTAACCATCGGACCCTCCCTTATTAAATAGGTGAATCACATCCTTGAATCTCTTTCAGAATATTTTTTTTCTTTCATAAGATATTTCAGAAAAAAAAAAGATAATCAGCGTTATTTAGAAAATGTATTGTGCTATAAAATGAAAGAAAAAAAAAGCAAGAAACAAAGAAAAGAATCGTCCTGAATAACTTTTGATCAATTAATTGGATTGTCATGTTCTAAGACACAATCTTAATGGTTCAAGTGCGTGACCTCTAAGATGCAAATTAATTAGTATAAATATTTTAATGTACGAAATCAGAAACAAAATCAGATTTTCTCTGAATGAACATATCTTTTTTTCTATGGATTGGATTTCTAACTATCAAGATATAGGAAAAAGCCGCAATCTGGGAAATATGATCTCAATGGTTTGGTCCAGAGTGCGGTCCAAAGTACTTTTTGCGTATTTCACCATGTCTCTCGGAATTTTTAAGCGAATCGGAAAACTTTTGAGCATAATTATAAAATCCTTTTATCGAAAGATAAATCCATGCAAAAATAAAATTTTTAGGCATCATTTATTATTATTTTTAATTTAATAATATTCGAAAAAATTTTGAACTGTAAGGCATAAAAATGTTGACATTTTTTTAAAGAATGTAATTTTATAAGTAAAATTACAGAATCTGTGCGAATCCGGTTGAAAAAATCATGAGAAATCAAATTCTAAACAACTTCTTTAAAATTCCATTTCTCAAGAAATTTTCCACAGATTTCGTATAAATTTCGTATACCTTACTTAGAATTCAAAATATTTTTAACTATTATAAAATGATATAGTAAAAAAGAAGAAAAAAAATATTTATTAAAAAGTATATTTTGCAAGAAAGTATTTTTGGATAAAAGAAGTTTAAAATTGCGTGCACAAAATTTTTGTTTCGCGTAAAAAATTCTCGAAATATGGCGAGATACAGAAGAAATAACTAACTTTGAAATACAGAAGAAGTAACTTCTAACTTTGGACTGCTCCCCTGACTAAACTTTGAGGGTCTCTAATCTAAATCCTTCCAAAAAAGGTATGTTTAATTAGTGAAAGTACGCTTTTGTGTCTGATTTTGTAACGTAAAATGCTATTTGCACTAATTAATTAGCATATATTGGGTCACCTCTTAAACTATTAAGATCGAGCTCTGGTCAAAATTTTTTCACAAAAAGGAAATTTATGAATTAATTATTTTATAAAAATTGGAGAAAATTTTTTTGACAGCATCATGAAGTTGAAAGTTATGTTGTTCACAATTTGTGATTCATCCAATAACATCCAATAACAAAATTTTAATTTAAAAAAATTTTTCACATGGCTGAAAAAACAGTTTTTTGCTATTTTTTTAACAGTTATATTATATATATATATATATATATATATATATATATATATATATATATATATATATATATATATATATATATATATATATATATATATATATATATATATATATATATATATATATATATATATATATTATATATATATATATATATATATATATATATATATATATATATATATATATAGGTAGAACACGTAAAACAAATATTAATAAAATTTTTTTTAATTAACCTTTAAAGTCTAAAATATCTATGCATCATTCTCTCAGACAAATTATTTTTAAATTTATTCGAAAAGAAAATTGTTACTCTACTTCACTCTTTCCTTACTCCTTTAAACTTGTTCATTTTGAAATTAATATAGGAAAACAAAATAAAAATATTTAATCAAACAATGGGTTGTTAACTCCTATGGTAATCAAAATATTGCTTTTAAATATTTAAAAGAAACTTCATAAATTATTAATTTAATAAAGCGCCACTTGGATTAATGTACATTTATATATTAATTATAATAAAAAAAAAATTTAAAAAATTTAACTGATGAAAGAAGGAAAAAAATAGCTAGTGCTGCCATCTGTTAGTTTTTTTTTTAAAAAAGCAACAACTAATGGTTTCACATTTTTATTTATTGTCAGAACTAATCAGATCAATCAGATTTGATATCCTATAATAACTGAAATTTTGTAACATGTTCTCAATAAAGAGGTAAAATTAAAATTAAAACTAAATTTAGGAGCACATATTATAGTATTAGTCACTTTCATTCAATTAGTTATTTCAAAAATATACTAGAATTAAGGTTAATTTTTTTGGTCACCTTTTTCAGCGTAACCTACAAATAAAATGCTTTCAAAACAATTTAGAATTCTGTTTATTTTATAAAAAATAGTTATGTATTCTGATAACCAATTGTTCGAAACAAAATTAAGAGTCAAATCTCACTCTTTTTTTACGATTATTGGCTTTATAAATTCTTCGTTTTCTGTATTATCAATATAGCATCGTCACTTTACATAACGGTAATAATCCTAACGGTAATAACGGTAACGGTAATAATCCTAATTACAAATCAACTGCGCAAAAGCATTAAATTAAAAGAAAACAAATTCTTTTTAGATTTACAATGTTTGAAAAAAAGCATAATTTAATATTTAAAAATTATTTTTAATATTTATCTTTAAATTTTTTACTATTATTCATTGTATTAACAACTAACTACTACAACTAACAAAAAAATGGCAAAAATTTTTGTTGCTAGAGATAAGGAAACAAAAATAGAAAGTAATAATACCTTGTATTATTCTTTGCTGCACACAAATGCTAAAATTAACAAAGAAAAGTAACTACATGATTTTATAAATGTATGTACAAACATTTAGTTTGCAGGAGGGAAGGAATTATATTAATTGAATTATACAAGCAGTTAAAAAAAGGTTAATTAACTAAATAAAAAAAAAATGTAATGAAGTCATAAATATTTACAAAACTGAAATTTCATTTGTTTGAGTAAAAAAGTAACAATAATATGTGAAAAACCTTCTATTTAGCGAGAAATCAGAACATGTCATTTTAATATTTAAATTAATGTTGTTATAAGAGAACTAATGTTACAAACAATTCGATCTAAATTAAATAAAAGACGGAAATTAAATCCCCCAGACACTATTTCGTCCTGATTAATTCATATTTCTTTCTGATAGTTCGTATTCGTATACAAATAATTTATATACATATAATTAATTTTTATAGTAAAAAAAAGAATAAAGCATGGTATTGTGAAATATATTAAGAGAATAAACAATGCAAAGTATTTTATTCCTTTTATTTTATTAATTTTTATTGAATAAACACAAAAATCAAATGACAAAAACAATACTTTGTACAGATTTATAAGCGTATTTTTTTGATAATTTTAATCCGTATAGAATTACTTTTTCATGGGAACTTATTTTAAATTATGATTGATTGAAATATAATAGATAAAATATTGAAATACTTGGATACTCAGATTTAATTAATACCTATTGAATACAAAAATGAAATAACAAAAACAATGTTTGTCAAAAAAAACTTTTTATCATAGTTAGTTAATTATAGTTTGAAATACATTAAAATAAATAATATAAATAATTTGACCTTCAGACTTAATTCAATGTAATTGAATGAACTAATGAACACAAAAATAAAATGGCAAAAGCAATATTTTGTCTAGATAGGTGAATATATTTTAATCTGATAGTTTCTAATCTGTATGAAAACAATTTTTTTATGGGTTAAAAAAAATTTTTTTTTGATCATGATAGCCAAAATACTTTAGCATAAATAATGCAAATATTTTGACTCTCAGATGTAACTAATTTCAATCGAATAATCGCAAAATTGAAAGGGTGAGAACAATATTTTGTAAAACAATATTTTTTTATCATAATCGTTTGGACTACACTAGAATAAATAAAGTAAATAATTTAACCTTCAGATTTAATACATTGTAGTTGAGTGAATACAAAAATGAAATGGTGAAAGCAATATTTTGCAAAACAATATTGTTTTAATCATAATAGTTTGGACTACATTAGAATAAATAAAGCAAATAATTTGGCCTTCAAATTTAACACATTGTAGTTGAGTGAATACAAAATGAAGTGGTGAAAGCAATATTTTGCAAAACAATATTGTTTTAATTATAATAGTTTGAACTACATTGGAATAAATAAAGCAAATACTTTGACCTTCAGATTTAATGCATTGTAGTTGAGTGAACACAAAAATGAAATGACAAAAGCAGCATTTTATCCAGATTTGTGTATATATTTTAATCTGATAGTTTTTAATCCGGTTGAAAAGAACCTTTTATGAGGCAAAAAAAAAAAAATTTTTTTTATGATGTTAGTCTGAAATACTTTAACATGAATAAGACATAAATAATTTATCTCGCAGATTTTAACTAATTCCAATGGAATGAACACAAAAATGAAATGGTAGAAATAATATTTTATCAAGATATGTATAATTTTCGGACATTTTTAATTCGCATAGAAACGATTTTTTACGGGATAATATAATAATGGAATTAGAAGAAAAAAAATAGTAAAATCTTACCGTTATTAAGTATACTATCCGTTCATAAGAAAACAATAATTTCCTCTCACACGTTCAACAACATGCACGTACACAATTATTGCCGGCTATTTTTGAACACGACACCCCACACTAAAAATCTCCCCCGGAGTATTGCAAAAGATCCCAGGAATCTGGTTTTCAAATAGACCCACCAATGTAGAAGAGTTTCTGCGATTTCCAGAAAAACTCCCCGTGATAAGATTTTCCCCATGCATTGCTGTCGTAGCCAAACAGGCCAGACGTGCGTCATGCATACAACGGACAATGGAGTGAAAAGAAAGAGATAGGAGGTCCACGTCCATACATTTTTGAAAGTGACCTATGACCTTCTCAGGACGAATTCAAAAGACTGGTTATTATAGTTTCTTTAATATAGTCAGCTAGTATTTATAAAGAAATATATTCAAGACCACCTTAGCACTGCATTTCTTTATGTTTAAGAAACGTAGTAAAATAAGCACAGTTTTCAATTTGATTTTACAAATATAAATTTTGCATATTTGTTTTTAAGATTCACGTGTAAATATTTGTATATTTTTTTAATAAATATAAATTAAAATGTTAATATGAATTTTTATCAAATATACATATAAATTTTAAGTCCATTTGATAAAAATTTTTATATTATCAAATATACATATAAATTTTAAATCCATTTGATAAATATGATTTTCATAATTGTTTTTAAGACTTACGTCCTGTGATTTACATAAATGTTTTTAATATTTAGGTCCTATGATTTACCCTGTGATTTACATAATTGTTTTTAAGATTTACGTGTAAATATTTGTATGATTTTTTTTAATAAATATAGATAAAAAATTTTATATGAATTTTCATCAAATATACATATAAATTTTAAGTCCATTTGATACAATTTTTTATATTATCAAATATACATCTAAATTTTAAGTTCATTTGATAAATATGATTTACATAATTGTTTTTAAGATTTACGTCCTATGATTTACATAATTGTTTTTAAAGATTTAAGTGTAAATATTTGTATAATTTTCTTTTATTAAATATAAATATAAATTTTAATATGAATTTTTATCAAATATACTTATAAATTTTAAGTCCATTTGATAAAAATATAAATATTATAATTACAGATATATGATTAATATGTTCGTTGTTAGACCTCCAAAAATTTAGTAATATTTCTTTTCCTCAAATTTCTATGATATTAATTAATTAAAGGAAAGAAATATCCGCATAAAATTTATATTGTTCTCTTTGTCGATGCGACTCAGCATCAAACTTTATTTTTATGATTATAAATAAACTAACCAACAAGTTTGTTAATTCTTATAGAAAGTGTTAAAATTTAGTAATGTCATTTTTATTGGGAAAAATTTATTTATTCATTATCCCTTAATGAGTTTTATGATTTCTTTCATTCCATGAAAAAAAAAAAAATTCTTATATCTAATGAATTTGATTCATACAAAAAGCTTTTAAATTTAATATTAAATTTTTTGTCAGAAAAATATGATTGATTTAATTTTCCTTAATGAGTTTAATTTATTATTGCATGAAATAAAGAATTTTTAGTCTAATATCTGACAAATTTATTCATTCTCTATGAACGGCTTATTTTTCAATGTCGTTTTTCATAATGAGAACTAATTTTTTTTCGAAGCAGTAAAATTTATTTTTCCTATTATGAGTTTTACCATTTCATACCTTCCTTTACTTTATCAAACATTAGATTATTTGGTGCTCACATTTGTATATATTTACCAAATAAACAAATATTTTGTCTAACTTAAAAAAATTCTTTGTACCCCAAGCAGGAATCCAAGCACTTTATAAATTTAATGATAGAAAAAAAGATAATTAATTAATAACCCGTAATTAATAACCATATATACAATTAGTTTTTGTTTTGTTGCTAATGCTATAAAAACAAATAATACAAAATTCCGGTGCAATTTTTTAAGCAAATAAATTATTGTCGTTTTTAATAGTTTCGGAGAAGCTTGTCCTACTAACGTTTTCTGAACGGCAACTGAGAACATTTTAAAATTTTTTAATAGAGAGTATATGACTAATTTCTAAGCAATCGAGTGTTGAACCAACTAAGGGAAGTCTGGATATTGTTTTAAAAAGTTGTGGATTATGTCCAAAATAGATATCTGAAGTAGACCCCCTCCCCCGTGCTGAGCTTTGGTCAATTTACTAAGAAGGAGGAAGTCAGAAGATACGTAACTTAAACATTGTTATCAATGATACCCAACTGAGGTATTGTTTCAAATGTTTTAATCTTTTTTTTTTTCTTTTTTTTTTTTTTTTTTTTGCTACATTGAAGAAAAAAAAAAGGAAACCATTTTTCTCGACTGATCACAAGTTTGAATTTTCAAAAAATATGTAAGTGAGCGAATTTATACTAGTTAAAATTTTGATCGCTAAAAATGTATACCTTTTCATTAGCTGGGCACAGAGCAAACATTCATATCGGATCCTGCGCCAATATGTTCTTCAAGTTTTGAAACTAACAGACAATGAGAAGAAAAAAAATCACCACTGTAAGGAGAATATTTTAATAGTTAAGAAAAAAATGGAATAAGAATCCGATACGGGAATGTTCCCAATAGTCCACCTAGATGAAATGCTCTAACAACCAGCTGACGGAAAAGAATCTTAAAATGTATTCCCATTGGGGAAACTATTTACTTAAAGCTTTTAAAGGAGGTTCTCAAATTTATTTAACCTTCCAAAGACGAAAATAATTGTTTCATTACAACTTTTTGATAAATTTAATCAAGGTGATATGTGGCATTTAAATCCCTTTGAATCTGAGAAATTAAAATTGATTCGCTTTAAATTGATTTAAAAACAAGAGAGTTCATGAACTTGTAATCAACATATTAGAGGCAGGATTTTTTTAAAAACATTTGTTAACAAATTCTATTCAAGAGAAAACTTCTTTTTGAAATTTTTGATATATTCCTCGGTTTCCACCAATTTAACCTCTTCTCTTTTAATTAACTCTTTAATGTCAGAAATGCGCCTCTCTTCAATTGCTTTGTCAAGTAACATTGTAAAGTCTTCAGCATCTGCAGAACTTGGTGTTTCATTACTATACTCGGTTTCTTTACCTTCGTCAATTTCATTTTCATCGCCAATTTGATTTACGCCAACACAAGGCGCCATTTCATTTGAGGTGATATCATCATTTGATTCCATATCTCTTTTAGCAAAAGGCATGCATTTGGCGATGTTTTTTGCTGCATAATCCAATGATAGTTCAGATTTTTCTGATTCTGAGCTGTTGTCAACAACGCCGTCATTATTCGATGAACAATCAGAATCGTAGTAGTAATCATTTCTAGCTGACTTTTTTTGTAAAGATTTGGTGTACGTTGTTGCACGATGTTTATTTTCATTGATACCAGTTTTTTCTGATAACTTTTTAATCTGATTCACACGCATAAAAATACCATATTTCTGAGCACACTTGAAATAGCGAACGCCTCCGTAACTTCCGTTGTTTCTTCCCTTCGGCTCGTCTAAGATAATGCCAAACCAGAGACCGTTTGAAAATTCTGTTTTACCTTTAAAAGCAATTGTGCCTGACACGTTTTTACCTATAACAATTACCCTGTCATTTATTTCTAAGTTTGACATTTGTAAATTTGAAAGAATCGTTCTAAAATTTTTAAACTTCTGCTATGTTTTGTATTAGTGACAATGAATGTGTACGAGTTATGTTTTTATTTGCTGTCGTCTTTTGAAACAAACTATGCTTATGTTTTCCTTGGTATAGAATAATTTTAACTTGTTATCAGTTGTATTCTATTATATCTCTCTCACTAAAACAATAAATAAAATAAATAAATAAATAAAAAATTATTGATTTAGGAAAGACAAGAAAAAAAATGAATTTTTTCATTTCTCTTTTTTTTTCTTCATTATACCAACCAGAGTCATATTATAGAAAATAAACTACTCCAGCCAAAATACCTAAACAGAAGCGATGCTTTGAAAGTGAAAAAAAAGGAGGGATTGCCATGAAAAATTGCCAAGGTACCAGAGTCGGTATTTTCCAAAACTTTCAACTTTTAAAAAATAATGGGGATACAACTCTATTTTCGTAATGAAAAAATGATACACCAGTACCAGGTTAAAAAAGTTAAGTATCAGGTTGAGTAAGTTAACTAGAAGTTTTAAGTACTATATTTGTGAGAATAGAAAGTAGTTGCATTCAAGAGTTCCTCTAAACTTTTTTTTTAATACAATAGACATTTGTGATACGATAAATGAAAACTTTTGTTGCATAAAACCACTCTATTGGCGAAAAATTTTCTCAATTGTAATTAAATAGAAAGCTAAAAGACTGATCGTTAGTGAAGGGGGGGGGGGAAGTAAATTCTAATGGTTTCTACTTTTTTAATCTAATGGAGAGATTCTCTTTAACTTTTCAAATGTTGTCACAGAAGACAAGTTTGCTTTTATAATTGAATGCAAAGTTACAAAAAAATGAGACATTACATTAAAATTGGAATTAAAAGTATAAGATAAAAGGCTTTTTGTTTAAGAGTTTATATTTATGTATCAAAAATATCTTTGTTTTTTGTGAAAAATATCGACCTTTTTTGTGAAACAATGATGAATGCAAAGTAATCACTGGGTTGCTAAGAGAAGCGAACAAGGAGAAATGCCTCCTAGTATATCATAAAAGCGATTGAAATTTTGAAACTCAGTATTACCTTAATTAAGTTCATAAATTTTTGTCTTTTTTATTTCTTGTAGTAAATCAAAAAGTCTGTTGAAAATGAAACACTACAGGTCTTCTGTTTGCAGAAAAAATTGTGTTTTTTCCCAATTGGTGATAGGAATACTTCAAGGAGGAGCTCTCTTATGCTGTTTTTATTGCCCAACTGAGATGAAATCTGTTCTAAACGTTTGATCCAAGATCCTTATTGAAATAATTAAAACGCGCACATAATCACCAACAATGTTCTAGCCGACTAGTGAGAAGAGCTCTTCCGTTTGGCAGAGAATAATTTCCGTAAATATACATAGTTTTGCTATAATCCAACATTAGAAAATCATTAGCTCGCTGAGCTTTTCTTTCAAAGCTCTGTCGTCATGTGAAATAGTGATTCATGAGAAATAATATGCTGTTTTTATAAGTATTGGGAGGAATCTAAATTTCGAAAAAGCACAGTGTGGCGTAGAGTTACTTAAATGGGGGAAAAAACGTTTTTTGTCTGCTATTCAATAATTTCAAAAATACACAAGCATTGCCTATTTAAGCTCATAAAAATAAGAAGGAAAAAATTTGAGAATCATTCACTTCTAATTTTCATTTTGAAAGAAATATTATACCTAATTATTGATTCATTAAATATATTTAAGCAATCAGTCTGTTTTGAAATATACATAATTTAATATGCGCAGCTTAAACGCAATAAGTATTTCGTATAGAGATGTCTAAGCTGATGTTATTTCACTTTCCTATCCACTGGAAATCCATCACGGATCAATCAGTTATAGATGCAACCAATAAGAATACTTTTCTTGAGGGATATGAATACGAATTCTTCAATAGGTATAGTGCAAACAGAAATTGATTGAATGATAGTGGAATACTGATCTAGTTTAGCCACTGTTTTGAACATCTAAAAAGAGACTCCTTTTTGAAGGTTCTGTTATGAGAAATAACGCTTTTTTTTCTTATAATATATTTTCATAACTGTTGTGACATTGCAAAAGGTATTCATGTTTGATAAGTCAAGTTTAACTAGCTTTAGTCATATATGTTAATTCTGAAAAGCCCTTTTCTTATAGGCCCCTATGTTAATTCTGAATAGAGCGCAAAACGTCAGTATGAAAAGAAGCCTGAATTTCGTCAAAACAAAAAGCGTTTGTAATTTAAAACTTTAATATTTTGGAAGTTAGTCCAACGCTGCACTATTTGGGCTTATAAAAATTTGCGAAAATGAGAATTATTCATTGGTTTTGTTGTTTTGAAAAATCAGGTGAAAAAGCAAACTCACCAAATTGGGGATTTTTCAAAAATTTGGTTACTTATTAAATATTTAAGTTATTTGTCCATTCTAAATCTCAGATAATTCTTTACTCCAAGATGGTGTACATAATTTAAAATTATAATTTTACCTCAAGTGTAAAGCAACTAAACTGAGGCTTTTTTACTTTCCTTAGCGAAGAAGCTTCGAAAAACGCTATTCAAACTGAGGGTTTTTAATTATTCTTGGTGAAAGAGATTCGAAAAATACTGTCAATCAATTCAAATTATGGCTATTTTATTTCATTTATTTATCTTTCTGGGAGAAAGCCACAGAAAACACTGTTAAGATACTCAAACTATGGCTCTTTTATTTTATTTATTTATTTATAGGCGAGAAAGCCATGAAAGAACACTGTTAAAGGACTCAAACTGTGGCTTTTTTATTACTGTTGTTAAAAGAACTTCGAAAAATACTGTTAAGGTACACAAACTGTGGCTTTTTCTTTTTCTTTACAGAAGAGCTCAGAAAGTATTTTTAAGGTACTGCTGATTAAACTGATGATTTTTTTAAAAAATTTTCTTGACCAAAAAATTTCGAGAGACATTGTTAGGGTACTCCAACAATGGCTCTTTTATTTTAATTTTATTTTATTTATTTATCTATTTCTTTCTTTACAGGAAAGTCAGAATAAACACTGTTAAGGTACTTAAACTGAGGCTTTTTTTTTAAATTTTTCTTTACGGAAAAGCTTAAAAATATTTTAAAGTACTCAAACTTCTGCCATTTTTTTTTCTTTTTTTTTGGTGAAAGAGCTTCAAAAAAAAACCTACCAAGGTACTCAAATTAGGGCAGTTCTTTTTCTTGAAGAAAGACCTCTAAAGATAAATTTCATATCATGAACAAAATGGTGAAAATATTTTCCCCCGATAATCAAATATCTATAGTGATTTTCGATAAGGTGCGTCATATCCTCTTACAATAAGTTTTCTTCCGGTTGCGGTGTATAAGCTGAAAGTGATGTCAGAATGGTGGAATTTAATCTATTGTGAAATTTGTGCTTATTTTACACACTTTGACTCATTCTAAAATTTCTTTTATAAAGTTTACTTTTGGTAGTCGCAATTGCTTCTCCAATAAAAGTTACCGCTGTTTTATAGCTTTTAATCTTTATCGAAAAACAACACACTCCAAAGAAGGAATTAAGATTTAAATATTAATTAGATTAAATCTTAAATACTGAAAATGCTGTATGCCTATTTAAATCGAGTAAAAGGGATATTTAAGAAAATAATGCGATAAGTCCTCTGAGAAAAAATGGTATATTTTATGCAAAGACGTACACAAAAAAGAAAAAGCTCGAATCATCCTTATTACGCTTTTCAACGTGAGATAAATGTATTTAAAGCATTTAAACCATGTTTAGTGTTTTTTTACTTACTGAGTATTTAAATTTCAAAAAGCCTTACGATATTTAAATTTTTTAATAGAACATTTCTCAACGTTAATCATAAACTTTAAGTGTCTGCAACAGTTTTACTTTAAAAGTACTTTTTCAAAATACATCTGAATTGTTTTCTTAAACCATTAAAGTGTTTCAAGTCACAAAAGTGGTTTATGTATGAAAATCACCTATATGAAAAAACATGGTTGACTGAGAAAAAAATTGGTCAAAACTGCCAGAACATGTATAATTTTCCTTTTTTTCAGACTCTATACGAACACCAAAAATCTCGGCAATTTTTACCAAAGTGCTTTAGTAATGATTTGATAAAATTAACAATAAAATGGGATTTTATAATATCTGATATAATTTGCCAAATGCGATAAAATTTTGTAACTTTATCATGATACCTTAGGGCATGTCATAATAACCACTTATTAGGATAAATTTACTTTTTTGTATTTTTTACTAAACATATGGTAATAAAAACTATAATTTTGAAAACCAGAATTTCTGGTAAAACGTTACTATATGAATTGAAAAAACTATTTAATGAATGGAAACTAAAGTAAACAACGTTAAAGAGCACAAAAAATATACGTCACATAACAAAACGTAACGTAAACAAAAAACAACGTTAAAGAGTACAATAAAATTTTTAGCACAAAGGTCGCCCACTTGTGTATTTAATGAATGGTTTAAATACCGTAAATTTTAGTTGTTATTACAAAAAATATTTCTTTTTCTTTTTCCTTAACCACAAATATTATTACATAAATTTTATCAGAATTTGTTTCTCCTTGTAGAACTAAGTAGTGAATTTTAAAAATATTGTTTGGTTGTAACACTAATAGCTATAATTAATATTTTTAATGCTTTTTTCGTAGAATGAAACTCTTATAATAAAATCCCAGCACCTTGCAGACATACTTTTCTCAATGACCTTCGGCAGTTTTTGAAAAATTATTATTATTTAATTTATAAGCAAAATTTAACAAAGAATGATATCATATTTTATACCGAAATTTATAAAATGCTAAATCAAAAAATTCAGGAACGTGAAAATTTATTTACTAGTTATAGAAAAATAGAAAATTATTGATTAATTAACAAATTAGAAAATAATTAATTAGAAAATTATTATAGCGTATGACAATTAACTCATAATTTTCATACACTGCACCTTAGAAAATTCATCGCATACATTATATCTTTTCGTGAACGAAACCAATTGCGTAATGGTTTGAAATATCGATTCTTAAAAATGATAATTTTTATCTTCAGAATGTAGAAGATAATTCTCTTTAAAGATAGTTAATATATTTTCAGTTCAATAATATACCCAGTAAAAATTATGAGGAATTCATTCCTCATTTAATTTAGATATAGCACTTACACTTCCGAAAATATTTTTCAAATTCTAAAAAAAATAAACAGTTCATAAATGGGAAAATAATGTTAATAATAATCTTGTCAATTGACTGTTAATTCCGCATAGGAAATTATAAAACTTTGCTTTTGCTCGGAAGAGTTTTCAGAATAAAAACAAATTTACTTTCAAAATATTTCTTAATTTTTCACTAATTGTTATTATCTAAACATAATTAATAATCTAATGAAATTACCGTACCGTAAAAATTACATTAATGACCATTTAACTGAGAAGCCTGATATGAAGCCATAAAATTTAGCTGGAAGGAATTTTCAAAAATAAAAAATTCAGTTTCCCTCGTCATTTTCTAATTTTTTCAGTAAATGTTAATTATTATATATAACTAAGAAATATTCATAAATAAATTATCATGATTTCAAAAAATAAGCCATGTCCTTTTACGGCTGGGATTCAATCCTTAAACAAACTTCTTGGTTGTATCACTGGATAAATAGAAAATTAATTTCTTATTTTCAGAAATAAAAAATTCAGTTTCCCTCATCATTTTCTAATTTTTTCAGTAAATGTTAATTATTATATATAACTAAGAAATATTCATAAATAAATTATCATGATTTTAAAAAATAAGCCATGTCCTTTTACGGCTGGGATTCAATCCTTAAACAAACTTCTTGGTTGTATCACTGGATAAATAGAAAATTAATTTCTTATTTTCAGAAATAAAAAATTCAGTTTCCCTCGTCATTTTCTAATTTTTTTCAGTAAATGTTAATTATTATATATAACTAAGAAATATTCATAAATAAATTATCATGATTTCAAAAAATAAGCCATGTCCTTTTACGGCTGGGATTCAATCCTTAAACAAACTTCTTGGTTGTATCACTGGATAAATAGAAAATTAATTTCTTATTTTCAGAAATGAAAAATTCAGTTTCCCTCATCATTTTCTAATTTTATCAGTAAATGTTAATTATTACACATAATTAAATGATATCTATAAATTAATTATCATGATTTTGAAAAATAGGCCAAAACCTTTTATGGTTAGGATTCAATCCTTAAACAAACTCTTTGGTTGTATCACTGAAAAATTAATGAATTTCTTATTTTCAAAAATAAGAAATTCAGTTTCCCTCATCATTTTCTCATTTTTATCAGTAAATGCTAATTATTATACATAATTAAATGATATCTAAAAATTAATTATCATGATTTAAAAAAATAAGCCATATTCTTTTATGGCTGGGATTCAATTCTTAAACAAACTCCTTGGTTGCATCACTGGATAAATAGATAATAAGTTTCTTATTTTCAAAAATAAAAGATTCAGTTTCCCTTATCATTTTCTAATTTTTTCAGTAAATGTTAATTATTATATATAATTCAATAATATCTCTAAATCAATTATCATGATTTTAAAAAATAAGCCATATCCTTTTATGGCTGGGATTTAATCCTTAAACAAACTCCTTGGTTGTATAACTGGATAAATTCGTTAAAATATTTATTTGCTGAAATAAATACAAAATTCTAAGAGCATTCAACGCAACAACTTCAATTTCTCCTTTGAACGTTTTTTAACCTATACTAACATCGAAATATATTCGAAGACAATATTCGAAATATATTCGAAATATATATCGAAATATATCAAAAACTTGATATATTTAATTTTGAGCTATGCATAGTAAAAGGTTATTATTATGTATCAACTGTATATAAAATGTGCAGTTTCCATTATTTATAAAATAAAAAAATAATAAAACTCAGTTTTTTGTTTTGTTTTTAATGGTACCGTCAATCTTACTTTGGTCCTAGGTTTGGTAAAACAAAAAATGATTTTTTTTTACTTAAAAAACAACACAAATGGGTATTTTTTGGGCCTGTTTAAGAACATTTTAATAAAATTGGGTTATTAAAAAGTATTGCCACTGGAGACTCTGAAGTTTCAGTTAAACCATTGTTTCGATAAGCTAATTATTTTCCTCCAAACTTTCCATTGTAGACTAATCAAGTTATGTGATAAAAAATAAGATAGGTGCCAAAATATAACCTGTAGTAACCTGTTACAAATATGCGATGTTTTTTTCCTTTATTCTTTGTTTTATTTATTTATTTATTTACTTGTTTTGAATGAAATTTTTGAAAATAATAATGATTATTAGAAATTATAAAATTAACATAAATATTTAATCTCTTTAGTTAAAATTATACTTACTGTTCTAAACTATTTAGTTAAAATATCAGTTATGGGTGGCTTATACAATTGTCAGAAACATCAAAATTGTAACTGATGAAAATTACAAATTTAAATCGATTTAATCGATATCACGAATAAGTTTTCAAGGAAAGTAACCTAAAAAGAATAATTTATTCTTGATAAAAATTATAAATATCCTCTAATTAGGGGGCAGTGTAAATATTTGGTAAGTAATTAACGAAGGAGGTGTCTTGTGATTGGCTTATTTTTACTGACGAGGAAGGAGTAGGAGAAATACTCAAGTAATCCTTTTAATTTCAAAATTTTCCTTTATAATTTATTACCATTTTTAGTTTGTGCTCACTTCAGTAAAAAAAGCAAAAAAAGTACCCCTTCACCAGTTAAACACCTTGAACATTTAAAAATTGCTGATACTGATCGCAAATATAACACATTAACCATTCTTAAGTTATCGACGTGAAGATCTAGATCCAGAAAAATTGACTAGGCTGTAGTGCTGATGAAGAAGAAGAAGAGTAAAGTCATGGTTTAAGAATTTGAATACGAGAGAAAGTTATCTACTTATTCGAGCATAATAGAAAAGTAATTGTTTGGTTCTCTTTTCGTTTCGTCAATTATCACATTCTTTCTAACGTATTGAAATACTAAAATTGTTTAAATAGTCTTCCCCGCGTTTCTTAATACGTCGTAAATAAAGTATTTTGCTCTATTTACATTTGAGTTTTTAAATTCTGCTTTAACATACCACTCAATAAGTCTCCGGTTTGAGACGTAAATTCCACCAGTGTTAACAGATTTATATCATTTCTGGGTAGTAGCAACTTTTAGACGATATTTGCAAAATTTCGTGACATTCTGATTAGATTAGAGGTTACAAGTGATTTTAGAGACCTAGTTTTGAAATTTTTTAAATAATGGCTAAAAAATATTTTCGTGTTTTGATTAATCATTGAATACCGTTAAAGCAAAACAGTGGCTTGAAAAGTGTTATGGAGACTCTGCAACAGGTGAATCAGCTATTATTGACTGGTATGCTGAATAAGAAGCAGTCGTAAAGACACTGATGATGCGAACACTCTGGTTGTCCAAAATCAGCAGCTGTTCCAGAAACCATCAAAAAAGTTCACAAAATCGTTTTGAAAGACCGTAAAGAGAAGTTGCTTGAGATGTTGACGCGTTGAGGATAACAGAAAGTAGTGTGTTTGCAATTTTACATGAAAATTTGAGCATACGTCAGTTGCTTTCCAAACGGGTGCTGCGTTTACTCACACCGGACTAAAAAGAACAACGTGTCGATGACTTAGAACGCTGTTTCGAACTGTTAAAGAGAGACGAAAAAAAGATTTCGTTCATCGGTACAATAAATGAAACATTGATCCCATTCTAAACTTCTGAATAAAAAATAAAAAAATCTTTAATTGAAGAAACAGTAGTCAGTTAAAGTCGTCTAAAACGACCAAAAACTCAAAAGTCAGTTGGCAAGGTAATGCCTTCCTCATTTTCAAACGTGAAAGGATTTTTGTTCATCGACTATCTTGAAAAAAATAACACTATCAATAGCAAATTTTATAAGATATTATTGGATCGACTGGTTAAGAAAAAACAGCTTAACAATCAAGAAAAAACAGCTTAACATACAAAACATAAAAAAAAAGAAAGAAAAGAAAACAGTTCTGTTTTAGCAAGACACTGCCCCTTATCACAAGTTGATGAAAACGATGGTTAAACTGAGTGAATTACGCTTTGAATTATTCTCCACCCCCCATACTCTCAGGATCTGGCTCCTAGTTATTACTGGTTCTTTGCAGACCTCAAAAAGATGCTGGATAAAATGCAGAAGTTATTGTAAAAACTGTGGTCTATTTAATGAGCAAGACAAATCATTCATCGAGAAAGGAAAGTTAGAGGAGCGTTGGAATGAATGAAGGGGAGCACGTTGACGAACAAAGCCAAATTTTTGAGAAAATTTTTTTGTTTCTTAGGTAAACCTAAGACTAATTGATTGATGTTATAGGAGAGTTTAAAAATTAAATTGTTTACCCAAAAATAAAAATAATAATAATATCGAACAATCATTTTAATAAAGAGAAAGTATGCTTTAAACTATCAGATTCTATCATAAACAAATCTTAATTCATTTATCATGACGTAAACAAGTTATCAGCAAACCTGAAATGCATTTTCCGTGTAATTATAGCTTGAAACTTTTTTTTTCTTCTTACACATTTATTTTTATAACAAAATTTAAACTTTTTTCTTATACGTTTCGAAACTGCAAATATTTTAGAAACTCGAAATTCATAATTCGTCACCTTTCCACTTCCTTTCCTATTGCAGTACCTGTACCTGCCAAAAATAAAAAAGCACTTAATGATAAACTGATTTCATAAATAGTTTCAGAAAATAAATGATAAGGTTTTCACTTATCCAAACTTTAAAGTACCCGTCATATCTCTGACTCAGACAATCAATCCCGGGGGCAAATAAGAGAATAATTCTGATAAAAGTTTACTTTCTTTCATCATCTAATCATTTTGCATGGCTTCAAAAAATTTTGAATCATTGTGGTAAAAATAATTTTGTGGTAATTGTAATTTTTACGAATTCTTTTAATACTATGACTTGTGTTTTTGAAGCATATTTTTGATTCACACAATCAAAACTGCTTATTACGTATTTTTCTTATTTATAGATTATACTTATTGAAGTTATACTTCTTATGCGACTTCCAGCAAGGTTGCGTTAAACGTTTAACGCTACATTTTTATTGACCGGGAAATCACGTGGTAGGATCCAGTTTTCCCTTCATTCATTTCCATATTGTTTTGGTTCTCACCAGCATAAAAATATTAAAAGTCATAAAAGTATTGTTTTTCTATAAATATTTTAGTTTGATTTGATACACATATAATTTAATAGGGTAGTATTTTTTATTTTCAAACTTAGTGGATAACAATTGTAAAAAATGAGTGAAAACAATCCCACGAACAATGCGACGGATTTAAGGTTATGTCAAGGTACGTCTCTTGTGAATATCAATTGATTGTTAGGTTTTCTCTTCTGAAATTACATCATGACGCATTCACATACATTATTAATACAAATACATTTTCCACGGCGAGACGATGAGGCACTTCCACAAGCACTTCCACTGGTTCAAGAGGTCGACGAGGGAAAAATGCACAATATTACCGTGATTACAGAGCACGGAAGTGAGCGGAGCAGGAAAAAGAGTCGTTGAATAGAACTAGTGATCCGTCTACGACTGCTGATTCTTCTACAATTTACGTCGCAGGTTGCGAAGTTTAACTTCTTCAACGCGGAGGGACTCCACGCACTATTTTTTTTCTATTTATTATCAATAAAAAGAGTTGATAAATAAGGATTCTAAACTTAGTAAACTGTTTAACTATCTGAAAAAACGGTCTCTTCTAATTTTAGCTTTGATTAAACGTAGTATTTTATTTTATAATCTTATATTTTATAACCGTCATTGAACAGTCGACCTAATTTTCGAGTTTATGACTACTAATGTTCAACTCCGTTGTCTTGTAATTTTTTAACCCAATCCAGAAGACAAGGGAACTCCTGGATCGAGTATTGGGAGAAATTTCGCCTTCGTGGAGGACTTTTCTGATGGACCTAAACCGCAATTGCTTTAGATGGAGAGGAAAACCATGAAATCTCCCACAGTTAGCCTGACGGCAAGGGACTCTAACCCATAATCTGTCTACCATTGAGAATATTTTACGTTACCGCTGTGGTCGGTGCGAGTCGGGTGCAGAGTTCGTATCGATCAAGCCATCGCTGAGATTCGAACCAAGGTCACCTTATTGAAAGATGAATGCTCTATTCACTGAGCCACCACGACTCACAGACTGTTGAAATATACTTCCGTAAACTTCTAAAATCTATTTTTAACGCGTAATTAGTACGAAGCTTAAGTATTCAAAGTTAGTTTCTCAAGCATGCCCCATATAACCGTAATTTTTATGCCAGCAACAACCATTATCAAAAAGCCCAATAAGGTTTATAAATGATTAGCAAACAAAACCACGCAAGCTTGGACCAATCTTAAATTTAATTATGATAGTTAACGCGCTCTAAGGTTTTCATTAAGCTGATATAAACAACCCTTTTATATCAAAATTGAATCTTCCTTTAGAAAAAAGGCTAGAAAAACTTTCTGAAAACGAGGATGAATCATCATTCGCAAAGCAAGGGTAGAGAGAGTCTCAAACCGAGGATAAATTCACCTTCTCAAGGTTTATTTTAGATTTTATGACCATCACTGAAACAAGGTTTATTTGAATAGGCTTTTATATACTTACTTTAACACTTTAAAAGTAAAGGTTGACCTGTAAGTCTTCAACATAAGCAAAATGTTCCATTTGAGAGCCTGGAAAAAGCTAGAACGAAAGAAAATGTTTAAAAAGGAGTTTTACAGTTCCTGTAAATGAAGATAAAAATGCAATTTTTTGTAAAGGTTTTAACTTGTCTTTATTTAATCTTTAAGGAAACAAGCTTCGCATTCTGATATTTATACTAAGTTTAAAAAAGATTAATTAGTCAACCTTTAAACTACAACCTAATAAAAATGAAAATGAAAAATTTGCCGTAAGGTTGCTTGCTGTCTAGGGTGAACTTAATGTAAAATTTTTTATTAGATATGCCAAAATGTTTTATTATTTTTCCTTGGAAAAATATCATGAAAATTTGACTTTGATTCATCATCATCATCAGAGTTGACCAGACAGCCCACTGCTCGCCAATGCCTTCCTCTAACGATTTCTCCATAGCGTCTTCCGATTTATCTCTGTGATCTCCAATTCTTTTCATTAATTGCAAGAAAATCAGACTCCGCCGAGTCAGCCCTTTTCAATCTTGGCCATCCCCGCTTTCTTGTTCCAGTGGGTCCAAAAAGCAGTATATTTTTTATTGTATTGTCATCACTCATTCGAATCACGTGGGCCATCCAATTCATTCTATTTATTTTTATGTATTTAATAATATCGGGTTGTTTATAAATCTTGTACAATGCAAAGTTAAATGTCCTTCTCCAGTTATTGTTTTCATTAACACTTATAAATATTGTGACACAATTTTCCTCCAGTTTTGTCATGGTCCAACCTTCAGAAGCGTACGTCAATATTGACCTGGCAAGAGTTTT
This sequence comes from Parasteatoda tepidariorum, assembly GCF_982258835.1. Lineage (NCBI taxonomy): Eukaryota > Metazoa > Arthropoda > Arachnida > Araneae > Theridiidae > Parasteatoda > Parasteatoda tepidariorum. The sequence goes on along the minus strand of NC_141756.1, from coordinate 90,976,444 downwards.
GTAAATTAAGATCTTTGTTTCTCTAGAAAGAAACCTAAATTTAATAAATCTTCTCAGCCCATAAGACAGCCTCATTTGCCACACAGAATCGATTTTTTATTTCAGGAGACATTCTGTTATCAGCAGTAATAATTGATCCTAAGTAAGTAATTTGACTTTGATTACTCTATCAGAAATTATGGAGTATGTTGAGTCATAAAACAGTTAACAAAGTTGCTACAACCTTTAATATGGTCGTTAGTTCGCTCACTTTTGAAACTTCATTATTCGGCACTATGTTTGAACTTAACGGAAACATATTTCGTTTAAAAACATTATTTATGACTGCAGTGAATTCGACCCACATAATATGTAAAGGTGATGTCATGTGGTTCAACATAAAACCGATTTTTCTAACAGTGTAGTGGTGATTTTGGTTATATTTTTAGTCTTGATGTTAGATTAGACTGCTCAGAATAAGATGAACTAATTATAAAATTTTGTTTTTCCATACTGTTTGCTTTTCCATATTTATGTTCACATTTTTGCATTAAAAATGAGACGTGAAGGAAAAATGTAATCATGTCTCTTGTTATAACGCATAGGTTTTATTATTTATTTTTTAATTAGCAAAAGAAAACCATTTATTATTCATAAAAACACAAAAAATTGCCTGAAATTTTTTTCCTGCTTACAAAAGATTTTCTACCCTTATTTCTAATTACTTTTTTGGATGAATATGCTTTCTTCGTAAATCAGCTACATTTGCAAATGATAATGGCCTAAGTAAAAGGTCAAAAGTTATTCATTTAAATATATGAACTAAAAAAAAGGATCTAATCTTGTTCCATTTTCTATTTAGTTAATTTTAGGATAACATAACTAAGGAATTTTGAATGTTATCAGACAATGGCACCTATTTCAATTTATTATTTGAATCTTTTCCAATAATTCTATCGTCTGTTTTCCCCGATTACCAAACTTTATATGAACTTGTTCATCATAAAGTGTAAAATGGTACAATATTGAATCTAATAAACGATTAGTTTCATTGAAAATACAGTCTAATATACATTAAACTATGTATTATATTTTTCACCTTTTAGGCATATAAAAAATATTTACTGATGTTACACTACTTACTCAGAAAAATCAGTTTGACATTGAATTATATAGTGAAAATTCGCTGCTATTTTATAAACTGTGCTGTTTTTCTGAATCTAAAACTTCGCTGCCGTTTTGAAGTAATGCGGTTCTACTCTAGGTTTTGACTTGAAACCAAAATACCTTTTCTAGGAAGGAAAGGCGATCAGTGCGCAATACTTAACAGTATTTTTTACCATAAAGTCTGTATTATATCCATATATGGCAACGTTACTTTTAAAAAGTAACGAGTAAAAGTACAAGTATTTTTAAAAAAAGTAACGAGTAAAAAGTAAAAAGTTCTTATTTTAAAAAGGAACGAGTAAAAAGTACAAGTAAAAGTACAAGTACTAAACAAAAAAAGTAACGATTTAAAAGTACATTTCTAGGAAATCGAAAATTCAAAGTAACCTAAAATTTTATTGAATAATATTCTTATGTTCTTTAATGTTTTTGCAAAATTGTTGTTATTTATTTAGTTATTTTTAATTTTGAAAGTTATGGATATTAATTTATTTTTAAATTCGGAAGAATATTATTATATAATTTTATAATATAATCGTATAATATAATTTTAAAAACAAATATAATTTTTTCAAACTTTTTATGGATTTGCACGAAAAAGAAATTTTGTCTATTGATTTTAATTTTTAGTTTCTTATTTTTATTTATTTAAATTACCATTGATTTAAAATTTTTTTACTCTTTAGAAACACGTTTTAAAAAGCACAGTCATAAACAAAGCAAACACGGGCTTTCAGATAACTTTGTGATCTTTGAGCTAGTAAAAAATAATTGAATGTGCAGTATAAGTTGAAACAGAGGATATTTAAACAGGAAATTAGCTGTGAATGCATATATATTGCACATTAATTTTATAAATTAAAAAAACGTAAGCATTTTTTTTAATGTAAATTTTTTACTTTTTTTTTTTTAGAAAGCTTACCGAGTTTTAGAAAAAAGTAACGATTTCATTCGATATTTCCGTTACAAATACTTGTACTTTTTCCCTGAAAAAGTAACGAAAGTACAAGCAAAAGTACTTAATTTAAAAAGTAACGAAGTACAAGTAAAAGTACGTACTTTTTACTTGTACCGGCGGTACAAGTAACGAAAGTAAAAGTACTGCCATATATGATTATATCACGAAATAGTGGAGCTCTAATTTGAATGACTTCTCTTATCTACAACCAGCTCTTGTGGATGTGATTTTTTTATTTTTTTATTAAGGTATAAAACTGAATCATATTTCCATTCTAGTTGATTCATAACCAAGATCACGTAATCATATTCAACGCGGATTAATTTGCATGTTGATATGGTTAAACAATATTAAAATTGATGCGAATTTGCATGATGAATTAATGATTTTACTAAACAATAAAGTTGAAGCAAATTTGCACGATAATATGATCAAATAATATTAAAGTTGGTGCAAATTTGCATGATGATGTGATTAAACAAAATTAAAGTTGAAGCAAATTTGCATGATGGTATGATTAAACAATATTAAAGTTGAAGCGAATTCGCATGATAATATGATTAAACAATATTAAAGTTGAAGCAAATTCGCATGATGATATGATTAAACAATATTAAAGTTGAAGCAAATTTGCATGATGGTATGATTAAACAACAATAAAGTTGAAACAAATTTGCACGATAATATGATCAAACAATATTAAAGTTGGTGCAAATTTGCATGATGATATGATTAAACAAAATTAAAGTTGAAGCAAATTTGCATGATGGTATGATTAAACAATATTAAAGTTGAAGCAAATTCGCATGATAATATGATTAAACAATAAAGCTGAAGCAAATTCGCATGATGATATGATTAAACAATATTAAAGTTGAAGCAAATTTGCATGATGGTATGATTAAACAACAAAGTTGCAACAAATTTTCATTGCATTATTATAAGATTAAACAACATTAAAGTTGAAGCAAATTTGCACGACAATATGAATAAACAATATTCAAGTTGAAGCAAATTAGCAAATCGCTTAAAATTTTTTAACAGTGTAGTAAATCTTTGGAAAGTTAATGAATTAGTAAAAAAAAAATTTGTCTCTTCCAAATAAAATCTATAATCATTTAAAAAATTACTCCGTGTATTACAATAACTACTTGTCATTTTATTCAAAATGTCACTCCAAGCCTCTCAAATTACAAATTATCTCCTTTTACCTCATGGAACATACTATTTAAAGATGACGTAAGAAAACTAAAATACAAATATATTTATTAAAAATTAATGATCATAATTTTTGCACCCGTTTCATTTTACTAAATTCTTCATGATAAAATTAAAATTTTGTATGCTCTTCAATACGTTTTACATAGTCATAGTATTTCTTTAAAACAAGGAGAATATTGTAGCTGAAGAAGTTAAACATAATATTTTTTCTCCAAATTAAAAAATACTGGGTTTTAAAGAAATCTGCCAGTGCTAGCTTAAATTAGATATTAGTCGCAAATTTTTAGAAGATTTATAAATGATTTTATTATCTCGTACAAAATAATATGTATCTTTTTAATTATCGCTTCTTTGGTTGAAAAGCTTTTTAAAGTAAAATCGTCAGTTAATTCCAGGTGAAAGCTGAATAAAATCTCAGTAATTAGACTTATCGTTTAATTCTAGAGGAAAAGAATGAAAATGATAATTACGATGAATTTAAGGTACATTCATATGGAACAAACATTTTAAAGTTTTTACTTTATTAAAAAAAAAAAAACACTGATTTCATTTTTTAAATTTCTGAAATGTTTTATAATTTTTGGAGAATAGGTCACTTAAAGTTTCAGGTGTGGTGATATAATATAATGTGCACAGATCGAGTATCTAATCATTATATTTGTTTAATATTGATATCGATTAAGTATTGATATCTATTGAGACTTTTATTGGCTTGCAATAAGGAACCAAGGTTGTGAGCCTTTCTAGGACCTATATGAAAAAAAATCTTGACACCCTACTCTTTGTCCGATATTGCAAGTCCATAAGGACCCTGGAAGTGAAATAAATTTAGGTCCCATATAAGAGGACTGTAATTCTTTTTTTTAAACTTCATAACTGGCGTTGAAACTTCGATCCAATTTTGAGTACGCCTATCAATGTTCATCTCCGCAGCCTTGTAATTTTGAACCCGATTCAGAAGACAAGGAAACTCCTGGATCTAGGATGTGAAAAAAAAACTAGTCTTCGTGAAGGAATTTTTGATGGAACAAGCCAGCATTTAAATTACAGGGAGGCGAAAACCACGAACTTCCCTCACTGTTAGTTCGATAGCAAGGGACGTCTGATCGATGATCCATCTAACTCTAAGCATATTTTATTTCAGCACTGTCGTCGGTGCGAGCTGAAAGCAGAATTTTTATCTACCCACTAATGCATTGATTTGAGCCTGTGTCACCTCATTTTACGCGAGCGCTCTTCCCCCTGAGCGGTACAAAATCTAAATATCCCATGCATTGGTTCTTTGGTGAATAATCTTGTAGGAGCTTTGCTGAGTCAATTTTGAGCCCTACTGGATGAAAATAAAATTGTTTCTGGTATACGCACTATTTTCGTTTTTGTATAAATTTCTTACATTGTTTGAATTTTTAAAAAAATATTTCTTTTATTAGTGATTGATAAAACTATTAAGTCATCATATAATACTAAAAGTAATAAAAATTTTGTTTTCTGTGTGGTCTGTAATATTTAAACTAATTTAAAAGAAGATTTGAAGCATAACTCATTTAAACATTGATATACATTTATTAAAGAGCAATTTCGAATCACAGTTTTTTCTTCTTTTTTTAAGGCTACTTGAAAATTAAGTTCCACGATAACCTTTGCCAGTAATTCGGGGAAAAATTTTCCTGCATCAGTTTTAATCTCTAACAAGGAATCGAAGTTTCCTTTCAATTAAAGAGTTTTGTAATCTTTAAAACAGTTGGAAATCTAAGGACGCGAGATCTGTTGAATATGATGGAGAGGGTAGAACATCCGAACCAAACTCTAACTACTTTTAAGTTGACAAAGAAGTAAAAAGCGGTGCCGATTTCTCTACAAGCTCTCTATTTTTGGACATTTTGTTCAATTGACATCTTTAAGCAGTCTAATTGGGGAAAGTACTTCACTAAATTCTGTATTTTAAAATACTTAGGTTAGTAAATAGCTTTTAATTGATTCCAATGTATCCAGTTTATTCAATGCTATCCAGAGTACCCAGTTTATTCAATGCTATCCAGAGTATCCAGTTTATTCGATGCTATCCAATGTATCCAGTTTAATCTCGACTATCCATTCTAGAGCTAACTGTAAATATTTACATTCCTTTCAATTAATTTAGTTTACTTTTAATAAAAATAGTCTCAATCGGAATTGTTCGGCAAACAATCAAGTTAAAGAATTTGATATGCGATTTCTAAATAATACTAAATAATGTAACATTTTATTGTTATATTAACTTATGTAAATAAATAGTTTTGAAGCATACAAATAATGCATTCATATTCAAACGTAAATATACATATTATTTATTATGTAAATATTTATATATGTGTATATGTTCATATATAAATGTAAGTATTCAAAGATGAATAAACCTCTCTGGTGGGACCCTATCGAGGTTCTAAAAGAGGGGTTTTTGTTTTCATTTCCGGTACCAATCGTGACAAAGCCAACTACGCCCTTGCACCTAAAATTCAAAGAAGTTAAAAAAAGAAAGAAAATAAAAAATTAATAATATCCTCTGGTATTGTCGGTGCGTCTGCTTAGCAAATATTCCAACTCTGCTTGTACTTTCATCCTGATAGCAGAATGCGTAATCTTAACGTTACCATACCTACGTCTTATCGGTTTTGTCAACTCTTAAAAAAGGTGTTTCAAATTTACCTTAGGTGCCTGCAATAAGGCGCGCATTTTATCACTAACGGTTCCTTTCCATTTCCACAATAGAAACTGAAAACATATCAAGAGTAAGGCAGGTAAGAATTATCCTCAATTTTTAAAAATTAAAAGAAAATTTTTTTATAGAAATTTAGTTTAAAACAACTTACTATTTATTTAGTAACTGGAAGTATCTTTAGAAATCTGTGTTAGTATATATTTTGAAAACGCCCATAGACAGGAAAAATGATTTTAGTTGTCAAATGGTTCTTAAAATTATGCTTTATAAACTTTGGAGTTGCAGTATTCAGCTTTAATAAATCATCTGGTTCAAAAAAAAATTCCTAACTTTATAAAAATTTCAAACTTTATAAAATTAACAGCCTAAATTTGTAGCAGTTAGATAATCATTTGTAGTTCTCGAGTTCATGGAAGTGTGTTTAGAAATCTGTGCTGGTACATAATTTGAGAACGCTCATTAACAGACAAAATAATTCCTTTTGGATTTAATTATCAAAAGGTAATTAAATTTATGTTTTATAAATAATGGAGTTGCATATTCACTTTTAATAAATCATCTACAAAAAAATTAAGCTTTACTGCTGATTGAGAAAAATTAGCCTTCAAATTTACGCCAACGTAAAAGGAAATTGTAGTTCTCAAGTTCCTACAAGTGTTTACAGAAACCTTAGCTTTTATATATTTTGAAAACGCTCATAAGCAGTCAAGGAATTCTATTCAGATTTTTAGTAATGAAAAAATTTAATTTTAAATCCGCATTATATAATTTAAATAAATAATCTGGGTAAGACAATTCCGTTTTTTCCTGTTTTTTATAGCTTGAACTCACTTAAATGAATTCACAGTCAAATTTAGCATAACGTAGTACACAACTGTTCTTCTTGAATTACTAGACGTGATTTAATAATATGTGCTTGATTTATTTTGAAAACGCTCATAAGTAAACAAAATAATTAAATCAAAATTTATCTATTTTTTTATTTTATTAACAAAGCAATCGTGACAATTTGTTTAAGTAACAAAATCTGCTTAAAAATGTTTTACCCTTTCAGCTTTAACTAACTTAAAGAAAAATATACAGCCTAAAAATAAGATGTGATGTTTCCTCAAATATAAAATCTGTTCATTTTTTTCGAGTCTAATTACTTTATTACTTTAATGCCTTTTATAGTAATGACAGTTGTTAGCTTAAATACCAGAATTATACATAAAAGTTAAACTTAAAACCTTTACAACTGTTGAAATGTTTGACTTTTTTGACTTGTTTTTGGTCCTGTTTTATCCAGTGTAAAAAGAGGTATATTTAGGAAATTAATTCTTCATTTGTCTAGATAAGTGAAAAACCGTTCTTTTTTCACGTAAAACTGTTTATAACTATTAAATTATTAATCCTACCAACTTGATTTTGGTCATATTCAATTTCAGTATAAAAAATACATCGGAAAGAATAGTTTATTTGTTTAAATAGGAACATTTAAGTTTCCTCCCCTTTTCATCCCTTACCTCACTTGTCTAAATAGCAACATTTAAGCCCCCATCCCTTATCGCTAAGTAAATTTAAGATGGCGGCTTAGGTTTTTCTTGGAGTATAGCGCAATCGTCTGATATTCAAATTGGACCAATGCCAAATCTTTTAAAATGATTCGGTATAGTTCCCCATTGAACTTCCATATTAATTATTTCAATACTGAGCTTTTTTTTTATTGGTGCAGGTACTGGTTCAATTAGAGTCACAAAATACATGCACATTGTACAATTAGGAGGATGCAAAGCTTTTATTCCACTTTCAAAGCAGTGTTTTAGATGTCTTAAGTTGACTAAGCCAATGTGAAAAATCTTTCTCTATTGTTTTTAATTTCTATCGCCATCTTGAATTTGTTTCAAATATTTAAATTATTAGAGAGTTCCTAGGATACCTGACCAAAAACTTATCATTTCTCTTATATAAATATTCAAGAAGCTTAACAACTTTGCTTAGTTAGTTAACTTAAGTTTACTTACTAACATAACTAACTGGTAAATCTGTTACTAGTTGCCTATATAGAACTACTTATACCCTTTAATCTTGGTTTACCGTTGTTTTTGAAAATTGTAACTTTTTTAGACTACAATTTTTCACTTTCACATATTCTGTTACAACATTAAACTAAGTGCAAAATTTATTTTGTAACAGAAGTGCTTTCAAAGAATGTTGACGTGTGGTGCATAATGGACCACATAAACTTAGAGTATAACTTAATTTGTACGAGAGGGATTGTTGTTTTTTCGAAATTAAAAAATGGCGTGAGGTTTTGTGTTTAGAAAAGGGAGCTTAATGTTAAAATTATAAGATGAATTTATTGATAACGATTAATAGAGGAAAAAAAATTCTGATAAAATTACCACACGGTATGGTAATGATATTATGGTAAAAAATACTGTAATTCTTGTGAAACTATATCATATTTAAACCATTTAATTGGTAATTTTACCATTTATTTGTTAAAGGTTTACAGGAAATACTGGTTAGCGAAATTATATTCCTATTACCACACATTTAGTAAAAAAAAATTGAAAAAAAATTTAACTGAATAGTTAAGGTAGTATGACAAAATTACCAAATTTTATCACGCATTATAAAATTATGTTTCATTTCTATTTTTACCAAGATCATTACCAAAGCACGTTGGAATATTTCGGCTTATGGTCTTCCCCTAACAGTACCAGGAGCACGATAAATTTTGCCATATTCTGGTAGTCTTGAATATACTTTTTTTCACTGTGCATCTTTTAGAACTTCTATAATTTTTTGCTAAAATATCAAAGCAATAAAATAATGTGGTTAGTTATTAAGAATAGGTAATTAGTTTAATAATTTCATACTGTACATATACTTGTAATTTGAATGATGATGCAAATTGTCTTACACAAAACTAAAATTACACAAAAACAGTTATATTTAACGAATATCTAAAATCTGACATTTGTATAAAACTAAATTTCCCTTTAAAATGCAAATTTCAAAGTTATACTGATGTAATTTTGCCAGAAAATATTAAAAGAGAATCTGAAATACTGAGTATATATATATATATATCTTTTAATCGAAGACTTTTTTTTTACCAAGACATGAGAACATTCTTCAATTTTTTTTCGTATCTAAAAAGATAAGCCTGTAAAACTGTTAACTGTTATCTATTACGCATGGACTTTAATACAAATTCGATATCAATAACATATTTTCTACATTCAAGTGCCATTTTGTCAAAACTGAAATTATACATGGGCGTGGTTCACTAGAGAAAAATCTAATGTGAATTATAAAAGTCTCTTCTAATTTAAAATTAGGTATGTAATACATTTAAAAAAAAAAGCTTCTCATTAATATTTTATTAATATTAATCCTATATTAAATAGGAAAAAAAATCCTAAATAAACATATCTCCAACTCGCAAAATACATTTGTTCTAAAATTTTCCCTTCTTTGAGATCGTCTTAAATTAAAATGTTCCATAACCTTATTCATATAGATCTTTTGTGAAATTTACATGTATTAGCTTTAATTTCAATCAATTATAGCACTGACGGCTATAACTAATTTCTAACGCCATTTCTTCACTCTCAGGAACAAACATTCACGCAAGATTGGAATTCTCAACCATTTTGCTTTAGAGATTTGCCACGACTATAATGATGAGTAGGACTGAATCATACTTTGGTTCAGGTTGAACTGACGTTTAGTATAATCAAGCTTCATAAGGAATACTTTACATGAAATGGCGGCTCAAGTTGGCAACGTATTAAGAGGATCTATATCAAGGGAAAAACTTTTGATCGCGAGTTATCTTTCACCTCCAGAACTAATTTAAAGTTTAAAGGATAGAAAAAAACTGAGCTCAGGCAAATGTAGGGCAAGCCATGCAGTTTCAAATACTAAAAAGAATTCTTCAAACTATCAAAATGAAATCAAATTATGAGAGAATAACTTAGTATTTTGAAATGGGGAAGTTTGCTTACAATAATTTATTTGCTTTTTGAAATTTTGGAATTATTTTTCAGAGATTGAAACTTTATGGCCTACTCTAAGCTTGCCTGAACTCATTTATCTCTAAACTTAAAACTTTAAAAAAATCACCAATGGAGCTGTTTCACAGAATTTGTGAGGAAAAGTTTCTCATCCTTAAGAGGACGCTGAACCACAGGAGAAATATTTCCTGGCAAATTCTGTTTCTCCTAAATTGGTGATTATTTTTAAGTATAGGGAAAAGTGAGTTCAGGCAAAAATTAAAGTTGGCCATGATGTTTTAATTTATAAAAATTCTTTACAAATATTTAAATGCAAATAAATTGTGGCGAGCTTACTTAGGATCTCATGTTGGGAAAGTAATCGTGCAATAATTTTTTTCTCATTTTGATATTTTGAAACCGCTTTTTCAGCATTTCAGAAACTTCATGGTTTACTAGTAAAAATATTTCTCCAAATTTTTTACTATCAGTTCATGAGAAACACAATTTAGAACGAACCAGGAAGATTTCTCCCCGTTATTGCATCTTCTTAAGTTATCAACATTCTCTAAAATTTATAAAAGTGCGTGAAAATATAAAATGTCAATTTTTCTGTACGGTAGCTGAATAATGTTTTGGTTGGTTCAAAAAACTTAAACAGAATGCTTACAGAAGCTGTTCTGTTATATAAGCAGTGTTTGCAAGGATCTAAGAGTTTATGAATCATGTTTAATACATTTATTCTTGAATTTTGCAACTAAATTGATAAATGAATATTTTTGCTAATATTGTCTTAGTAAATAACATAAAAGCCTAGTAATTATAAGAAAATAAACGATTTCGTAAAATCTTCTGAAAGGATTTTCAATTTTTTAATTTCTTTTGCACTTAAAGCTTTGTTGGATTTTTGCGAGCGTGCTCTTTTGCTAGCAGCTCTTTGTTTTTAACCCAATCGTCGCTGTAAAATCAAATAACAATATTTTTTGGAGCTTTTAAAATCATTGCATTTAATGATGAGCATATAAAGCAGGGGGAAAGGTTTTGTGAGAAAAAATTAATTACTTTTATTTTTATTGTTTGTTCTCTTCACGTCCCGCCAAGCTCCCATATCGGGACCAACGAGCAGGGAGGTCGCTATCAACTCATTGTTTTAAATTTTTTGAATCTGCTTTTGACGGGTATTGAAGAGGAATTTCTTTTAAAGATTTCCACAATTAAGGGGGAAAATTATTTTGAAGTTTTGTGTTTAAAAAAGTGAATGGAAAAAAATCACTCTTTTCTCATTCTACCTATTTTTATCATATTAATTTTAAAGTTTAAGAATTTAATTTTAATTTTAAAGTTTTTATTCTCATAAAAATTAATAAAAATTACCATAGTTAATATCTAATGATACTTTTATGGAATTTAAATTAATAAATGAAGGTGAAGCGAAAGAAATAAAGTGCAGTTGTTCCCGTGGAGGGAGCTTCGGCTCCTAATGGGTTAGAACAGTAAGATGGTAAAAGTAGATTTGAGAGAAAAATATTCGTAAATATTTATAAATATTTTATATGATTTGATGTGTAATTCATAAGAAATATACGTAAACTTTAAATTTTTTGATGTTTTATGCATTCATTTTGACAATGAGTTCTTTTGTGCACTTAACAGCTTGCAAGTGAGAAAAAATAACTATGTGATATTAACTAAAATTATGTGCAATATTGACGAAATTTTTAATCTCTTTTGCATTTTATTTTATAGATTTTGAAAATTTGTTTGCAAATTGATAATAAATTAAAATATGTTAATTTATAAAAATATATTAATCGCTTAGATATAAATTTATCTTTTTTAACACATAGTGAAACAACATTTAAGTTTACTTAGTCTAGACATTTTTTGTTTGAAAGGTATTGTACATCAAAATTTGACATTCACACGATGAAAAATTACAAATTTTGTACGCTTAAAATATTAAATTTTGTTTAAGAGATTACATTTATGAATAACAATAATTTTATAAGCTCAATGCTGATGTATTTTTAGCAAAAAACAAACAATATAGTAACTTCGTTTATTATTTCATTCTCAATCCCTTTTAATTCGAGTGATGGTTCCATGTTTTCTCCTCATAACTTTATTTATAATTCCACTATAAAAATATTTACAAATAATTGCACTATAAAAGAATTCATAAACGATAATTGCACTGTAAAAATATTTAAAAACAATAATTGCAGTATGAAAATATTTGTAAGTATGAAAATTATGTATAAGTATGAAATAATTGCAGTATGAAATTTATAAATGCACTATAAAAATACTTACTTACAGTAATTTCACTATAAAAATAATTTAAAATAAAAATTGCAGAGTTAAAATATTCATAAAAAAATGATTGCATAGTAAAAATATTTATAAACAATAACTACATTATTAAAACATTTATAAACATTAATTGCACAATGAAAATATTTATAAACAATAATTGCATTATAAAAATATTTATAAATGCTAATTACACTTTATATTTTAGAACCTTGTATTCCAATCATTTTAACTGTTATAACCTCATTTAACTCAGAGTAAATTTTAACTATTGATGATACTCATAAGAACAACTATCGTGAAATATTATTTATTTTTTTGCTTCGAAGACAAATATCTACTTATAAAGATAACTTATTTAGCACTTAATTATTATTTTTGTATTATTTATTTAATTATTTTAATTTTATGTTTATTTTTCTGTAAATAAAATATAAACTATTGTGTTATAATATTTTTGCATTATTTTATAGTCATTATACAGAAAACAATCATGCTTCTTTCATTCCTCGCTCTCACAAGTAAGTACACTATACTAATGATAAAAATTTTAAAATAAGTTTATTGTTTCAAAACTAGTTCAACAATTTTTGTCCTACGACTTATTTAAGCAACCTACAGCTCTAATGGCAAAACTGTAAGGAAAACATGTATAAAATATTTTTTATATCCCTGAGTGTATCAACCAACTTTGACTTTTTTCTGTAAATTTTATCCTTGATAACTTAATATGATGTCACTAAATAAAAACATGTATCGATACTGAAAACAAGTTCAAAAATTTTTTTTTTATATATATTTTATAAAATCATATTATTATTTTGAAGAAATATAACTCAACTACAAAAATATACAGGAGCTGTTGATTTTCTCTACCGAAATTCAATGAAAATAAATGTTCCAAAATAAAGCAAACTCAATATAAATGTGTTCAAGATCTCTCTTTATTTTGCAAAAACATTATTTTTTTTAATTATGATAAAAACTATAATAATATTAAAAAAAATAAGAATATTTAAATATTTAAATTAAGTCACATATATCTGGATGAAAAACCTTTTTTCCAGTACTCTATTTATTATTACTATTTATCTATTTCGAAAACAAATACATGTTTCTTGCGTTTCATTAAAAAATAAAAATAAAAATTTTTTTATTTCAATTTTTTCACTAAAACTAAATTTTATTTTTTCTAGATCTGATTCATATTTTATTAATGCTGTAAAATTTTATTTTTTATTTTTTCATATGGTATTAAAAGCAAGAGCTACTCTAATGATACCTAAAAACAACCAAACATTTTTCATAAATTAATGCTATGTGCTAAAGATTTAGAACTGAATATTTTATTGTTTTATGTATTCAAGTACATCCACAAATTATAATACATCCAGAAACACATGGATAATTTATCTTGTGTGTGAGTGTTATCGACAAAGTCAACCTTCATCTATGAAAAAATACCCAAAGAACCGAGTTAACATGTCTTATATACTAGTGACATGAAAGTGAATAGTTGTAATGGTAGACATGCTGCAGTACTCCCCAACCTGAATTTTAACTGTGATTGAGTTTGATGAACGGATACCACTAATTGATTCATTGCTGATTTGAGAGAAGTAGAGAGAGCTGTATTAAGATCACTGGACTTAGGCTGCTGATCATGAGAGCTGTATTAAGTTCATAATTGTGGTGACTCATGTGTTGCCATTAACTGTCCAGTATGTACAAGCCAACATCGTGTGTGATCGAGACTGAGTTGCAATAGCATGATGAGAGCAATGTCACAGTCACAAATAGCAAGCCAACTGTTTAGTGTGAACTATCTATCAAGGTAGGGGTGATCAAATCAAAGTGGACACGTCTATCGAGGTAGGCGTGTTCTGATCACGTCCACCAATGTGGGAGAGTGTAATCTACAATGTCTACCTTCATCTATGAAAAGGTATCCTAACTTAAAATCATGTTAACAAGTCTTATATACTAGCGAATTGGAATTGAAAAACTGCAGTGGTAGACGCGCAACAATCTAATTTTAAATTTTTGTCGCTTTAATATCAATGCTTCAAAATAAAATGTTTTATTAGAAGTGTGCACAAAGAACACCAGGAAATAATAACAGATAAGGTACTGTTTTTCCCTATATAAGGCGCAGTTTTTTTTTCTTTTTTTTTCTTTGTCAATACTTTAAAATTCATGCAAAAGTTGTAATAATGCTTTGAAACCAATGCTAAGCATTTACTGTTTACCTATTTTAATATGGATGCGCTAACAATGTTTATTAATTCTTTAGGCATTTTCATATCGAGTCCATCATGGGGCTTAATGACTCCAAGGGAGTTTGAAACATTCATTTCACCTATGTGCTTCAGATTGAATGAGAAAAATCTACCGTACATAAATGGTCAAGAAAATCCTTTGGCCAGTACTTTGGAGAATTTTATCGCCTTGGCAGAAAAATTCGAGGCTGCTAATCCCACGAAGGACTTAAAAGATGAGATTTTCTACTTTATTAGAAAGTAAGCAAACTAATTATTTGTGAATAATGAATGTTTTTTAAATGAGTTAAATTCAGTGTTTTATTGATTTTGGAACATTTTAAACTTTGGAATTAAAACTTCATTTTTGTAAATAAAAACCCAAGTTTACTAAAGATATCTTTTTCTTTTTTAATATAAATTTAAGAGAAAACATGAAAATCACATTAAAAAAGTTATGAGAGCAGATAACTATTAGTATTTACTAGATAACGTAAATATTTTTGTTGCTTCATAAAATATAAAAGGGAGAAAGAAGTTGTCATGCCTTGAGCACTCAAAAGTAGGCGCCTATTTTTAAGACTTGCAAATAAGGATTGCAACAAAAAAAAAGAAGAAGAAAAAGAAACCCAGATTTAAAAAATAAAATGCAAAGTTGCCCACAAAAAAAGTGAAATAAAAAGGGAAAGCAAAATAGAAAAACCACGGTAGCCAAGAGGCAAATCAGGGTAGGCTGCATTTTCAAATGCTGTTGAGAGGAGTTGCAGAACTCATATCGTCAGACAGGGAATCGAAATTTATATGAATGAAACAAGATTTCAAAATATTGATGTAAACGAGGCGGAAACATAACTAACTATATAAACATCCGTGTCACGCAGAGAATGAAAAAAGAAAATTAAATTTATTTCTGTTTGTTTCTTTGTGAGACATTTTTTTTTCGTCACTGATTTAAAATATGTTTTGATTTATAACACTAGGACGAAAATTGAATTATTTTGCTTTCATATCAATTCAGAAAAATCATTGCGCATTTCGTAAAATTAATTGTAGCGAGTTATTTAAATGCAATTATGCTTCTTGTATTTACTTTTTAATTTATTTTAAGTTTGTTAAATAATTTTTATCTTTCAATCGAGCAGAAAGCGAGGAAATATTTCTATGCTATCTATAAAATTTAGCCCATTTGTTTGGTCCATTTGTTTTTTGAATTTTTTAAGTCCGATGTTGAGACATAGATTTTCATCTGCATTTTCCCAAGTATTTAATTTCTTTATTTTATTCGTTGTTAATTTTCAGTTTCACATACGACAACATTGAGTACAATCCCATTGGAGACATTAATCGGTGGACGCCCAAGGATTCGAATTACGCGGATATCGAAACATTCTGGGAACCAGTAGCAGAACGTAGAACGAGTGTCCCTCAGGTTGAGGACCCTTTTACAGATGGTGAAAAATGCAGTTTGTATTTCATGCTGTCTCATTCAATTCTTCGAAATTCAAGAAAAATTAGTGAACAAAGGGCTGCTGCTCCCGACAATGAAACTATCAACGATAGGTGAGTTTCTTATTTTTGTTTATTTTACAGATTGCTATTTAACAAAAGTATTTTATAACCGTCGTCAAACAGCCGATTCTATTTCGGGTTTACAACTACTGATGTTTAACTCCGTAATTTTGTAATTTTGAATCCAATCCAGAAGACAATGGAACTTCTGGATCAAGTATTAGGAGAATTGCGTTGCATGGGAAGGAAAGCCAGAAGCATCTTCCATGGTTAGCCTGACGTCAAGGGGACACTATTTTAGAATCATACCACTAAAGATATTTTACGTCAGCACCGTAATCGGTGCAAGCCGCGTGAGTATGCGAATCTACCAGTTATAGCTGGGACACGAACCCGGTTCACCTCCAGTAGGATGCAAACACACTATTACATGAGCAATCACAGCTCAACAACTCAACCCGCAGCTCGTATGACTCGATTTATTGAATTGTTTGGATGCATATTGGGGAGTGAGTTTGCTAAGTATATTGCAAACCGAGAATTCGGCTGCGCAAATCTGCCGAAATTTTTTAGGTGCTTATTTCGGGGATTTGCCAACTGCCTTAAAATATCCCACTTATTTCCCCTGGGGATCAAATCAGATGATTTTCAGACCTTCGTCAAATTTTCTGTTAGTGGTTTTAACAGCATGCGGACGCACTTCCTTACTTAATTTACGTAAGATCAGAGACGGAGAGACGGCAACATGTGATTTAGCTCAAGATCTAAAAAAATTTTGCCCAATTAGCTTACGGCTTGTAATAAACCATGCTATTAATTCGCACTCTAGTGTAAGGTTACTGATACAGAAATTATGTATTGTTATGTGAAAGTAAATTTTTCGTCACGTTTTGCAACCAAGCGTTTAATACCAAAATTAAATAATATTTTTTTTCTCTCATTATAACTAAATGTAATGTTTTTCATCAGTTTCAGTAAATATAAACTGAGGAGTGACTTTCAATACAATGATGAAGATTTGTACCCCATGGAGCAAGGTGTTGTGTCCATTCAAGGGTCATTAGAAGCCGTTGATCTGGGGAGAGTTCTAACTGGTATTTATGTTGGATTGAATGAAGGGAGAAAAAGAGAAATATCAGAATTTTCTCATGTTCCAAAAGATCTAATTCCACAGGGAGCAACTGTGGATCCTTTATACACTCTTACAATTGCAGGTACGTATGCTAGCTAATAGACATAAATCAAGTGACAAAAATAGACATAAATCAAATCAGTAGCACGTATGTTAACCAATAGACATAAATCAAGTGAATCTTCTTCAATTTTTCACTATTTTTATTTTTACAATCAAATACTTCGATTGAACTACATAAATACCGATGGCAATAAATTAGTACTTGTTATAAATAAATATAACTTTTAAAAATATTTAAAGAAAGTATATTTGTCAAATAATATTTGATAAATATCAGATGGAAAGTACCAGACCAGAATGGTTTTTAAAAAAAGTACCAGTCCTTTTAGAAGCTACTAGGAAGTAGCATTTTGAGGTTTTGAAAACTTTTAACTATCATTCTCTACATAATTGCACTTTCCGATTAAAAAAATTTATTAAAAAACTAAACTCACTAAAAGTAAGTACATTTCTTTTTCTAATAATATCTAATTATCGCGAACTAAGAATTTAAAGGCGCACAAATGATGAGAGCTTTATTTTGAGATTTTCAAATATATTCTGCAGATCACGTTAAAAGGACGCTTCTCTATAATGAAATGGATTTTCCCATATTATTTTCAGAGGTTATTGCCATGGCTGGTTGGAGACCTGAAGCCTTGCAAAGACAGGATTTAGCTAAAAATGGAATATGGAAATCTGTCCCTATTGGCTCTGAGATTGAAACTAGCAACGTCTGTCCAATGATGTACAGACTTCCTGATGGAACAAATGAGGCATTTTCATATTCCTCCATGAGGGGAGCTGCAGACGGTAAGTAACAGAATGCTAATTAAAAGTAAATAAATAAATAAAATATAAATTTTAGAAAGCTTTCAAACTGTGTGCTGTGGCCAAATTACGTGTATGCGTTTCTTGTGTTTTTAATTCAGCAAGATACCTTAAGGTTTAAAAATTTGGACTAAAATTTAAAAGACCCTATCAGCATTCGCCTACCAATTTTTACAGCTTTTTTGAAACAGTAGTTATGCTATATATTCACGTTTTGATTTTAATATTAGTTTTCAAGCTTTGTCAAACTAAATTCAACTTCCGTAAGGGTCTATAAGCACTGATATTCGCTTTGAAATTTACGACTTACCTTGCAGAAGTAATCTAGGCTGAGCTTTTCAAACTAGGGGTGATCAGTAATTTAGACTGATAATTCAAGAAGCTAGACAAGTCATCAAGAGCAAGACAAGTCATTGAATGCGGCACAAAACTCAATTTTGGTACCTGCAAAGTGAATCCTATTCTTGACACATCAACTCATCTTGATGCCCTTGAGTCTGATTTCATTCATATCCATGCATATTCTCTAATAAATTATCTTAGTTCTGCTCCACCCAAGCATTCTGCAATAAAATGTATTCTGTACTGATTTGTCTTCTTCCTCCAATGCCATCTTCTCGGTAACCGCGGTTTCTTTTTCAGTTTTCAGTAATAGTTTTTCTCTTTTATAATTTCGCTGCCAACTTCGAAAGTTCTTGTTTCTAACCTGTTTCAAAATTTCAATCTTTCACCTTCTGCCCTGATTGGCAACATATTTATCACGTCAAGACATGTATCTATAAATAATACAAAGCAACATGAATAAAGTACAAAGGTACAAAAATAGGCATACAATAGTGTCAGTTCTGCAAACAATTATTACCGAAATCGATGTTATATCACAAAACACTGATGAAAGTATTTGTCTATGAAACCGAAACTATAGTAAGTTCATTTCCATGCATTTTTTCTAGCTTTATCCTCATTGTTCTGCTGTATCCATGCGGCCCTATTTTCATTTGGACACGTATATATGCGTATATATTTACATTTGGACATGTATATATGATTAATAAATAATAATTTTTTTTATTCATAAAAATTGGTTTTAATTCCGTGTAATTTAAATATTATTTAGGTCTCATCCTCGGAAAAATAATGGCTGACATTAAAACAAAGAGACAGGACATTAAGCTGAGTCAAATCTTACGCCAGTATTACAGTAGAGGAGGTTTTGCTGGAAAAACTCCAGATCTTGGTTACATACACGCTTCTTTTTGCAACAGAGAATATCTCCTGTCAAGTTGGGAAGAGATGATCAAAGAACAAGTACACCTGTTCATATTACTTGCCAGTACCACTTTCAGCAAAATCGATGACAGCCTGTCCTTCTCATGGGGCAAATATAACGAAGCAAAGCAAAAGGGTGTTTTGAAAAACATGGATAAATGTAAGTATGTTGCCAAAAATTTATTCTATTTGTATTTTAGAGATCCGTAATTATCATTACTTGATAAGAGATGCCTAATGTTCCAAAAAATGACAGCTGATTAGGAAAATAAATTAAAGAAAAATAGAATGAATTAGAAATGTATTGTTTCTGCTTAAGCAACTAGTTGTTTTATTCACTCCAAGTTTCAAAATTGTTTACTAAGTTCCTCAATAGGTGACACTACTAGTTGAGAAGAAAGGTAAAAGCGATAGATATTTTCTTCTCTTGGCGAGCTTTAGCTTCTCTGCAGTTGAAATTTACCAGTCAGTTGAAAAGAAACGAGCAGTAATCGAGAGTTTGTTCCAACCTATTTCGTAATTATAATATAATAGAATAAAACAGTTCTATAATAACGTAAGTAATATTATTAGACTGACAAAATCGGAAAACAAATCTCATCTGATTGCAAATGCTATAACTGTTTTTTTTTTTTCATGTTTTATTGACACGCTCATATTCTGACATAAGCCACCTAATACTCAAGTCGAAATCAAAAGTCACCGCTTAGTTTAGCGGCAAAAGCTTTGACAGAAAATTTTTCACTCTATTTATTTATTTATTTATTTTTTATAAGTAGACCTTCACTTTGTGGTTCTTTCATTTTTGGTGTACACAAAATTTAGATATGTTTTCATGCTTCAACTTTGATGCCGGTAAAGTTAAAGTAATTTAAAACTATATAAATTAACATAAATTGTGTGATAATTAACATTATAAGCTAACTAAAATTTCATTGAATACTAGATAAGAGATAATTATAATTTTAGATTAAAAAGTATACTTTCTGTTCTTTCAGTGACTCTAGATTACTGTGGTGCAAGTTTATCGGAAAGTAGTAAGTATTTTTATAACAGTTTTTCTGTTTTAAATATATTGCTTGAAATAAAATAAAATGCATGGGGAAAAATTTGAAGACAAATAATCATGAATTCATAATGCTGTCTTGAATTCTTTTTAAAGTTCTTTTTCTTTTTTTTTTATCAAGATTTTTACTATGATTCATTCTTTTTCTGTTAAAAAAGCAACTTAGGTATTTTAAGTCACGTATTTCTTATTTAATTATTTATTATCATTTAAATTTTTTATTATCATTCATTTATTATCATTAAAATTAGTATCATTAAATTTATTATTATTAAAATGTCAAAAATATATTGCTTGAAAATGAAATAATGTTTATGGTAAAAACTCTGAATAAACATACGATATATTTACAAATTAATAATTTTCTACCGTTAGGTTTCAATCGTTTTAGAGTTTCTTATGCTTATTCTAAAGTTTGTATTTATTATGATTAATTCTTAGTTTATTTTAGACCACAACTATAATATTTAAAATCATATGCTTTTTTTATTCTTATCATTACTGATTATTTTTTTATTTCGAGATTATTGAATAAAGAATTAAACATGATGCTTGAAAATAACCCAAAGTAGCTGCAAAAAAATCTCAATACGTGCTAATAATGACCACTTATTAAATTTTAAATTATTTCTTTTTTAAGTTTTCCTTTATTTAAAATATTTATTAGGATTTTTTCTTAACTTTATAGAAACAAGAAGAAACATTGTTATTTCTGATCATATGTTACATTTTCTGATTATTTTTATGAACTTTCTAAATTTATTAAAATGCAAATGTAGTTTGTGACGAGTTACGTAAAAGAATGAAAAGAAATTTTTTCGACAAAAGCGTTTAATTGCTTTCTAAATTGTTGATACAATTATAGAATACAATACATTACATAAACAATATGCTAATACAGCGTACAATTAATGCGTAATTATATATATATATAAATTTTTTTGCAGAATTAGAGGAATTTTCATCTGAAACTCCACTAGATGTTATTGCCGTTCTGGATACAGGTACTACTGACGAAGACTTTAAAAGACAACAATTGATTATCGGGTAAGAAATTAAACAAAATTTTTCAAAAAAAAAAAAAAAGGGAGGAAAAAAGAAAAGGTTGTTATGTAAATTCAATAGAATATTTTATGCGTCAAAAATTTTAGTATAGTTCAAAAAGTCATAAACAAAGCCTTCAATGCCAATAATCAATTCAATATTAAAGCATCCATTGGAATCTATGTAAAGCTATGCCAACAAAGAAGAAAATTAAAGACAGACTTTTCTTTCAATAATTAAAAATAAAGCTTATCCCTAAGTGCCCTATATTGGCGAGAGATTTAGGCTTCACGATTTCGTTACTAATGACATGAAGGCATTGCGTACCGACCTCTTTTATTTCTTAGACAAACTGATATCCATCGATATAAAGCCGGATGGGCTTCAAGTCATTTCTGGGAACCGAATCCATGTTCTCAACAATGACAGCTCAGTGTCTTAACCAGAGGACCACTGTTAGCGTGACGGTATTTGAAAAATTATTCTTACTTGTTTCGCCTCACTGTGAAAAATGAATACTCTAGTTTCAGGAGACTCTCATCACTTTTGACGAAAGATTTTTTGGTACATTCTCCATGCGAACATTTCGTCACACTGACGAAATTCGTTTCTTAAAAAAGTGACGAAATAACTATCGACACTTTTTCAAAAAAAACGAATTTCGTCATAAGTAACGAAATATATCGTCACATTGACGAAATTCGTTTCTCAAAAAAGAGACGAAATAACTATCGACACTTTAAAAAAAAATGCATTTCGTCTATAGTAACAAAATATTTCGTCATTCTATTAAAAAAAAAAACCCTTTTAGTTCCTAACGTATTTAACGCTTCTAATGGCCACTTTATTGTGGGCATCATAAAGCTGAGTCAATGTCACTATAATAATACAAGAGCGAGGAGTAGAACAGAGAGATAACTTACACCCATGCCAGAAGCGGGATTCGAAACCAGAGTCTTTCTGACCTCCTTGACCACTATACATTCTGGTCCAAGTTATTTCGTCACTTAATTTTCGATCGTCTAGTTTTCCTCCCAGTTTCGTTCTTTTAGTGATTCTCCCACGGTGCATAGAGGTTTCGAGTTGAGAAAACATTTTCGTCATGTATTTCACTTTCCGTTTCGTCAAGTAATTTCATGACGAAATAACTCAATAAAATTAACGAAATATAACTCAATAATTACTAAGTCATCGAAAGTGATAGTTTTATTTCTGAGAGAGCTTGCAATAAATTTCAGCAACAAACTAAAATCGGTGAAGCTTATCTTTAACATTATTTTTTTTTCTTTGTACTCCTTAGGGGTTTGGCTAAAAGATTGAAACTTAGCCACGGTGGAAGCAAAATGACAATATTTACAGACCAGAAAATATCCCCATCAGTTTCAACACCAGGAACAATATATTTGAAGACAGTAGCGGATCAGACTTATTCTCCAGCCTGTGCTGCTTGCGCAGTCACGCAAATTGCAAAAGGTAATCGAAAAAAGGGTGTAATTTTATACTGTTACAATTTTCATTCTAAAATTACAGTAAAATAACCGATAGATATCTGTCCATTAAGTTAACAATAAAGTTTAAAGTAACGAAAAATTTTCACCCTTAGGGTTTTGAAACCGTTTACAACTAGTTATGGTTAATAAATAGAAAATTATACAGTTTTTAAACCATTTACGACTGGCATGGTTTCAAAAAATTTAAAAAAAAATTAACTGGACATAGTAGTTAGGCTTTTCGTTAGATAATGAACATTGGAATTAGGTTGTGGTTGGTTGTGCTTTTTTAAATGATCCATGGAACCGTTAAGATGTTGTTTAACTAGCTTATCTAGTTAATTCACTTTTCGTTAGAGATGAGAAATAATAGAATTTGAATTTGTTAAGCAGCTTTATGGTGCTGCTACCTATGCAGGAATAAAAGTATCGTATTCCAGTGTCACAAATCGGGAATCACAGAACAGTGGGAACTCTTCATGTGTCGAATGAAATGGAGGAAATATTATGATGTAAACGCTGCGACTCGATCACAACTTTCTGTCGGTTATGAGATCGACAGATTAATCCTCTCGGCTATAATACATATCCAGCTGTAAGGAAATAAGTAGCTTTATTAGGTGGCCCTAGTTGGTGTCATAAAATTCTGGTTGTTTATCGTATTAGCTTAGAGCAGTCAATAAACGGTCTTTCTCACAGTTAACAGTTTAAATACTATCTTATTTATGGCTATTTGACTGTTTTGTTTAAATGTGGTATAACAGCAATTAAATAAATTGTTATTTAACTAATTTTTTTTCAAGAAATTTCTAACATTGTGCTCGAGAGGGTTTACAAATTGACAAGTGAGCAAGTAATGACAAGCCATAATTAATTTTGAAAATTATATTTGATTTAGTTTAGCAAAGCTAACAAAAAAGTTGAATCATTAAAATTTAAATATATTAAGGAGCAATAACCTTCCTACAAGTTTTGTCACATATTCTCACCTCATCTATCGGCACACGCTATTCCAAGAAACTCATCCGATCTCTTAAGCACATCTCATTCCTCTAACTTAAATGTGCTTCTTTCAACTTTTTGACAACTAACATAAACAAACACATCCAGCATTAACGACACTTGCAGAAAACTTAATATTAGCTTCATTTAGATGATTTGGGTTGTTTGGCTACTAATCCTACTCAAACAATTACATGAAAAAAACGCATTCAAAAATTTAAACAAAGAAAAAAGTTCAGGGACATCCATAATTATCTGAAAATAATTTTCATTGTCAAAAGCACTTTATTTTTAATGTTGTTTTATAAGTATTTTGGATTAAGCTGGTTTTGGAAAAAGAACAACTGTGATTTTGTTTATTACATGCATAATTTTATTTTTATGCACACTTTTCTTTAAGTACAGCATGTGGAAGATGCTTTAGTAACTATCGTTATCTTTTTATGAGCAATATTGAACCTTTTACTTGATTAAAAGCTTCATTTGCTTCAAAAATATACGAATTGGAAATAATAGTCATCTTGTTTCAAACGCTCAAAAATAAGCTCCCATTTTCTAGACTTGCCTAACGAGAAGAAACAAATGTGATTATGAAACGCAAAGCTGCTTGATTAGAAATCACTTCAGTTTCTTTTAATTCTCATCTGGTAAGTCTTGAAAATGAGTGACTATTTCTGAGCCCTTGAAAATATGTCAACTGTTACTTCCAATTTGCATATTTTTGAAGGAAAGGAAGTTTTTAATCAAGTAATATCAGCAAATTTGAAAAATTATTGTTTGGAATTGAGCCGTTGATATTACTTTGATTTTGGTAGATATTACTTTTAACGCAGAAAAAACTCCAGTATTTCATGCTGTACTTCATAACTATAATAATTAAATTGATTATAAAATATATTTTAAATAGAAATTCTGTGTCAAGGAGATAATGAAAGTGGCAGTTAGAGAAATTATATTATATTATATTATATTATATTATATTATATTATATTATATTATATTATATTATATTATATTATATTATATTATATTATATTATATTATATTATATTATATTATATTATATTATATTATATTATATTATATTATATTATATTGTATTACATTACATTGTATTACATTACATTGTATTACATTACATTATGTCATATTATATCATTTTATATTATATTATATCATATTATATTATATTATATTATATTATATTATATTATATTATATTATATTATATTATATTATATTATATTATATTATATTATATTATATTATATTATATTATATCATATCATATCATATCATATCATATCATATCATATCATATCATATCATATCATATCATATCATATATTTTTTTGCACTTTAGATCCAGCTGCCAGCAGTGCTCCAGATGAAATGATCATTGCACTCAACCAGTATTTGACTGCTAAAAACGAGAACGACACTCAAAAGAGCGGAGTAAATGGAAGGGTAAGAAAATGTATATTTTTATCTACATAAAAAGATGATGTATTATACCTATAAATTAAGAAGTCCTTTATATATATATATATATATATATATATATATATATATATATATATATATATATATATATATATATATATATATATATATATATATTCAAGTTTATTTCAATATTTTCTATAAATATATGTGATAAAAAATGCTAATTTTAATTCTATTAACAGTTAAATCTAATCGTATTTCTTAGAAAAATTTAAAACGATAAAACTTGAAATTAACTGTTACCATTTACTTAGTATTGATATTAATAGTCTAGAATTCTGTAGAAATTTAAATATAGCTCAAGTCTAAGTAGCCGTTGGGATGTCGGAGTCGAATATTTTTACTATCGACCTCACTGTTTTGATTTATTTATTTGTTTTTTTGGTGCTTTTTTAAATTTTTTTTATCTGAAATGGTAAAAAATAACAACCCTCTAATGTGAATTCGTGTATTTCAGGTTGTAATTTTATTTGATTTTTCTGAGGACCTTCCACCACCGGGACGACAGACTGCACAACATGCCAGACTTGATAAAGCTTTGACTGATTTCCATTTAGCACACCGAGGTAGCATATTAATTTCCTGTCTTTTTTTTTCTTCTTGAAAACTATATTTTACGCTGACTAGTATTTTCTTCCCTTTATTTTTTTTTCAAAGTAGATTTTACATACCTGAGAAATTTTCCTTCGTTTCTTTTTCTTTTCTCAAACTAAATTTTTCCTGCGCAAGTTTTTTCGTCTCTCTTTTCAAACTAAATTTCACAAACGCAATTGTTTTTCTCTGTTTTTTTTTTTCAAACTAATTTTTACATATGCGAGTAATTTTCTTTCTTTTCTCCTTTGGAACTAAATTTTTCTCAAATTTCTATCTTTCGTTCATCACTGACCTGATATTCATCTCCTGTAAAACCCAGCCAATCACCCTCAAGTATTCATCTTAAAGACAAGTAAGCTATAAGCTCATTGCAGCAAAGAGCTCCAAAATACCCATCAGGTATCATAACCAAATTCAAGAATAATTTTACATGTGCGAGTATTTTTGATTATTTTCCGAACTAAATTTTACATATTTTCTTTCTCTCCCCCTTTTTTTTCGTCGTCTCCAAACTAAATTTTGTGAAACACTATTCAAAATGTATAGAAAATGCATCAATATCTGTTAAAATACTTATTATCCCAAAGTTTTTTTCATTGGATTATTCAGACAATTGTCTATAAACACAAAACCTTAACATTTGCAATCAATACAAATAACAGAATATGTTTAACTTTACAAAAGGCGCAGGCAGTAGCATACATTTCCAGTTACTTTATTGTTTGCATTTAAGTTAGTTTAAATTAATCCTGTGTTAGTTTATACATCAGTTCAAATTAAACCGCATCAAACATTTCATATTGACTTTACAATTACCATTATTCTTAATCCTTTTCAAAGATTTGACTACAATTATTTTAATTGAGTAAAAAATAATGAAATGAATATTTTTAAAATTATATAAATTTTAAATTTTCCGGGCTGTTTCATTGAAAACATTAATTTCACTGTTTTACTGATTATGAAGGCTCTAGTAGAAACAACAAGACCCAATATTTTATACAATTTTATTGAATTAAATCTTAATGTTTGATTTTGCCATTAGATGGCAGCAGAATATTACATGAAAATATTTTTCTAGAAAAAAAACTTACACAATTTATCTGAACTTTTTTTTAACGTCATATTATTAAATAAAATAGTAGTTGTTTTTGCTGTGTTATTTTCGATTTAATCTATGCAGAATTTAAGTTGCAATATCACATAAAAAGAAACAGTATTTAAGCGAATGACTTAAAAGAAAGACATCTTTCTCATCAAATTATTTTTAATGTTTAAGCTCTTTCAAACAGTTTTTTATTAGTTTTATAATGTTAGATTTATATTGTTTATATTACAATAAACTTAGAAAAATAGTGATGCCCTGTGATACTAATAAATAGTGATACTAAAAAAAATACCCTGAATGTTTTTGTTTGTAATCAAAATTCAAGCAATTTTTCCATCTATTTTTCTTCAGGGCAAAAACTTATATGTTTTAATAATATATTCCAGAGATGTTACTGCATTACTATATAGGTGTTACTACACAAACATTTTTATGTTATCAAAAAAGTATAAAAAAATTTCACCCACAGATGTAACTGTTTTTCCACTTGGCAAAAACTTTGATGTCTTGAAGAAATACTCCAGAGGCGTTACTACATTTGTTATGAGTGCAGTTGATTTAATTGAGGACTTGGTAGCAAAACAATTATATTCCAAAGTCATCACAGGTAACGAAATGAAATTTTTGTTAGTTACTCATATTAAGTAAATTAATAATAAATGGAGTGTTTACATACAAATGTAATTTATTTACTTTAAAATAACAATAATAATTTATTCACTGAATATCTTAAGCAATGGAGTTACAAGTACAATTTAGAGAGTAAAATATGGTATTCATACAAGAATAATTAGAGCTGCAATTCTCACTACACATTGCAAATTCGGCAAATCTTGTAATCTTCTTGTGTAATAAGTAGTTTAGAACTAAAGGATTTTGAACATTTTCGGGAGAATATTGTTTTTGTTTGGAAAATAAACATTTAACAAGACTCTATTGTTTTTCCGTCTTGTATTTTGGATAAAAAATTTAATTTATTTTGTCTCTTTTTTTCCCAATTCTTTGCGAATCTTAAATAAAAAATTTTATTCTAATTTTCTGCGTATTTTTTTTTACTTTTAATAGAATTTGATGAAAAAGTTTAATTTCAACCAAATTCGCAAGATCCTTCATTAATTATTATTATTATTATTAAAGTAAAGTAAAGCATACCCGGAGCAACTTATTGCTGTCCAAGGTCTCACATTAATAACTTTTCGATTCGAGTACAAAATATGTATCCAGCAGTAAAGGGGCCCTGTGTTGAATTTCTCTCGTTGTTGAAATAGCGGTTCTCGTGGTTTACCCCTCTTTGTACCTCAAATACAATAGAATTCTGCCTAGATTTGCAGTAAATTGCTTCAGTTATTTTATAACAGTAATAATAGAAAATAAAATTAAGCAAATTCCGAGTCGGATCTTTGTAATAATATTTTTTCCAAATGACGTAAAATCAACTGAAAAACAAACAATTAAAGAAAATCCTGCACGAAATTTTTGTTGTTTTATTTGAAAATAAAAAATTAGACGCTATTAAAATGTAGGGACGTAATTTAAAATGTTAAAATTCTTTTAAATTACAAAATTAATTTAAGTCCAAAATTAAATTTTTGGACTTTTAAGTCCAAAATAAATAAAACTGATTAATAAATATAATTAAGTAAATAATTTAATAAATTTATTAACAAATTTTTTTTTGTCAGTTCCTGGAAGACTTCAATATACTGATTGTGAACAAGCTAGAAGTGAAAGAAGTGCAATTTATGAAAATTACATAACACCAAGTGGTATTCAACATTGGTCAATGCCAGCTAAATATTTCTACAAAAGCTTCAATTTAAAATTTGTGGTATGAAAATATTGTATTTTTTTTATATTTCAAAATATACAATGCATATCATTCAGGATGTTAAAAATCATAATTTAAATTTTTGTTAAATTTTTTTTTAAATGAAGAGAACTTAAATGTATGAAAAAGAGTAATGAATAAAAAGAAGAGTATGAAAAGGGAGAATTTAGAAAATATTATTTCTTTATTATTTTATTTTTTTAAAAAAAAATTTGATTTTCTTTTGCTTTGAAATATATTTAAATTTTAAAATTTATATTGCATATTTTTAAGGTTTCATAATAATTCATAATAATTTAAATTAAGCATGTGAATTTGTTCTCCATTTTACATTTAAAACAGGTGCTGGAAAATTCTTCAGTTAGCAAAGATCGATTCAGTTTGAAAATATTGCAGAAACAGAATAGGGGCTGGAAAAAAATTAAATAAAACGATCAGAATAAAATATTTTATGTATGTTTGCTAATTACAATTTCTTTTTTTATGAATTTCCAAAATCAGTTAAGATTGTAATTTGATTTAAAACCTTCAAATTCACACAAACGTTTAAAAAATGTCATACTGGGGTTTGACGAAATTATGCTAAAATTGCTATACAAATTGCGTAGATGCAATACTTTTTGTATGCTTGTGCGTAATATTTTCAGCATTTTTTGCACAGATTTCAGCATATTTTGCACAGATTTGCATTATATTAATTAAAAGAAACGGTAATTTCCTCCGTATAGTAGACATAGAGTATTTTATATGTTAACCATTATAGGATGTTTTAAAATCTAAAAATCAGTACTCTTAACACTGACAATAAATTCAATATCAATGACAGTTTTTCCCATGCACATATATGTATACAACTTGAGTTTCTCTTTCAATGAAAGAAATTCCCAAAAAACATTTTTTTTTTAAATGTTGATAGTAATCTTTCAATGATCTGCAAATTGTGGTAACTTTATTTGCATATTTATATTAAGAATTCTTCACAATGAATGGTTAATTTTTAAACTGAACTATTTATAAAATGTTGTTCGAAAATGAGTACATGCTGTTTCAGTTCTGAATACATTGGATTTTCAAATTTGAATTTTATTTGCTTCGAAGTTTGTTTTCTACACATACCAGCTAAATTTGCAGTAAATGCTGTTTATTAAATGTAATAAAGTAGTGTTAACACTATTTTGTCTATGTGTTACGTACAAACTGTTGATAAAACTTAAAAAGAGGGAAGCGTTTTTAAAATCTTAACACAAAATGCAATTACCAAATTAACTTTGCAACCCGTTCGCACGTTTTAAAATTTTAAACTGTCGGTAAGTGTTCATTATTACATAAAATGCAATAAATCTCAACAAAATCTCTCTCAAATACATATCCACGATAAGTTTTTCAAAATTAAAGACTTCATTTTTATTTTTCAAGAAACTTCCACCAATTTATTCGGAAGTTCCTTACTGCCTTTACTGTAAAAAATTACATATAAAGTACTTTAGGTGCATCATCCATAAAAATCCATTTTTTCCGTAAAATATTATGTTATTTCCCCCTAAAATATTCAGTAGAGTAATTTAGTGATTTTATGGTAATTATTACTGTAAAAATATTGGTATACTAGATTTTTGTTCCGAAACACGTTCCGGTAAAAATGGATTTTACGGTAAAAAGTACCGGTACTCTGAGTGCCGGTATTTTTTTACCGTAATTTAACCAGGAATTTTTTATAGTGTATGTTTAGGTCGTGACACATAAGCCCACCATTAGATTGAGAAATGTCCTTTAGTTTCTATTCCTTCCAAAAATTAAAGAAAATTTATTATCAATAAAGGTATAAATATGTAGGGGAGAGTCGGGTAGCCCCGCTCACTTAAGGAGTATTGCTTATATTTCTGTATAATATTAAGTAATAATCAATATTTTTGTATGTTTCTATTGTTTGACCATATAATTAAATAATGCAAAGAGAATAAACCAAAAAAAAAGAATAGTTTAACTTAAAAAATAGAAATTTAAAAAAACATGTTTTTCAGCTCTTTTCAAAATGCGTCAAAAGCCCCGCCCAGTTACAAAAATTATGTTTTTTGGCTGTTTTTTCAGGAGTAAATGAAAGTGACCAATGTATTGACAATAGATAAACCTCATTTATCATTTTTATCAAAAAATTATTTTATTTATTACATATTTATGTACTTTTAGTGAATTCTATCATTTAATAACAATCATTTAATAACAACAATATTTGTAGCTAAAAATGCATATAACATTCAAATTTGAAGCAATAAAATAATAATCTTTGCAACCGTACATTTATCAACGAAATAAAATTGGGCGGTGATACCTGACATTCACCGCAATTCAATTTTTTTGTAAATTTGTAATTACTCGAACAATTTTTCAAAAATAAACTTCTTTCTTCGTGCAAATTAAACCTAAGACTACATACTTTAATGCTGTATGTATAGAAAAAATTATTTTATAAGTATTAAAATGAAGTTTAAACGAAGCATTCAACCAATTTTTCTTAACTTCATGAATACTGTATTCAACATATTTTCATATTGTTTACCATGTTAACAGCTGCATAAATACTTGAAACTTTGAAAATAATCTCTTTTTAATATAACAATTAATGTCCGATGGCACATTGACTTGAGAAAATATTCTATACATATGAAATTGACGTTAGGCGGGGGTACCCGCTGGGCGGAGCTACCCGACTCTCTCCTAACTATTATTTTTTCAGCTAAATAATCTTTTAATTAAAATTTTCGTTTCTATATAGTTTGAATCCTTCAACGGACCTGCCAAGGTATGCTTCAGTAGAGATACTAAATACCCAGAAAGAGAAATAAAAACATGTCATGATTTAGCCAATGGAAGTGAGTACAAAATTCCTTATTAACATGCGACAGATTTTTCTTAGTGTTATTTATCTCAGTACAACACGATAACGGAAATTTCGAAATTAAGAAAGAGATGTGTTTAGTGGCCATAAGCTTTTGAAAATGAATTAGTTCTTATTAAAACTTTTAAATGCTTTTCTTCTTATGAAACTTTTAAATAAATAAACTAAAACTTTTTGATACTTTTACTTCTTAAGTGCTTCCTTACTAATGTTCAAATTGAAACTTATTTATATGTTAAAAAATTCGATAAATATATAATTTTGTTAACTATTGTATTAAACAGAAGAGTTTCTTACAAGAAAAAAAAACTAGATTTTCATGAGTTATAATTTTTTTAAAATTTTCTTCCACCTTTACTTTTATTTTTTTAAATGGTTAATAAATTATCCATGATTAGCTGAAAAAATAAATAAAATAAAAAAATAATGGAAAATTTGTTACTTTGTTTGGTCAAAACATGTGGAGAGGGTGGATTTCTTATATTTGCAGTTTAAATGACGCTAAAGTGTAATATTACATGCTATATTTGGTTGTTTTTAAATTTTGCTCTAATTAAGTGTACGCGTAAGCTCGAATATGCTTTCAGAAAATTGACTAAAGATTAAACCATAATATTGTTCAAATTTTCTGAAAACTTGATAAGTTGCGAAATGTAACTTGAACAATGACATGTGCAAAAATTCTGAATGTTTCTGTCTTTTAGATGCAACTAAGTAATTTGTTTAATAAGAGGTATTTAATTCATACATCGAAATCAAAATGCTCCATCACAAACCATTTTTGCAGGAGAAAAGTCGCCAAGTTTTAAGTGAATATCTGAATATCTTGCTTCCTATACTCTTTGTAAAAAGTCGAAAAATCACATGGGTGCGTACTTTCCTCACTCTCTACACTTTCTTCCTTTCTATTGCCATGTTTTTTTAACAAATCTTGCTATTTCCCCATGCCAGTATATTTCGACTACTTATTGAAATGTAAGGCCTTGGGGAAAAGGCAAGATTCACCAAAACCATAGAAACAAAGCGAGGAAAAGTGTAGAGAGTGGGGAAATTACATAAAAATAGGATGCCTATGCCATTTGAAAAGAATATAATGCAAAAAGAGCCTCGAAATTTTACCAAGGTAGATATGCTTAAATATCAGCAAAAATATCTCCGAAAATTTGCTAAAGTCGCCAAGATCAACAAGCTGGTAGTCAAGCTGTTGGTGATAGTGCATGACGTTTGACAGTAAGTTGTTTCGTGTGCTATTAAAATATGAAGTTTCGCTAAGCTAAAATTTGGATTTTTGAGAAAATGATACAAGATTGATAAAAAATAATTACAGATTCATTATTCCCAACCGATAAATATGCAAGTAACATGCATTTTCAAATAAAGCACATTTTTCAGTAATTTGGTGTTGTGAAGTTTTAAAAAGGATTAATTTGCAGCAGAGTGGAATTTAACTTGCCACCTTCTTAGGGTTGCAGCAGATTTGTAGCATTATTTGCGAGAAGACAAAAAAGAAATTATATACTTTAAAGAAAATGTTGTCAGAATATACCATTTTTCTACCATATAAATTAAAGATTTTAAGAATCTTATTTAAATATGCAAATATCAATACTGAAAAATACTCTTTTCTTTCCAGGTCCATTACAATTTCCATACAAAGATCCTTGCAAAGGTAAGTGTTTTGACAATAATATTCACAACGCATGAAAACAATTTATATTGCTTTTGTTTTCCATTTGGCAAAAATAATTTATATTGTTCTTGCAAATGGAACCATTATTAAATAAAAATGATTTTTTAAAATTAATGTTATGAAGAAGAACCTAAGACGCTTTATGCTACTTTTGCGTAAAATAACAGTAAATATACTTAAAACAGCTGTTTTATTTTGCGACGGGAAGTTCCAGAAATGTACGATTCCATTTTACAACAGGAAATTCATAAACGTTAATCTTTAATTTCTCTTAAACAAAACACTTTAAATTCTATTTGCACATACAATTGTATCAAAACCATACACTATTACTTCCTTTTGTTACATTTTCAGAAAAAAAGAATTTTATTTTTTAGAGACTATATTCTTTTTCTATTCAGTTCGTTAATAGTACTCCCTAAATATAAACTGAATAAACTGAATTCCAAGTTTATTTTGCCGACAAAGAAGTTTACAACCTATAAGAATTTGAGAAAATTATGATTCGTCTTTCAAACGATAAAATACAGTGACATTTTTATCGACAAACAAGACGCCGATTGCGCGCGTGACTGATAACAAATTTTTGCACTTATATCTTCTTTTTTTTCTTTTTTTTTTTTGAGCGATATAAAGAAGAATTTGTGTGCATCGAAGTTACCTCTACGAAACATTAGATACAAAAATATAACTTCGATTAAAATCCTCATTGCTTGAATTTTTCAATACTTTTTATTCAAATGAATTGTTAATATAAACTAATAGCTATAAAATATTTGTACTCAAAAGAATTCATCAAGATTCATTATTTTTCGTTCGCTTAAAATCAATAAATTTACGCATTATAGAAGCTTTCACATTAAAAGTTTCTAAAGTAAAGAAATTTCTATTGTGCAATTTCTAGATTAGTGATATTGAAAAAGCATCGATACGTCTTTACGATATTACGATTGAATTTTTCAATACTTTTTCTTCAAATGAATTGTTAATATAAACTAATAGCTGTAAAATATTTGTACTCAAAAGAATTCATCAAGATTCATTATTTTTTGTTCACTTAAATTCAATAAATTTGCGCATAATAGAATCGTTCACATTAAAAGTTTCTAAAGTAGAAAAATTTCTATTGTGCAATTTCTAGATTAGTGATATTGAAAAAGCATTGATGCGTCCTTACGATATTATGATTGAATTTTTCAATAATTTTTATTCAAATGAATTGTTAATATAAAATAATAGCTGTAAAATATTTTTACGCAAAGGAATTCATCAACCTTCATTATTTTTCGTTCACTTAAATTCAATAAATTTGCGTATAATAGAATCGTTCACAATAACAGTTTCTAAAGTAGAAAAATTTCTATTGTGCAATTTCTAGATTAGTGATATTAAAAATGTATCGATACGTCCTTACGATATTATCAATACTTGGCATAGATATTTTTAATCTATTGTGTCGGTTCGCACAATACCTCCTAAAAGAAAGAAGGCCTCAGCACAGGTTACCATAAACAAAATATTTAATCCTATAGTTCTCCAAACTTAATGACATATTTCCGAACTGCGCAACATAGTAGTCCGAACGTAGTGACATAGATCATTACTTTCCACTGCATAGTTTATGTTCGTCACGTCGGACTACTAAATTGATCAGCACTAAGGCTTTCTATCTTCTGGGAGGTGGTGGTTGGCATCGATATTTCCATTTGGAAATAACCTGGTTCTAACTATCATCTAGGCCCAATAGGCATGGGCCTAGGCCTCTCGGAGGGGGCTCAAAAATTAGTAAAAAGTCTAACGAAAAGAGGGATAGCTTTGTGTTGGTTTAAGTACTAAATAAAAAATAATTACAGCATACAATAAAAAAATAATTCAGCTAATCAGTGACTTTTAGCAAAAATCACTGATTTCAATTGTTTGTGGTCACCAAACTATTTTTATTTTGACATAACATTGTTTTGTTGTTTTATATTTTGCTTTAATATATAGATGCGCAAACTTTATCTTAGAAAAATAATCTTCAATTGTCTGCTTTCCAAATTTCTTAGAATGTTTATCTTGATTCATGCAATTCAATAGATTCTTTTCTATGACTAATTACTCGAAATATTACGCAAACTTTAGTAATTTAATTTCAAAATATTTTGTAAGGGGCCCGAAGAATTTGGTGGGCCTTGGGCCTGAATTCGTCTTGATCGGTCCGTGGAAATAAACTTTCCAGAAAATATATTATAATACATTATTTGGTGATTTGATGATGTTATTGCTCCAGTAAAATCACTAGACTTTAAAACAACACCTTTTAGGAACGCAATTGGCATCAAAATAGATAAGAATTGTTAATAAGAAAGAAACATATTTTTAGATTAAGAATAACTAAAGAAATTTTATCCTATAAAAATAAATGCAATTTTAAATTTACCAGTTGTATTGCAGTTATTGATTATTATTTTTTTCAAGGAAATTATTTATTAATACCTAGAATACACGACATACAGATTGTTTTTGTTAATTAATCAGTTTAGCATTAAAAATATGTAACAGATTGTAATTTATTCTAGTAATCAACCTTTATTCCTTAAGATGTATGGAGTATTTGCTAAATAAAAATTTTAAAATTATGTTCGAAAATTTACTCATATTTATCAATATTTTAATTAATAATATGCAGGAAATGTGTGAATAACTTGATATTTACGAGAACATATTTTAAGAAAGTAGAAAATAGTGCCGCATCTCTATCTATAAGTTGACCATTTTTCTTAGTTAAACAAATGCTCAGCTTACACAGGTTTCACTGTATTGAAAAAAAAATTTTTGCACTTCGTCCTCAAAATATGCTCAATAAAACTTTTTCACAGATACAAACATTTCTACTGACGTAAGCTTCATTAATATTGATACAAATATCACTATTGATGTTGAAAAACTCCATTAATTTTTTATGCAACTATCACTATTGACATTGAGAAACTCCATTAATATTGATTCAAATATCACTAATGACATTGAAAATATTTCATTAATAGTGACCTAAATATCTCGTTATTGAGAAGCTCCGTTATTATTGATACAAATAACACTATTGATATTAAAAAACTCAATTAATATTAATACAAATAACACTATTTATATTGAAAATCTTCATTAATATTGTTTCAAATGTCACTATTGATATTAACAAGCTCAATTAAAATTGATACAATTTAAACTATTGATGTTGAGAAGCTTTATTTATGTTGATACAACTAACCTCATTGATGTAAAAATTTAAAGCATGAATTTTGATTTTTCAAAATAGAAAAAACTGTCATTCAGAATTTAAAAAATGTTGAGACAAAATTTTTTATGAGTGCCATATTGAGAAGGAATACTGTTTCTTTAGAATAACTTAACAGAGTTCTGCTTCATTTTGATATCACTTTATTCACGTTGTTTTGTTCACGCACCCCTGCAATAACTATATGTAATAATAATTAAAGCAAAAAATAATAATGAATTTTAAAAAATATTTTTAAAAATTTTTTTAATATTTGTTACCATTATGAATATAAAACTAAAACAGTATTTATATGTTCCTTGAAAACATAAAAAAATTGAGTTTATGAGCAAAAAAAAAAAATGTTTAGAAAGTACATTCGAACACAAAAGGGAAAAAAAATACTGTTTTTACAACCTTCAGCTTTATGATAGAATAATGAAAATAAACACCTCCCATCACATCTCGATGGCGATACCCCAATCCTCCCAACTTAAAAAGACTATCAGTAAAATAATTTCTGCTTCAGCTATTTTGCTCTAGAGAAAAAAAGCAAACAAATATTAGTATGCTAATTCTAAATGGTACCCATAGGCGCCAGTCTTCTGAAAAGAGCTTATCTCATTTCTTATGCTTAGCCATTAAGCCATTCGTTCTAAGGTTTCAGGATCTAATGGCTTTAGTGAACTTCTTTTCTATTTTTCTAGTATCTTTTCCTGTTTTGTTCACTGATGGAAGTGATATGAACCGATTCCTAATGGCTTACTGGCTTCTTTTATTTTCCGCATATTAGATATCAATATTATTTCAATTTTAAAAAAAGAACTTTTTTCACAATAGTAATGTGAAATTTAAAATATTTTTTTTTATGACTAAGGCACTTAAAGGCAGACATGAATTTATTTAGAGTGGGGTAATATATTTTTTTGATTCCTAAATCATTTGAGAAGTGGGCATTTAGTCGATAGATGCGTGATATTCTTAGAATCTCTCTTCAAATTCTTAATTTCTCTAGATTTTTGGACGCATAATGAATGATTTTGGACGCTTTTGAAAGAAAAAAAAAGTGGAAATCCAATTGAAAAATTTCAACTAAAGAATAAACAAATTGAATTTATCTTTTCTCCATTTTTCAAATAATTAGACTACATTTGCATTTGTATAGTTTAATTTTATAAGAGACATTTATTTACACTTTTTAATTTCATTTCTCAATATAGTTGTATCTCTACTCTGTGGAAGCATTTATGCTACTTGTATAGCGGTTCGCATGGTGTTTTTTACTACAAGTTTCAGTTAATAATTTTATAATTAATTATGGAATGTTATTGTTTTTATTTTATAGCACTCACAATACTGCATATCTTCGTAGGTTTTAAAATTTCTGTGCAGCTAACAGAATGTAACGTGAAGTCGAACAGCTGTTCTTCCAAATTTTTAATTTAAAGAGATACAAAATACCATTTATATTCTATAATATTTTATATCCTTTTAGAAGTTGTTTATTTTTCTGCATAGTCGTAACACTTGTCGACTCATACTTGTAGGCGCTGTGACAGTATTAGTTTGCCCATATCATTCCAGCTCCCCTCTTTGTCCTTATGAAAGTGTTGAATCATTGATTCAACCATTTCTTAGGCGTGTGGTCGTTTGAAATCTAAGTTGATGGACTTTATAGTTGTTGAAATGGCAATGAACACAATAAAATACTGTAAAACTTTGGTTAAAGGAACTGGAGAAAAGGAATGATCAAAGGTTTAAGTGTTGTCTTCATCAATCACCAGTAGCAGTTTTAATATAACATTCAATGTGCTGAAACTCGCGCTATAGTTTAGGGCTTGTCATCCGGTAACTACCACTTGTTCACTGATTTGAAAGAATATTTACCAGTAAGGTTATTATGCTTCTTGAGTTGCGATAAAGTGAAGAGCTGGTATGACATGGACGTGAAATAACTTTCAGATCTAAAAACATACAGTGATATATTTACTAATTATCGATTAAAATGAAGGAACATTTCTCTTTTAAAATTATGCAAATATTATCGAAAACATACTGATTTTCGCATTTCTAAATAAGTAAAAAAAATGACATCTTTATTTTTCTGATTTTCCCTTAATTAACATTACCTTCAAGATGAAGCTAAAAAAGTTAAGTAAAAAGTAAGCTATTAATTATGACTATAACAGTATTATATCATATAATTAATATTAAGGTATAAAAAAAATGAACAATACATTACGTTGCATATTGAATGTAATGCAAAATAGACAAGATAAAGGAAGCTATGCTTTCAAAAGTTAAATTTTAACTAATAAATAACTTAATTTTTATGTATGCTTTTTAATTAGTAAATAAGTGTGTTCGGTGAATTTTTAATTCAATATCAAAAATTCCAATTGTTTAGTTTTAAATCAGGTATTTTAATATTTTAGTTGTATCGCTTGTTTATGTCATGCTAAATGTCATCATTAACTTTCACTCGAAGAAACTAATTTGTTTTTTAAATTTTTATAGGTCTTACTGATATTAGCTGCTCGCCATTTTATTTCTCAATCGTTGGCTTAAACGAAACAGAAACCCGAACAACAAGGCAGTTCTGTGATGATAAAACTACAGGTAAAACTCATTAATATTTTATTCATACGAAAAACTTATTTATTTTACTTATATTATTATTTTTACACTTTGAATGTGATATATTAAATTTATTTCATTCATTTACTTATTTATTTGCAGATAACAAATGTCAGACTATGGATCAGATAAAATTCAAAATCAGCCACGAAGGTATGTCGATATCACTAATGAATCAATATTATTATCGATATATATCGAATGATATCGATATTATTATCGATATTATTATCGATATTGAAATTTTCTAAAATATATTCATGCTTGTTGAAATGTAAATATTCAATATAAGCTTACTTACAATCTGTTTTTCACTGTCTAAATTTCAACTGGATGTTAAGTCTGCTGTTTTAGTTTCATGCTAGAAAAATCAGATAATCGAAACTCTGCTAGTAATATCTTTAATATCACTCATTGTTCTAGAATTGAGTCAATCAGATTATGCAGTAATACAATTCCAATATGGTAAGAAAAAACTTCGACCCACACATCCCAAGCAATTTCATCGCTAGATTAAGGTCGCTTACCGTAAAAATAAATTTATGCTCGTATAGCCCATGAAAATACAGGTCTGCCGTAAATTGTTCGCAAGAAATATATGGCCTCTGACCGTAAATTAACTTTATGCTGGTAAAAGTAATCTTCAGTTAAGGCTCTAACGTTGTTTAAGACTCAGGCATTTTGTTTGTCAAATTAAGGCGAAACATTCAAGTGTTGTCATCTGTTGATGAGTGAATACGTTTGTTGTCAGTAGTCTTTTATGTAGAAGGAATGCAACAGAGGTGTTCTTCGTTTCGAAGCCATAGTGCTTGGAGTAAGATGCTGTAACCACGATGGAAAAGGATGTATTACACTATGGAAAAGGATGTACTGTATAAATTAAGGATCAACTTCACTAATTTTACGAAAATTCGTTACAATAACAGGCACCTGCCTTTTCTGTCAAATAAGGAAGATGGTTGGATAAATAACTGTTAATTTTACTTATTTTCCAGAAGTTCGTAACTATTTACGGGCACTGACAATTTTTGTTAAAGAATGGAGTTAGTTGTATCAAATAACAGCCAACTCTCCGAATTTTAACTAAATATGATTTTTTAGAGATGCCATAGACTTATGAGGTTTAATAGAAGTCCATGTGTAAAATAGATTAGACGAAAAAAACATTATAGTCACTGCTGGTGCATAAAGTGTTCATTTTATTGCGGTAAGATACTCAGGAAATGTGTGTTGCACCATTATTGAGCATCTTTAGTTCTGTGGGCTGGAACAATATCTTGCAGGAAATTTAATTATTGATTCATATCGTGATATGTTGCGATAAAAATATTGATTACAAACTTTGTCCAAACCATTACTTCTAAAATTGATATGAATAAATAATCTGTCCTTATCAGGCAATTTTCTATCCGGTCATTATCAGGTTACACATTCTCTTAAATATGCACTTTCTTTAAAATATTGATTTCAAATTACTTAATTATATTTTTAATTGAAAAAATTCGTCCAATTTTAATTTGTTTTTCAATTTTTTTAGGTATCAGATGCAGTGGATCTATGGGTTTATTAGCTACACCAACATTTCTCCTACTAGCATTCATCGTTTCTTTCTTGCTTTCTAGGAATGTTTGAACTTTTCACCTCAATAAACAATTATTTTAAAATTGTAAAATATTTTTACGTCCAACAGTTCTAAAAATAGGTTTCAAGCAGTTTTTAAAAGATGAACATCTACACTGAACTTTTATCTACACCTATTAGCCATGCTAGGTGTAGCCATCCAAAAAGTATTTCTGCAAATCCGTGACTTGTTACAGTATTATTTCATTTTTGCACGTGTGTTAACTTTAACTATTTTTTACTAGTTTTTTTCTTTTTCATGTGTACATATTTCTTGTTTCTGTTTGCTTTTGGAAAACACCAATTTGTGATTTTATGACTGCCTAAATATTAATCAAATATATTTTTCTTAAATTGTCATTAGTCATTTTGTATTGTGCAAATGTGTAATTTTGGTTTTTAATAAAATTTAAAAGTTTTATATAACAGTACTTTTTTCTTAAAAATTTTCCCCATTCCCTTTTACCCTTCATACACTGTTAGAAATTTTCCGGGATAAATGGTTGAATAACAATTTATGTAATTGTTATTTTTTCATATTAAAACAAAACAGCCAAATAACCATAAATAAGATGGTATTCAAAATGCTAACTATGAGAAAAATGGTTTATTAACTGCTTTAAGCTAATACCAGATTAAACAACCAGAGTTTTATCGCACCAACTATGCCCGCCAAAAAGTTCCGTGTAGTTTGTATGGCTTATATGTCAATCTCCTGACCGACAGAATGGATAATCGAGTTCCAGCTTTTATAATACACTATTTCCCCCATTCTCTTCAACATATGAGTTTCTAGTGTCTTGCACACATCCAATTAATGACCCTAGTAGAATATTATACTCTCATTCGCACATAGATGGCAGCATCATAAAGCTGTTTAACACAAAAAGTCTATGATAGGTAAAACAGCCAAATAAACTAATTAAACCACATTCCACGGTTCATTTGATAGGCACAACTCAACCGCATTGCTGATTGATTTTTTGTAAACGGTTTCAAAATCGTAAAGGTGAAAAATGTTCTTTACCGGAAACTTTATGGTAAATTAGATGAACCGACTGTTGCCCATTATTTTACCGTAAGGTAAGTTTAAGGTTATGGGAAGTATACTTTCCACCAGCTTCATCATTTCTTTTTAAATGTTAATGGAAATCTAATTTACTCCCTATCATTGGTGGTACCATCTGCTGATAACTTAATACAAAAAAATACAATGATAATGCTGATAACTTAATACTGAAATACAAAAAAAAATACTAATGGGGGTCTTTGTTTACATAAAAATGGGTAACAGTAAAAATTTGCATGGGGTCAAGAAGAGAGGTCAAACTAGAAAGCTATTTTTTCTTGTAATGTGAACCTTATTATTGTTTCGCATCGAGTTTGTTTGTAGTTACCCTGATAAGAATATAAGGTTCTTTGAGGTAGAGAGATTGTAGAAAAATACACCTGAGGTAGAAAATGAGGTTAAGTTTTGCACTGAAAATAGCTACAAACTGATTTTCAATCTCATTTACACCTCATAAAATCAACCTCATCTCATTATTTTCAGCAAAATAACCTGTACTCTTCAGAAACAACCTTTCGAAGCTGTTGCTCTAATAAGGTAGATTTCTGCCAACCTCAAGGTGAATAAGGCAACTGAACTTCGATAATGAATCTTAATACGTTGATTTTTGAGGTTGTTTCTTAAGACAACTTCAAATCAACCTTAGCATCTTAAAACAATCTCTAATGAATCACAAAAACACTTTAATTTTTTGTAAGGGTATAAGCTCGGAATTAAGGAATTCGGTTATTTATGAGCACAGAAATTTAAGTTTATGCCATTTCTTTACAGTGGATAAAATTTTGGAAATCCACTCACTTTCTCACCAAAAAACCATTGTCTTTAATCTCAAATTACTTTTAGGTATACGTATAAAGCTAACTTAATTTCGTTTAATGCATCAATTTCAATCCCGAAAATACTTTAACATAACATTACTAGGGGGAAAAATGCCCTCTAAAGCAGTAATTCTCAATTGTTTTCGATATGGAACGCTAAATAATCGACATTCTTTCGACAGAATCACGATTTTATAACTAAAGTAATTGCGAACGTATTTACCAATAAAAGTTATTTTCAAAATACTCAACCAAAAGAATGGTACTTTTTCATCGTCTTATCATTAATAATCCTAAATTAAGTTTTATATCTGACCGAGAGCCGATAAGCCGAATATGACCGATAAGAGTCGAATTATGGTTTTCGCTGCAATGAAAAATGAAAAAAAAAAAACTGCTGTAAGGGTTTGAAAAAGGCTATTCGAAAAACAATTGTTTCTATAGTTTATTTTGTTTAGTTTATCCAGTTTATTTTGGTTTGAACAGCGTGATGGGAAGTACTATTGCAATATTTTATAAATGCATGTCCTTTTTATAGTTTCTTTGATATATAGTTATTTCAAAAATAATTATTTTTTCTTCAAAGAAATGGCACTATTTCTTTTTCATTTGTATTTTACTTTAATATCGTAACAATAATCAAATTATTAAGTAACAACGAATTATTTATTGGATCTAAACATAATAATAGGTTGAAAATTTAAAAAAAAAATCTGTTTAAATAAGTCTTAATTCCCGGAATCCGTTTAACTGCTCCATTAAACCCTAAGGCTCCGCGGAACACCATTTGGGAACCACTGCTAGTAAGGAATTTACTATCTTAAATCCAAAATAAAATTTTGAAAACTTTTAGCCTTTATCTACCCAATCTTCAAGAATAAACTACTATAACAAAATAAAAATATTTTTGTGGGTCAAATCTTTAACAATTTTATGTGACATTGTCCTTAAAAGAATACTATGAATAGAATCATTATACGAAGGACACAGCTAAAGTTTGTTAGACATCTTTGAAACTTCACAAATCTTGGCAAAGTCTTTAACTTTTCATTTAATATTTTGGGATATAAAAATAACCCGCAATGCTACGCTGGCATATTTTAAGATATTCCGGGAATACTTTTAGTTTTATCTTTTTATAATAAAAGGAGGAGTTTATGTATATCT
The DNA here is from genome assembly GCF_982258835.1 of Parasteatoda tepidariorum. Taxonomy (NCBI): domain Eukaryota; kingdom Metazoa; phylum Arthropoda; class Arachnida; order Araneae; family Theridiidae; genus Parasteatoda; species Parasteatoda tepidariorum. The sequence goes on along the minus strand of NC_141756.1, from coordinate 90,932,287 downwards.
GTTTGTCCTCCTTACAGCTCCAGAATTGTTTGTGTAATCGTTCAGAAATAAGAATAAAGGGAAATTTCAATTCCCTGTTCTAAAAATCGATCAGAAAACTTTCTATCAGATCATTTAAGGGAGAGACGTTTGAATAAGTATATTTTCTCAAGGATTTAGTATCAGCTATTTTTTAATATTAAACTGCAGATGGATCTGTTCTTTTCTCTTTTTAAACTATTACCAGTGATGATTGCTATCTTACAACTCTATTTAATAAAAAAAAGGTGCTCATTTCACGTTTCTTAATATTTAAATATTTTTGTTCGCTATATCAGGTGGTATCAATATAACGAACGCAGATGGCATGTAATGTCACCATTTTTTCTTAGATAAAACTCTCACTTTTGGTGATTCATCAATCCATGAGCTATTTTTCGCTAATTTTGAGAATCATTTCGTCATGAAATCAAATATATGACGAATCATTGCTGTGAATGTGGGAGATTGCTGACTGGGATGAAGACTATACAATCGAAGCTAGAATGACGAAATGAACTGACCGGCTCGAATGGTGATCAAGGAGTGGACCTCATACCAGGAAGATCCCGGGTTCGAATTCGGGCATAGATGTAATTTCTATCGATTTCTCTATTTGTTCTTCTTGTCTTGTTGGAGTGACACTGATCCACCTACCTGGTGTCCCCGAAAAAGTAATTAATGATACCGCCAGTTAAACACTATGAGGTAGCAAAAGAAAAGAAAAAAAAAGAATGGCGGAATATTTCTTTACTTTTAACGAAATTAGTTAGCTAGGAGAAATGACGATAGTTATTTCATCACTTTAATAAAATGTTCTCTCGGAACATATTAAGAAAATGGTTTCGTCAAAAGCAAAGAAAGTTTTGTGATAGTTGAGTATCCAGTTTTTACAGTGCGAATTCGTATTTTTAATGTTATCTGTAATCGCGTATTTATTTTGTCTGCAGTTACATTTTTGAAAGGTGTTTCTAATGAAACTAAATTATTTAAAATCAGCAGTATCAAAAAACTATGTTTTAAAAAGCAAAATTGATAAAGGAAAATAATAATTGCTTTCTGAAAATCGTATAAAATCACTAAACTATTATTGATGGCAGTGATGCTTAATTAATTTTGGTGATTTATTCTACTGGTGTTAGGGTAGTAGGTGATGTCTTAATACATTCTAACTATAAAAATACAAATATTTATTGTATGTCACGTAATTGCGGGTTTTATGGCTCCTGAAAAGGATAACTGTAAGATAAAATGCTTGATATTGGTAAATTTTTAGTAACATAAGTTCACCATGAGCAGTAGCATTATGCAAAATTATACTGAGAACAGTTAATTCATATTTTGATAGGCTGAACTTCTAAATACGTGTTTTGATTAATCTAATAATGTAAAGCCACCAGGAAGCGTAACAAATAAAAAATAAACTAAAAAATTTAAATTATATAAAAAAATTAACTGGGAAAGTATTTCTCCTTAGCTTTGTGAATGATTTTGTAATGTTGATAAAACAATTTAATTATGTACTTTTTCCCCGTACACAGAACGGGTGTTCAACTAGAATAAGTTTATATTAATAGTTAATGATCAAATGTTTTTGTATAAAATGAGATGTCCTTCATTAAGAAGAGGTCTAACTAACAGTAACTATTAACAAATCTTTTAAAGATGGATTTTAAAAGAATATTTGTTTTAAAATTTCATTCATTTAAAAAAAATAATACCAATTTTTTATTTAAGAATTTTTGATGAATGTTGAATTATAATATCTTATAATTCAACATTATATAAGATATTATAATTCAACATTCATCAAAAATTCTTAAATAAAAAATTGGTATTATTTTTTTTAAATGAATGAAATTTTAAAACAAATATTAATAGTTAATGATCAAATGTTTTTGTATAAAATGAGATGTCCTTCATTAAGAAGAGGTCTAACTAACAGTAACTATTAACAAATCTTTTAAAGATGGATTTTAAAAGAATATTTGTTTTAAAATTTCATTCATTTAAAAAAAATAATACCAATTTTTTATTTAAGAATTTTTGATGAATGTTGAATTATAATATCTTTCAGATTCTTTTCAATCTTAATACGGTGCTACATATAAACATTATATCGTTCAAATTTAATGTAACATTGATATGGTGCTAAATTTGATCTAAAGTACTTCTTAAACTTCATTAACGGATAGTAATGATTCATTTTGAACAGTAGCATGAATCAATTTGAGGCTTTAAGGTTTCTGGAAAATTGTATCTCCGTCCTATAATTCAAGGTACTGACTTCACTGTTCAACATTGAATTGATTTTTTTAAAGTGCAGAACGACAATCTGTAATTAAATTATTTGTATGATATCATATAATTTAAAATCTGTTTATAAATTTATGAAAAAATCTATTCGATCTTTCTTACGTCCAGAAAATGATAATAAAAAAAATAATTCCAAAAAATGTTTGAAATTTTGTCGTTTTAAAAAAAATAATTTTATTCCCAGAAGCAAATTAAAATATCAAATTTTGACATACCTATAAAAGCGAATATCGAACTGGATTGGGATACAATATGGCAATTGTATCCTAATCCTGCGCTGGAGCACTTGAAAATTGTATAGGAAATGGGAAAGGAATGGATTATTTTTACAAAACACCTATTTAAAAATTAATGAAAAAAATAATAGTACTTTTTTTATTTACTCAAAAGCAGGTTACAGTTTTAAAAAAAGAACTGAAGTTGATTAAAAATGATTCAAAAAATAAAAAATAATTGCAAAATTTCACTTTCTACCTAGAGTCGAGTTAGAAATCAAACATGTCGTACATTTTTTTCTATTTACTTTTAAAAATAAAAATAAAATCAATTTAAGCCTTGAAAAGATTTAATAACATTCTTAGTTTCAAATCGAATAAAATTTTGGTCACCAAAACTTTTTTTAACGAAAACATTTTAGACGCAAATTTATCTTAAACTCATCTAGTAGGATTAGGATATTTTGGATTACATTGAATATTTCGAATAGAATTAGCATGTCATGATACCATGATACCGTTGGTCTAGATTATGTTGGCCTTGAAATTATGGAGAATAAATCTCCATGGCTTCTTTTGTCGTATTTGGTTGTATAGTTTAACATTCTGGATGATCAGATTATCTGTTAGTCAACATCTTTAGGTCAGTACACTGCTGATATCCCTAGTTTTTTTTCCCTGATAACGATGACTGAAAATATGAAATTGGTTCATCGGAGTAGAAAATATGCAATTGGTGTTATAAACACTCATACTGTTGATTCATTCCTAATAGTCTGCAAAATTACCTGACTTAAACCCGTCGAAAAACTGTGAGGCATTTTGGAATGCCCAATAATCGCCAAAATCAGCATCTCCGCTATTTAAGGTTGTTCTTGAAGGCTCCACGTAATATGAAATGATGCTTTTTCGCGAATAATATGCTATTTTTATAACTGCTGTGAGTTGGCAACTCTTACACATGACAGTTAGGTCAAGTTTAACCTATCTAAGGACAGCGCTGTCTGAACTTATTTTGAAAATGTCGTAAAACACAGTTTAGTAAAAATGAGAAGCGTTTGGGGTCAATTTTTTTAATATTTAAAAACTTACTTCATTACCTGGGCTCATAAAAATTTGCAAAAACTGAGAATAAAGCAATGATTTTGATTATGTACAGCTAGTCGGTAAAATGTCACCAAATTGGTGATTTTTAAACAAGTTTAATATCTTTCAAAATATTTATGTTATTTGTCTATTCTAAAGCCCAGATAATTAAGGCAAAAATATATATTTAGTTTAAAATCATCCCATTTCTTCAAGTGTAAGGCACTTAAACTGTGGCTTTTTTACTTTCCTTGGCGGCAGAGCTTTGAAAAGCAGCTTAGTTAGTGGTTTAACTTGATGAGATTTTAACATCCTTAGTTAGTGGCTTAAACTTGATGAGATTTTAACATCCTTAGTTAGTGGCTTAACTTGATGAGATTTTAACATCCTTAGTTAGTGGCTTAAACTTGATGAGATTTTAACATCCTTAGTTAGTGGCTTAACTTGATGAGATTTTAACATCCTTAGTTAGTGGCTTAAACTTGATGCTACACGCTGGTAAAAGCTTGTGGACTAACCTAACCAAAACTAGATGACTATCAGCACTATACAAAACTGAACTGTACTGAGCTCCGTCTGACTGTGCTGAGCACTGTACTGAGTTACATTTTACAAAAATAAACTTTTAATGCTGCTTTTGCTATGGCATGACGTGAAACAACGCTTTTTAGCGAATTCCATTCTATTTATATATAAGTGTTATGAGATTTATCAGTTGTTTCTGACTGTTGAGATCAATTTTTACTTATCTTTAGCCAGCGCCCTCTATGCAAATAATAAAAATGGTGCAAAACGTCAGCAAGAAGAAAAGTCATAGTTTTGTGAAAATTGCAAATGTTTGGGACCTAATATTTTAATACTTAAAAAATTTCCCAACTTTGTGTTAACTAGACTCAGAAGGATTTTCAAAAATTGAGAATTATGCATTGATTTTAATCATTTTCCTCTAAGTAGAAAAATCTCACCATATTCGTGATTTTTATTTACAATTTTTTTAAAAATTTAAGTTGTTTGTACACGCAGAAAAAAATTCTAGTATAATTTTCATACTGTGTGATAATGACATTTCTAGTAAAAATAAAAATCATTCTTCTGGTTAATAAAACTAAAATATACGGTATTTAAACCATTCATTTAGCAATTTTTCCGTTCGGTAACGGTTTACCGGAAATTCTGGTCTTCAAAATTATAGTCCTTATTACTACAAATTTGGTAAAAAATATAAAATTGAAAGGTAAATTTAACCAAATATTTGGTTTTTATACCCCACTCTAATATTTAATGTTAAAATTATCAAATTTTGCTATATTTACCATTTTTTTATCACATATTATAAAACTATATTTTATTGCTAATTTCACCAAAATCATAACCTAAGCGCTTCGGTAAAAATTACCGAGTTTTTTGGTGCGCCCATAGAGTCAGAAACACGGTAAATTTTACCATATTATGGTTGTTTTGGCCATACCTTTTTTCTCGATGTACGTTTTAAAGTGTAGCTAATTCTTTAGGGCAAAATGGTAAATATAGTTTAAGACTATAGCTATGCCTTGAGTGTACGGCACTTAAACTCAAGCTTTCTTATTTTCCTTGTCTAAAGATTTTCGAAAAACACTGTTAATAGTTTCTCCAAGGAGAAAAAAGATTTTTTTTTTTTGTTTGACGATGTTTGATTATAAAAGTTTTGCTCTTTCTATTATATTCTTAATGCTTATTATTTTATTTATTTATTTTCAACTGAAATGTGATATAAAAAAAAACAATTCAGGCATTATAAAAATCATTCTTAATAATGTTGTCACGAAATTAAAACAAGCAGAAATGCTGTTATAAATTTGAAGGGAAGAAACATTTTAACTTTCTTCTTCTTCTGATGAAAAATAATGTGAAAATAAAAACCATGACTATCGGAATGAAGTTTAAAATAATCTCAAGGCATGTGTTAGTATAATTAAAACTGTCCTTTTATTTCAGTATTTAAACACATTCCTAATTACAATTCGTAATCATATGAATAAAAATGAACTAATTTACTTTTCGAAAGCTAATTTCTTTCCAAAAAATAAATAAATAAATAAGTATTAAAAATAGCCAGAGACATTTATAACAAAAGCAAAGTTATATAATTATAGACCATTTATTAAAATTAATTTTATATTGAACAACTTGAAATAATTTTATATTGAAATTGCAATCAAAATTTAATTAAAATTATTTATGAATCAGTTGCAATGAATTTTAATTATTCCTTATGCGTGGCTGTTAAAAAATTTATTTATCCCATCATGCGCGCATCGATGATTAAAGGTAAATAAATACTTATCAAAGTTTTATTAGTTTTTTAAATTATAATATGAAGGAAAATTAAAAGTAAATAATATAAACTCTTCCCACTTTCGTAATTTTAATATTAAAATTCAAAAACAATATATCAAGTTCAAACCAAATAAACTGGAATGAATTATTAGTCGTAAATGTCTATGCTCAAAGGCGTAAAATGGTAATAAATTTATTTTCATTACAGTTGATAAAGTTTCAAACTTTATTCCTCACATAAAACGGATTGTTCGTTTTGATCGTCCTGTTTTACTTTCTAGTTATACATTATTCCAAATTTAGTATCTGGAAGAAGATAAATATAGTATTTTATTTAAACTCTTCTAAGAGTCATACCCACTAAGTCTTTTTGAATATTTACAAGAAAAATCTTTATTTTAAACTGGAAAACTTAATAATAATGTCATAATTAATAATCGAAGTTATTTTCCAGTTTCAGGATATTCTAAATTGGGCTGATATTTGAAATATCTTAAAAAGATAAATTTGGTATTGCATTGAATTTTTCGAATAGTTTTATTCTGTACTAGTTGGCTGCGCTCCCTGCTCGCTAACGCTCGCCAACCCCCGAAAATTGCTTCGCAATTTTATATGGTTTGCTTCGCAAACCAAGCTCGCTACGCTCGCTACTAACTTAGGTGCATTGCAAATGCACAAAATTCTTAAGAATTCAAAACAATCATTCAAATCCATATAGCAACTTTTCAAAAAAAAAATTTTCATCCTTTTAGTAAATACTAAGTCATTAAAATAAATTTGAATTCAAATAAATGACATGTAATTCGTTAAACCTATTAGAAATGTGCTATAGTATAAAATCTTAAGATAAAATTTCTAACTGATATCTCTTTAAAAAAGTTAAAATTTTGGCTATAATTAAGTCTATTAAAAATTGAAATAAGTGAATTGCAATGGAAAAACCTGCATAAACAAATCAATTCTAGTAAAACAAATAAATTCGTGATATAAATCAAAAATCGTCAAATAAATTCGTAATATATAAATTCGTGAAAGAAAGCGCTTTCGACAAAATACTAAAATAGAAATCTATTGACAAAGACTACTCACTTCTGCCTAGCTTATGCTCTCTCTGATTATTTCCGTTTCCGTTTTAAAAAGTGCTACATGTTGAGCCATCTCAGCTAGATTTGGCATGTGACATTTTTTGCGGCAATCATTGGTCGATTTTTCAGCGTTGTCATTCGGGGAGTTGTAATGAGGCTTTTTTTTGTCGCCGTGTAAGAGAAATATATATATATATATAGATAATATTGAAAATATTTTCATTAGAGAACATTTCAAATATTCTCTAAATAAAATAGTTTTATTACTTAATTATAGTTTTAATTGTGTTTGCAAAGCTAAACATTTATAGAAAACTTTATAATAATTTACATTTTCAATTGAAATATGCATCACTTTATCTTTCAATATTTTCAGCGAGTATAGTATCGGAAAAATTTGAAAATGCATTTAATATTAAACACATTAGATGCATTTTTCATATAACAACTTTTTAAAAAAAAAAAATTCATCTCCTTAAAATTTCATTAAACCTAAACATATTAGATTCATTATCATCAATGAATCTAATATGTTTAAGTTTGCCTAAGCATATTAGATGCATTTCAATTAGGACCACTACATATTAGATGCATTTCAATTAGGACTGCTACATATTAGATGCATTTCAATTAGGACCGCTACAATTAAATGACAGGACAACAGCTCTAAGAAGCCCAAATAATCCGTTTTTATCATCTAATGAATAAAACAACTATTAATGGTTTGATATGTTTTGGATTATAACATACCAAAACGATATATAATAATCCAAATCTCATGAATTTAATTACAAATTGACTCTAAATATAGTATTATATTCTGTGACATAATAGTGGAGGTGAAAAGAATGCGTCACTATTTTTCTCCACTGGGTTTTGTTTATTCTATTTTAATTTGCATGATTTCCTCTAAATGAAATAATTTTTTTATTTAAATATAGTTTCAGTTGTGTTTTTTAATGCTAGATAATCATATATAAATTAGCAAAAATTTATGTTACGAATAATTTACGTTAGTAAGTATAAATTTATCACTCTCTCTTTCAATAATTCAGCCTATTTGTCAAAAAAAATTGGAAAATGAATCAAATATGTTTTGGTTTGCCTAGGACCACTATAAAAATAACAAGACAGCAGCTCTGAAAATTAAAGCACAAAAAGTCTTTAATGAGTAAAACAACTGTTAATGGTGCTCCAGAGCAATTTATCACAATCCAAACCTCATAAATTTAATTACACATTGGCACAAAATGTATCATATACTGCGACATAATAATAAGGGTGAAAAGATTACGTCACTACTTTTTCCCCACTGGGTTTTGCTTATTCAATTTTATTAATTAGTATGATTTTCCCAAACTGAAATAATTTTATTGCTTAGTTATAATTTTAATTGTGCTTTTTAATGCTGGATATTCAGATATAACTTTGCAGAAATTTACGTTTTTAATAATTTACAATAGTAAATGTATATTGTACCACTTACTCCTTCATTAATTCTGTCTTTTTATCGAAAAGAATTTAAAAATGAATCCAATATGTTTTGGTTTGCCTAGGGCTGATATAACTAAATGACAAGACATCAACTCTAAAAATTAAAGCAAAAATAATCCGTTTTTATACTTTAATGAGTAAAACAACTGTTAATGGTGCTCCAGAGCAATTTATCACAATCCAAGCCTCATAAATTTAATTACACATTGACACAAAATATATCATATTCTGCGACCTAATAGTGGGGGCGAAAAGATTACGTCACTACTTTTTTTTTCCTCCACTGGGTTTTGTTTATTCTTCCTCCTCCGGAACTGAGAGAAATGAGAATCTTAAAAGAACGAGCAATTCTCTCTATTAGAGAGCGATAAAGTAGCCAACTGTGGAAAAAGAAGGAGAAACTGAGTGAAAAAAGAAAAAAAGAATATTGTCGGCAAAACATCAACGCCGATCTTCATCTGTTCATTTAAAGTTAGAACCGCGCTGGTTCTCCTATCTAGGCGAGCGTTGACAGCGCTCCCGCCCGTATCCTTATATGGCGGCTGGAACTATTTTAGCAACAGTGCTCCATGGATGTAGCTTGCTTGAAATCATGACGACAACATCTCGCCTTTTCTTCATTAAATCTCTTTCTTCTTGCAACCTGAAATCTCTACCTGCGAGCTTATCTCATAGTAAAGTTCGACAAGTGTGTCTCACGGAATTCTTTTTTCCCATCCCGTTTTATTGCTTGATTGATGGCAGCGTCTAAACCCTATTGATTGTGAAATGATGACTTCATAGTTATCGTTTTCTTTCATCTAAGAGTTTCGTTCTTTTCAAAGAATTTTATTGTCTGACTTTTGTTTAGAAGTTTTATTTTTGAAGCAAACGATTAAATATTTTTTTTAATTTTTCTTAAAGAAAACGATATTATTTTTAAAATTTTATCGTAGTTAAAATACACAATTATACTATGCAATTTGTTTAAATAATTAAATTAATTTAAAACGGTTCCCATAATTTGTAGACCTCTCGTTCTTTTAAAAACATCGTTGACTGCCAAGACAAAAATTCCTTTTTTGCTATTAGATCCGATTATAGGTTTTGTATGATGAATTTTGATATAAACAAGATATTTCTGGATAAAAAAATTGGATTTGACTTCAAGGAATACATCATAAAGTCATGTGAGTAAAAAATTTAATTTTTTTTAAAGAATATTATTGTTAAATATACTATCACATTTCTGAAGAAGATATAATTTAAAAATTTACTTTATTGGTAATTTAAATTTTTAATAACTATTTAATAAATTGTATTAAATATTAAATTCAAATTATTATTTTATAGACTCGATAAGATTTGGTAAAAGCCTATTATGAATATCCATCTTATGATTTGAAAACTATTTTAAATAATTTAGTTATTGTAACTTAGTAGAAAATTAAACCATTTACTTTAATAGATGTGATAATTGCCATTACTCTTATGTAATTTTTTTGAAAATAAATATTTTTAATTATTTAAATTTATCAAGTTAGAGTGTTATTAAAATTAACTAAAACAAAAATATCTCGATTATAAATCAAATAGAAAAACTTATTTACTTTTGATTTTAATAAAGTGATTAAAATTGTTGTATAAGTTAACTTTAAATATAATCATAAACATACTTACGCTTGGTTTAACGTTAGCATGCTCACTAATTATGTGAGCTGCCATTACGTAGTGACGTCAGTTACATTTTATCATAGTGCAGTCGTTGATTTAACTCGTAGTCAGACAGTACACGCTGTAGAACACGATCCATGCTGCCCTGATCCTACTAAGCTTTCTGCTGAAGAATGTAAAGCTGTTCATTATGGATTGTGCTCACCTCTTTTAAAACTCCCCTCTTTTTCAATACCACCAGCTTCAACCTCATCTCCGCCATCCCCTGTGACTCCTAAAGGTAGTCTTTCATCCCCTTTGTCCTCAACTCCCAGCTCACCAGGAACACCAAAAGGAAACATTTCAACTGTAGGTGAGATTTTCAATATATCTACACCACAAAATAAAACCCCTTCACCTTTGTTTACTCAAAAGACACCCATTTCAAATCCACAAAGTCCATCAGTAGGTGATATATCCAAAATGACTTCACCAACAGTCGTAACATCAAACTCGGCTAATGCCAACAAAGTTGACATAGAAGTTTTGGATCCTGTCAGCTTGCTAGCTGTTGATCTGGAAGGTCAGCTAGAAGCTCTGGTTAGCTCGTTCGTTGCTCAAGATAAAGTTCGTTTGGCTGCTCGTAAAAAAGCAGAGTCCGCAGCAGGAAACTCAAAAACTTCTGCTGGCAAAACTGTTTCTTCAATCAAAAAGTATGATAAGAAAGTGAAAGTAAAAGATGACCGATCATCCGATGATGATTCGCTTTCTAGTGATGCTTCATTATCTGGAAAGTCAAATGGCTCCAGTAAAAAGGCTGTAACTCAAAACCAAGTTAAGCCTTTGTTGCCTGACACTACAGACATTGCAGGAGACACATCGCTAGAAGGTGCTCTTGACCAGATGAGTAAGCATTTAAATACCTTTGCCGCTTTATATGAAGAGAGTTTGCGCGAAAGGGCAACTTCTCCGCCTTTGAAGTCATCAGTTTTCCCAGCCTTAAAACCTTCTCCGGAATATCAACAAACTGGTGTTAAAGCACAGATTACAAAATTCACTTCCAAAGAAAAAGATGTTTTACAAAATTCTCCTTCGAATTCTCTTGAAAGACGGCAAGTGCAAAAGCCTAGACCTATTGTTCAGGATGCATACCTGCCATCTTTGGATCCACCAAGAAGTGGTCCACTTACTTTAGATGCATTGCAAGAACTCTTATTGAATTCATCAGCACCCGAGCCAATACCTCAACATATTCAAACTACTGTTTTTCAAAACTCTAGTCTTTCTTCTGTGTCTTATAGCGAACCGGCTTCCTCAAAAAATAGTTTACCAGCAGCAGCTAGCCATTTTAACGAAAATTTAGTCCCTTTTATTGGAAGCGAGACCGGAAGAATAGTTGACCAAAGTAAGCCTTTGAAATTAAATGCTAATGATATTTATAACCCTCAAATTGTTCCAAAACCTGGACAAGAGCATGTCCAGTCAGCTGTAGACTATGCCATAAATCGAATGCAAAATGTCCACCAAGTAAATTCTAATAACGAAAACAAGGCAAAGCCTGTCAAAAATGGCCATCTAGTCAGCGAAGCTAAAACAATGTGGGAGAATATCTCCAACCAAAAATGGAATGAACACTTTGTCACAACAGATATTGACAGTAATATGGCTGACCCTTTGCGGGACTCATATCAGAGAGGTGGCCATAAAAGAACTCTCTCTATGGAGGGACTTTTGGATGTTCCTAGTCCATCAATACCTCATCCTAAATTGACCACTGCTCAGAAGCAACACATCAAAGAGAGATCTCTGTCACCAACAGACCGCCATTCACATACACCTATTCGTCCATTTTTAACCAAAGGTTCAGTTGCAGAAAGAGTGTTACTATTTGAATGTGCTCCTGACAGAGCTCTGGAAAGAACATCCAGTGGGAATAAAACGAAGTCTAATTTGATTAGCACATGGAGACCTGGGACTAGTGATGTACAGACAAAAACTCAGGTAAATATTTTTAATTATTAATCCAGTACTAATACTGTATTTTTATTATAATGCTTGAATATTTATCTGATGAAAACGTATAATACAAGTTAGCTACGTAGTTCGTTTTTATACTCTCTAACTGCTTGTTGGGGCTTGAGATTATCTCATGACACGGTTGTTTGTTTTTATTATTTATTTAAATGCTCATGAAATTGATTCAGTCATTGCATTTCAAGAATATTCTTCCCTCTATTTAAATAAATTTCTGTAGTAATGGTTAATAATTTACAAGCTAAGGAACAAAGGTTAGTTTGAAAAGATCAATAATGATTACTTTTCTTACCATTCTTAATAGATTAATAATTATTCTTAATAAATAAACTAAATTTCCTACACATTTTGAATTCAATTTCGGCAATTTAATTTAACATTTTGTGTACTATATAAAAATTTATTAAGATTTTATTTTAAATAAAGATATTTTTAAAAAGAGTTTTTGAAGAATATCAATAAGTGTGAAAAGATAGTAACACACTTCCAATATAAATACACGTATGCATAACTATATTCTGTGATATTATGCATGAGACAGTTTTTAAAATGAAAATAGTTTGTGTGTTTATAAAATATTTTCCTATTCTTTAATTGAAATGATTTTTTTCGTAATAATAAAAATAAAAAACTAAATTATTCCTTACTAATAATGTAACTGTTATTTTATTACATACGAAAAAAGAGCAATATTTTTTACTATATTTTCTGGCATCACATTTTTTTCCCTTTGTGGAATCTAAACCTAAAAAGCACCTCACATATCGGAATTCCCTAAATCAAGTCAGTATCTTATCTTGGAAGCATATTTCGTCAAGCTTGTCAGCTTCTTTTCCCTCATAGTAACAAAGTGAAGCATATAGGCTCACTCAGTAAAATGTTGCTAAAATTAAGTATCTTACTTCCAAATTTTTCCTCCTGTATAAAAAAGTAGAGTGTTTGTCCCAAAAATACTCTGTAATCTTTATGAATTATTCATTTTGCATTTTTAAAGTGTATGTAAGTTTATCGTTAATACACAATTTAAAAAGTATTTTATCTCAATGCTTTTGAATGCGTTATAATAAAGTATGTATTCAAAAGATGAAGTTATGTATGACATGTGAAAAATTATTACCGTCATAATTTACCGTTAAAAACACATGAATAATTCACGCTAAAAAAATGTAGTTTTCAAAGCTTTATTCCTAACACAGAAAAAAATTAATGGGTTTGAGTTTTTATTTTATTGTACATCATAAAATAAATTAAAGTTCTTAAGCTGCAGAATTAAATGCAATTTTCTCAGTAACTCCAGAGCCTCAGAAAGCAGCCTTGCATGTTGCCACAGGAGAGATCCTAAAATTTATTTTTTTTAAATCTCAAGAATGTTTTTAAAAATTGAGAATTAAAAAAGACAGAACTGTAAAGATTTGAAAAAAAGTTTTAACTATCAAACAAACTTTATTTCAATGATTTTTAATGTCACTGAAATGTTTAATAGTAAATTAACTCACAATTTAATTTTTAAGAATAGCTACTTTTCAATATTTTGTCGTTTGTTTATTTTCTTTATGAAACTTCAATGATATTTTTAAACCCAGATCCTTCTTTTTCTTAATCAGGAATTAATAATGGCTAATAAGTAATACAATGGGTTCAATTATTTCTTTAATAATGAGGCTCAACGTGAGACCTTATTTGAGAGCCTTATTTGACCTTATGAGACCTTATTTGACCTTATTATTATTATATTTCATCCCTCCCTACTTTCTGACAGTAATTGTAATTTGATGATCAGTAAACACTGCATTTGTTAGTAATTTTTGCAACAGTATAAATTTTTCAAAACATAACTTTTTCAAAAGTGCACGTTTTGTCTTAGTTAATTATGTAGTATTAAAAAGGGTATTTACTTCATATATTATTTGTTTATATATTGAAGATGTCGAATTAAATATCGAAATAAAGTTTTCAATGATTTTAAGTTTTTCAAAATAAAGCAAATAAATAAATGTTTATTTTTTTTTCCTGAATCGTGGAATAAAATATTGTTTTATTAACTTACTCTACATGGAGTTTATGTATTTTTCTACACCACTTAGTTCTTTAAATTGAAAAAGATATAATTATATGAGTTTCTTGGAGAAACTAGCTAACTTCACCAATTTTGTAATTCAAAAATATTCCTTTGTTTTAAAAAAATCAATTTAAGTACAGAGACTATTTTTCCCATGGATAAACATTAGACATATAAATATATATTACTCTTCATCGTATTTTAATCTTAATACAGTAGTTTTTTTATCTTAAATAATTTCAGAATTAATTCCAGCTTCAAAAAAACATATTTGATCACTATCAATCACGTATAACATAAAGTAATATAACTTAAGCATATCATCAAACATGACTTAAATTATCAATCATTTCAGACTTTCTTCTAATGCATAATACCTCAAGTGATACGTTCTTTTGAAAATTGATTTCGGTGTTGTTAATAGTTGTTATGCATTTTCATCACTATTTAATAATAAAGATATGAAATTCTGATAATACAATTTCGAACTTTCATTGAAAAAAATTCTTTTTTTTTCATAAAAAAATTTAATTTAAAAATAATACTTTCCTGAAAATATGTATTTTAACCACATACTCATTAAATAATTGCTTACCTAATCAAAACCCTTAAAACAATTACAGCATAAATTAAACATAACTTAAGTGAGACTTAATAACTTAACTTAATAACATAAATTAAATAACTTCTATGATGAGAAGTTGACCTTAAGTGATACGTTGATTTTTAAGTTGTTAATAGCTGTTATGCATTTTTATCACTATTCACAAATGTGAGGTATCGAATCACGATAATACAATTTTGATCATTAATTGAAACAAAAAAAAGTTCTTAAAAAAATTAGTTTAAAAATAATATTTTTATCAAAATATGTATTTTAACAACACAATCATTAGAGAATAGTTCTTTGCGCAACCAAACCCCTTAAGACACGTACAACATAAATTAATTATAACTCAAACATAACTTAAATTTATGAATTCAATTTAAACTTTCTTCTCGAGGTGACCTTAAGTGATTCGTTCTTTTGCAATAGATTTTTATGTTGTTAATAGCTGTTATGCATTTTTATCACTATTCACAAGCGTGAGGTATCAAATCATGAAAGTACAATTTGCTCACTAATTGAAACAAAACAAAAATTCTCTTTAAAAAATTACTTTAAAAATAATATTTTTATCAAAATATATTATTTTAACAACACAAACATTATATAATAGTTCCTTACATAACCGAAATCCTTAAAACACGTATAACATAAATTAATTATAACTCAAGCATAACTTAAATTTATAAATTCAATTTAAACTTTCTTCTCGAGGTGACCTTAAGTGATTCGTTTTTTTGCAATTGATTTTTATGTTGTTAATAGCTGTTATGCATTTTTATCACTATTCACTAATGAGAAGTATGTAAACCTGGTATAAAAAAAGGTTTATGTACCTGTGGTTGATTATTAAGTTGGAATAGTGTTTGCTGATTATCATTCAGATTTGCCTTCCCACGCCTTTCTTTTCATTTTCATGTGGTGTGGAAATGGTGGGCGAACTGCTCAGCTTGTGTGGTTGTCTTTAAGGGCGGTGATTACATTATCAATGTTGGTAAACAGTACAGGGTCATACAAATGACTTCCTGGCAGTAGATACGGTTACAAAACTGAGAAGATTTTACGAACGATTTTAGTTTAATTAATAAATGATGAATACTTGCTGTTTTTATTTGAAGATCATATTTCAGTTCGAAATCATATGCGTGTAAAAAAAATCCTGAAGTGTTTCTGTAATGAACTCTGATCTTATTAAGGCAAAATAATTCTGATATCGTTTGGTGACGTATGGAAATGATTTACATCATCAAGCTATAAGTTAATGTTATTATTTAGTTCAACTTTTAAACTATTCTTAACACATGTTTGCTAAGTTCTGAAAATTATAATGAGCTAATAACAATGCGATAATTACAGTTTTTTTTACATAATATTTCAATTTAATGTCATAAATTACAATAGTAATGAATTTGATTGAATTAAGAAATTGAAATTACTAACAATTTCTACACAGCTTTTTACTTCAAAGTTTTGAAGATATTTTGCTTGCTAAATCCGGCGAATAAAAGTTTTTTTTAAAATTTTTTATTAAAAAAAAGTGTAAAAAAACAATTAAAAAAACAACGTAAGTGCTTCGTGATATATTTCGAGAAAAGTGGCTTGACAGCTATTTCTTTCTATTTCTATTGCTATGAACACTAAAATGGAATTTCGAAAAACTGATAGAGCAAAAGCTATTTTTGAAAAACGTAACAATAAGTAACTTATCATTTACAGATGCCAAATACACAAAAGAACTCATTGAATATTTTGTTGCTTACTTTGATTGTTTTATTGCATGGCATTTTATTCTAGAATGTTAAAATTATTATTATTATTAAAATTATGAATTACTGCATAGCAGCATTATTAAAATTATTAAATTTTTGAATCAATAAAATATCTTTTATCTTCAAACGATAATTTAAATTATTTTATTATTTTAGAAATCAAAATTTATAGGATTGTTTAAAATATAATTATAAATAAAAACTTTTTATTTTCAATATACATATTTTTTGTTAGAGAGTTAAAGTTCTTCCAAAAGAAAATTTAACATTTGTGATATGACACTAATAATACTTGCGAAAATGTGTGACATGGGATATGACATTCTTAATGCTATCGATATTTGAGAGCTAATATTGAATGGTTTACGTTTTATTAGTTTAATATCTCTAGTAACAAGTTTCTTAAGTTCTCCTAACTGTAATAATTTAGAAATCCTTAACATTGTAATTTTCAAAAATATGTTGAAGTCTTATGTACATAATTTATCTTAAGAATGTTTAGGTCAAATTTCAATTAATGGGGTTAATATTTTCTTTTTTTTTAAATATATTTTTCTTAAAATTCGTTTAGTTTATTTGTTCGTTTATTCGTTACATGTTACTTAAAATTTCTTTCCATTATACTCTAGTTATATAATTTTAAAAAAGTGTCATATTTATTGAATGTGAAGAAGAAAGTATTTCAATGAATTTTGAACAATGAAATCCTGTTAAAAGCGCTAGTTTACGATAAAAGAAGACAGCACAAAATTTAGATTCGTCATTAAACAATTAAATAATTATTTAAATTACTTTTTGACTATGGAATCCTCAATAAAGATTAGTTTACAATAAAAAATATAATGTAAAAAATAAATTGAGTAATAATTAAGTAAGTAATTATTTCAATTACTGTTAAATAATGGAATCCTATGATAAAAACTATTTCGATATAAAAGGATAATATAAGTTATATCATCGGCATTAAGTAATTAATATTTTTAATTATTTTGCATTATCTGATTTCTTATAAGATTCACATCTACTTATATCTTTTCTAGAAATGCGTGTCCAAGACTCTCAATATTATTCAATGTCAATTTTTACATAAATATTGTTTTTATCCTCAATTAATAAGTAATTTAACAAATAAAACTCATGTTATATTCCAATTAATAGTAAATGCTCTCAGCATAAATAACATAAATGCAATTATTACTTTGAGATTGTACTTAGTTAATGAAAATAGTTGAAAACTGCAGTACGATTCAATTCCTACTATTAGTTCACACTCTCCCTATATATATTTCCTATATATATTCCCTATATATATTTCCTATATATACAATCCTTAATAAATTACTTTTTATTCATACACTCAAGTTCAAATACATTTCTTTAAGCTTGTGGTGGATGACACTTAATGTTTATACAGTTTTTTCAAATATTAATTCATTAACTAAATTTAATTAATTAATTTTAATTTTATACGGGAATTTTTTTTCTCTTATATAAGAGATTTACTCTTATATAAGAAATATATATACGATATTTGTAAGATTAATAAGATATTACAAAGAAAATCTTTTTTTTGTTGTCCTGAGAAGGAATTACTTTAAAAAAAAATTACGTCACTTGTTTACATTATAACTTAATATATTCAGTTTAATTATAAACATTTATTCAAAACCACATTTTTCGCATTCGGGGCTGATTTAAAAATGCTATATATTCTAAAACTTCTGAAATAATGCATCAAATTATCATTTTTTCTCCTTTATTGTACATTTTTTTCCTTCTTAACTCGAGACTGAACATTCTAAATGCGCCCAACTTCTTGTCCATGGACATCCGCTCACTAGTGCATTACAAAAAGACGGCAAAAAAACTAACCTAATTTTAGAGACATTAAACTTGATCTCGAAGCAAGAAGATAAAAGAGAGCACGCGTCTCACATTCAAATGAGCTACGCCGTCTCATCGTCATTGACGCGTTAAATAAGTAGACTAAAACAACTAAACTCGTAACTTTTCCACATTGCAAACGATAGTATAACCGAGGCGATTAACATGGGAAGACAGAACTGAGCTGGAAATTCGAGAACAACGTAACATGAACCTGAATTGTTTTGTAAAAAGAAAAAAGAAAGTCCAGGCAGTAACAGTGCTAGGAAAAAGTAGCCTTGACGACAGCGTTGAATCGAGTTGTTCCTTGGTTTTTCTCTTAAATGGCATAGTACAATGTATACGCCCCATTAACAAACCGACTTATAAACTTACTACGTTTTAGTTCGAATTTAGCATAATCACAGGGAAGTATTAGGTTCAACCTTATTAGATAGAACTGAAAAAAATAAATAAATTTACGTACCATTTAATATTTATTTATGAAATTTGCATATTATTGTAAAATAAATTCCATGCTACGTAAAGATAAATATATTTCTTGTCATTTTATTAATCATTCTCATATTTAGCATGAATATATTAATACTTTTTAAGTGAACGATATTTTCTATTTAGATAAATTTATCGTTTGATACTTGTTTAAAAGAGCAAAAGATATTCGTTTGCCTTTTTGTATTTATTTAAAAGAGATTGTGCGGAACATTTTTTAGCATAACAGGTAATATTATATGACAAAGGAAAGCTTTAAAATCAAAAGCAAAATTTTCTTTTCATACATAACGTAAATAAATAAATAAAAATTAGCTGGACATGTAACAATGCAAAATAAAACGGAATTTTTTATAGAAAAAATTCCTAAGTTTGAAAGGAAGAAAAAACAAGATGGCGTTTAGAGTTGTTTCTCAGTTTCTCTTTTAAACGGTATAACAATGTGAACGCCCACTGGTATATCGTTCCATTGACTTACATTTAGGTTTTCTTTCAAAATAATAATAAAAAAAGGGCGTTCATAGAAAGGGCGCACGCGTGGGTGCTTTAGGTCGCTGTCCCTTGCGGACGCCTCTCACGATGGATCACGTGGCTTGGTTGTCCCCGAGTTGAGTAGCTTTTTTTTTTCTACACTTATCGACTCTTTCATCTTCCCCTTATTCTTAAATTAGAAAATGTCATCTTCATTAATGAACGCACGTATCATCCTCTGTTAAGTGAATGATTCGTAAAAGTCAGACTCTTGCAAAGAGTTGTGTAGTATGTTCTACATCGTGTTTGATCTAAATGTTCTTTCATAACTGAGAGTGATATTTATTTACCGTTATTCGTGTTCCTTTAATTTGATTTTTTTTATTTATTTTATTTCAATTTTTTTTCTAAATATTTTATTTCTAAACTATTACTTAATAGATTTTGTTTGTGAAAATATTATTTTATGGTGTTTTGAATTTCAAAATAGATTTTCACCTTAAATTTTGTTCTATGCAAGCGTAAAAAAATTAAATACTTTTATAAATTTATGTGTTAACTAATGAATCTGAAAAATTTCGTATGATTCAAAGTCGCATCTTGTTTTTGTTGTTGTTGTTGTTGTTTTTAGAAGAAAATTAATGTACCCATTTTTTTAAAAACTTTTTCATTATGTTTCCTATATCCAATTTATAAATGAAAAATTAAGAAAAATATATTAGATGAAATTTATTTTCTTTTTAATTGTTCAAAATTGAGGAACATCACCTATCCATAAGAAAATACATTTAATTTTTTTTCTCCCAAAAATACGAAATAATGTAAGACAATAAGAAAATAATCTATTTGTTTTCCAAAATAAATTTTTTGGTAAATTATCTGCTTATTGTACTATACCTAATTCAATAATTCATTTGTGTGCTATACAGGAAATTATTTTATAAATTTTTTACATAATATAGGTTAGTTAATTTTATCTAAATGACTCACTGACATATGTAAGCTATAAAAATAAATAAGAACTCACAAATATAAAAAAAAAACACTTTATCTAAGAAAAATAACTATCTTAAAATTCTTCTGCATTAGGAAAGTTTTTTATGCACTTTGATTACTACATGTTTAAATTACTAAAAATGAGCATCATTATCTTTGCTGGTAATTAGCTAAAGTAAACACTTCTTTTTTTGCCTTTTTTTCTCTTTTTTTTAGTTACGCCATTAATGTTATAGTTATGAGCTAAGTTTGTTCTTTTCCGAACAAGAATTTTTTGAAGCAATTTTTTGTAAGCACTAATTGATTATTATATTATATGTATACATTATATTAAGCAAGCTCTCCAGAAAATCTTATTAATTTATTGATTGAATATTATCTATAACAACCTCTCTTAAAAGTTTTAAACATAATTATGTTTTCAACTTTAGTAAACTTTAATAAAATCCGTTTATAAACCTCAAGATGGGTTTTGTAAAGCTCAAGTTTCTAAATTTGTCACTGATTTAAAAAAACAACATATAGATGAGTAAAAATTTTATAGTGAACGTATACAAATTAAATCATTTTCAAAATAAAAATATGTATTGCTTAAACTTAAAAAATTTGAAATGTTCAGAATTTAGTTAATTTCAAACACCCCTCTATACGCTGAGAAAAAAATTGCGGTCAAAACTACCAGAATACGGTAAAATTTACCGTGTTTCTGGATCCACGAGAACACCAACAAACTCAGTGATTTCTGCCGATGGACTTAGGTAATGATTTCGATAAAATGAACAAAAAAATATGATTTTATAATAAGTGATAAAATGTGGCAAATATGGTAACATTTGGTAATTTTATCATGAAATCTTAGAGCAGGGTATAAAAACCATATGTTCTATTATATTTAGTTTTCAGTATTGCTTTTTTTACTAAATGTGTGGTAATAAGAACAATATTTTTGAAAACTAGAATTTTCGGTAAACCGTTACCATAAAAGCGAATTTATTTTCAATTTTGCATTCTTTATTAAATGTGTGTTTATAAGAACAATTATTTAGAAAAATTGAATTTCGGGTAAGCAGTTACTATAGGAGAGGATTACTTTTCAGCTTTGCAGTTTTTACTAAAAGTGTGGTTTTAAGAACAATAATTTTGAAAACTAGAACAAGCCGACTAATAAAAAAAACTTAATTCTGGTTAATAAAATTAATATATACTGTATTTGAAACAATTATATGGCAATTTTTCAGCTCATATGATAACGGTTTGTCAAAAAATTTACTTTTCAAAATTATAGTTCTTATTATCACACGTTTAGAAAAAATTCAAAACTGAAAAGTAAACTTAACAAAATAAATTGTTTTTATGCCGTACATGAAGGCATTAAGATAAAATTGCCAAATTTTGTCACAGGTTAAAAAATTATATTTTTGTTGTTGCTGTTGTTGTTAATTTTGCCTAAATTATTGCCAAAGCACTCCGGTAACAGTTACCGAGCGTTTGGGTGTTCCCATAGAGCCAGAAACACTGTAAATTTAACATATTCTGGTAGTTTGGGCTGCATTTTTTTTCTCAGTGTAGAATACTCGCAGTAAAATAAAATATTTGCGAATATTTTTAAGAGAGTAAAGTATTCTCTAAATATTAATTCATTTAGTCATTCATTCATTCTCTAAATATTAATTCGTTTTCTAAGAATCCACGTGACCCACAATTTTCCAAACTCCACCATAATAAAATAGTTTCTACTCTTGTTTTCATTTTAAAAGTATACATTAATGCGTAAAATTTTTAATCTTAAAATTCTTTTACCTTTTCTGTTATTTTTAAATTAAATTTTAATTTAAAAATAATTACATTCTTGAAAATCAATTATAAAAATCATAAAAATAATAATAAAACAATTATATTTTTGATCATGGCTCAGTAGTTTCTTCGGATTTTCTCAGGTCATTGACTGTCTTGCTTGCATCTCATTCCTTCGTTAACAGCACAAATTATTTTCATAATTAAAAACCACCTCATTAAATATGCAAATCTTTTTCTAAGGAGATTTTTCAAGCTCTGCAGGTTTTTCAGGGGGGAAAAAACGAGGTGTATAATTTTTTTTATCAGGGGTTTCCTGGAAGTGAACCACAGACTATTCAACCTTTTCTAGTTATTCTCATTTAAACAAAAGAGAGCGGCATCGGCGTTGTGAAGTTTACGGGGCAATGATTTTCTTATCTTACGCCATTCGAAAATGTATTTATAACAACCTCTAAATAGAGAAGTCTTGTTCTACGACGTAAAGGATTACACAAGATTTTTTTTAAACTTTCTTGATAGTTCGTCATTTTGAATGAGTTTTGTCACCTGAAAGCATAATAATGGATTATATGGCACATACTTAAAGCTAATGGTAAATTTTAAATCTGAAGTAAGATTTTGATTTATATTTGTTCAGTGCAGGGTTTTTTATAACATACTATGTCCGTTAAAATTATCAGTCAATATTTGATACATAATATCACTAAAAATTGCGATGGGTAATATTTTATTTTCATTCCATAAAGCAATTTTCAAACGCAGTTTTTTCATTGGTTGCTTTAATTAGTTTCACTGTTGTTCTTATTTTCTCATATTACTTAATTACTTTTATTGTGTTCTATCATTTGTATGATATGTGGAAAGTTGTTGTCTTTCTTCCGCATTGTTAGATTTTCATTGCTGCAAATCTTGAAAGTGAAATATCTTATTTTTTATAGTTGTGTGTCAAAGTTGGTTAGATAATTGCTATTCACCCTATATACCAATATTCGTATAGTATTTATTTCACTATTTATGTTAATAAAACATAGATATTTCTTATGAAATGCTACATTTGAAAAAATGAGCTGCATTTTGCATTTTTTTAAAATCTTTTTAATGCACATTTTAATGCAAATAGACCATTTTAAAATTAGTTTTAATGCATTTATTGTTTAATGAATTGCGCATTTATATTTGCGGGTGAAAAATATCATTATTAACAGGTCATAAACTGGTGAAGAATTTACAATTCGAACATAAGACTCTCTCTCCACTTCTCTTCCCTTTTTTTTCTTCTTTCTTTTAGTCTCAAAATTTTTCTTTTTTTACAACAATATTTTCCAAACAATTTTAGTCTTACAACTTTCAAGAATTTATTTTTAAAACAGTTCGTAATCAGTTAATTAGTTGGTAGGCAAGAAAGTACTATTACCCTTAGATACAAAGCATAAAAATTATAGTTTTCTTACATTCATATCATGAAAAAATAACGATATAGCTGGTAATTAACGATTATCGTGTTAAATATTTGTTATTAAAAAATATAAAAGTGCGCAACTAGAGAAATCTCAATCTTCTATTTTCTAACTAATTCAAAGTTGAAAATAAGGAATACTCCAGTAGAATATTCTCTGTACTAATACATAAGTACCAATTTCCATTTACTTTACAATCCTTTTTTTTTTTTTCCACATGTGATTCATTCAAAGATTAGAGAATAGTAAAATTTAACAATAAATTTTACAATTCACTTTCCTTTGGAGGTTGATTCATGTATATAATGTTGTCTATTGCGCATTCAAGTGCATAAATAGTTCACGAAAAAATTTTGAGCACGCTAAAGTCGAAGGAGAAACGTATATACGAAACTAATAAAATGAAATTATCTTTTGCGGTTTTCTTAGACATTAATTCCGATAGGTTTCTTTTTTATTTATTCTCTTTAAATATATTTTCAATGTAAATACAAGTAATTTAATGTTTAATTCAATTTAACGAGTCTAAAGACACATAAACTTTTATGACATAAAAATCTATTTGAATGCAAATTAATGAACATTGAATTTGAGTTTTATTACTCATAAGCACAACTATATGAAAAGATAATTATCTTTTTATGGAAACTCTTAGATTTTAAAATTTTAAAAAGTGCTGTGATTTTTCATGCACATCGTTAATGCATGCCGTTGCATTTACCTAGGTATACATTTCTAATTATGCGATACCAAATGAGTACATGTATAAAATAAATACGAGATCATTTATAGCCTTTGATTTAAATAACTGAACGTAATATTTTTATCAAATTGTAAACGATTTAATTTTTTCTATAAACGTCTTAAGAAAAAAATAGTGCGGTAAAAACTACAAGAATATGGTAAAATTAACGGGGTTACTGGCTTTATTCTGATAGAAAAACCAATAGCTCGTTAATTTCTAACGAAGTGCTTTGGTAATACTGGTAAATTTAAAAATAAAACATGGTACTATAATGTGAGATAAAATTAGACAAATATGGTAAAATTTGGTAATTTTATCTAGATACCTTAGAACATGGCATAAAAACCAGTTATTCGGTTACATGTATTTTTGAGTTTTGTATTTATTACTAAATGTTTGATAATAAAAACTATGATTTTGAAAACCACTATATCAAGTAAAGCGTTACTAGATAAATGGAAAATTTACCAAATGAATTGTTAAAACACCGTTTATTTGGGTTTTATTAACCAGAACCATACAGTTCTGCAATTTTACCACAATTTCTTTATCTGTACGTTGTTTGCTTACTTAAAAATAATGTTATGACTAAGATTTTCAAAATGCAAAACTTTCTTCTAGTTTTATTTCTAAAAGTAATACTTCTTTGACTAATTTTTTCACAAGTTCTCAAATTATTTATTTATTTTTAGTTTAATGCAATCAATTAATATTTTGTCCGAGCTATATGTGAAGTTATGTATGGCTTGAAAAATAATATTTGCAGCTAATTTATTTTTAATTTAATACACACTATTTAAATTTAATTTATAGAAATAACTTTTCATTACAGTACCAAAATATGTAGATATCTAGAAAAATAGAAAAATTTCCTTGCAAGGAATGATGTTTAAACAAAACAATAAATTATTCGAAATGACCGAAATAATTACAAAAATATTATGAGTTGAAAACAACGCTTTTAAAAAAGAATAAAACATGCAAAAAATTTAACAACATGCAAAAAATTAATTTAATTTGAAAAATAAATTAATTAAGTACAAACTTTTTTTGCCTTTTTTTATTATAAGAATTATTTAATTGCAAACGCCGTCAAAAATATATGAACAAAAATCAATAAAAAAAACTAGTATAATTGAACCATTTTATTCCATAAATTTACTAGTAACCTTGACTGGTGTATCACTATTAACCTTATTTATTTAAATATTTATTTAAATATTTAGTCATATTATCATGTAAAATGATACCAAGTTGAACATTATTATATTTTGAATATATACGATACAATTTGAACATTATTATATTTTGAAATTATAAATTATTAAAAACTTTTGCTGCATGTTGAACGTTTAAATATTGTAAATGCTTGTAGAATATATCATCCAAATTTGTTGAACACTTTATTAGATGTCTACATAAATCTTGCACTGTTAAAAATTTTAAAGCGCATAGAACCATAATTTCGTTCAAATTTCATGTACCATAATATTATGGTACTAAGTTTAATTATAATATTTCATAATCGTTTATTCATAATCATAATATGAAACTTAATACCACTATATTGTAGTTAAAAAAACGCGATGTAATTCAACATTTGTCAAAGTTTGGACTCCTCGTCAAACAATTGAACTTATTGAGAGTGTATAACCGAATAATTTTTCACATTTTTTCACATTGACGATAATTTCTTTTAAGTTAGAAGAAAATATCATTCAAATTAAACATTGTTAAATTTATATAAAATTTTCATATAGTATTAACGAAACTTAAACATTGACTTTTAGATTTTTTAACAGCTTAAAAAAAACTAGCAAAATAAAGCAATATTTTGGTTAAATCTATTGACAAATGATTCAACGAGAATTTATTTTAATACCGTAACTTTCTTGAAATCATCTTTCCTGTATAATATTGTAATTCTTTTTTAAACTACTGATGAAGTTGCTGTTTTTTAGTTCAACATTTTGACCTAAAATAACTTACATCTCATAATAGCTGTTTTTTTATAACGTTTCCGTTTGCCTTTTTCATGATAACAAAATCATGCTGTAGCATTTTCGAACGTTTCTTAAATTTGAAAGCTACAAAATAATTCGAGACATTATTTGAATATTAAAAAAACTATCTTTGTTTATATATATATTGCTTAAGAAATATTCACACTTTTAGTGTATGAGGTATTGAAATTTATTATTGCGAACAAACTGAGGGAATTTTTAGTTTGTTATTTTACTAGCTTCCACGCCAACATTTTTTTCTCTATTATTATTACTAAGAAAACAAAAATATAGTTGCTGATGCATTTCCTTTTCATTCTTGGGAATTATAGAATCTGTCAAAAATGCATCTTCCAAGAAAGATGCTGACTCATTCCCGTTGCTTTCAGAATCCTCGAGTTTGAAATGGAAGAGAAAAAACTCGCTGTGTCACTTCAGTTAAGAGACAAGAGTTTTCTGGCTTCTTTCGAAAAAGTATTTTTTTTTATCTAAAAAGTTTTAGGATATTCGACTCTTGTCTGTCTTAAAATATACCTTTCCCGCTTCTTCAAAATTTTCGGGTTGAGGAAATCCGGGCATTTTTTTTTTCCTCCTATTTCACGTTTATGGAATTCAGATAGAGTTGTAAAGATTTCTATGTTCAGATAAGGTTGCTATTTGATAATTAGGAGTTTATATATGTTCTGGAACAAAATCGTCAGCTGTCTGATATTGTGACACTTTGGCACTTTTATTATTTTTCAATGTGATGATAGTGTACTGGATTGTGTATAAGTGATAAGCGTGATAAGATAGGTAAAATAAGCCGTTAACCTTTGGTAAAATTTTGTTACCTGATTTGTTTGTTTATTTGTATTCTGCTTGATCCATATCCATTTTAGTAAAAATTGGCATTGGTAACAAAAAACAGGAGAAAAATAAAAACAACCAGTGGTTCTGACTAAATGCTATATATCATTTTCAAATTTCTTTTTAAAAAGTGAACACCTAGATAACTTTTGATCTAATGATCGGGTTTTCACGTATTATGACTCAACTTCAATAGTTTGAAGGACTACCTTAAATATGTTAATTAATTAGTAATTGATATTTTAAGTGACGAAGTCAAACGCAAATACATATTTTCTCGAAATAAACATACTGTGACAAGCTTTCCTCTTTCCCCCACTACAGCGCCTCTGGCGGTGAACTAAGACAGTCTGCTAGGAACCGCCGTAAAGTACGGACGTTTAATTCGAACCCTTAACCCCCTGTTCCTTTTATTCTTGTTTTATTTTATGTGTGTTTTGTCCTTTTCAATAAATATCTAGAGTTAGAGGATTTCTAGTCTTTCATTATTTATGTGAATTGGTAAAAATACAAATAAACCCAAACCTCCCCTACAATAACCTCTTATTCTCTCTACGGATTTGGATATTTCTTCTTCAAAGCATGGGGGTAGCCGCAATCTGGAAAATATGGTTCCCTATAGTCTGATCAGGAATTCGGTCAAAAGCTTGGGATCCCTAATGTTAATTTTACTTTTTCCGTATTTCGCTATAACTGACGAACATTTGAAGCAAATCGAAAATTTTTTGCTAACAATTATAAAATCATCCGAAGATATTTCCACGCAAAAAGCATTTCTAAATAATTATTTATTATTTCAGTTTTTAATCGTCAAAAATATTTCAAATTGCAAGGTATACAAATTTTTAAATAATTTTAACGGATATAATTTTAAATAAAAAAAAAAGCAAAATCTGAAGGAAATCGGTGTAAATGAATAGGTCTTAAGGAATTAAATATTAAGTACACCATTTTTTTTCATTATATACATAAATTGACATAAACACAGTGACATAAATTATTCTTTATTTAAGTTAATATAGCATTGTTCATATTATTCAACTCACTCTATACATATCAATGTAATATAAGTTAAGATAACTTAATTTCATGAGGATCAATTACCCCCCATTTCAATTCAGAATCTAATACGGCTTTCTGAAATCCAGGAATTAAATTCATTTCACAATATGCAAAATCGGTTGCAAATTAACGGGCGCCACTATTTAACTTTTCAAAGAATCTCCTGTTGCTCCAGCAAACTAATTGCAGTTGGCTTTTAAAACCCTTCCGAATTCAACGGAAACTGTTATTTAATTGCCCTGTCCTGTAATTATGCACTTTCCACTGTCGAAAGCCCCTTTTACCATCCACCTTAATGATGCAGTCGTTCTAATTCCAACATCCCATACCATACCTCCGAGGTATTCGACGTTGCCTAAATACCAATTCCAAAAGGCCATAAAACAATTTCGCATAATTGCCTCTTCCTGTGATTAAAAGTCCTCCATTTATTTCGAACTCACCTAAAGAGTGTCGTTCAAATCTTTACTTTCGTGGGTTTGTTTACCTGTCATCTTAAGAGGTTGCGTGAGATCTTTTTGCTTAACCTGTTCGCGAAGGGCCTTGACGCCCTATTGGAGGTAGACGTCGAAGTCTTTCAAGGTTCAACCATGCAGTCAAATATTTATGCTATTGACAATATGGAATGCGACAAGTTGGGCATTTTGCGTTAACCTTAATTGAAGATTGCATTTCATCGAGTGCTTGAGAATGTGCTCTTTAACTCATTAAAATAAGAGCATAATTCGAGAGTTTGTTTACTGTCAAAAGGTGAAAGATTCAACACCTACATCTAATTTTTTTTTTTAAAATTCATTCGTTTAGTTTATTTGCTTAGTTTAAAATATTTACATCGATTTAATTGTTAAAAATATATCTCGTTTTAGTGATTTGGTTTTATATTTTGCATTTTCGTAAAAGAATGATATTGTTTTAGGTAATTAAAATATGAGACAATCGGTATTACAACAAAAACAAGTACCTTAAGAAATTTAAGCATAAGATTGATGTAATCCTAAATTAAATAAGAAAAAAGACATTATTGCATCTATTATTAATTTTATTGTTTCATTTAATTGCTACGAAATGAACTGCGATAGCTACGCTTGTGTAAACCTGAGACAGATACTACCTGATTAAAATTTTCATTCGCTTCAAAAATATATAATAGTAAATAACAGTTGAAATGTTTCAAAACAGACACCCTTTTTCAAACTTGCCAGGCGTGAATGAGAAAAAACTACAGTGATTTGAAATGTAAGACGAATAGTTACCTACGAAAAATGAAAAAATAAGGAAACAAATCTAGAAAAATCACAGTAGCCGAGAGTAGATAGATAGTTTAAAACGTCGGTTTTTTATCGTATAGATTTTCATATGGATAGAAATATGAAAATTTATTAAAAAGATAAATAATTGTATTTTACGGAGGTTTCATAACTATTTCATGCAAAAAAAAAGTAATATGAATAACTTTCAAATTAGTCTCTATATTTCCTTTTTTATTTTGCTTTATTATTATAAATTTTCTGCATTCTATAAAATTAAATAAATAACATAAAATTTGGATAATAATAACCTATTCCCCCCCCCCAACATAAAGTTAATAATTAATAAAATATATTCTTATTTAATATCTTTTAAATATAAGGAAGGCAACTAAAAGTTATAATTTATAATCTAATGTTCATATTTTCTATGCAATTAAACTTAAATAAACATAACCTCTATTCAAGGTTAACATGAAAAAAGTATTTTCTGAAAGGATTGAAAACAAGAATATAAATTTAATAGTTATAATTTAAAAAATATTACAGTTTCAACATTAATTAGTCAATTAAACTTAGACAAAATTTAACATTTTCCTCTGTTAACATGAAATAATTAAGTTACTATTATATTCTTATTTAACACTCTTTAAACATTGGAAAAACAATTAGATGTTATCATTTATGAGTAATATTATATTAATATTATGTATGCTATCAAAATTTGATAAAAGTAAGCTGAAAAGGAATATTGAAAAAATAAACATGAAACAAATATTTAAAAAACGTGTTTTTATTTAATGCAAATCAAAAATAAAAAGTTACAACTAAAAGTTATCATTATGGAATATCATAATTCCAATATTATCTATGTAATTAAATCTATGCTATTAAATTTAAACAATTAAGCTTAGATAAAAGTAATATATTCTTTGGTTAAAGTGAGATAATCAATTGATAATATGTTCTTATTTAATATTCTATAAATATAAGAAAAGCAATTGAAAGTTATAATTTTTAAGAATTATTAAATTGATATTTTGTATGAAAATGATGACATTTCGTAGAAAAAAAAGGTTACCTCCATTCTTGATTAATATAAAATAAATGTTAACTAAAAGTTTTCTTTGTTAATACTAATGATAAAGTATTTCGAGTCATCATTTAAAAGTGTGTAATTAAACTTAAAAAAAGTATATAATTAAACTTAAATAATTATATATAATTAAACTTAAATTAAAATAACTTTTTTAACCTGTTAAAGTAAAATTAATTTAATAATGTGTTTTTATGAAATAATCTTTAAACACTACAGAAGCAATTTAAAGTTGTTATTTAAAAATATTATGTAGTATGAAATTTAATCAGTGCAATGAAAGTTATTTTCATCCTTAATTAACATGAAATAAACATTTAATAAAGGTTGTTCTTACTTTAATGCTAATTAAAAATAAGAGGATAAAATTAAAAACCATCATTATAAAATATTATAATTTTAATTTTAGCAATATTATTAATTCAAGACAATTAAACTTAAATAGTAGTATATTTTTTTCCTTTGTTAGCGTGAACATGAAGTAAATATTTAACAGTAAGTGTTCTTAATTCATACTAATTAAACATTAAATGATAAAATTAAACTTTTTCATTTAAAAAATATTATAATATTGATAATATCAATGTACTTAAATCATTTTAATAAAATTTAGATGAAAGTAACCTTTCTCCTTGATTAACATAATATTATTTAATAAAAAGTGCCCTTGCTTAAAACTAATTAAAAATACGAAGATTATATTAAAAATTATAATATTTTAATTTCAATATTAACAATGCAGTTAAAATCAGTTTATAAGTTAACATGTACACTGTAAAAAAATTTAACAAAAGTTAACATAACATGAGTTAACATAAGTTAACATGTACACTTTAAAAAATTTCGAATCAAATTACGACCTAAAGTAGTAGCACCCAAGGTGACAATAAATTTTATCATAAAATCCCTCTTCACCGTAATATTTTACGCGACAAAAAATCTGAAAACAACTACTGTAAAAATTACGGTTAAATTAAAAAAATTGATTTTATAGATGCTGCACTCAGGTTACACTTTCGCTACTTTTTACCGTAATTTCTCACAGTGTAATGAATAATAAATAAACTGTGTTTTCTAATTTAATCCTCTTTAAACATAAGAAGATGAAATTAAAAAGAAAAAGTAATTTGTGACTACGCATTTTTTGTTGGCTTCTTTCCCAACTTATTAGGTAACCGACCGCTGCAGGCACCAACTTTGACGAGGAAGAACCTACGTTACATCAAAGCGTTTAGAATTGCTGGAAAGTTTCTTGGTTTTTATAGAACTCCCTTGGGGGAAGAAAATGAACGGTGCTCGCCTAATTAATTTGAGTTGGTTTTACGCATTTCGTATTATGTTATTTGATAGGAAGCAGAGCAGAAAGTAAAATGATGGATTTCTTGCCTCAAGTGTCTTGATTGGATTCCATAACTTCGTGATATTTATGATATTTCCTTAAATTCCTTGCAACAAGAAATAAAATGCAGCGAGCTTTAAATTCTTTCGGGTTTTTTTCTTCAAATTATTTATTTTTTTAAAAATATTCTAGGAATTTTAATCTGTTGTTAAGAAGGAGTGATGTTTTCTTTCCATGACTAACTGGGAATAATAGTTTTGACCTCAAATTATCAGGAATATTTCATTATTTTTGCTTCTAAGTTTTGGTATTAAAATATGTATTATCTATACAACGAAAAAAAAGTATTCTCAAAACTGATAAAATTTAACACTTCAGTGGGAAGATCAAAAGGCTCGGTAATTTTTACCGAAACGCTGCGAGATAATGATTTTGGTAAAATTCAAAATGAAATGTAATTTTATAATTTGTAAAACAACTTGGCAAATATGGTAAAATTTGATAATTTTATTTTAATGCCTAAGAGCATGGCATAAAAACCATTTATTTTGTCAAATTTACTTTTCAGTTTTAGATTTTTTACTAAATGTGCCGTATTAAGAATTATAATTCTGAAAACCAGAATTTCCGGTAAACTGTAACCGTATGGATGGTAAAAATTATAGAATGACTGATTTAAATACCGTATAGTTTGGTTTTATCAACTGCAGAACTAGAATGATTTTTTTTTTTTTTTTTTTTTTTTTACCAGAAATATATATCATTGTCATGCAGTGCGGTAATTTTGCCAGAATTTTTTTCTCCGTGAAGATGTAAACTTTGTATTTTATTATTAAGGAGTTTGCAAAATTACGTTAGATTCCGTACACTCCGTACATAAGATTAAAAGTTATTGACCATGCTCACGTTTATAAGATCTTACCTATGTTTACGTTTCGTTTGTGTGGTCTTACAAAGCTGCAAGCATGCTGTTCATAATTGTTGAATGTTGTTTTCTGTTTAAACCCACCTTCAAATTAACAACATGGGCATATTACAGATAGATTAAGAGGAACGTCAACACAAAATCAACAATGGATGATTCGTTATTACAAAATTTTAAACTAAATCGTGCGATTTTACAACAATTATAAATTAATTAAAAAAAAATAGGTTTTAGTTTAAAATTATGGCTATCTAATTGCTCCAAATCTACAATGAACTAAGTATTTTACCGTTTTTAGAATTACAAAATTTATTCTTTTATTAATCAATTTAGTTGAAGAAGTTTAACTTCAATAATGCCCAACTCTGCTGTAATTGTTTTGCTTGATTTTACAGTCGAAGTTAAGATGATATTCCGCTACTTAAGAGTTATTTAACTTCTCGGGGTTTTACAAATTCTCTTATTTCTCATTCCCGTAAGTTTGGTATTTTTTCTTGGGTACATACACATTTAGTGCGAAATCTCCCTATTGAAACTACTAAGAATGAATTAATTTATTTTTTACTTCTTTGCTAAGTTACCTGATACAGTTATTTTTTAAAACTTCGAGCAATTCTCAATTACTAAGACTATTTTTTTTTTAAAAGGATAACAGAAATAAACAAACATCACTTTTAAAGCTATGTCTAAAATATATTTCAAATGGTTTTTATGATAAATTTTGGTTTGCTTAATGCTATAAAGTTTGTTTTTTTTTAGAAAAAATCTTTAAATTGTAGTTATTTTAATAAGGAAAGTCATTAATCGAAAAAAAAAACAGAAATTGGAAAGAGAAGAAAAGGGAAACTAATTACAACCATTCAAAACAAAACTAGCAAGAAGTAATGAAGCAGTTATGAGGCAGCAAGTTATAAGTTCTCGTTATTTTTACAATTTGAAAAAAAAGAAACATACATGAATTAATAATGAGTTACATTGAGTTAAAATGCACGTAATTGAATAAATATTTGAACAAAGATTATAACTTAACTGTGGACTTTTTTCACTTTTCACTAGATAACTGCGAAAATTTATCTTGAAAAAAAATCTTCAGTTGCGTTATCTTTCAGTAGTATTGTCATAAAAGTTCTAAAAATACAAAACCAGTTTTTTTTCCTTTGCTATGATCTCATGATAGTGGGTGTGGTTCAACAGAAATGAAAGCATTTTCCAAATTGTATATTTATCTGTCTTCATCCGAGTGCTATTTTTCAGCTTAGAGTTTATTACTTAAATTTTTTGACACTTTGATTATTTGCGAAATTTAGTATAAATTTATCATTATAGGCAATATTATTCATCAGTTTCGAACTGAATATTAATAAATTTTTGTCTTTCTTGAGATGTTAACAATATTAAAAAAAGAAGTATAATCAAAGCAATCAGAATATGGTGAAGTTTACCGTATTTCTAGCTCTATGGAAACACCAAATTGCTCGGTAATTTTTACCAATCACTTTGGTTTCGATTTTGGTACCATTACCACTAAAATATGGTTTTAAAATCTGCGGTAAAATTTGGTAATGCAGTAAAATTTAGTAATTTTATCAGGACAGCTTAGAGCAGGGCATAAAAAATATTTATTTGGTTGAATTTATATTTTCAGTTTTGTATTTCTTACTAAGTATGTCATAATAAGAACTATAATTTCGAAATAGTTTTAATTATAATTTTTATAAAAAGTCATTATAAGTGCGTGTTATGTTCACATTTTTTTTGTTAAGTAATAAAACTAATAATAGTAAATTTTTTTTCTTTATTCTCCAAATCTTCATTTTAGAGGGTCGTGGTGTCTCTGGGGATAAAGCACTCGCTTTTCAATGAGGTTCGAATACAAACCCAGGTTCGACCCAGGTTCCAGGTTCGAATAAAAACAATAGCAGGTCAATACGAATTATATTCCCGGTTTGCACAGACCACAGAGCTGACATAAAACTATCATCTGTGGTGAACGAATTGTGGTTTAAAATCCCTTTACTGTCGGATTAACCGTCATAGGCTTTCGAGACTTTTTTCTCATTGGATAACGCAAATGCTTGTGACATGAAGACTAGTTTGTCCCAATACGTGATTTTAAAGTTCATTTGTCTTGTCATTCATTGAACATTTACAGTCATAATTTAAAAATTAGGTTAACTGCTTAAAAGTTTCGTAAAAGTATTTTTAGATGTAGTGAAATAAACAAAAATTGAAATTAAAATTACCGATCTAAGTTAGTTTCATGGCGGTGGCACTATATAAAGCTTCTTAAGACTCCTAGAGCTATGGTGGATGGAGTATCCTACTACGAACACAAAGGATCTTGGTTCAAAGCCTGCCGGCAGCCAACAAACATTCTTTTTCACGCATATCTCCTTTCACTTTTGAGACTATGCATTTTGCTCAAAATTGACTATATTTTATTTCAATTTTGAATACATGTGATTTTAAAATTTGAAAATTATATGTTTCGGGGCTATTTTGACACATTTTTGCTCAATTTTGCGAAACTCTTTTTACGATGCACTTTTTTAATTTTGTAATAATTTTACATGATAACTGATTTACCTAAATATCAAGTATTTTATACACTGTCTTTATTCAGTCTTTTATACACTGCCCCGTAGCACTGTAGTATTTTATATCAAGTATTTCATCAAGTATTTTAACTTCTGTCTACACTAACAACTGTACTTCTACACAAATTGTAGAGATTCGAATTTTTCGTAACTGTCACAAAATAATTTCGGATCGAGAATTTTTGAGAAAGTTCTTCAGAACCTTCGTTCAGTTCGAGATAGAAACCTTCGTTTTAGAAATTTTTCTTGTAGTACATCTAAGACTCTTAGTTTATAAAAAGGCTCTCTTTCCAAAACCAAAATAATAATAATAACAACAACAATTGCAAAAATAAAAAAGGAGAACAGAAAAAAATAAATTTTTCTCCAATTGTTATTCAGTAATAAGATGGGATCCCCTCCTCTAAACAATATTTTTTATTATAAATATTCTTTTTAAGCTTCAAAAGATGTATTTGGGTAATTATTTAAGACAGCAAACTAGCAAACCAACGACCTCATAAATCAGGATTTCGAAATACAGAACTGTCATTTAATTCCTTTATCTTGACGCTCTTCCTTTCACATGAGAATTTCGCAGTTTGCTGTTTTTATAATTTGTTCAATTTTTCATAGTAAAAGAACACGTCAAATTAGTTTAGTTTGAGTGAGTTCAGATGAGAGAGGAATTAAAATATTTCAAGTTTATTTCGTTTTTATGCACTTTTTATTCTGTATAATAGGA
Organism: Parasteatoda tepidariorum; assembly: GCF_982258835.1. Classification (NCBI taxonomy): domain Eukaryota; kingdom Metazoa; phylum Arthropoda; class Arachnida; order Araneae; family Theridiidae; genus Parasteatoda; species Parasteatoda tepidariorum. Next base: position 90,895,972 of record NC_141756.1, on the reverse strand, counting down.
AAACACCATCTTCAGCCTTCGAATAGGCCACAGGCGGTCTTTTTTCTTGTTAACAAAAGTTATTTCATAAGACCTTCATTGCCAGCATGAATAGTTTTTAAAACTAATCGGACTCCGATTATAACAATGAAATTCAAAATTTAAATGTTCTTATTCACGACGTCAAGAGATTTAAAATTTCTGACATTCTGATAATTTTATTATTTATTTATTTTATAAATTTTTTTAGCCGAAACATAATCAAAACAAAGGGGGTCCAAAAATTTATTTTAAAATTTAAAACGCAATTATTCTAGAACAAAAAAAGTTATAAAATTAATATTTTTAAAAAAATTATAATATTATTAAAACGCCATTATAATTTAATACTTCAAAAGGAAAATGTGCGTAAAACGTAAAAAGCCTTTAAATTCGAAATTTTTATCCGCATACATTGTAAACCTTATTTTTAATTTGTTGAACTATGCTTTTTTATTTTTAAGAAAAATTTACCCACATGCCAATTTACGTACGCTAAAATTTTGCAGAATTCCGTTTTATTCAGAATTATTTGTAATCAATTAATAATGAAACTGAATTCTTCTGGCCCCCGAATGCCCGACCTTCTTCGATGATAGATAAATATGCCATTTTAGTTTTAAGAAAAATTTACACGCGTGCTAATTTACATGCACTAAAATTTTGCAGAATTCAGTTTTATTCAGAATTATTTGTAATCAATTAATAATGAAGCTGAATTCTTCTGGCCCTCGAATGCCCGACCTTCTTCGATGATAGATAAATATGCCATTTTAGTTTTAAGAAAAATTTACACGAGTGCTAATTTACATGCACTAAAATTTTGCAGAATTCCGTTTTATTCAGAATTATTTGTAATCAATTAATAATGAAGCTGAATTCTTCTGGCCCCCGAATGCCCGACCTTCTTCGATGATAGATAAATGTGCCATTTTAGTTTTAAGAAAAATTTACACGCGTGCTAATTTACATGCACTAAAATTTTGCAGAATTCAGTTTTATTCAGAATTATTTTTAATCAATTAATAATGAAGCTGAATTCTTCTGGCCCCCGAATGCCCGACCTTCTTCGATGATAGATAAATATGCCATTTTAGTTTTAAGAAAAATTTACACGCGTGCTAATTTACATGCACTAAAATTTTGCAGAATTCAGTTTTATTCAGAATTATTTGTAATCAATTAATAATGAAGCTGAATTCTTCTGGCCCTCGAATGCCCGACCTTCTTCGATGATAAATAAATATGCCATTTTAGTTTTAAGAAAAATTTACACGAGTGCTAATTTACATGCACTAAAATTTTGCAGAATTCAGTTTTATTCAGAATTATTTGTAATCAATTAATAATGAAGCTGAATTCTTCTGGCCCCCGAATGCCCGACCTTCTTCGATGATAGATAAATGTGCCATTTTAGTTTTAAGAAAAATTTACACGCGTGCTAATTTACATGCACTAAAATTTTGCAGAATTCAGTTTTATTCAAAATTATTTTTAATCAATTAATAATGAAGCTGAATTCTTCTGGCCCCCAAATGCCCGACCTTCTTCGATGATAGATAAATATGCCATTTTAGTTTTAAGAAAAATTTACACGCGTGCTAATTTACATGCACTAAAATTTTGCAGAATTCAGTTTTATTCAGAATTATTTGTAATCAATTAATAATGAAGCTGAATTCTTCTGGCCCTCGAATGCCCGACCTTCTTCGATGATAGATAAATATGCCATTTTAGTTTTAAGAAAAATTTACACGCGTGCTAATTTACATGCACTAAAATTTTGCAGAATTCAGTTTTATTCAGAATTATTTGTAATCAATTAATAATGAAGCTGAATTCTTCTGACCCCCGAATGACCGACCTTCTTCGATGATAGATAAATATGCCATTTTAGTTTTAAGAAAAATTTACACGCGTGCTAATTTACTTTCGCTAAAATTTTTCAGAATTCAGTTTTATTCAGAATTATTTGTAATCAATTAATAATAAAACTGAATTTTTCTGGCCCCCAAATGCTTGACCTTCTTCGATAATAGATTAATATGTCTTTTTAGTTTTTAGAAAAATTCAAACACATGCTAAAATTTTTCAGAATTCAGTTTTATTCGGAATTATTTATAATCAATTAATAATAAAACTGAATTCTTATGGCTCCCGAATGCCCGGCCTTCTTGGATAATGGATTAACATATGATAAATAAATATTTTTTATTTCCAATGAGCTGCACAATCGGTCTTGCCGATAAGCAGACCTAGTGCTTTCTCCAGAGGTGGTATCCACTCTTTCAGGACCACCACAATGGGTGAGATACCGTTGGTCATGTTAATTTGGACGTCTAGTTTCTGCCACACTAGATGACAGCACCGAGACTCTATTTGGATACTAAAGTGCACTAGGAATTATAATGATAAATAAATATATATTCAGTGAAAATGAATATATGATATAAAGATAATAAATATTAGAAGCTGAGGCCCTGGTCAAGTATGAGAGTCCCAACATTTTCATTAATTATGAAATCTATAATTCTTTAATTTTACTATAAATATGCCAGAATAATACCCGTGTACACAGAGCGATTTCTGCTATACGCATCGTGACGTGTCCTAAAGCTCAACCAATCAGTTTTTAAGTTAGTTTGGAAAGTCCCCAAAGATGGAGAATCTAATTGGTGCTTTGCGTCTATTCACGTGATGCAAAAATGGACTAAAAACTCCTTATGATTTTTGATTAAATAAAAATACGCTGCGGCTGTTTTTTTCCAGGTGTTAAAGTTAGCATTGACACATATGCATCTTGCGTCATTGATTTGATTGATATTTTTGAGTAAAAATTATACTATAGACTGTAAAGTTTAATGAATCAGCAAAGCGCAACCATAAATAAAGTGTAAAATTATAATCTTTTAAATTTTAATATGTGGGGGCCTCTGAAATTTGCGGAACCTGGAAAAGTACCCCTTCCGATCACATGATAATCAGTGCCTTGCTGTAGACTCGTAGATGAGCCGCACGTTGAGGGAGCGAGCGGGCAACAAGAGGCATACGGGAGGCAAATTCCTATATGTGTGCATCAGCATGCGCAGAGGGGATATGCGCATACAAATGCAAACGTAAGGCTCTTTCAATGTGCAGCCCGCCATATTGTGTAACAACTCCTCTAATTTTTCCTTTATTACATGGAGACCTAATATAAAATTTATTAAATGTCTCTCCTTAAATACCGAGTTAATTATTGAAAAAATTTCCAATATATCGATTAAAATACTTTTAAAAATTTTAAAACAATAAATGAACGTTTTTTCTCTTAGCTTTAGCAAAACAAACCTTTCAACCTCGCAGAAACCAATAATTCACAACACCAAAAAATCTAACTCAAAACTAATGGTTTGGATCTTTATATTTTTGTTATTGTGATAAACCTCTTCATTGTCTCAAACCTTCATATTTTATTTATTATATAAGGACCTTTAAATTCCTCTAATATATTATGAGCTATTGTCGATTGTTGTATCTTTGTTATGTCTTTCGAACAATTAGAATGCTTTTAGTTTCAATGAAATATAGCCAAATAATTTAGTTTAAAAAAATATTTTTCAGGCACTAATTGCTGACGAATCTCTTAATACATATTATTTCGATGCATTGTTTAATTTTACGAAAATTATTTTTCTGTGGGATAGTATTATATTAAATGTTCAAGCTAAGTTATCGTCAGTTATAATTATTGTTTTTTTTTTCATTTATGAAATATTAATTTTGTTTTATTTTGTTTCATTTTGTTTCATTTTGTTTTACGTAAACTCTTTGAAAAATTTTCCGTTAAATTTCAAATTTTATTCCTGTCTTGTTTAATCCGAGTTTCTCCAAAATGTAGATATAAAACTGTGCTGAAATTAAAAAAAAAAATGGTTAGATCGTAGAATCTGGTATCTCTTGAATTGGCGACATTTTTCAATTAATTTTGCTGAAATCTCGTTATTGATTACCATGATATTCTTCTCCATGAATAAGTGCTATTATAATTACTCTTTCAAAAAGTGTTGTGTTTATTGTATTTGAAAGCGAAATTCATCATAATCATCATAGTTGACAAGACAGCAAAATGTGGGCCAATGCCTTCCTCTGAAGATTTCTCCATAACTACTTCCGATTTACCTTAGATCTCCAATTCTTTTCATTAATTGCAAGAAAATCAGACTCCACCAAGTCAGCCCATCTCAACCACGAAACGAAATTACAAAACCGAAATTGCAATTTTGATAGATTAACATCAATATTTATTATTTTAATGTGTTTTTAATAGTTTTTAAGTATTTAAAAAAAACATTAAAAAAAGCTTAAAAAAATCAGGGAATTTTTTTTCAGAATTTAAGTAGGAATACGGCATAGAGATACAATTCCAAGAGACAGGAAATATTATTTTAAGAATCCTTTTTTAAGCGCTGGTGCTCATAAAAAGAAGCTTTAGGACAAATTACGGTTGTTCAACTTTTGTTCATTGTCCTCATACGTGTAAAAAACATTTGTGTAAAAATAAAGTCTTTTCACTTATTACAAAATTCAGTCGAGACAAACTTATCGTCATTCCATGAAACAACGAAGAACTGAAAAGCGGCATTTTGATGTTATCTCTTATTTCTAAATTTAAGTGACAACTTACTCTTCGCGCTTAAACCGCACCTACAATGAAATTGTTCTTGGTCCGCAATGATTGTGTTGTTGGCAGATCAAAATTGGCAACGAAGCCACCGTTGTCAAGAAAGCGTCGAAACAAATCTTTTCGCGGTCGGCAGTTTTTTGCTGACTCTGGCATTAAAATATAAACAAATATCATGATACTAATTTGCGAAAGGAAAAAAACAACAAGAATTTTTTTTAAAAATTGTTGCTTCAAATGTTTATTTATTTATTTTATTATTTTTATTTTTTATTAATTCATTTATTAAATTATTTTTATTTATTTATTAATATTTTTATTTATTTATTTATTAATATTTTTTTATTAATTTATTTATAAATATTTTTTTATTAATTTATTTATTAAATTATTTTTATTTATTTACTAATATTTTTTTATTTATTTATTAATATTTTTTTTTATTTTTGTTCTCCGTAATTGCCGCTCTTAATATTTATATTTTAGAGTTCTTCTCAAAGAAGGAAGGAAAAAAATTGCACAGATTAGGGGTCAGAAAATACTTAAACCGAAATAAAAACAACTATGTCGAATCACAACTGAGGATTTCAATGCTGTTTTTTTTCTTTTCTTGTTTTAATTATTATTTGTGAACCCGTTAGCGTCTGTTTCCTACAATTTTTAATTTGATGAAATACCTTAAAAATAAAATATTGCAATTGTCTTAAAACCTTCTATTAAAAGCTGTATATTGATGCTGAAAGTTTTTTTAAATAACTTCGTCTAAAATTGTTTCTTTTAACCTGTTTTCCTTTGCCACTAATATTATATTTTATGAATTTTAAGATTCAATTTCATTAATTTACAATAATTCCAACAATTCATGTTTGGTCAGAACGTGCTAGGCACGGAATTTATTCCATAGAATTCTGTAAATCAATATACATACCAATAACATATAGAAAATTAAAGGAATTATCACGTCCTGTTTTAGCGGTTAAAGTTAGCGAATGTTTGTCGCATTTTCCAAATGTTTCAATACAAAATGCGTTGAACCTGTCATTTCTAAGAGTTGTATCTTGTTCTACTAGTTCTCAAAACAGACGGTCAGATCATGTAAAAATAAAAATACTGTTATTTTGCTAAATCAAAATTCACACCCTTCAAAGCCAAACTAATTAAAAAATCGTTAAAATTTATCTTTTAATAGAAATTTTTGAACTGAAATTAACTATAATATAGCTTTCAAAAACTGAAACGCTTTAATTTTACTAGCTATTTGTATTTATGTGGCCATTACGAAACTGTATAAAAGACAACTACTTAGCTTATAAATTATCTCCACTTATTATAATAAAATTTTATTCAAAATTAAGATTGAAATTCGCCAAATCCCGCCTGAAATCATTTTCGCCTTGCAACCGCTGCATTCCCCAACTTGAGATAATTAATGCCAGTCAGAAACTTGTCATCCTTTTAATTTATAATCCCCGTAATAAACTTCCGTTACTTCGCACAATGGCCGGAACAATTAATTAACCTGGTGATGACAGTAACATTTGTGAATGCCGAGCGAATTTGGATGAATTTATGTTCATTTTAACCCTTTAGTAACAATTTTCTGCATATAAAATATTAGATATTTAAAAAAAATTATAATAGTTTGTTAATTAGAAATAATTTATTCATCTCTGTGACGATTAATAAAGTTTTTGACTTAAAGCTAAATCGAAGCTCAGCCTTATGAGGCCCTACGATCCCTGGCATGTCAGATGCGGCTTATAAGGACTTTTAAAAAAATTCCTTTCTTTTAAAAAGTAGTTTTAGGCTTCTTTTATTTCTGGACTTATGTGCTTTTATAAGTCTGAACCAGTCCTAAGACACATATAAATTTCTAAACAATTATAATTAAAAGAACATATGCATAGAAGGGAACTAATTTGAAGGTGTTTGTTTTTATTCTACATGATTTTTAAGAAAACAAATTGCAAGTTTAAAATCTATTTGGTACCTTGGCGGTTGTACTTGGCGCAACAGAAGACGATACGGAAATATCTCCGTTGCAATCATTTGCTAGCAATAATTGCAATCATTTTAATACTTAAAGGCTGGGATGAACCTCGATGGCTCAGGGGAACGAGCGTTCGCTTTCCAATGAGGCGAACCGGGTTCGAATCCCAGTCGATACGAATTCCGCAACCGGCTTGCACCGATCGCAGTGCTGGCGTGAAATATCCTCAGTGGTAGATGGATCATGGGTTGGAGTCTCCTTGCCGTCAGGCTAACCGTGGGTGGTTCTCGTGGTCTTCCTCCCCATGCAACGCAAATGCGGGTTAGCTCCCCCCAAAAGTCCTTCACAAAGGCAAATTTCTCCCAATACTCGATCCAGGCGTTACCTTGTCTTCTGGTTTGGGTTCAAAATTGCAAGGCTACGGAGTTGAACATTAGTAGTCGTAAACCCATGAAAATTGGGTCGTCTGTTCAACGACGGTTTTTAAAGGTTAGTATTACACAGCTTACTTAGAGTTATATCGAGACCATTACAAAATTGTCATTCTTTTCTAAGTGACATAAAATTTTTATTATGTGAGGAATATTTTTTATGGAGCTAACAGTTTCAAAGTATATATTTTCGAAAAATATATTCTTAAGCAAACAAGATAATGCGCGTCATTGATAACGAGTGTTTTCTTTAAAAGCGATAAATTTCAGTAAACAATAGGTAACGGTAAACAATAGGGAAGGGTAACTGAGACAGTGATTTCAAAACGGTTGCTCCGTGGAACCCTAGGGTTCCGCGCAAGAGTTAAAGGGATTCTGTGAGTACTTTCTACAGCCAGTAATGAGTTTTTAAACCTCCGAATACATTTAGATCCAACCTATAATTCATAATTTATTTAATCTTTTGGTTACCTTTTGCGAAATTATTTCAAGTAAAATTACAATGAAATAGAAATAACATTTTTTAAAAGAAAATATAATATTTCTAACAACAATATAATGAACAAAATCTGAAAGGAATAAGCATTTATAAATATTATTATTTCCTATCGCGCTTTTCAAATCAAAATAAAATAACTAATAAAGAAATATGTTTTCCTAATAACCATTTTTAACGTTTATAGCAGTTATTACGTTTTCCTAATAACCATTTTCAACGTTTATAGCAGCTATTACGTTTTCCTAATAACCATTTTTAACGTTTATAACAATTATTACGTTTTCCTAATAACCATTTTTAACGTTTATAGCAGTTATTTTAAATTTTAATTTAGAAATAAACTATAATTCTGTTTTTTTTTTAAATTCATTTTCAACTTATTTATATACACCAAAAACAAATTCGCAGCTAGGCTAGAAAAAATACTAAGACAACTAATTTAACTGTCGAATATAAAACCTAATATATGATTATTAATGATAAAACAATAAAAAATCTTCACTTCTCTAAATAAATATTTTAAAAATGGTTTTACAGTTATATAGGTAATAACGTTCACAATTAGTTAGAGTTCACAATAAACTTCATTTATAAAGTTGGGGTTCCGCCGAAAGAAGATTGATTATTTAGGGTTGCGTAGCTGAAAAAAATTGGGAAACCTTAAAACTACAGCGCTTGAAAATCCTGAAACCCATATTTACTAATAAAGATACCCCCCCCCCCTAGGGTTTGATAAGTAAGGGTCATCTCTTAAAACTGACCATAAGTAAATACTTAACTGACCATAAATAAATTTAACTTAACTCTTAATCACCAAATACTTGTTTGATGAATTGAAACCCAAATAATAATATAAGCAGTAAAATAAACTGTTACCGTAAATTTTGGAAGAAAATAATATAGAATTAAACTAACTCCATGTTTAATAATTGTTTGTAAGATGAGACAATGATTTGATTTTCAAAAAATATTTTCCGTCATAAAAATTTCTAAAATAAATTTTAAGTGGGGCTATGATCTTAAAATCTGTGCCATAAATGCGAACAGTGTGATATGCTAGCAAGAGCTGCATTGCAAAAAATGATGGTAAGAAGCACTGACACTTAGAGTGCCAGTACTTTTTACCGTTAAGTCCATTTTTACCGAAGCATGTTACGGAATAAAAAATCTGATATATCGTAGCTTTTACTGTACTCGAATTAAATTTATATTTTTGCCAAAATTATGGGATAATATTTTACGGTAAAAATGCATTTTACAAAAGATGCATCCAAAGTTCTGGTACTTTATACCGCAATTGATCTTTCATAATTGATTTCGTAATTGAACTTTTTCTTTTATAATTTCTTTAATTTTATTAATGTTTCTTTGTGATATAATTTGACTAAATAGAAAGGCGATAAATTAATAGTGTAATGCGCTTGCAAGTGCTGTCTATTTCTTATAATTCTCAATTTGATTTGTGTCACATTGGCAATTATTAAAACTAGTTACGTAAAATCATGTAATATGGAATATATATAATAAATTATATCTGCATAACTGAATTTATTACTAAAAAAATATATAGCTGCACCTTAAGTGTTTTTTAATGTTAGCACTGCCACCTTGATTATTTTCAAAAAATTGTCCTTCAAATGACATTGGTAATGATATCAAATGTGATTGTTAAAAACTTTTCAAAAAAAGCTTTTTTTCCTAATAAAAACAAGCATTCGATACATGGTTCGTTACCTTTAAGCCTATAATTTTTATTTTATGTCTTTACAAAGAATGCGTGTAGAACAGTTTCAGAGTTTACTTTTAAAAAAATATAAAAGGATTTAAGAACTTTCGACGTAAATCTAAAAGAGAATTGAAAAAACTAAATCTTTTTTTTTCTCTAAGGGAATATAAATGAGGCATAATGCAACCATGTATACTGCATTGTATGATTTAAATTAAATTGTTAAAAATTGTCTTATATTAATTTAAAATCAAAAGCTTTCTCTGAAGTCAACTGTTTTTGAGATATCTTTAAAAAGATAACGCTGACAGTTGTTTGCGTTGTTTACATCATCACCAGTTTGGATGTCATTCAACTAAGCAACTTTGTATTATAAAAGTTGCTTAAAGTTGCAACTTTGTATTATCTCATACAATGTCTGAATTGACACGATACACCGATTACAGTAACATGAACAATTTAAGTGTATCATCATTACTAAAGTGACATTTTTAGAAGTTAAAATTGAAGATAATTTTTCTGTTATTGTAAACTTTGGACGCATTTAGTTGAACTAAGTTTTAAGAAAAAGTTTAGGCTTAAGAATATTTGATAATTTGAAATATTTGATATGCAGCATATTCTCAATTTAGTGAAAAAGTCGGAAAAGGCTTCATTCTGGATTGGTGAAAATGCAAAAGATTTAAAATATGCACGGCGCGAAATTTTGTTTTATTACGATTATATAAAATGGACATTAATTTAAATATTAAAGAGGGAATAGAGTGAACGTGACTATAAATGATTTATTTAAATTTACAACTAGATTAAGGAGAAAAAAATTCTGGTAAAATTACCATACTCTATGATAATAACATTTCTAGTAAAAATAACCATCACTCTTATAAAAATAAAAAGTCTTTGAACCATTTATTTGGTTATTTTTCCGTCAACAGTTTTCCGGAAAATCTGGTTCTCAAAATTGCAGTTTTTATTACCACACTTTTAGCAAAAAAATATATCACCAAAAAGTTAATTTGACAGAATAAATGATTTGCCATGTTTTAAAGCATCAGAATAATATCATCACATTTTACCATATTTACCAAATTTTATCACATATTATAAAACCATATTTAATTGTTATTTTTACCAAAGCGATTTGGTAAAAATTACCAAGCATTTTGGTGTTCCCATAGAGTCAGAATTTTACCATATTGTGGTAATTTCAACCATACTTTTTTTTTCTAAGTTATAGAAAAAAAAAAGTATGTTGGTTTATTCTAGATTCGACGATATCATTCCAATTAAGTTTAATAGTTTTAAATGTGCAGTTCATCCCTCTATTTGCCTTTTTTTTTATTCTTCGTATAAACCGAAACAATAAAAGAAGTGACTCTCGCTTTACTGGAATAATCCAATCCCGGTAAAGCGAGATATTTCTGTATTTTTAAATATAAAATGTCTATATGTGTTTCAATTATGAATTAACTTGATTATTATTAATTCAATGATTAATAAGAAGAGAGAAGTTAAGAAGTTAATTTTCTACTGCTTCATAATTTTTTTTTTACTGTGTATGAAGCGAAATTTGTTTTTTTTTTTTTGACTTTTAAAAAATATTTACTATTCAATGAAAATTCACGAAGGAACAGTGGCAACTCATTTCAGAACTTTTTTGGCCCAGGACTTTGCTTCAGAGGATGCTTCAAGTTGATTAAGTATTAAAATTGGAACAATTTCTTTTATTTTGAATTATCTAAAATTTTATACTATTACAATTATTTCATGATTTAATTATATCTCAAGATTTAAGTATAGCTACAATAACTTTTTTTAAATTTTTCAGATTAGCGTAAGCAATACTTTAGGTTTATAATTTTAATTTACATCAACAGTGCGTAATTAAAATTCCTATGTGTTTGAATCAAGAAATTTGAAAATGCAAATAATAAATTTCGGTTTGCCTATGGCTACTAAAACCAACGTCCACCGCTCATTAGAATACCTTGCTTTAAGCAATTTTGTTTAGTCTATGGCTTCCCTGCCTTTTGCAAAATCAGCACAGACGAGTGTTACATGAATCAGCACACATAATGAATGTTTTGCTGCATGTGAATAGAATTAGTAGTCTGAATTTTATTCATGAAAACTAATGATTTTGTGTGTGTCAGTCGCTTTAACTGACTACTGCTTTGTTTTGCTTTTCTTTTGTAGTTTTGGGAAGTTGTGGCAGATTCCGACAAGAACCTTAACTTGGTCAGTACTTCTGCATCTTTCTTTTACTTTTCCCTCTTTTACCCTAACCTCTTTGCATGGATTTGATGTGTGCTTTCGCTTACCCTGCTTTTCACTTAAATAACTAAGCATGAATTAGTCTTTTTCAATTCGCAAAATTCTGCACATACTGACAACTATACATTGATGGAATTTTCATTCTAAAATTAAGGTAAAATAACAGGCAGCAGTCTGTCCATCCAATTAATCGTAAAGTTTACGGTAAAGAACATTTTTTTACTTTTACGGTTTCGAAACCGCTTACAACTAGTATAGTTAAAAAGCCATGAATACAAAACTATATGTTTTTTTAACCATTTACGACTAGCATGGTTTCCCAACCGTAACAAAGGAATTTAACTGGACATTGGATCCAAAATTTTCGTAAGGTGGGTAATGGAGTTAGGTTGTGTTTTATCAAATGAGTCGTGGAATGTGATTCAATTAGTTTATCTGGATGTTTCGCCTATCGTAAGAGACAGGAATTGCTAGACATTTTGTGTTGAGCAACTTCATGGTGCTGCCATCTAGAAGTCATCGAGAAGGGGTTACAAGTTAGGAATTGCAGGACACTGAAAACTCTTTATCTGAAGTGAAGGGAGAAAATATTATGGTGTCAATGCCGGGACTCGAACCCACATTTTGTCGATCATGAGATTGATAGATTAGCCTTCTCTGCTATGATATGTACCCAGCTGCAAAGAACTAAGTGGCTTCGTTACGTGGGCCTAGTCTGTGCGAGGAAATTCTGGTTGTTTTACTGTATTAGGTAAAAACAGTTGATAAACATTTTTTCTCACAGATAACAGTTTGAGTACCATCTTATCTACGATTTTTTAACTGTTTTGTTTGACTATGGTAAAGTAATAATTGAATAAATTGTTATTTAACCATTTATTCCGAGAAATTTCAAACAGTGTATGACACGCAACTTTTTGATTTCTCTCACACTCTCAGAAAAAATCCATTCAACACACTCAAAAACATTCATTCAGTGAACAGTCACATTAGCTTCTTGATCCATAACTAACTGCAACCTTAAAATCAGCAATGTTTCTTGGTTTGGCTTAAATTGTACAATAAAGTCATGTATTCAAGTTTAAGTATGATGAATTGGAACCATGAAAAGTTGCATCGAATTTTGTACAATAATATTATTTACTGTGCTGCAATATTTTTAACAATGCAGGTTGAAGTATGACATCGGTAAGGAGAAGGACTTATAATATTGCACGCAGTTCATTCAGCCTTAATAAAATACTTAGTTGAATAGTGCTTTCGTGCAAGTTGAACTATAGTTTCAAATAATCAGCTATATGAAAAATTAACTTACTAGGTAATGTGGTTCGCCTTGACATCTGCCTAAGATTACTGCCAACGAGCAAAATGTTATGATTTGATGAACGCGAATATTTTTAAATGCGTATATTTTAATTTTGTGCACATAAAAATAAGAAAATATGGATTTACCCCGCTTCTATAGGTAATTCTTAAAGTTTTGCAATTTCATTTTAATAAAACGCATTTAAAAAAATATTGGTGCATGTTAAACATCCTGAAACATAACATAACTTGAAATAAGGTTGCAACCATAGTAATTTGTTGAATTACGGGTTTAACCACATGATCAAATAAGGTATTCCTACACAGAGAAAAAAAAAACTTGGTAAAATTACTGTACTTTATGATAAGGACATTTCTGATAAAAAGGAACCATAATTCTGGTAATAAAAACCAAAATATCACGGTATTTAACCATTCATTTGGTAATTTTTCCGTTCATATATAACGGTTTACCACAAATTTTGGTTTTTAAAATTATAGTTCCTTTTACCTCGCATTTTGTTGAAAACACAAAACAATACGTAAATTTAACCGAAAAAGAACCATAATTCTGGTAATAAAAACCAAAATATCACGGTATTTAACCCTTCATTTGGTAATTTTTCCGTTCATATATAACGGTTTAACACAAATTTTGGTTTTTAAAATTATAGTTCCTTTTACCTCGCATTATGTTGAAAACACAAAACAATAAGTAAATTTTACCGAATAAATTTTTTTATAACATGTTCTAAAGTATCACGATAAAATTACCAAATTTTGTCATATTTGCCAAATTTTAAAACGTATTACCAAACCATATTTTGTTGTTAGTTTTACCAAAATCATTAACAACGCGCTTAGATAAAAATTATCGAGTTTTTTCTTTTTTCTTATGTTCCCATAGAATTATACTTTTTCGTCACTGTACCTGTAACTTACTTAATTATACGATATTGTGGTTCAATTTGAAGCACCTTGTGTTTGGCACACCGAATTGATTTTTAAGTTGTTCATCTTAGTACCTTATTAAAGTTGAAGAAAATTTGCTTGATATTAAAATTCAAAGTACAATATGTATAATCCTACATTGAACCTATTATTTGATAGCACTTTTGAGAATATAAAAAATAAATGAAATTCGCATAAGACGATCAAACTAAGAATTCTTGTTGTCAGCTGTTTTGAATATATCATCAAGGTGCTTGCTCATGGGAGCGAAATTATAGTTTTCTTCAAATATAATGCTAATCAATCCTTTGTATGAATTTTTTCATGTTTATATCTTTCATCACGAAATACTATATTTCCAAGGATCTTTGTTCCGGCTTGCTTAATCTGCATAACTGTAGAAGATGATCAATCGCTTCATAATTCCTTCTGAAGTTCAAATCCATCAATAATAGTTGATTTCAGATACTAATCACGGTCACAGTTTTCGTCACATATCATCTCCAGGCTTATTAGTGTCCTATTACCGGCGGGGCGAATCGTGCTCAGATTTGGTGAGCTCATGAATTAATTTTACTAAAAAATTGCCGATTAATAAGACCTGCTTGTCTCAATGATTAATTCATATATTCGTCTATTTCCTGAACCAAGTTCCAGATGTCAAATACTGGCTCGTTGCTGGAATTTGATTCAAAATTTCTCTTTTAATTATAAAAAAAATTATTTATAGAATCATTGTATTGAAGTTGAAGTTCACGAAATTCAAGCTTTTTACAATGAAAATTGCATTAGCCATAGATTCTGACATAAATTATGTGTTTTGGAAGACCAGATTATGGGAGAGTAGTTTCCAGCACATGAATATCTCTCAATTTTCTGTTTGTTCTCAAAATTCAAACTTTGTGCTACAATGAAAATTCCGTTTACCACAGAATCTAAAATAAATTATCTCAAAGTGTTGTTAAAAGTCAGCAACGATACTTCTTATTTTCTGAATTAAATTCAAAATATCTGTAGTAGTCTGGTTTCTAAGTTAAAAGAATTTATAATTAGTATTTAGTTAAAAGTTACAGAAAGCATTTCGAGCTATACCGGTATCGATTTTTTTTCCTTTTTGCGCAAAAAAATAAAATGGAAATATATTGAAATTTGAATGTAGTGTGAAATTTTGATAAGCCCTTCAATACACATGATTAAACCACTTCATAAAAAAAAGACTTTTATCATATTATGCAAATACTAATTAAGGATCAATTACTGCTTTCAGTCCTATTGCGTTTAACCTGTTTCCAGATTAAGTCACTCTTGATTCTGTATCCCATGACTCTGAAACATTCTAGAATAAACACATTTTCGTCTTGATTAGTCTAAGGCAGCGGCTTCCAGTTCCTTTCCGGTAATGGAACACTAAATAATCGTACCTTCTTTTGGCGAAACCCCAAGATAAAGTTCATCAGCAATTGTGAACATTTTAATCAAAGAAAAATTGCTATTTCAAAAATATTCAATGTGAAGAATGAAATTTTTTAATCCATTTGCCAATAATATTCTTAAACAGTTAGGTGAAGATTGGCATCAATTCTAGTTCTGGGTTTGTTTTTTTGTAATATGCACAAACTAAATTGAATTAAATTACGATTCTCGTTGAAAGGAAAATGAAAAAGAGCAGTCAAAAAAGTTGAAATTTCAACGCTTTTTGTCATGTATCATTAATAATTATCAAGGGGACATATTTCTGTAAATTAGATGGCAAATACTCCAGTAATTTTTTTATAAATGCATATCCTTTACATAATTAATCCAATGTAGTTTTATTAGAAAGCAGCTATATTTTTCAGAAATTTTGCTATTTCTTTCAGTCATATTTTACTTGAATAATTTCTCAAAAATGTCCGAAATATTGAATAAATAATGGGTAGTATTAATGTAATATTAAATAAATAGTGGGAATGGGTAGTACTAATGTATTATTAAATGAATAATAGGAATGAATAAATATAAAATAAATATTGGGAGTGAATAAATAACGGGAATGGGTAGTACTTATGTATTATTAAATAAATAGTAGGAATGAATAAATATAAAATAAATAATGGGAGTGAATAAATAATGGGAATGGGTAGTACTAATGTATTATTAAATAAATAATAGGAATGAATAAATATTAAATGGATAATGGGAAATAAATAATGGATTCTGAAATATTAAATAAATAATGGGTAGTATTAATGTAATATTAAATAAATAATGGGAATGGGTGGTACTAATGTATTATTAAATGAATAATAGGAATGAATAAATATAAATATTGGGAGTGAATAAATAACGGGAATGGGTAGTACTTATGTATTATTAAATAAATAATAGGAATGAATAAATATAAAATAAATAATGGGAGTGAATAAATAATGGGAACGGGTAGTACTAATGTATTATTAAATAAATAATAGGAATGAATAAATATTAAATAAATAATTGGAAATAAATAATGGATTCTGAAATATTAAATAAATAATGGGTAGTATTAATGAGAATATTAATGTAATTACATATTTTTTTTAATAAATTCTAACCCTCGGAGTCCCAGTAGATCTTTCAGGGAGCCCTAGAATTTCGCGGAACCCTTTTTGGGAACCACTGGTCTAAGCCCCGGATGATTTTAATGTTTTTATACCAACAGTTTTCTTTTTGTTCAATTTATTTGTACTGCCCATGATGTGAAAAATTCTATTTACGCTTTTTTTGACTAGTTCGTGAAGTTGTTAAAAAAAGTTTGTCTAAATTTTTGAAGCAAAGGATTTTTAATCGCATAAAAAGAGAAATCACGCATGGCAAACTCTTTATATTAATATCAATACCAATATAGCTTAATTGTTTAATTTGTAGCATTTAATCGTGAAAAAAATTTTTTAGCAAATTGCAAATAACATATTATTTAACGTATATGAAAACCATCACGTTAAGACGCTTTGAAAAGAGTTCATTGTTTCATTCCTTTAACCTAAAATATGTAGAAACTAAATTTAAAAAAACAAAAAAAGTCTTATCACAAAGTCTTATCAAATTGGCAATGCATGCAAAGATTTTTTTTAATTTCGTTTGAAGACTGCTTATCTTTTTAACAATCTAAGACTGAGTTATTAACCGAGCTCATTTCATTTCTATCAATTTGTGTCATTTGCCCTGAATTTAAACACTTTAAACCGTATTAGTCTGTGAGAAAGAGTGCAATTATCATTCATCATTTAATTCAAACACTATTAAAACGCAAAATAAATTTTTGTGAGAAAAAATTACCACTGTTAGCCTATTTCCTTTTTTATTTTAATTTCTGAATAAAATGCTTCATTAATTTTTTAGACAGCAGCATAATATGCTTGACTAACGCAAAATCATTTAAAAATTTAAAGAAGAAATTTTAATTTAAAAAAAACTTCTGTATTTGAGCCATATTTAGATTTGAGATTTTGCGGTTGAGCTACTTTCGCATATTACTTTTTTTCCTTTCTTTCAAGAAACGGTTTGTCATACCATAATTGATTTCTTTTCTTTCATTTCTTATGAGAAAAAGGGAAATAGCCATAAACTATCAACCACTTTTTGATTACGATTATTTTTTTATTTGATACAGCTGACTAGACTTGCATGACCTGTGATTAAGTTTTCCAAAAAATATTTTTTCAATTATATAATCTCAGAAGCCGAGTTGAATGATCAATTAAAAGCTTTAGCGTTAAAAAAAAGCAAAAAAATCGGGGAAAAAATATAAAAAGATGACATGACCTGTATTTTTCTTAACCCTATACTCAGTGTGACTTACTTTTGCTAACCCATTTTTGGCCAAAAGTGCCTAATCACGCCATTTCAATATTTTTTATTGATGCTGTAATATATGCTTTTCATAACTTTTTATCTTGCTGCTATTTGTAAGGGTTCTAAAGACGCCTATAAAATATTAGTTATTCAATTGGTATACTCTTTCTATAATTTTTTCTTACGCCTGTTGTTTTAACTTGAAACGATTATTGACAAAATTTCGACTTTTTAAAAATGAATAATAATCCCACTTGAGATTAACCATATGTTTTTATTATGGATTTCAGTAATGCAAGTTCAGTAAATAAATATACCACTTTATTCACCATTACCATTTACCCACCTTACCATAATGCACCATTTATTACCATTCATACATGAAGCTTATTTTGTATCTTAATGAATGTAATTTAAGTATATTTTAATGAAACTAATGCTACGTTTTATGAAGTATCTATGCTTAGCTAAGAATGGGAAAAATAAAAATTTGTGTCGTAATTCGTAATTATGTACAAAATATATTTCTTAATTCGATAATTTTTTTCTTAATAAATATAGATAATACCAACAATTTCATTTTCATTACTGTCAATTATCTGAGTATTATTTCGATTAATTACCATTTTTTGCTAATATAATGTTACCGTTATCTGTAACATAAATTCCATATATTGCTTACTTTCATCCACAAAAAATGTGCTTTATAGAGTTTTTCCATGATTTATTTAAATCAAATTTTTCTTTTCAAAATCCTTTTTACCCGTCATAATTTGGAATCGAATATTTTTAAAGCTACAACACATTCCGTAAGTACATCAAACATTAAATGAATTACGAATATGATATCATAAAGAAGGTGAATTACAAGACCTGTTATAGATATCCCTTTTATTTAAAATAAAACACAAAGCACATAATGCCTTCTTTTTTTCATAAAAATTCAAACAAGATTTGTCTCATGTGAAGAACTCAAATGTTTATTACTCTCAAATAATTTAAACCAAACAAACTTTTCCTTTATTTATCCAAAAACCTAAAAAGAACTAAACTATATCCTTCAAATTACATCCGCATAGCTGAGGCGATGGTTAAAGCAATTACTTCAATAAATATGCTTTTATCTGTTATAGCTATTAAAGTAAAGATAAATATCCGCGAGTCGTTGAATTTATTTGATACTGAAAAGTAAGCTTATCTAAAACGTAAATACAGCTGGATTCTTGTTTTTCCCAACACTTGGAAATCACGATTTTTTGATTTCATTTTCTTTTAGCGTATTTTTCACCCATGCAAAAATATTTTTATTTATATTTTTCTCACGAATATTTCGTCTTTTTGTGTTTTTAATCCGTCAACAAGCTGAAGTTTTTTTATTTCTTACTTTATTAATATTCCTTCTCTTATATCTTTTCGGAACAATGATTTGTCGTAGTATGCCATAAGAATGAAATCTAAATTACTTCTACAATTCTAAGATATTTTTTTCTTTTCTTCTTCTTTTCAGAAATCGTGATTGTTAAGTTGCATGTTTTTATATGGAATTTGAATAATAGGGTGTATAAAAAAAACTTTTTGGAATTTAAAATTTTGTTAGAAGCTTTTTATGTTTTTATATAGTAAGGAGAAAGTTGGTTTAACACATAATTTTGGTGCTGAATTAGGTAATTTTATAGTTTTGTATACGTTAATGTGGTTATTATCTTCCATAGCACGCTTCTGAGCACGCCTGATACAACGGTTCCCAATTTTTTACGGCAATGGAACACTAAATAATCGATCTTTTTTTTTTTTTTTTTTTTTTTGATGGAACTCCGACTTCATAGCTAAAGTAAATAAATACAATTGCGTGCGTATTAACCATTAAAAGACTACTTTATTTTGTCTTTTAGTCTTTTTTACATTTAATTGGATGAATGAAATTCTTTCCTTGTTTTATCATTAATAATCTAAACAGTCTACTGGTTGCGCCTACTGTAAATAATTCAAAATATTGTAGTTTGTCCGAATATATAATGATAGCAACCTTCTTCTATCAAATAATGTCTAGTCAAGTTGAAAATCATACAGGTCAAAAATTAATTTTAATTTCTTACACAAAGAAAAATAAAATCTGGTAAAATTACCGTACTGTGTGGCGATGACGTTACTAATGGTATAATAAAAAAACATAATTGTGGTTATTTAAACTAAAATATACGGTGTTTAAGACATTGATTTGATAATTTTTTCTTTTATATGGTAATATTTCCTCGGAAATTCTGGTTTTCATAGTTATGGCTCTTATTACTACACATTTAGGAAAAAATACAAAACTGAAAACTAAACTGAACCGATTAAATGGTTTTTATGCCATGTTCTAAAGTATGTATCATAATAAAATAACAAACTTTTATTGTTACCAAATTTACTCATATGTAATAAAGCCGTATTTTATTGCTAATTTTACCAAAATCATTACCAGAGCTATTCGGCAAAAATTATCGTTTTTTTTTATGCTTCCATAGAGCTAGAAACACGGTAAATTTTACCATACTTTTCTTCTTACTTGACTTTACCATACTTGACTTTGGACCATACTTTTCGTCTCAGTGTAAACATTTTTTGGAGGATCAAAAGCATTAGTTTAATTTTTTTTTTTCAAATCATAAACATTTTTTTTCCAATGGCAGGCCCTGAATTTGAATCCTTGCCTATACTATGCCAGAATTGTTGCTCATTACGCGTTACTCAGTGGGCACCTGTGAACCAAAGTCACGGGGGCTAGCAACATTGCCCACGCCACACTACCACAAACTCGTTTATAGGGTGGGCCACATTCACTCATCATACACACACACACAACAGAGGACAGCACAAAGAGAGAGAGAAACTTCCATGCCCAGAGCGGGATTCGAACCCGCAGCCTATGGCTTCGCAGTCAGGCACGCTAACCGCTCTGCCACCTGACCGGCGAAATCATAAACATAAAATATATTTTAGACTTCAAGTTCAACTGTAAGTTTAAAAAAAATAGCAGTAGAGCAATTTATACGTAAAATGTTTAATTTAGGTAACGTATAATATAAATTTTATAAAGTATAATATACGTTAAATGTATAATACGCAAGACACTTTAATCTTACCTAGAATCTACGTAAAAAGCTAAACAAAAACTTGGGTTAATAATGGAAAATATGCACATTTGTTCAGAAAAAATAATATTTTCGTGAAGGTTTTATGAAAATTTATATCTAATCAAGAATCTAATAATACCCTAACTTAAATATTGGGTTAAAAATTGAAAACATGTGTATTTGTTGATGAAAAAAAAAAGGTTTTTTTAAAGGTTTTGTGAAAGCCTTAATCTATTCCAATAGTTTCGTCTTAGCCTAAACATTAGTTAGAAAATTTGAAATATGCGTATTTCTCTATGAAAATCATGGTTTTGTTGATCAAACAAATGGTTTCGGTTTATGGTTGTGTTGTCTAATAAATTATCTATTAAGAAGTTATCTATTAAAAATTACTTATGTTTGTAAATTACATTGCTACGCGTTGTACAGTAATTACATTGGCGTAATTACATTGCGACGAACACTAAGTTGCATGAAATAAGATGACTTTTAAGAAGGAACTGTTCTTTTCACTACATTATTTTCGTACTAAGTATATTTGCTTGAATATTTGCTTAAACTATTTTGCCTTCATTAAAATATTGGTATATATATATATATATATATATATATATATATATATATATATATATATATATATATATATATATATATATATATATATATATATATATATAATGGTATATATAACTAATGAATAATGAAGAAAAAACTAATTTTTTCAAAACAACATTTTTCCATTAAAGCTTCAAAACTAGAAAATAAATGTCTACAATAATGGAACTTGCTGAAAAGGAAGAAGTCTAACTGTGATCTGAACCAAAATGTTTAAAATAAGTATAAGTTTCGGTTTTTATTTGAAAAGTAATAATTTGACCAATTATATAAATAGATAAATATATTTTCCTAATTTAATAACATGACAGGCAATAAATTATTGTAAATAGCATTTAAAATCTTTCATTAAAAAATGAACTATATGCTCATAAATACTTTAGGAATTCTAGTTTGCGGATGTATATTTTGATAGTTATTATTATTTGAAATTTATTCAGTAAAATTAAAAAAATTTAAAATCCTATTTCTGATTAGATACTTTGACAATAGTCCATTAATTTCATACCATTTGTATTATCTCATATTGCTTATACTTTTTTATTTAATAAATGCTTTGTTTAGATTCACTTTAATAATAACAAAGCGTAATCAAATATAAATGCTACAGCAACCTTTAAATGCATCATTCAAATTTTTTTTTATTTTAGTTTTCATGTTGTGTTTTTTACCCATCTTTATAAATTTCTATCTCATAAATTTGTTGACTGAAATTAGTTGAAAGGGTAAAATTTATTTTAGTTGAATTACCATTTCTGATTTCTTTAAAGCTAAATATTTTTGTTGATTAAGCATTTTAAGATATATTTTTGTTGATTAAGCATTTTAATATTAGTTATTTCGGAATAATTATATTATTGAAATATTATTATTGAAATAATTTCTCATTGGAGTTTTTTCACGTCGTTTTTTTATATTTATTTAAGTAATTTATTTTATAGTTAGCTATATTTATAGCTAAGATCCCTCTTCCCTCGCCTTCTTGCATTTTAAGTTATATTTTTGATTCGTGTTTTCTTGATTTTATTTTAATCTTTTATTTGATCTTAATAAGCTGTTGATAATAGAACGACATTCGATAGAACTATACCTTTCAAAAAAGAAAGGTATAGTTCTAATAATAAAAGAATCGCTATTAGATTAGGAGGAATAATTCTTGATGACATTTAGAATTTCTATAGTTTTTTTCTCAAAGATGAAAAGCAATAAAATTATGCGGTTTGTGGTTTCGAGTAACTTATTTAAAACTACACACACATTTTAAATTTTCTAAAATTTATTTTATTTTTTACAATTTACACGAATTGAGTGATCCTAAAAGACTTTTTACGTAAATTACGCAAAAGCAGGAATATTTATCAAATGCATAAAAATAGACAAATGTATAATGTTAAACTACCTTTAAAAAAATTCTAAAAAATTATCTTTGTTATCATATGAAAATGTAAAGCATCACTACACATTTAGAAGTTTTGGAACATGTTAAACTATAGTATCGTTATAATATTATTTATTGCAACATTATTGTGCTGAGTGTTACTGTATTTTTATAATTCTTGAAGTTGATGACACAATAGTATGATACTCAACTTCACTATAAAAAATTCCGTATCAAAATATAACAAAAAGTACCAGCACTCAGGTTGACAGTACTTTTTATTGTAAAATCCAATTTTACTGGAACATGTTACGGAACAAAAAAAAACTGAAATGCCATAATTTTTACAGCAATAATTAACCTTAAATCACTGAATAACTATAATTAAATTAATATTTCAACATAATATTTTACCAAAAAATGGATTTTACAGATTATGCACCCAAAGTGCCGGTACTTTATACCGTAATTTGATACGGAATTTTCCATATCTATCTCAGTTCTTTAACAATAAACGCATATTGCTACTATAAGGTTTCATTTATCTCTATCGGATGGTACAATACACTGTGCACGTTGTAACTTCTTGTTTAGTTTAATGCCGAATAATGTACACAAATTGAATCAATTGAATTTTACTTATCAATCAAATTCTACATAGACAGGTTTCTTCCCTCTGGATTCCAATGAAAATTTTCTCAGATAAGCGATAAGTATTTCTAGCCAAAATCTAAAACGGCCTATTGGTAGACTCTTGCCAATATCGGCAAATGCTATATCGCAGATTATCTGTAATTGTCTATGAATCCATACTCAGTAGCTGTGTTAATTACTGCTACTGGTAACATTTTATGACATTTTCTCATGGTTTTCCTAAAGCGGGTATTAAATATTAATTTCTTATGATATTTTATACCTTCCGAATTTACAATTTAAACTAATGATCCTTTTGTATCAAATTCAATCACCCATAATTTGTTCTCTGTATCTCGCAAATGTTTCTTCAATATCATAAGATTTATTGAAAACAGCAAGCTTCAGTATCGCCGGTTTAAATTATCAGATGAACTACCATGCTTACTCAAATATAAAATGAGTTTATATTTAAACACGTGTTTTTGGCTCTGGTATTAGTTTATTTCTAAATCGCTATTCAAAATTAATTCTACATGGAATTGTTCTTAAAAAATGCATTTCTTGTGTCCTGTTTTGATTTAAATCCTCCTGCATATCCATGCACTCCATATCCTGCATATCCATACTTTAATAGCACTCACCATACTAGTCTGTACTTACCTTTTGAATTTGCATTCTAAATCCAAAAATTGAAAAAAGCTTTGAAAATTATACTTGCCTGATACTAAAAACATTTTTTCTGAATCAACTCTAATCTAAAGTGCAAAATATATTTTAAGCAACATTCATTAAATGATTCTGGGTTGAAATAACGCTTACTTAACACTGGTTTTAATCTACCTCCTAAAGTTGAATCGATTCCAACTGATTACAAACATTACCCCACGTTAATTATTTCTTTTATTTCATTAGAGTCACCATGGAGCTTCATCAAAAGACAAAGAGAACACTGCTCCAACTCCAAGGACAAGTTCCCTTCGGAAAGCAGTCAAGTCCGGTAAACAGGGCAGCACCCAGATTCCTAAATTCCATTTTCCGGATGGCAAGCCCCAAACTCCTCAAGACATCGAGATACACCTCAAGAAAGTGGCTGCCGTCTTTGCCGGCCTCAATGAGGGCAAAGCATCTCGAGAAGAATTCAGCATCATCACAAAGGTTAACATTCTTTTTTTTATTTTGTTTTTATTTCTTTGTCGTCCCAACCCTATGTTGGATTTCGTCATTAAAGAGAAGAAAGAAAATGTGAACTAAAAAAAATATCAGAAAAAGAAGCTAACCAGGAATTAAATTGAGCTTACTTCAAATGAGCGCTTGTGCTCACTTGACTTACAAACTCTTCTGTCACAATTCGCACCCTTCCAAACGTAAATTTGTTTTCATTTTAAAATCGAAGCTTATTTTCTGGCCAAGCCCTAAAAAGTTTTAGTGATAAGTTGAGTCAAAAAGACGTCACACTCCATAACGTGTTTTTGACACAACTTTTAATGGCCTTTTAATATTGATTTCAAAATAAATTGCTCGTAGAGGACATCAAAACAGACTTAAAATTGAAGTTCTGTGACTCGCAACCTTCTCTGTCACAGTTCATAAACTTCAAAATATAAACTTGTTTTCATTTTAAAATGCAGGCCTATTCTCTGATAAGGCCATAAAATTTTTTAGTTATAAGTTGAGTCAAAAAGACGTCACACTCATAGAATTCAAAGCGTATTTTTAACGTAACATTTAATGGCTTTTTAGTATTGATTTCAAAATAAATGGCTCTAAGAAGATATCAGAACAGACTTAAAATTGAACTGTGACTCGTAACCTTCTCTGTCACAGTTCATAAACTTCAAAATATGTATAAACTTGTTTTCATTTTAAAATGCAGGCCTATTCTCTGACAAGACCATAAAAATTTTTAGTGATAAGTTGAGTCGAAAAGACGTCACACTCATAGAATTCAAAACGTATTTTTAACACAACTTTTAATGGCCTTTTAATATTGATTTCAAAATAATTGGCTCTTAGAAGATATCAAAACAGGCTTAAAATTGAAGTTCTATGACTTGCAACCTTCTCTGTCTCAGTTCACAAACTTCAAGATATAAATTTGTTTTCATTTTGAAATGCAGGCCTATTTTCTGACAAGACCATAAAATCTTTTAGTTATAAGTTGCATCATAAGAAACCTATATTTTTCAACAAATATTTTGTAAGAATTGCCATTAATTCAATTTAAGGAATACTGGTACAATGGTTCAATACATTGGCTGTTTATCTTTGCAAAAAAAAAATACTATTAAAGGCGGGAATACAGAGTAAGAGAAAAACACCAGTGTAAGGAATACCGGGCAAGTGTGTAACAGGCAATGACCTTTTTCCCTAAAAAATAACGAACAACAATATAGGAAATACCAGGAAAGTGTACACGGGAGAATAGCCTACACATTCCTTACCTGATTACTTTCCTGGTTAATCTAGTTATTTTTATTAATAACCACGTATTTCGTTAAATGTGTGAAAAATGCATATTGATCACATTGCCCGGTATTTCTTACACAGTTTTTTTTTAAAAAAAAACCTTTAGGAACGCTCGGTATTCCTTGCGTTGATAATTTTTTAAGGTGTGATTGCCCGGCATCCTACACTGACATGTTTTTTAATCTATCCTAAGTGTAAGATTCATTGCCAACTTCAAACAAAAAAAAAAGGACAAGAAATAAAGTTAAAGAATGAATGAATTAAAATCTAATTCCTCCAAAGAGGGAGCTTGAAATTTAAAGATTAGTCAAAACGCGGAGCTGATTTCTGTATAATATAATATAATATAATATAATATAATATAATATAATATAATATAATATAATATAATATAATATAATATAATATATTATAATATAATATAATATAATATAATATAATATAATATAATATAATATAATATAATATAATATAATATAATATAATATAATATAATAAAATATAATATAATATAATATAATATAATATTCAATTAGACTTTGTTACTTTACAAAATAATCCGTATTTTTTTAATTCCTTGTTACTAGTTGGGGATCCTATAAGCAAATCTGTAAATTTGGCAAATCCTCAGCACTTCATCACGTTTATTAAATTTTGCTGATTATGAATAATCACCTGTGAATGTACAAAATCACTGGATTAATTGCAATTAGCATAATATGTATATTTTAATATTACCATACTATGTATGTTTACCACATTATGTACAGGATTTTACTGATCAAAATAATAATGTATGTGTGTTGTTGTTATTTTCAGGCATGCGGTCTACCTCTGTATTGGAAACTTCCTCTCTTCCTGGCTGCTAGAGGAGACAAGAAGTCAGCAGTCAGTTGCGATGCATTCCTCGAGTACTGGAGAAGGTGAGAGTGACTATTTTTGGATTGGGTGACCCCACCACACATTTTGAAGGTGTTGTGCCAAAAAATTAAGAGTGCGTGTAACTTGTGCTTCGTCTATGTTCGAAGGACCCTTCTTATAGGAAGGTGGCCTTCTAGAACGGGGGGGGGGGGGAATATTACTAATGTTAATATGCTGTGGGTCGCTAATTTATGATTTATTGCTTGTAACCCAAATAACACAGTTCCTAAAATATCTTCCAGCTGTAGTTGTTCAAGCGTTTGTGGCAAATGTTTAACATTTATTTCAAAATTGTAAGCAAACCTTTTTCAGTTTTTCTAGTTGAAAGGGAATGATGCCAATAAGAAATATGAATGTAGGTAAAGCTATAATTCCCAGTTAAGTGTGATGTTCAACAAGCTTAAAAATTTAAAATTTAGTTTTTGAAAACAGAAAAAAAAACTATTACAAATTAATTAATAATTATTAAATGATATTAATTAAAAATTATTAAAGTTATAATTCCCAGTTAAGTGTGATGTTCAACAAGCTTGAAAATTTAAAATTTAGTTTTTGAAAACAGAAAAAAAAAACTATTAAATATTAATTAATAATTATTAAATGATATTAATTAAAAATTATTAAATGAAATTAATAAAAAAATATTAAATGAAATGAAATGAATTCAAAAAAATGAAATATTATGAATTAAAAGAGATTAAGTCCGGGTAAATTTATTATAAGTTATTAGGAATTTATACTTATAATAAGCCACTGTTACACATTGGCAAATTTTGAAAAAAAATAATTACGCTTAAATATTTTCAAACTTATTTTTAAAGTTTTAAAATAATTTTGAAAAATGAAAGCTCGAATTAAACTTTTTAAAAAAATCTTTTTTATTATTTTTTTTTAATGATGCTTTGAGAAAAGGAATAAATATTATGAAAAATCACAAATTTATGATAAAAAGCCGTGCTTTTATAATAATGTAGAGCCGTGCTTTTGGTTTCATCGATCCTGAGAAAATAAAAACGTATTAACTGCATTTTTATATTTCGTTCGAAGAAACGCTTTGAAGTTTTGAAAAAGAAAGCGATGCAAACTAAAAGAGTTGCTTTTATATAGTTGAAACTGCCTTTGTATAGATATTACAAACTTATAAATATGTAACATTGAAAAACACAAATATAACAATAAATTTATGTAACATATCAAATCACAATATATCATATGTCAATCAAATAATACTATTTTAAATATAAGTGAAATCATTTTCTAACAATACAAATTAAAGTAATGAAATTACATAAAATGTCACAAATAGCCCAAATTTTAAAGTTTAACCAACTTGGACAAAGTCATGAATTAAACTAATTTTATACGGCCTTAATTTTACAAGCCCTCGTTGATCACCTCATTTAAATCGGACCAGTATGATATGAAAGCATGTGCAATATGCTACTAGATTTAGTTTAAATCGCCTAATTTTTTAAAAAAAAATTGATTTTAAAGAAACCAACAAATCTAATATATTCTGTGGTAGAAGGATCATGGGTTAGATTCCTCTAGCCGTCGGGCTTACAAGGGAAACTAGGGAAGTGTGACTCGCCAATTTTGAAATAAACTAGTGGGATGTATGCCTTATGAGGAATAATTTTAGGGGGCAACATTCGTTTCGGCCCATAGAGGGTCCTATGAGAGATAAAAAATAATTAAGTATGTAGAAAAATCGGTATTTCATTACTTCAATGCAGACTATTAGTTATTGTAATTATCTTATACTCCAATTAATTTTATGGTACTTTCACGTACTATATAATGCATATTTATTGTCAAAATTGATTTCGAAAATTTTATATATCTGTAGTTTTTCAGAAAAAAAAATTAAAAAAATTGGCATTTTTAAAAAAAAAAATTTGGCATCAAATTTTTAAAATTTTTTTTTTCAAAAAATTTTCCAATATTAAAACTAGTAAACAGTAATAAATTTCATTTATATGAGAGTCGAAATATAATACGCATTTTCCCAAACTGATGGAATTTTTTCATATTTAATGTGTATCCAAAAATGTGATTTATAAAAAAAAAATTTTTTTTTTCATATTGTTAGATCTTGCAAAAAAATCTGAAATAATTTATGTGATTGCATAAAATTAAATTGCATTTATAAAAAGGTTTTCAAATTTGTTTGGCGGGAAATTTGAACTTAAAAAAATATTTCAGTTTTCAATGATTTTCTTTTTTTCTTGAAAGGTCAACCGTACTATATAAACAAAATTTGTAAGTATTTGTCGCTTTAATAGACACATTTTTTTCTTAATTTTTTTTATTGCACAACTGGTAAAAAATGAAAAAAAAAAAGTTTCAAAAAAATTTAAATTTTTTGCCAAAAGATTAAAATATTATTAAAAAAATTGTCCTGTGAATTGTTCAATATTTTGTCAAAACATTGCTATTTTTACTAATTTGAAAACATTTTTATAAATGCAATTTAATTTTATGCAATCACATAAATTATTTCAGATTTTTTTGTAAGATCTAACAATATGAAAAAAAAATTTTTTTTTATAAATCAAATTTTTGGATACACATTAAATATGAAACAATTCCATCAGTTTGGGAAAATGCGTATTATATTTCGACTCTCATGTAAATGAAATTTATTACTGTTTACTAGTTTTAATATTGGAAAATTTTTTGAAAAAAAAAATTTAAAAAATTTGATGCCAATTTTTTTTTTTTTTTTAAAAATGCCAATTTTTTTTTAATTTTTTTTTTCTGAAAAACTACAGATATATAAAATTTTCCAAATCAATTTTGACAATAAATATGCATTATATAGTACGTGAAAGTAGCACAAAATTAATTGGAGTATGAGATAATTACAATAACTAATAGTCTGCATTGAAGTAATGAAATACCGATTTTTCTACATACTTAATTATTTTTTATCTCTCATAGGACCCTCTATGGGCCGAAACGAATGTTGCCCCCTAAAATTATTCTTCA
The DNA here is from genome assembly GCF_982258835.1 of Parasteatoda tepidariorum. Taxonomy (NCBI): domain Eukaryota; kingdom Metazoa; phylum Arthropoda; class Arachnida; order Araneae; family Theridiidae; genus Parasteatoda; species Parasteatoda tepidariorum. The sequence continues at coordinate 90,866,179 of NC_141756.1, read as the reverse complement.
TAAGGCATACATCCCACTAGTTTATTTCAAAATTGACGAGTCACACTTCCCTAGTCTCCCTTGTTAGTTCCATCAAAAGTCCTCTACTAAGGCTGAGTTGTCCCAATACTTTATTCCGGAGTTCCTTTGTCTTCTGGGTAGGGTTCAAAATTACAAGGCTAAGGAGTTGAACATTGATAATTACAGTTGAATTAGCTGTTCAACACCGGTTATAAAATAAAATGAAATCCTGAAAACCTAATCACTGATTATTTGATTTATCTAGGGTTGTTAATACATGCCATGATGAAGCCTCTAAGTTTGTTTACATTCTTTCAAAAGGTAAACGAAGCTACCTCCTCAATGATGATTTCTTTCCAATGATGCAAGTAAGTTCTTTCTTATGATGGTATTAATTACTTACTATAATTAAATGGAACATAAGAAAAATGGCTGAAATATTATTAAAAAATATTTTATTAATTTAAATAAATAGGAAATAAGTAGTTAAAAATAATAAAGTAATTAAAAACAAATTAAAAGCTTTTTTTTTAACTCGCGCAATTTTATCCGATAAAGATGCTTTCTTACCTTGTATCAGTATCGCCAAGAGAATAATATTAGTACATTTGGATACCTGAAATCATCATCGAAGGTAAATGGTAGCGTTTGTCAAATCAGAAGCCTATCAGGTTCTATGCATGCGCATGACGATTAAATCTGATTTACTTACGACACTTATAGGTGTCCAATTAAATATTATTTTTAAATCACTAGGTTATGCATAATTATTTCAGTTATTCTGGAGTAGCAAGCACCAAAGAAAATGAGAAATAAATTTTTTGATGTACATAATCCAATCAAATGAAAACAATTCAATAAATAAAATAAAACAAACGAAATATAAAGAAAAGTGGAGAGAAAAAGATAGCATGTTACATGCTTATTCTACATAAATGACTTGAAAATTGCCAGCTTTAAAATTATTAAATTAAGTACTAGTTACTAGCTAATTTAATACTATGCAGTTTCGGGAGCATAAAATTTCAATTTGTTTCACTTATTATTAAATACTCTTTGAAATAATTCAGATGTCATATTATTGAAATGGGAATTTACGAAATTTTAAAATTGCTTTTAAATTGGGACATGTAACAAACTCAAATATATTACCTTAATATAACTGACCAAAAGATTATTATCATTTAAAATATCATCTATTATTTTTTTTTCTCTCTTCAACAAAAGAGTAGCATATAACAATAAATGAATAATTGTTGTTTTTAGGATGTAATTGATTCGCATCCTGGGTTAACATTTTTAAAAGAAGCCACTGAATTCCATTCTAGATATATACACACGGTAAGTATTTTTAAAACTAAACTTTCATTAATCCTATAAGTTAAAAATTAAAAATGTGTCTTGAGAATGACCTTATTTCTGAAAAATTTCAAATCTGCTCTGTCCCAAAAATGTAAATAATTTATTATATAATTAAACGTTTCATAATTAAGTGCTAGATGGCAGCACTACTCTTAAATATTTTTAAATGAACGCATCTGTAAGTGAATCCTAAAAGAGAAAAAAGAGCGAATCGCCGACTGCTCTTCTTAGGCGCCATCTATTAAATTCAGCTTCAAACAAATTCTGATGTGAAAATTTCCTTGTTGTAATATTTAATTATTATTAGTTCCTGTTTAATAATTTTGATTTGTACTTATTAAAAAACTAAATAATTATATAAAATAACTATAAAGCGATTTCTTTCTCCAAAATTTACAAGGAAATAATTAGGAGAATTAGAAGAGAATTCTCCTTCTACATGTTAGAATAAATTTACAATAACGATTGTATTTTTAATATTTAATTAACACTGAACAATGTCATTATAAATTGCAACTCCAAATACTCATCAATAAATCACGGATTTATATTTTCGTGAGTGAATCAGAGCATTATTAACACCCTGAATGGTATTAATTTCTCTGCTTAACTTTTTACTCTTCGCTAACAAATAAGAATTAATTCAGCCACCAAATCAGCCACCAAAATCAGCCACCAAATTCAGCCACCAAAAACAATCCATTGCAATTTGTAATTTCAATGTAAATATATTCTCGTGAAAAAACATATACTTTTGTCTTAATAATTGTGTCTTAATTTTTTTTTCTTCCAAATTTTTCTTTTATAGGTAATTGCAAGGATTTACTATTGCGTCAACAGATCTTGGAGTGGTAAGCTTACTGCTCCAGAATTACGAAGAAGCAATTTCTTACAGGTAAGAACAGGCCTAAATGTATTTTTGGGTATTTTTTCGTTTCCGGTAACTGTATATAACCTATTATCTATATTAGTATATTAGGTTCCTATTAACACAGAATCATTAACCTATTATCACAGTACAATGTCAAGGTGTCAATAATGATTTGTTGATTTTGTACGGAGTGCGAAACGAAATAGTACCAATTATTGTTTTATCTTACACCTCAAAAAAAAAAACTATTTAAATTTTTAGAAGTTGATAGCAAATTTAATATTTCTTAATTGAGAGTCATGGTGGCTCAGAGGATAGAGCACTCGCCTCCTCATAAGAGTGATCCGAGATCGAATCCCAGCAATAGCTGGTCGATATAAATTCAGCACCCGGCACGCACCTACCACAATTCTGGCGTAACATGTCTTCAGTGGTAAGCGGATCATGGGTTAGAGTCCCCTTGCCATCAGGCTAATCGTGGGATATTTCGATGGTTTTCTTCGCCACTTAACCGCAAATGCAGGTTAGTTCCATCAAGAAGCCTTCAACAAAGGCAAATTTCTCCCAGTACTTGACCCAGGAGTTCCCTTGTCTTCTGAATTGGTATTAAAATTACAAGGCTACGGAGTTGAATATTGGTAGTCGTAGTCTCAACATTTGGTCGGCTGTTCAAAGAAAGTTTAAAAATAAAGTAACTTTAGTTTTGAGCCGAGATGGCTTAGAGGATAGAGCTCTCACCTCCCAAGAATGAGACCCGAGTTCGTATCTCAGAGATGGCTTTTTGTTACAATTTTTAGCTGTTCACCAAAAGTTATGAAATAAAATGAAAAGTAAAATAGTTTTAATCTGCAAAAACTATTAAAACTTCATACTATTCGCTAGTATTCGTAGGTTTTTATGTGTGCAAAATTAAATAAAATAAATCATAAAATTTTAACTATTTATTTAATAATTTAGTTATATTTGATTTTGTTAACGTGTTAATACTCATAATTAACGTGTAATTACTCATTGATTATCTGTTTTTCAAATTTTCTATACTTTAACTTTTGTTCAAACTGTCGAAAACAGATTTGGGGGGAAAAAAGAGAAGATTCTTTTTGTAGATTAAGCGAAAATAAAGAACCTTTTGAACAAATCTCAAAGCATGGAAATATACAATACTAAATAATTTTTCTGAAAAAGGTTTATTTAAGAATTGCAATTGCATAATATTTTTGTCGGGAAAAAAAAAAAAAAAGACGAGAAATTCTGAAATGACGGAACTTTTGTTCTCCCTCTGCAATAGGTTGAAACATTAAAAAATCGTAAAAACTTAGTTTATCATCATCAATTTATTCATGAAAATTTAATGAAAATAATTAAAAGCATACTTAATATTTCTCTCTTCCATATTCAAACTGTCGACGACTGAATTCAGTCAAAATCTTCTAAATAAAGCTCCTTTTTTCTAAAATTATGTAATCATGTACTTAACTTGCATCAATATAATTTTTTTTTCTTTTTGATCAATTTATGTAGAAACTATTAATTCAATATTATGAAAAATTTTGAAAAAACAAATTAAATTAACAAAACTTACATTTTTTATGTATTTTTTATTTTTATTCATCTACCTTGATCGATTCTCTGACTGTTTTAAAATTACATAAATATTTTAATTTAATTACTTAACATTTAATTTTCTTTATTACTTTGATATAGGTACTGGCCACACTTGAAGATGAAGAAGACATAAATCAAATAACAGATTATTTTTCATACGAACATTTCTATGTGATATACTGCAAGTTTTGGGAACTGGATAAAGATCACGACTTATTTATTGATCAAAATGATCTGAAAGTACACAGTGGTGGAGGTATATTGAATTTTTTGCTCAAAAATTTTTATTTATTGAATATTAAACCCTGCAAACTTGGAAAAATGTTCTGTTTAAAACTTAAAATACACATCGCTGAAAACTGTCAATATAGAATCGGTTTTGTTTATATTAGACTGCTTTAAGTAGTGTTCATATAGAATAGTTAAATCGAGATAGCAATAATCACGAATTTTTAAATAATCGTTTCATTCGTTAATCTTTATTAAGTGTAAATTGAAGTTGAAGTTAAAATTTTTGTCTTTTATTTTTACCTCGTTTCTCCTAATGAAATTATTTAGGAAAAAAAATCAAGTTTCTATTAGCACAATTAGTGAAGTACAGTGCACAAAAAATAACAATAATGATAAATAAACAGACTACCCTACATAACTTTTGATCCAATGATATGATTCTTCAATATGCTAATTAATTGGTGCCGACCAGACAATATTTTAAAATTTCGAAATTAGACACAAAAGCGAACTTTCTCTTAATTAGCATGCCTTTTTTTGGCCAAAGTTTGGATTAATGTTTATTACCCTTAATGTTTATTTTACTTTTTGCGCATTTTCCCACATCTCGAAAAACTTTAAAAGTAATTTAAAATTTTTACACTCAAATATAAAATTCGTTTATCTAAAGATAATTCCATTCAAAAATATAACTTTTAGAAAATAGGTATTATTTTTCATTATTTTATTTAATAATAGTTGAGAAATTTTGAATTGTAAGGTGTACAAATTTCCACGTCATTTTAAAAAATGCAATTTTACATAGCTGAATACAAAATTTAGGCAAAATCAGTCAAATTGTTCCTAAGAAATTAAATTTTAAAAATACGCCCTTTTTTTTTTTTTTTTTGGAGATAGTACGTTTTTGTGTAATTTCATAATTCAAAATATAGTCTGTGTTAATTAATTAACATAATTGAGGTCACCCTTTGAACCATATTGAGTCCTAGAATGTGAAAATACCATCATTAGATCAAAAGTTATTCAGGATGTTCCGTTTTTTATTTTGAGTACTGTGCATACAATGCCAAAAGCTACATAGGGAATTCATATAATACTTACACACATATTTCCCCTAGAATTCTCTTATTTTTACTAATTATTTTTTTTATTGAAACTGATTAACATTTATTTTTTTTTTAAATTTTATCCTAAATTTACAATTTTTATTTAATTTTTTTTCATAATTTCAAATTTTTTTTAAATTTTAATTTTTTACGCAAACGACCACAATATCACTGTTTTTTCAGGTAATTTTAAAATTTCAAAAAATAAATAAATAGATAGATACAAATAATAAAAAAATATTGCTTTACTTCATGTTACCTAATATACTGCAATTTTTGACCAGTAATCAATGTATTAAAAAATCCATATATTTTTCAATTTTTAAAGCATTTTTACAGTGTAAATTGCAATAAATAATTAGACTATTTTCTAAATTTATTTATCTGTGAGTTTAGTATGTGAGATCAAAATTTGGCTATAAAATTAATCCGAAAATTCCCTAGTTATTCTGAACTGGTGACATACGTCACTATTTATATGCTTTCTCTACTTTATTTATATATTTTTTTAATTATTTATGAAAAATTTATTACATTTACTTTTTACAGTAAAATATTTGAAAAAGTTCAAACTATCCGTATTCTAGAAAAATTATTTATTTTAACCTATTGTAGTAACTTTAAACTTGAACTCTTTTAATAATTATGGTAGTGCTCCGAACTAAAACATTAGAAATTACGACGCTAGAAATTATAACATTAGAAATTATGACATTAATAATGACCGAATGAAATTGTTAGAAAGTGTTATAAAAATGACATTTTTCACCAAAGATTTTTAAAAAATAAGTTATATCTGCTACGTATCTCGTATGTATTTTGCTTTTCGAAAATAAATTTTTAAAAACTTTGATAGAAGCTTTCTGCTATCTCTCAAAGTTGTTCTTTGTTATATATTTCAGCTTTATCTACACGTGTTATACAAAGGATATTTTCTGGGGCTGTAACAAGGTATGTTTATAATTACTTTTTTTCTTCTTTAAGTTATTTGAAACTTATTTTTTTCCGTTCAAGTAAAGTTAATTGAAGTATTGAATTGTTTTAAAGGGGGCCAAAACAAAAAGAAGGCAAGATGAGTTATACTGAATTCGTATGGTTTCTTATTTCAGAAGAAGATAAAAGGCATCCCAGAAGGTAACAACTTATCAAATTATTATTATTATTATTATTTCTCAGTTTCCATAACAAATCAATACCTCTGGGGGTACTGAATTGGAAATTGATCGTTCTCTGATTCAGGTCAAAATTACGATCTGCGCATGTATGAATGAGTTCGCCCTATAAACGGGCAAAAACGTGTATATGGATAAAATTTTATTCTTAGCCATAGATGGCGCCACTGAAAAACAAGAAACTCGCTCTCTGCCTTAATTTCATTTGGTTTCACGAAGCAGGCTCGCTGGTAATGGTAAGTAGCATTAGAAACAACAACATAATTTCTCAGTTTGGTTTTACTATAAGTGATGCATTTCAAATGAAATATTCTTTGAATGGATTTGGCAATCATTTTTTAACATTCCATATCATAAGTGCTGCTGCAATTTAAAATAAATAAATAAATCTAAAAAATTGTTGGGAAGTTTTTTCTTATGTGTTTATACTGTTACCTTTGGACTAACTAATTATAATAGCTAATGATTATAATACTACATGTTCCAAATAAAACGCATTCCAGAAGGACAAGGCATGGACAAAGAAAAAAAGGAATGTTTGTTGAACACAATTTACAATAAATGTTGAATTCTTACAACTGACAAATTAAACTCGCTGAACAAGATCATCGAAAACATAAATCGACATTAATGGGAAAACATCTTTGATCTCTTGTTAAATTTCCGTCTTTAGTTCGGCTGTAGATGTACCCAACATTTTTTAAATATCTCTATAATAAACATTCCAGAAAAGACAAGTTCGAACTTTGGGGAGGTGGCAGACTCAGGCGTATGAACAGTGGCTCTATCCTGGTAAAACCATCGGAATCTATCTGAGCCCATAAATATTGCGCAAGCAATTGCTCTTTCTTCGATGGTGCTATTGCCTATGTATCTTTGAATAGCCTATTAATAGCCTTTTATCATGAAGTTGGAATGAAATTTAAAAATTGCCCATTTAAATCTGTTTCTACCTTATTTACTTTCTTATTGCTGCAGCTGTACTTATAAACGAAGCGTTCAGACATAGTAGAATATTTTATAGAATTTCTATCATGTCATCTAGTGTAGAACTGCTTAATTAGAGTTTCTATCTCGAAGACGGCAGGGCAGGAGATCTTGAAAAAAAAATGAATCACACTTTACACCATTGATTCAAAACAAATAAACACCTTGCTTATAACGCGACTATTTGTTTGTTCGTAATTTCCTACTGTGACAAAGTGTGATACAATTTCTCTATGTAAAAAGGAATGTGACCAAGTGATAACATTCCTTTTTACATAGATCATGTAAAAAGGAATGTATGATGAATTTACATGTATGATCATGTAAAAAAGAAAAAAAATCAATATGTACCAGCATTTCATGAGTTTAAACGTTTCTTAAATTTTATGAATTGAAAATGAAGATATACTGTGATAACCAGATTTTTTTAGTATCATTATTAGATAGTTTTAGCAAAGCGGCATCTTTTCCCCTAACTCTAATGTTAAAACTATATGGGCTTCACACCACATACCCGAAAATATCCACATACCTAAAAATCACAGAGTTGCTAAGAGAAAAAAAAATAAGGTAAATGTTGTGGTTAAATTAAGACAAGATCTTTCTGTTATTTCCAATTGCGTTACAGTGTATGAAATCACTGGCAAAAAAATGCGTCTTAGAAGCGTTTCTTTCTTACTATTTCTGTGTACAAGATGTCAATGGGGAGACACCCAAGTATCCATAGCAACAACTGCTAAAAACAGCTCACTTAACGTGGAGCCGTGAAGCAGTGAGTTCCGTGAAGACGGACTAGATGACTTCGGAAAAAGTTTAAGCACAACATTGAGATTCTAGCTCTATTATTTACTCATAAAGAGTACTTTTGGAAGAGCTTGATTTTTCCAAATAAAATAACATTATAAATTGAACTAAATTGTTTAACACGGAGAAAGAAATTCTGGTAAAATTAACTTAGTACATAATAAAGATATTTCTGGTTAAAAAAAAAAAAAAAAAAAAAACATATAAGTTTGGTTACTAAAACCAAAAAATTATACCTCTTAATACCACATACTATTTAGTGAAATATACAAAAAGGAAAAGTAAACTAAACTGAACAAATGGTTTTTATGCCATGTTCTAAGGATCTAAGGTATCAAGATAAAAATTACCAAATTTTACCACATTTACCAAAGTTTATCATATATCATAAAACCATATTTAATAGTAAATTTTAACAAAATCATTATCTAAGCCTTTCCGAAAAAAACTATCGAACTTTTTGGTGTTCCCATAGAGGGATGTGTTAACGGATATGTTAACACGTTTAATTAACACGGATATGTCAACACGGTTAATTTTATCATATTCTAGTATTTTTGCCATATTTTTTTTTCTACGGGAATAAATCTTTTCCGAAAGTTAGACTATAATTTGGGTAGTTTTCAAATATGTCCCCTCCCTCTTTAAAAATTAATGAGAAATATGTTTACTTAATGTTCATGAAACAAAGACGGAATATGTTTATCTATAAAGACATCATTCTAACTTCGATTCCTATTGTATTTTGGAATAAAATTTTAACCATAAAACTTATTTTTTATTCTAATTTCTTTATAGCATTGAGTATTGGTTCCGATGCATGGATTTAGATGGAGATGGTTTGTTATCAATGTACGAATTGGAATATTTCTACGCTGAACAATTGCAAAGGCTTGAAGCCTTAGGAATCGAAACACTTCCCTTCAATGACTGCTTATGCCAGGTAAATTAAAGCGTTTCTTAATGAAGTTTTATTTGTTTTTAAATAGTGAGAGTTGTAAAGTAAGAATCGTTTAATGCCAATAATAAGTTATATATGTCTCATATTTAAAATAATATGGGACAAAAGTCAGATGAATATGAAATCAAGAAAATCAGGAATCTATAAAATCAAGAAAATCAGTAATGATCTTTAATTTATTACACTAAACTAAGTCTTGTTTATGCTACGAGTATGTATTGTGCATTAGAGAAAATAAATAGTGATTCATAAATAAAATAATTGATGAAAAAAAAAGTGAAATTGATAAATAAGATGTATGTTTACAATAAAATCAGCAATGATTACTGTTTTAATTATTCATGAAAAAAAAACGTTTCGTTTACACTATTAACATCATTTATAACTATGCATAAACTAATCATGTAAAAATAAAATGTGCCGTTTTCGCTAAAAGAATAATTTATGATTAATTATATTATTTCACAAAAAGAATCTTGTGCTTTAAAAATAATAAATACTAATTCATATTTAAAATGAATGGCAAAAAAAAAAAAGTATTGTAACTGATTAAACTCTAGAACTACACATTGCAATTAATTTCTGTTATATTAATGTACATAAAGAAATTTTATAATCAGCAGTTAAAAAAAATGAATATTATATTATTAATTTATCTTCATAACTTCTTTGAAAGCATTCTAATTTCTGTATCTCTTTATTTCAGATGCTGGATATTATAAAACCTAAAGTTCCAGGAAAAGTCTCCCTCGCCGATTTGAAAAAATGTAAAATGACTCCCATATTTTTTGACACTTTCTTCAATCTTGAGAAATACTTGGATCATGAACAAAGAGATCCATTTGCCTCACAAAGAGTAAGAATTATACATCATATTTCCCTTTTCTATGCTATTACGTTATTAGAAATTGAATGTGTTGCTTATTGCATTGATTAACACCCTATTCAATTCAATCATGCTTTCAAAAAAACACACTTCCTTAATAATATTTCCATTTTAAATAAACGTATTTTTATGCAATGTTTTCTCAATAGTAATAAAACACGCTACAACAACAATAGTAACAATAGTAACTTTTAATAAAACATATTTTGTTGAACGTTTTTTTTTTTAATAAGCATATTTTTAATAAAATGTTTTTTCAATGAGCATATTTTTAATGAAATTTTATTTAAAAAATAAATATGAATTACAAAAAAAAAAACAAAAAAAAAAAAAAAAAGCAAATAAAAGAACTGAAAATTTATGATAGAAATTCACTATATTATGTTTTGTGCAGCATATTTTCAATTGTGTACAAGTTACATAAATGATCAATAATAAACTACTTCGATATTTTTAAATTATTTATGTTCAACTATTTATGCTTTGAATTACTGGGATGAACAATAATTTATTGCACATAAAATACAGTTTTGTTTGCACATGAAGGACAGCAAAGTTTTTGCACGTAAAAGGCATCAGTTATTCAAAGATACTTACTAAATTTTGCTTTGCTTACTCGATTTTCAACCGAATATAATTATTAATTACAAGGATTAATATTACTGAATTACATATGAAGACTTGAAAATGTTTTGAAAGAAATTTACAAAATTTTGTTCTGTTCACTTTATTTTCAAAAGAATATGAAAAAAGGGTGAAATGACAACAGACAACTATTATGAATTACAGCGATGAATTATTTTCAAATGTATGCAATTATAAATTACGTGGAGGAGTTATTTAATGTTTTATTTGTCTATTTATTTATTGATTTCTATAATTTGGTTTTTACTTAATTAAATAACTAAACTGTCCTAATAACTTAATAACTAATTAAATAACTTAATAAATAACTCAACTGTCCTAAAATAAACACCTATACAATAATGAAAAGAATTTTTTTAAAAATTAATTTTAAATTGGAACATACTTTAAAAAAGAAAGCTTCAAAGAAGTCATTTTTTGTAATATAACTGTCAAACATTAAAAATAATATTCCAACTGTATTTTATTTTAGGAGCATGATGGTGATGGACCAGAACTTAGTGATTGGGATAGATATGCAGCCGAAGAATATGAATTACTCGTTGCTGAAGAAGGTGCTGCTGATCAGCAGGATGAATTGTACGTTATCGACTTTGTCTAACTCATCGCATTAAGCACGATGTACGTTGGGTTCATTTTACTCCCTTCCAACGAACCCTCACCTTCCCTAATAGTTTTAAGTTTACAATAAAGATGGCAGCACCAATCCGATATTTATAAAATTTCTTTCATTTCTAAGTAGGAATAGAAATTATGCGGAAATAAAATGAACATACACAATGAAATTATATATTTTATTATTAAACTGCTACTTTTAATATTAAGGGAAATTGTAATTCTCTGATGTTTTATATATTACTTATCTAAGCAAAATAGCCTATTCAAAACGATTTTTTTTTTATAATTCAAACTGCTTTTAGAATTAATTAATTTAAATTTCTAAGTTTTTATTTATTCTTTTTTAAAATAAAATAAAATTAATAATTTAATAAATTTTTATTTTTAGAAAAAAAAGAGGGAAATTGATTTTTATTTTAAATTCTACATGCGAAATTTTGTATTTTTAACAAGAATAGAAATCTGTATTTATTTTTAATAATTAATAATTTTGCATAAAGTGCTTTTTTAAATAATTATGTGCCAAATTGTAAAAAAATAATTATAATGATGACGAAGAAAAGTAAATTCTCTTTCTCTTTGACCAAACTTTCTCTGTGATCAAAATGAAACATTTAGTATTTTTTTATTATATTGTGGCGCCATCTTTAATTAAAAATATAAACAAGATTATTTAAACTATGCTTTAAATTTGTCTTTCTTTTTTTTGTCTTACTTTCTTTCTTAAACTGTCATAAAAATAACAAAAATAGATTTTTGAAACTATCTAAAACTACTCTTAAGACAAGGAAAAGAATATAAGTCCCAAATTTAGTTTATAGCTCCTTTTTTTTTTACTTTTATTATTTGTAATTGAAAAGTTATTTTGCATCATTAAATTTTATTGCTATTGAGTGATAATAATTTTTTTTAGAATGTACGATGATTATGATGAGGAAGTTGTCGCAAACATGGAGAAAATGGCTCGCGCTAAAAGAGCCGCAAAGCCTGTTGTAACAGAAGCAGAAGATGATGATTATGATTATGCAGATTCTGATGATTATCACTATTAAATCAAGAATACTTTTTTCTTAATTTCACAATCATTAAATTATTGCTTTTTGTCTTCATCAAATAAAGTAATTCACATTGAATGAAATTACATTTGATTTTTTTAAGCTGCATGTCCTACTAACATTTCATCTATAAAAAAAATTTTAAAAATAGAAAAAAAAATAATGATTAATTCATATTTTTTTAGGTATTTTTCGTAATAAATATAATTATGATAAAAAAAAATCTCTTAAATCATTCTGTCTTCGTTAAGAGTATAACAAATTAATTCATAAATCAATAACATATTTATTCCATGGCATTAGAAATCTGGATTATTATATTTTATTATTATATCCTAATTATTTAATAATTATTTCTTCTTTTTTTCATCTCATCTAAATTTTAGATTTTCAAATAAATAATAAGTCTAACAAATTTACATTATTTTTAATAAAAAATATTAGAAACACACTTACATTGAAAAATCGATGTTCCTTTAATAACGCTTCAAAATAAACAAACATTTTAAGATTTTTTTTTTCATTGAAACTAAATTAAAAAATATCGAACATCTTATTCATTTTATAAGTTAATTTAATTTAGCATTACAATAAATTTAATTTAATGCATTATGAGAATTTTTTATTAACTAAGTTTGAAGCATTTTAGCTAAAAAACTACACTATAAAAAACAACATAAAAATTTCCTTTTGTAGTAGACAAATTTTATCTATAATTATAATTATGGCTAAAATTATTATCATGGCAGTTTGTATTTCAGATTTAAAAATTTTTTTAGGAAAAGTGGAAAGTTTTGAAACAATGCACCATCAAAAACATGAACTTATTTCTCTTTGTCATAATTTGTATTATTTTTAGTTTAATTATAATTATGGCTGTATGTGAACTTTATATTTGAAGTAAATAATGACATCCAGTCTAGTCAGAACAAATGTTTTTTGTATATTTCCTTATTGTTTCTCACATTGTCATTATTTGCTTATCATGACATATATAGCACTTGTTTCATGACAATAAACCATAATGCCACTGAAATACGATGTCAACAATAAAATTAAGGGACTAGAAGAGAAATTTTCAAGGTTTCTTTTTATGGTTATTTCAGGTATATTCATAAACATGATGTAGAAAATGCAAGTTTTTTTTTTCATTATCTCGTACTACTAATTTTTTTTTTTGTGTATATTTCGTCCTTTTAGCAATTTACAATTAAAAGAAAAAGAGAAAATAAAACTAAATTTAAGCATAAATACCAACTTAATGCTTTTGATGTATTTGAAAGCATTTTTCACTAAAATAACCAAACGAAATTCCAGCAGAAAATTAAACTAAATTTTTGAAGATATTTTAAAATTTTTAATACACATATTTCCCGTATTTTTACTGAAAAATATGAAAATAATGTATCTACAATTTAAATATGTTGTCGATTTCTAGAGTCATACGAAATTCAATGTCACAAATAATCTATATATATATATACACCAATAACTCTTGTAATCGGGATGTTATGTAATTACCACCCTTGAACTATATTTTTATAATGTTTGCTAATAATGAAGTTAAACAAAGTTCATAGATGAAAGTGACTCTTTAAACGCCTCTTGTACATAAGGTGTTGTATAATCACCGTCCTTAAAATACATTTTTAGAATCTTTATCAAGAATGAAATAAAGCAAAATTCGAAATCACAAACTACCCTTGAAACACCTCTTGGTTCTCAGAATGCTACATAACTACAGCTCTTGAAAATAAAACTGCTGGCCGTGTTAATAATGAAATCAAGCAAGGTTCGAGATTACAAGATATATATATACTCTTGGAATGCCTCTTTTAATCATAGTGTTACGTAAAGTATATATACTTAGAATCCTTGTCAATAGTAAAGTCGAAATTAATATTTAAACTGTGAATCATTGGTAAGCAATGTAATATTAACAATTTCAAAACTTGTTTGATTGTCTGAGGAAATTGAGAAAAGATTAAACGAGATTATGAAAAACACCTTTGAATTTTTTTTGACATTTAAACACATTTTGATATTTTGTAACCCGCCTTACTTAATAGTTATTTTCAAAATTTTGAATTTTTTTTTCTTATTTCCTTTGTTTAATAACTTGGGACCACTAATGTGCACATTTGTTAACAAAGTACTTGGTAAAGGTTTTTAAAGAACTGTGTTGAGGATGGTGATTACGGAGAACCAAAGATGAGACTTCGATTTCTTCATTTAAAATACTGATTACTAAGATTTATATCGAATTTAGAAGCATTAAATTATTAATGATAATAAAAATTTGTTTATTAAGCATAAAATTGTTTTTAATTTCTAACTAGAGATAAAACATTATTTTTTAATGCTTGGTTTTTGAATTCTATAATTCGCAAAGTTTTTACATAAAAAAAAATCTTTCACCACCTCTCATTGTATTCTACTTAATTTTTCAATTTCGTGTTGTTTTTATTTTCTGTTTTGTTTCTTCTGATGTATAGCTGTTTGCATTTCGCTATTTCGCCATTTTCTTAACTTGTAGGAGCATTTTCTAGTGTTGCATTTCATCTAATGAAGTGTTTTGAAGCAAATGCTTTGAGCACTTTGTGGACAAATCTGAATGAAGTATTGCCGAATTGTGCGCATTTTTAGTGCATATCTTTTCTTAAAAAAAGTTCTTTAATCGCTGAGTTTTGTTGTGTGTTATTGTTATTTATATGGATCATAGAAAAATATAATTTGTTTTGAATGAAAAACCACATTTTCATATTCTGTGCATAGTTTGTGTTGATATCATTGTATAATATTATGAGAAGAGAAGTAACCTTTGTAAATATTGAAATTTATTAAATATACTAGTAAAATTAAGTGTTTTGTTTCATTAACATCATTTACATGTTATTATTTTTTTTCCTAATACGCTGCTTTAATTTTTTACTACTATTTTCCACCTCTATGGTGAATACGAATAAAAATTATATCTTAAACACATTATACGTAAGAAGCAGGAAACACACTATAAACACATTATACGCATGAAGAGAATAATACACACCTTTTTTATACATCAAATGCAAGAAGAGGAGAAAGTGCATATATTCTACACATTATGTGTAAGAAGAATAGAATATATATCTAATATAGTACAGTAAATATATCTAACTAGTGGGCTGCGCCCCCTGCTCACTAACGCTCGCCAACCCCCGAAAATTGCTACGCAATCTCATATGGTTTGCTTCGCAAACCAAGCTCGCTTACTAACTTAGGTATATTGCAAATGCACAAATTTCTAAAAATTCAAAACAATCATTCAAATCGATATAAAAACTTTTTTTTTTAAAAAAAATTGCATCTTTTTAGTAAATACTAAGTCATTAAAATAAATTTGAATTCAAATAAATGACATGTAATTCGTTAAACCTATTAGAAATGCACTCTCTTTAAAAAGGTTAAAATTTTGGCTATAATTAAGTCTATTAAAAATTGAAATAAGTGAATTGCAATGGAAAAATCTGCATAAACAAATAAATTCTAGTAAAACAAATAAATTCGTGATATAAATCAAAAATCGTCAATTAAATTCGTAATATATAAATTCGTGAAAAATAGCGCTTTCGACAAAATACTAAAATAGGGACCATTCGACAAAGACTTCTTCTGCCTAGCTTATGCTCTCTCTGGTTATTTCAGTTTCCGTTTTTAAAAGCGCTATATGTTGAGCCATCTCAGCTAGATTTGTGACATTTTTAGCGGCAATCATTGGTCGATTTTCTAGCGTTGCCATTCGGGGAGTTGTAATGAGGCTTTTTTTTGTCGCCGTGTGAGAGAAATATATATATAGATAATCATACAGTAAAGTTACGTGTTTTGTTTGATTAAACAGCATTTGCATGTAATTTTTTTTTTCTTTCATTAAAACACCTTTTCCTTTTTTTATTCTTTTTTTCCTCCGCTGTGGTACTCTGCAAATTATACAAAAGAAGAAGACAATGAATACTTATTTTACGCATCATATACTAGAAGATAATAATATGAATATGTTCTGCATATTATATGTAAGAGGATTAGAATACTCATCTAATTCTCACGTTATACTTTAAAAGTAAGTGTTTCATTAAATATCATTTACAGATTTTTCTTCATTAATCGCAATTTTAATTTGTTATTCTTATTCTCCAACTCTCTCTCTCTCTCTCACATTATACGCAAAAAGAGGTTAATACATATTATTTGTAAGAAGATTAAAATATACACCTAACATCTATTCTGCACACCACATGCAAGAGGAGAATACACATCTATTCCACATATTATTTGTAAAAAAATGAGAATATATATGCATTCTTGATCTTCATTTGCAAAAACTACAGTTTTCCTCAATAACAAGGAAGAACATCCCCCTCCCCCCTATTAAATGAGATTTTGTATGGATCTAAAATATTTTTACGTTGCTGACATCAAATCTGCAGTTGATTTCTCTCTCCAAACTACAATTTTTATGGCATTTTTAGTTTAAATTTTGTCGAAATTTATAAGTTTAAAATCGTTATATATAACAGAGGTAGCATACATTTTGCGAAAACTTCTAAGGGAGAACAATTGTCTCGCCTAGAATAAAGGATTCCGCATGGGAACCCATGCCAGGCAATATCATCATACACAGCTAGGGGCGTATCTTTATGTAGGACTGTTTTTTCGTGTGTTTCTGGGCAGATATAACAGAGAAGCGCCCCTGGTTGCGTATGACGATGCTTCTGAACATGAGTTTCGAAGCATCGTCATATAATACATATAAATTAAAACATATATACATATAATTTTAATCCTAATGATATTATTTAGTTCCCCTAGGAGTTAGTCGCAACATTTTTACAATCCCTGTTTTATATAGCGTTTTTAAAATTGTACATTTCGACAAAAATAAAATAAAAATATTGTTAAAAAAGTCTGTAGCTATGGAAGTAAAACTAATATCACATTTGAAAACCCTCCCCTGAATTATTTGTATAAAGGGAATAAAAAAATTGTAACCCGGAATAATTTATCCAGCTTATTCTTTAAACAATATGTATTTTGACGACTGATATCATCTATTAAAGCTATAAGAGAACATTCTGTATTTGTATAAAAAAAATAATATTGATAAAGAGTATATGAAAAGCAAATTGAAGAGAAAAATGTTTAACAAACAGTCTCTAATTACGTACTAATAAGTCTCTAATTTTTCCAATTCTCTTCATCTTGCATATTCTTCGAATGCAAATCAAAATGTTAAAAAAATAAATTATCACGAGAATTGTAAAGTGAGGTAAACAATTTTTTAAATTATTTTCTGTAATTTCGCTGAACCTAAAAGCTATTTCAGCGAATAAATTTACGCACCCAAACGAATGACAACAATGGTGAATTCCAGGGAAACAAGCACCTTCGCCAAATTGGCGCTATATTTTTATTGTCCGTTGCTTACCTGTCTAGAAATTGATGGACGCAACAGAAAGTTTTTATGGGTTTTACCTTCAGTCAGTAGGTGGGGTGGAAACATGTTGATGTAATGGATGGGATACAGGAAAGGGAGAAGGTTTTGTAAATGATCCCCTAAATTTTAACCTCTTTGTAACTCTGGGTTGTTGTCTTTGACATTTTGTTGATGGGGGATAATTTCCAAACAACACATTTAAGCTAAGACATTGTTTCTCGGCATCCTGCGGTGATTGTTACACGGTTCTCGAGTTAACAAGGTATATATAGAGAAAGTATCAACATTTAGTTTTAGGTTTTCGAGTTAAGTATTTTCTCATTTTACTTTTATACGCTCTAAATATCTCACCCTAATTAAAATATTCTGAATGTTCTCTTAAATTTTAACCTTTTTGTAATTCTGGGTTGTTGTCTTTGACATTTAGTTGATGGGGAACTTCGGATAATTTCCAAACAACACATTTACATTGTTTTTTGGCATCCTGCGGAGATTGTTACATGGTGCTCGAGTTAACAAGGTGTATATAGAAAAAGTTTCAAAGTTTGGTTTTGGGTTTTTTGAGTTATGTATTTTCTTGGTTTACTGTTAAAAGCTCTAAATATCTCTCCCTAATTGAAATATTTTAAATGATCTCCTAAATTTTAACCTCTTTGTTATTCTTTGTTGTTGTCAGTGACCTCTTGCTGATAGAAACTTAAGATAGTTTCTAAACAACACATTTACATTGTTTCTGGGCATCCTGCGGAGATTATTACATGGTTCTTGAGTTAGCTAGGTGTATATAGATAAGGTTTCAACATTTGATTTGGAGGTTTGTTTCGGATTTTGGTTTTTTGGGTTATGTATTTTCTTGTTTTACCTTTAAGAACTCTAAATATCACTCCCTAATTAAAATAACATAAATGGTCTTCTGAATATCAAACACTTATATTTAATATTTTAAATCTTCAATATTGTTTTTCATTATTTAGTACCATCTATATCAAAGATGTTACGATTTACTATTGATTTATACGTATTTTTTTATTTATCACCTTTACAAGTTTTATAAGTTATTTTTTTCGCTGAATTTTTTCTTTCGTTATTTACTATAATCTACATCAATATTTAGAATTTCACTAATATGCACATTTTTTTACTCATTACATTTTCACTTTATATCAGATCTTTCTCTTTCTTAATATTTTTTCTTGAATATACAAAATTAATCTATATTTTTAAAGTTGAACATTGATTTTAAAAAAACATTTCTAGCTGAAAATTATAAGCAATCAATAATAGACATTAACAATTAATTGTTTATTTGTTTTTATTTCGTATTTATTTATTTGTTTCTTTTTCTTTGCGTTTATACAATACATATTTTTATTTATGTATTTGTATATATGTATCTATGTATGTATAACGTATTTAATGTAAATAACGTAAAAGCTCACACGTATCTTGGCAACACGAAATAATGTTACGAGATCCAGGTAACAAATTTGCAAAAACAGAAAGTTTGATCTTTTAGCTGATATTTCCTATCATATTCCTCGGATTCAATGTAAACCTTCCGTTTATGACTTTCCAAACTTTTTCTTAATTCATTTTCAAATTAATCTCGTTTATTTTACTTGATTAAAATTAATAATTCAATTTTAGATGTACTGTCTTTGCTTACATAACAAACAAAAAATTGCCACAGTATTATGAAAATGAAGTCTATTTTATAATTTTTTACAATTTTATAATTCCTACGTTACATAATCTGAACACATAAAAAAATAGCGAAAATGGAGAATCATTCATTGCTTGCGTAAATTTTCATCTGAAGAAAACAATGTCGTCAAATTGGCAATTTTGAAAAAAATTTTTATAACTTTTGAAATATTTGAGTTATTGTGATTTCCAAAGTCCAGAAAATTTTTTACGACAAAAAATTATAGCTTTATCTCAAACGCAAAGAGCATAAACTGATAGCTTTTTTTTCTTTTATCTTTGGAGAGAAATATAGTATACATCGTAATTATGGCGGATGTATGGATTTTATTCTATTTATAACGTTATAACAAATAAAAATTATGAATCAGAACAGTTTAGCAGCAAACATGTTTTTAAACAATCATATCTCATGTTGATTAACAGTTATGTCCAACAAAAATAAATATCTTATGTCAATTTAGCTTAACCTCCAAAAGCTCTTACCTGTCTAAGTAACACGCAACAATCTTACAAAATCCAGGTAACGAATTTGCAAAACACAAACTTTTTGTCTATTTATCGTTATTTTATATCATATTCCTAGCATTTACGAACCGCAACTGCTAAAGGCTCCCCAAATTTAACCACTTTGACCCCTCTGACATGGGTCACTGAGAAAGGGACGAGCTGAAGATAAGCAGCCATTTTTCTTTTAAGTTTCAGAAACTAAATAATAATAATAAAAAAAGAAAAATACTTAAAAATGAAAAGGATGAAGAAAAAAAAGAGGTTTTGTAGCGCAGTAGATATATGTTTTGGGGGTAGGGGAAATGTTCGAAATTGCTGTGAGTGACAAGGAACTTTCTATCAAGTCTCAAGATCTTGTTGACGCGTGCGGATACAAGGTATGCTCTGTTCCTTTCTTATCCAGAGTAATCTGAGGTATATACAGTGTTCGAATCGTTTGGTATTTGGAGATTATTTGATTCCTTACCAGGTGGTCGATGGATTTTGATAGGAATATTTTGTCAGAAAAATAGTAGATGAAATCTTTTCTTTTTCTTCGTTTGTGTACAAGGAATTTTATAGTAAGAAAATAATGATTATTAAATATTCCAATTATTTAAGTAGTAATTAATGAAAAAGTCTTTTAGACTGGAGTTTCTCAAACTTAGTGAATTTTTTGGGGAGAAGCCCGGTGTTCCGCGAAAAAAATCAGACGCATTTAAAATCAAAATGTGAAAATGAAAAAATTAAACTATAATCATTTCTTCGGGGGAAATATTTTGGTTTAATGATTTTTTTGCGTGCTTATTTGTAAAAGGAAGAAAAAAAATCGCGCATGGTCTGTTTACCTCGTTCAAGGGAAACTTTAATTGCATAAAGCGCAGCAGTTAATGTGTCAGTTTTTCATCAGGTTCAAGAAGAATTAATGTTCGATAAAACAAATTCACGCTAAAATGAAAAACCAGACAACAGTATTAAAAAATCAACCAAAAAAATCCTATCTTGCCGTTTATCTTATTAAATTTCTTCTCATTAAATTTGCGATCAACAAAATCATGTAAAAAAATTTTAAAAAATTTTATAGTGTGAAAATTATAAATTAATTATTAATAATTAATAATTAAAATTATTCATCAGAAATATTTGATTGGAATTTGTTTTAGTTACTTATTATTTATTTTTCATGTATGATTTAGCAGTCTGCAATAGTAAATAAATTTAAAAATTAAAGAACGATGAAATGTAACATCCTGCAAGCACAAATAACGAAGGTGATTTTACATCGTCATTGCTAGTCTGCAGTTCAATTTACTTAATAGTTGCGATATTAAAATGTAATGCTTCACGTAGAATTCTCATTTCAAAATTTCACGGTGGAAAACTTCTGCTTTTTAATTAGAGAAAGAATGGATGAATTTATTGAGCTGGTCAACGCGTCTAGTTTATTAGATTATTCGAAAATCTCAATTTATTAACAAACGGAATAACTATTTTTGGAAGAAAAAAAATTTTTTTTCTTTGTTTCTTTAAGCTAAGCTCTGAAAAAAGTAGTTTCATAATCTCTATATATAAAAGCGAAAGTCTGCATGGATGTTCACTAATAACTCAATAACGAGTGCGGTCCTAATTTTTGATTTTACGATTTTAAATCTCGAAATACTTCAAATTCTACTTATTTAAAAAGGCTGGTCACTGGAGACTACTAGCTAAAAATAAAAATAACACTAATAATGCCATTAAATTCTTTATTTCATTGTCAAAGAGTAAAATACTTTTCCCTCTAACTTCAGGTCGGTGAGGTTGAAAATAAAAATTCAAAATTGTATTTACAATCAATGCATCAAATCTTAAGCATTATTATAAATTTCGACTCGCATTGAACTTCTGTATCGTTTAAATTTGTTGCAACCTTAATACGGAGGCCAGTTGAACCAAATTGTGATGCAAATTAATTCTTATTAATCCTGATTTATACATGATGGTTGGTTTAAACCTGAAGAGAAACTTTATCTTAATTCAAAACTTTATTATGATTGCAGCAAATTTCAATATTGCAGCACACAATTGTGATTGCAGCAAACGGTTCTATGTCACAATATTATGATTCAGCATAGAACAGTGCATAATTCAGTGTTAATTGGCACCAAGGTGTTAAATGATGTCTTAAGATTGAAAATTTTTGCCTTAAAAAATTTAAGTAAAAGATTTAAAAATTATCGTTAAGTTCAAGATTAATTGAACAAGCAATGCGCTATAGATTTTTTTTCTTTCGATTTTCTTTAAAATTCAGTACTTATAAGACTAATTCAACGAGCAAAATGCAGGAATATATAAATAAAAATAAAATTTCGTGATTGTTCCAAAATTTAGTACTTTTAAGGGTAACTCAACAAGCAAATTACTTGTTTTTTTCTCTCGATTATCTTAAACAATAATTCGGTCCCATCTGAATAAATCATGTTGTAATTGAAGACCGCAGTAAAAATTTCAATAAATATGTGCAATATTGTGTTTTAAAGTGCCAATACTATTATTGTTCAACATAGTACAACGCAAGGTTCAATGTAAATGGTACCAAATTCTTACTATAAAATGTACATTGAATGTTTGAAGTACCATTGCTACATTTAATGAACAAAATAACAAAGAATCTGATTTTTTTTCGATCATCATGTAATATAGAATAAGGCAATATAATACTAGATAACAACAAATAAAATACTAGAGAATCTGATTTTTTTTCCAATCATCCTAAAATATAGCACCTTCAACAGTAATTCATCGAGCGAATTTTTAAGGAATTAGATATTTTTTCCGATTATCCTATAATTTAGTAATTATAGGATAATACCTTCAAGAGTAATTCAATGATTCAGAGAATCTAATTTTTTATCTATTTTCCTGAAGTTCGTTCGGAAGTAATTCCGTGGAAAAAATTCTTTAGAATCTGATTTTTTTCAAATCATCCTAAAATATGATATTTTCAAAAGTAATTGTAGTTCAAATAAAATAATAGAAAAATCTGAGTTTTTTCCTCGATTATCTTAAAATATAGTACCTTCAAAAGTAATTCTACGAACAAAATACTACAGAATCTGATTTTTTTTTTTCTCCGATCATTTTCTGTTGTACCTTCAAAAGTAGTTCAGCAAACAACATAGAGAATCTTCCTTTTTTCCGGCCATCCTAAAATATAGTAGTACTTTCAAAAGCAAAATCCTCGAACAAAGTAATAAAGTTTCTGATATCAGTCTGATTATGAAAAACTATAGTACTTTCAAGAGTAATTCAACAAGCAAAATAATAGAGATTCCGCTCTTTTTCCAATTTCCTTAAAATATAGTATACTTCCAAGAGTAGTTCAACGAACAAATGAGTAGAGACGCTGATTTATTGCCCCGATTGGTACCTTCACCTTCTAAAGTAATTCAACAAACTAAAATATTAGAGATTCTGATATTTTTCAAGATTATCTCTAAAATATACTAGCACCAAACAGAAGGTGTGACGACCACACACTGTACCGATCATGCTGTGCCATTTTCATGTGGGGATAGTTTAGTGGTGAAACTCTTTTTGTCAGCCTCTCATTTTCACTGTTGTGAGCCGTCAGGGAAGATTATTCATTCCTACCTCCTCTTCACGGCTTGCTGGACGCCTTCCCGCAGATTTTAGATTATATTGATATTGACGGTATCTCTCTTCTGTTGGTACAGAAGATCCATCCCTGAATTCCGTCTGCCATTTACTTTTGTGCTCAGGATGGATTGCCGGTGATGCTTCTTATATACTGGAAATGAACTGAACTGCTTCTGCTTTGAATTTTTTTTAGATATTTCAGCTGTTGTTCTTTTTATTAAAATAGCATGAATTGATTAAAAAAATTATATGTCCTCCTTCAGAGACATAATGGATTTTAGGTTATTTGAGTTTAGTTTTATTTAATTATTTACTCAGTTATTTCTGTTCTCGTGATCGAGGCTTCTTTCCTCCTGCTGGCGTAAAAGGAGTATATTTTATTTAATAATTAGTTTAGTTTTATTTAATATAATTAATATTTATTAACAGCAGACCCAATTCTGAGTTTACGACTACCGATGTTTGATTGTTTAGTCTTGTAATTTTTGACCCAGCCTAGAAGACAAGGGAACTCCTTACTAAAGCACTGGGACAACCTAGCCTTCGTGGAGAACTTTTTGATGGAACTAACTCGCATTTGCTTTATATGAAGAGGAAGACCACCGAAAACTTAGGATTCAGATCTGGGTTACATCATTGGGAGGCGAGCGCTGTATCTTCTATCTGTTCTGAAAGGAAGCGTCGCCGTTTTAACGCATGTTCAAAAGTTCTTGCAAATTAATTTTGTGGTTTTCAATTAATAATAATCTTCTTTGTACCTCGATATAAGTTTTGTATCTTTCCATCATATGAAGAAAATAAATGGTACAGCTTGTTTGTACCTTTATTTTAAATGGTACCTGTTTTTAAAAGGGCACGAATCGCTCTCTGAGAATCGAAGTTAGACATCCGCATTGAATGGTGGAAACTATAATTCTGGATGACCCCACATCATACTATAACTTAATTCTTCTGATACCTTTTCTTCTAAATTTATTAAATTTAATAATATATTAGTTTCAGATTGTTAAGCTGTATGCTTGACCGCTATTGAAATATGCTATTGTTCGCTTTTTTAAACATTATTTTTTTTAACAAATGAGTCTTTATTCGCAACTTTATAAAATAAAACACAATTTTCACTGCTTCCCCTCATAGTTTTTATGCTTCAAAGTGGTTTCAACATATTTTCAGTATAAGAAAACAAAACATTTTCTATCTTGTTATAGATTTAGTTTTGCAAAACTCATTTTTTTTTTTTACATTATATGCGCACTTAAATTAAGTAGGCCGAAAACAATCTACTAAGACGGCATTTCATATGCAAAACAGCTTGTAACCCAAATGGAGTAAATTTTTATCCCTCTTTGTTCAAAATAGGGCTATAACAAAAGACTAGTTTAATGAGAGGTCAATCTACTCAAGCACAGAGAGGTCATTGGAGAAGGCCCCTTTGCCACGCGCAATTGACAAATCACTTGGAATCCAGCCCCTTCCATCAAAATAGTGCCGAAGTGTTGAATAGTGGGTAATTAGTGGTTGGAAAATCGTGCTTATTCAAACCTCCTTTGCGTAAAGGAGGTCTCTTCCTAACTGACTTTCTTGAACTCCAGTACTCCCAGTTGCTCCTGTTAATTTGTGGACCAGGATAATTTCGTTTACAGTGCCAGATTAAGTGATATTTGAAAAATACTATTTACTTTTCCAAGTTACAAAGCATATTATGGTTAGTATAAAAAATGAATTTATTCTGTCAAATATTTAAAGAAAACGTTTCTCATTGGAAGAAAATGGTTTTATAAATAGTTTCTAGGATCAAATTGACAGTGCTAATTTGTGAATTTAGTGGATAATTTCTTAATGGCGGAACATGGGAAGTGATATTTCGTGTGTCCTGGATTCTGCATAATTGAAATCATGTCGCGGTTAGCTGTAAATTATTATTAATTCTGTAGAGTGCTTACTTGTGATATTACTTGTGATGCCCAGGCAAGGAATATTAAGTGATATTTGAAAATTCCTTTGATATTAAGTGATAATTTCTTGATGATGAAGCATGAGAAGTGATATTTTGTGATTCTTGGATTCTGCAAACTTAAAATCATATTATGATTAGTTGTAAATTATTATTAATTCTGTAAAGTGCTTACTTGTAATATTACTTACTGGTGATGCCTACTTGTGATGCCCAGGCAAGTGATATTAAGTGATATTTGAAAAATCCTTACTTTTCCAAGTTTAAAAGCATATTATGGTTAGTATAAAACGTGAATTTACTCTGCCAAATATTTAAAGAAGACGTTACTCATTGGAAAAAAATGGTTTTATAAATAGTTTCTAGGGTCAAGTTGACCGTGTTAATTTGTGAGCTTAATGGATAATTTCTTAATGGCGGAGCAAGTGAAGTGATATTTTGTGAGTAATGGATTCTTCATAATTAAACATATTATGGTTAGCTGTAAATTATTATTAATTCTGTAGAGTGTTTAACCCGTTTATGTCCAAACACAAAAAGTGGTCGATATATGGTACACTCCTATCTTTAAAAAATTGCAATACGCATTCGCTTAAACCAAGTGGTTTATACTTTCAGTTATCTATCACTTCAGTTTTAGAAAAGCACTGTGTGCTTCGATTTCCGATCCAAATATAAATATTTTTATTATAATTATTTTATAATAGAGAGAACTCTTTTGTATCTGCAAAGCAGATCCTATAATTGAGTCACTTATCCTACTCCTTATTCCTTTACGAAAAAAAATATTTAAATAAAAAAATAAAATAAAAATAAAATAAAATAAAATTTCAGAAAAAAAATTAAAAAATACTTAGACAAAATAGGGTGTTTAGCGGAAAAAAAGTATAAGTATAAAACATGAATCTATTCTGCCGAATTTCTAAATAAAACGTATCTCATTGTAAGTAAATGGTTTCAATAGTTTCTTGGAAAAAGTTGACCTTGTAAATTTGTGAGAAGGATAATTTCTTAATGGTGGAATTCATTAAGTGATTTTTGGAAAATAAGTACTTAATTTTCCAAGTTATAAAGCAAATTAAGGTCAGTTGCAAGCATCCAAAATTATCTGTTTAGCGAAGTTTTTAAATGAGGCGCTATTCATTGAAATAATAGCCTTTATAAACAGGTTTTTATGTTCCTATTTATTTTGATCGTTTTTTGTTTTCATTTATTTAATTGTTTTTTTTTTCTTTTCTTTTTTTGTGATGAAAAAATTTTTGGAATTATTTGTTTTACATCGGTACATAAAAAATGCAAAATTTGTATGATAAAAAAGGGAAGAAAAAAAAAGAAGAAAAGGGGAAAAAAAAATGGACTTTAAGAACGCATTTAAGAATGGGGAGCTTAACTCTTGTGTCATATTTGACAAACCTCCAGGCACAAAAGACTGATTAAAAAACATCGTTTTAAAACTCCTTTTTTTTTTTTAAATGCACAAAGGTGTAATCAAGTATATTTTATAAGACGACTTAATGTAAATTTTTTTCTTAAAAAATAAGAAGTTAAATTCAATTAGAACTATGAAAGCTTAAAAATTTTTTAAAAGTTTACAGGCATACCCTGTCAAAAGAATTAATTAAAATTGAAAAAAAGTATCCTAAATGAATGAATAAAATAGGTGACAATATATTATGGGAGTAAGAAAACTTATTGGAATACTTAGCTAAAAAATAAACGACCAATTATAAAATATTTTGCTTTTCTTCATTAGTATTGTTTCCGGTTGTTGGTCTGAATTATTTGCTTGTTGATTTGATTGTTGGTCTGTACTGTACTAAGAAATCAGTTTATTTGTACCTTAATCTTAGTTTTAATAACCTAATCCATAATTTTAAGAAAATTGGTTCAAGATTAATTCATAGTAGCATAAGAACAGGCAATAATATTAATGTATTACTTAATTAACATAAGTTTTTGTGATTATTTTGTAATTAAAATTATTGTCAAAACGTACTTAATACATACATACCCGTTTAAATTTTTTTTAATTTTTAATTTCATTTATTTATTTTTTATCTAGCACTTTGTACACAACACATCAAACCATGCATACATTGCAAAATTATGCTTAAACATCTTCGTTACTCTCAATCCTTATGAAAAAGTGTAAGTAAAAAGCTACTTAAGTAATTAAAAAAGTTATGTATTTAGCTTAAACTTATACTTACATTTAAAGTTATACAGAACAATTCGTCCTGTTCGTACTTCTTTAGAAATTTAAATAAATGTCAAGAACTGGAAGTGCCTTATGATTTTGTCTTTATAGTGTATAATCAGAAGTAAAATACTATTGTGTAAAAAAGAGTTTTATAAAAAAGAAAATTTAAACTGAAAAAGTTTTAATGTTTTTGATAAATTGTCAAAGTGTCGTTCGGTAGGGATTCTAGAATAATATTAATGCATTACTCAATTAACATAAATTTTTGTGATTATTTTGTAATTAAAATTATTGTCAACCCGTACTTTATACATATATACCGGTTTAAAAAATGTTTTTTTTTCATTTTTTTTATTTTATTTATTTATTTTTTATCTAGCTCTTTGTACACAATATATCAAACCATGCATACATTGCCAAATTATGCTTAAACTTCTTCGTTACTCTCAATCCTTACAGAAAAGTGTAAGTAAAAAGCTACTTAAGTAATTAAAAAAGTTATATATTTAGCTTAAACTTATACTTACATTTAAAGTTATACAGAACAATTCGTTTTGTTCGTACTTCTTTAGAAATTTAAATAAATGTCAAAAACTGGAAGTGCCTTATGATTTTGTCTTTATAGTGCATAATTAGAAGTAAAATACTATTGTGTGAAAAGAGTTTTATGAGGAAAAAAAAATTAAATTGTAAAAGTTTTAATTTTTTTGATAAATTGTCAAAGTGTATTTTGGTAGGGACTCTAGAATTCTGTTTATGAAGAAAATTTTTTCAACAAATGATTCGAGACCAATTTTGCCCTGTATCTTTTTCATGTCTGAAATCTGGACACTGAATTATTGCTATAGCGTGAAACAGCCTTTTAACCGCTATGTATAGTTGGGTCGAGACCCCCTGGAAAGTGGATGATCATAGCAGTTTTTGAATTTTAGTCTTCCTAGACTGCTGCCCAGCGCCAGTTGACCCGTCTTCTTTTGTCACAGGTCTAACCGCCCATCAAGAGGTCATTTTCTAGACTTACCTAACCCATGACCACCAAGAAAGGTAAAAGTATAGGCTAGGGTTACTAAAAATGAGAAATAAATCGCCAAATTTGTTTGTCAATAAAAAAATTTTGAAATAAATGTTGTTGGTATTTGTAAGTATACAAGTTTTGGAATATGAAACATAATCTTCCAAGAAATAATTTCATTTATGGGAATTACTAATGGTAATACGCCTTTGTAGAAAAAAAAAATTGGCATTTAAATTTTCATGAAAGCGCTTTATTAATTATGTATTATTAGAAAAATGTCTCTTAAGTTTCGATAATCTTTTTGCCGATGTAACGATTTCATGAAAAGAAACAATCAATAATTTTTCAAACGGCGAATTTTTATGTTTGCAATAATTGAGTAAAAAATGTACAAGGAGAAATCTATTCTGGTAAAATTACCGTGCTGTATGGTATTGGCATTTCTGGTAAAAGAAAAATCGTAATTCTGACTAATGAAACCAAAATATACGGTATTTAAGCTATTCATTGCCAAATTATATCATGCATAATAAAACCATATTTTATTGTTAATTTTACCAAATTCATTACCTATGCGCTTTGATAAAAAAATTTTTTTTAAAAAATACAGAGCTTTTTGATATTAATATAGAGTGTGAAACACGATAAATTGTACCATATTCTGGAAGTTTAGTCCATACTTTTTTTTTTCAATGTATTCTCAAAGTTTTGGCGGAATTAAAAATTTTAACTCTAAGCAAAAGACTTTATTTCAAACTATACGTAAACCATGGTTTTTCGTTTCAATCTAAACACGTGAACAC
The DNA here is from genome assembly GCF_982258835.1 of Parasteatoda tepidariorum. Lineage (NCBI taxonomy): Eukaryota > Metazoa > Arthropoda > Arachnida > Araneae > Theridiidae > Parasteatoda > Parasteatoda tepidariorum. The sequence goes on along the minus strand of NC_141756.1, from coordinate 90,836,602 downwards.
AACTTTCGTTGAACTGACATTGCAGAATTAGAATTACATAATTAGATCTTTGATTTGCAGAATCCGAAATTTCCCCACTCTCTATTTCAATTCCAGAAGAACACCAAATTTACTTTTCAAGACATTCTGAATCAGCGACATTTAATATTTTAAATAACTCGAAACAATAATTCGAGAAGCTTTACGTTTATATATACATTTTCACAAACTTTAGTTCAGAACGTGTGGATAAAGTATTGTAAAAAAGAACACACAATTAGTTCCTTTTTTTGTAAAATTCGAAATTAATCTGTTGTTAGTTTCAACCCTAAGAGGAATTCTTGAATTTATTGTTCAGGGCACTTTGTCATATGCTGCAAAAATAAATTCAAAAATAATTTAGTGTAATAAGGTATTTGCAACTCGAGTAGAAGTGAAGTGGTTAGGCCTAATTTAAATCAGTAAGCGACGCCACGCTTCTATGTCGAATCTGATTGGCTTTTGTTTTGACAAATGTCACAATTTACCTGCAATGACGTCACTCGCTAGCATCCAATTCTTGATAGTCAAAGATGAAGTATTTAACAAGGGAAACTGGGGAAGTGTGACTCGCCAATTTTGAAATAAACTAGTGGGATGTATGCCTTATGAGGAATAATTTCAGGGGGCAGCATTCGTTTCGGCCCATAGAAGGTCCTGTGAGAGGTAAAAAATAATTCAGTATATAGAAAAATCGGTATTTTATTACTTCAATGCAGACTATTAGTTATTGTAATTGTCTCATACTCTAATTAATTTGTAAGTAATTGGTTAATTAATCAAATTGCTAGCTAATAAATTAGTTGGCAAATTAATTATGAATTAATTAATTGATATGCAATTACATACTCCAATTAATTTAGAAAATTTTTCGGTATTTTATTACTTCAATGCAGACTATTAGTTATTGTAATTGTCTCATACTCTAATTAATTTGTAAGTAATTGGTTAATTAATCAAATTGCTAACTAATAAATAGTTGGCAAATTAATTATGAATTATTTAATTGATATGCAATTACATACTCCAATTAATTTAGAAAATTTTTTGAAAAAAAATTTAACAAATTTGATGTCAATTTTTTTTAAAATTAATCTGACAGGTTTTTCTGAAAAACTACAGATATATAAAATTTTCGTAATCAATTTTGACAATAAATATGCATTATATAGTACGTGAAAGTACCACAAAATTAATTGGAGTATGAGATAATTACAATAATTAATAGTCTGCATTGAAGTAATAAAATACCGATTTTTCTATATATTGAATTATTTTTTATCTCTCACAGGACCTTCTATGGGCCGAAACGAATGCTGCCCCCTGAAATTATTCCTCATAAGGCATACATCCCACTAGTTTATTTCAAAATTGGCGAGTCACACTTCCCTAGTTTCCCTTGTAAGCTTCTACAATAACAGTCAATAGTGTCTCATACAAAAAAATTTTAAACTTATATTATCTGACTTAAAATGTGCCTTCAAATTTTGGATAATAACAAATCATTTCTGCGAATTTACACTATTCTTTAATTTCACATCAAAATACATGTTAAACATGGTTGAAATGTTAAAAAATAAAATAAAATAAGTAAATAATGATAATAGTAACAACCTGAAATTGTGCAATGGTGAATAATTTTGTTTTTCGATTATTAACTTACAATAAAAAAAAAGACACGAATAAAATTAATACAAATATCTTTTTATAATGAATTTAGTGATTTCTCTAAAAGTTTAGTACAAGTTTCAACAACTAACTATGTATCATGTATGAGCAGCAATTTTTTTTTTTTTAAATTTAAATTCCATTGAAAATGTTATGTAATGTACATTACAATGTGTTAAAAAGAAAACTAAATTATAATAATAGAATTAAATTGTAACAGTATACTATTATGGTAGACACTCTCTGTTTTATCATCAGTTTATGAAGCAAAAAAAAAAAACATTAAAAAATTAATTCTGTATTTGAATAATACATCAACATGCTCAAATTGTACCGCATTTGTTCATTGATATGTAAACTTTCAATCACTTTATTCAAAAAGAAAAATTTATAGATTGTCTTCAGATCTTTTGGATAAAAGTATTGGCGACTGCCAAAGGAGAAGAAATGAGCCAAAGCAGATGAGAGCTTATCATCGATGGCGGTCGAAGGACATCTGTTGATAAGTGGACATCTAATAAGAGGAGCATCAGGTATTTCGGACAGTAGGGCGGCAGAAAACTTGCCAGCTGGGCTCCTCAGGGGGCCATCATCGGCACGAGGCACAGTGTCCACTCAAATTCGATTTGTTGTGGAAGTAAGTGGCTTGATGCCTTTTCTTCTGTTGCCGCCTTTATTATATCTTTGGTAAATTATAAGGCCAACCAAAGAGTTAGGCACAATATGTCGTTTTTGTTGGGCAGCTATTTATTTTCTATTCGCCTATTGCAAGCAAAATAGGCATCTGCTGTTAAGTTAACATCATTTTAAATATTCTTAGCAACTTTTCTATATACACACATCTTTAAATTGAAAATACTTTAGTAATAATAATTTAAATACAACTTAGCAGATTTCTAATTTCTTTTTCTTCTCTCTCAAATTGATAAGAAAAATTAGAAGGACAAAGATGCGCAAAGATTTGCGTATTTGATTTTTTTATTTGTTAGTTTAAATCGGATCTCACCATCAGATAAAATTTTTATAATAATTTTTACTTCTTTTTCTCCTTTTTATACCCTAGAAGGGTGAGTCCCCTGTTCGCTGTCTCTCACCAACCCTAATTATTGATTCGCAATAATTTTGCTTACCCTTGTGCCCCATTTCCCAAATCCAAATATTTTCCTTATGATTCTATTACTGAACATAATTAATCTAATCTAATTCCTTATGATCTATTAGTGAACATAAATAAGTTTTCTAAGTAATCATTGTTTAATATAACATTTGAATTTAAAATATATTATTATAACAAATTTGGTGAGTTAATAAACTTAAGCGTAATTTATTATATTGCGATTAGGGTCCTTTCCTTTTTTAGCACAATAAATAAAAATAAAACGCTTCCACCTCCTTAATTGTTGATTTAAGATTTTTTCTGAAACATAAACATTCCATCAATAGTTTGTTGATGGATAAGGCACCCCAACTTCAAGACCTCCAGATAAAGCTCCGCCACTTGATCTCCTTTGCGCACCAGCCGTCTTTACTTTCCATATAAACTAGTATCACTCGATTTACAGCTCAGGGGGCTTCAAGCAAACAGTGATGAAAGAATCCCAACCACTCAGTGTTTTAACCATTGTATCTTACCGGCTAACGTAATATTTAAAAAACCCTATTTTTAGTTAAATTTTATTATACTTTTATTTTGCTCTTGTTTTTATAAAAATTGGCAAAAATACAATGTTATTATTGTTAAAAATGTATATATATTGTATATTAATATTATATATTAATATTATGTATTAAACAGTTCAAGAGCACTTATAAGCTGAAAAGATGTTGTTATATACATTTAATTACTTCCAAGTAAATTCAAATATTTCCGTACTTATAGAAATTGTACTCATTTTAATATCTTTTTATTATCGTGCACTTAAGGAAAAATTTCATTTTCACCAGTTTTTTATTATTTTTTTTTTAATTTTAAAAAAGAGGCAACAGAAAATCTGAAAATTATTATGAGTATACAGGAAAAAAATCACATGAATTTTCAGGGGGGGGGGGGAATTAAGCATTTTTACAGACAGGTCAACCAGCAAAATAAATTATTATTATATACAGTAAAAAACTCCGGATCAAATTACGCTAGAAAGTATCGGCATTTTGGGTGCATCATCCGTAAAATGCATTTTATAATTAAATCCGTTTTTATCTTAAAATTATAGTAATTTTTACAGTTACATTTATTTGATTAGAGGGATTCCGCGATTTTACAATAATTATTACTATAAAAATTATGGTACATCAATTTTTTTTGTTCCGTTACATGTTTCGTTAAAACTGTATTTTATGGTGAAAAGTACTGGCACTACAGTAAAAGTGACGGTATCATAATTTGAACCGGAACTTTTTACAGTATAGATTATTTTATTTTATTTCCTAACATCTTTTGGCACTATATTTTTGTTGGTAAAAAATGTAAAATATTATATATTAATATTACTTATATATTATTAAATACATATGTTTATTAATACATATATCATAAAACGTTGGCACTGAAAAATTAAGGCAATTATCAACGAAGCAAATGTATATGCAAATTTCTTTATGACATATAACAGAGGTGGCCAAGCTCCTTAAAAGTCGAGCCATTTTTCAAAATTTGAAGTTTTTCGCGAGCCGCAATAAAATACGTATTTAAAAGGTATGCAAAAAAGTTATTATTTTTTTTTTTACATAAATCATATTTATTAAAAACATATAAGTGAAAGTACAAAATGGGTGTATTGAATTTAAATATTAAAAATTAAACACATTTATTTTACTTCCTTTGATAATTCTTTAAAATTTGGTGAATAATTGGTGACAGCACTTTTCAGTAATTCTTTGAGATGCTGGTTAGTTAATACTGATCGGTGTTTGGATTTCACGAATTTTAAAGTATAATAAAATGATTCACATAAGTACGTTGTTCCGAATGTTGAAATAATTCGACAAGCAGCCTTTTTTAATTCAGGATACTTCGATTCTGGTACAAATTTCTAAAATTCAGTAATCGACGTCAACTTATATTTTAATTGTAGAGCTTGATCTTCTTGCATCTCTATTAATTCTAATTCTCCAGAAGATTTTCGTGTCATAATTATATTGGAAATTGAAAACTCACCTTGAATTGAACAACGTTGCACTTACTCTTTCATATTTGTTCTCAGTAATTTAAAAGACATTTTGAAACACGTAGGGAACGATAATAATTTTTTAAAATGTAAGCACAAAAATGAAAAGGGAACTCGGGCAAATTTATCGAGAGCCACAAATAATCCTTCAAAGAGTCACATGTGGCTCGCGAGCCGCATTTTGGCCACCCCTGACATATAACAAGGAATAAGTGTCAAAATATAGCCGAACAAATAAGACAATTAATTAACAACGAAACAAATTTATATGCAAATTTTCTTACGACTTATAAGGAGAAATAAGTGGCCAAATATGGAATCGGGCAGTCTGTAAACGGTAAGTAAAAGGAATGCAGTCCAGCGGACCGGTTCGATGTTTGCACTCTTGGAACAAGTACTCTTCAAAAGTTACGGACATTTCGACGAAAGTCCGATAAATCACACTGACATTCCGCTCGGCCACGCCCACTAATATCTCGCTTTTGTTCTCCACTTTCCCCCACCTTGTAACATTCGATTGGATTTTTCCTGCCCCTCACTACTTAATAAATCGAAAAGCACATATTTCGCGTTCTTTAAATTTTATTTTTTATTTTTTTTATCTCGAAGTAAATGAGAGAAGACATCTGCATGATTTATGTATGCGGTTGAAGAAAAAAATATCAAATTAAACTGAGGTTGCTTCTTTGGGTCATCGAGGAATGTCTAAAATATTTTATGATATGAAATATCTGATTTTAATCAATCATTAATCATAAATGTTCCGTGATTTCTTATGGAAGTGGTGTTCTAGAACAGAGCCATTTAAACAATGGTCCACGACCTGAACCAAAGCCCCGTAGCCTACTAACTTTCATTATAACCTTCTGAAATTTTCTATATCAAATTAGCTATTATTGCTCCTTTTGATTATCAAGGAATCATGAAGGATAAGTATTATAACGTTCTACACTTTTCGTATCAAATCAATCATTGTTATTCCTTTTGATCATCAAGGAATTTCTGTATGATGTAAAATATCTGTTTTTATTTAATCATTATACTCTATGATATCTTATGGAAATGATATGCTAGAACATAGCTATTTGAATAATGGTTACGACCTGAAAAAAAGCAGCGCAGCCTGTTACCTTTCTTATAACCTACTACACATTTCTGTATTAAAGTTACTATTGCTCTTTATGAACATCAAGACTTTAATATTTTATGATATGAAAAATCGGTTTTTAAATAATCATCTTATTATATAAAACGCTAAAACGTACGTATGTTTGTATCAATAAAACCGATGATATTTCCTTTCTCGCGCTGGCAACAGTTTTCATTTTTAATTGATTGGATTCGGCGCGCAAGAACACGTAGTGAGCATCATATGGCTAATCCATGTTATATAAAACGCTAATACGTTTTAATTGATAGGCTTCGGCGCGCAAGAGCACGTAGTGAGCATCATATGTCTAATCGGGTGAATTCTCACCGAATTATCAAGAAAATTCTCACAAAATTATCTTCATCGAAGCCGATGCTTTACATCCGGCGTTCACTACTATTTCATATTGTTTTACAACACGTGGTTTTAGCCCTCTGGTGGGAAAGACTTTAAAACAAAACTTACAACAGCTACTTTTCTCAACAACTGAAATTTAGAATAGTGTGAATAAGAAAAATATGCGAACTGTTTGCAATTTCAAATTAATATTGAAATGCACAGGTTTAGAATTTTCTACAGTGAAAAACTTTCGAAACTTCAGTGTTCAAAAAAGTATACAAAAGCTAGACGTTAAGAACGTATTCAATGAGCGAGCATCGGATTGCAAAGCAATCCGAAATGAACTGCGAAAGCAGTTCCGGGGGTTGACGAGCGCCAGCGAGCAGGGGGGCGAAGCCTCCTAGTTAATCATAATATTCTAAGATATCTTACGGAAATTATATGCTGGAACAGAAATATTTAAACTATGGATCTCGACTTGAAACAATGAAACGTAGCCAGCTTACTTGTATTAGTGTATCAGTTTGACTAACCGACTACTCATTTCTAAGCCAATTAAAAATTTTTACTCCTTTTGATATTTTAATTCCCTTAAATATTTGATAATATGGAATATCTGTTTTAAAATAATCATTAATAATTAATATTTTATATTTACTCACTCATGTGATGCACAAAACGAAACGAAACTATGGGTCGCGACCTGAAACAAAACAGCGCAGCCTGTTAACTTGCATTATTACCTGCTTTACTTTCCTACGGAAGATTAACAATTTCTTCTTCTGATCACCAAGGAATGTCTTATATAATTTGATGATATGAAATATCTGTTTTTAATAAATCATTAATATTTTATGATCATACATGAAAAGGTGTTCGAAAACAGAGCTATTTAAGTCATAGGTCGTGGCCTGAAACAAAACAGCACAACCTGTTATCGTGCCTCTTAACCTAATGCATTTTTCTCTGTAAAATTAACTATGGTAGTTCCTTTGGATCATTAAACAACGCGCCTGTTAACTTGTATTATAATCTACTGTATCTTTCTGTATAAAATTAATTATTGTTGCTCCTTTTGATCATTAAAAGTATCAAGCAAACCAGCGCAGTATGCTATTTCACATTACAACTTACTATACTTTTCTGTTTAAAATTAACTATAGTAGCACCTTTTGATCATCAAGGAATGTCTTAAATATTGTACGATATGAAACATCTGTTTTTAAATAATCAATATTCTATAATTACTCATTGATATAATGTGATAAATAATAGAAATCGTGACTAGAATTTTTGCAATTTTAGAGCATTTTTCATACTATGTAAATAAAAAATAATAAAAAAAAAAAAAAAAAAAAAAAAAGACTCAACGAGAGCTGCATAAATTGCCATTCTATTCTGTGCCATTCTATTTCAAAAGGAATAAGGAAGAAAGAAAAAAAAACTCATCTTTTGAGTAAAGTTTCGAAGTATTTTATAATTACCCCAAAATGATTAAAGATTATAATTTTACATTTGTATTATATTATTTACTGTAACAACTACAATTTTAATTGTCAAGTGGGAATATTCTTTTAACTTTCAGTCATTAGAGCGAATTTTTTTTTTTTTTAATCTCAAAATTAACTTTCATTTAAATAAAAGAATGAAAATGCATAGTATTGCAACTATGAAATTCCAAACAAAGAGAAACAAAATAGGAAAGCAGTAATTTTTGCTAAAAATATATCAACCATCAATTTAGTTGCAGTTGCATGCAACAGTTATTTTTGTTATTTAATTATTTTTAAAAATAATTCTAAATGTGCTCTAAAGGAAACTAGTGGCTTTCGTTCTTTTCTGGTAACAAATTATCACTCTAGATGGCGCCGCCTTAGCAAATTTTCTCTGAGGACTGAAAATCAAGTTTTTTCTTCACTTATTTCATTTGATCTCTTCATCCTAAAACCCTAATCGTTTAATATCGATACGAAGCATTAAAATTTGGGGGTTAAATTGATAAGTAGTCGTTTGTTTGATAAGTTGTTTTAATGTGTTTTCACTTAAAGTTCTTTTAGTAATTTTTAGTTTAAAGGATATTATTTTTTTAGAAACTATTGCCACTATTTTCAGTTATTTTATTTACTTTTACTAGATCTAATTTTTTTTTAACCTTGGAGCATAATTGAATTATGAAAAATTGAGTTTTATTATCATTAAATTTTTCTTTCCGTAAAATTCAAATTGTTTGAAAACACATCTAGACGTAAACTCATAAACTAGGAATTCCTAATTTTATTTAATTTCATGAAGTACATAGTAGATTTAAATGATGATTTAAAAAAAATATGATTTTATACTCCTTATGGTTCGGAAATTGACATGATAATTTGGTAATAATATGATATATACCTTTCTGTGTTACGCGTAAAATTAAAATTGTGTTATCCGTATAAAGAAATGAATAGATAAAAATAAATCTTTGCAAATACAGAAACAACGATGCAAATGGGGTTGACAATAAATTATAAATTCACACTATCATACTTTTATTTTTTGTTGTACTGGATGTATATCCTATCTTCGTACAGGTATAAAATAAATAATCATTAAATAAGTACTAAATGACCCTTCGAAATCATGCACAAAACTAAAGGACCGATATTAATATAATTAAAGATAAAATAATTCCAATTTTATTATATCCTCACGTGACATTTATTAGACAATTCGTTATTACCAGGGTGGCTTAACGTGATTAGATTAAGCAAAACACGTTTTTAGTAGTTTATTATACCTAACCAACAACTTCAAACAGTAAAAAAAATGTCGTATAATAGAGCAAATAAATATTCAACCAATATAAGTGTTCTTGTAAACTCTCGCTCAGCGATATATTTATTTGCTTATTTTACTTTTTTACGCTCATCTTTTCGCGATAAACCGTGGGACGTGAAGTTATAATAATATAAGAAATTTTCTTACAATGTTACTTTTTATTAAATAAAAACTTTCTTATTAGCTTTATGTGAAAACATAACAATTAAAAAATGATATATATATTTTTTTAAATGTACAGTTACAAAGTTAATATCAAAGTTACAGTTACAGTTGTACCAAAGATATTGTTTAAATAAAATTTGTAAACTGACGTAGGAACAACCAATGTCAAAATTCTAAAATATTTGGTCTATGAAAGCAATTTTTTCCTCCATTGCTTGATTATGGTCACACTGCTAAAGGTTTTAATCATTTTTAGCCTATTACACAGCTTTTGCTCAAAACATTAACATTTAAGGCATAATCAACCCCGATTAAAGGAATGCCATTGGTTCCAGTCAATACTATTCAGTTAAGCGGGTTATTCGATTAAAAGGGGAGTGCATTATTCAATTTTAAATGCTTAATTTTTACGATATTTCACTTTTTAATGGTATTTAATGCATAGTATTTTTGTTTTCTATAATAACTCAATTTTATGATGTTAGTTTTATTAAATATAAATGACATTTAAAGTTACATAAAAATAAATCTGTGCTAATGAAGAAAAATAATAATACAGGTACTGTAATATTATTTTGTTCAAAAAAAATTGGTACTTGAAGACTGTTTTTATACCCGTTTAATTCGTCAATTTACCAAAATTCGATTTTCTCTTTCATTTTTAACTAAGACTTTAATAACTTGCATATTCCTTTTGAATACTTTCAGATTTTTTGTCTTCGAAATTTAAGAATTCCAAATTAATTTACTATTTCAGTTTGGGATTTTTGAAATTTATTTCTACCAAAACTTATATTTTAGTTATTTATTTTAGATTATTTAAAATCATTCCTTTTCAAGCTCATCTTAGCAAAGTAAGTAAAGAAGGGTAAAACCGCGTTCATTCACTCCAATGTATAACTGCGAGCAAGATTTAACTAATTCTTAAACTATACTCCTAACACCTGCTCAGAGCAACAAATGAACAGAAAGTCCTTATTGAAGTGACCACCTATTGAACTCTTAATTGATAATTTCATTTTAGCTGGTGAAATATTTCTTAAAAATAAACAGATTTTTCATTCCAGTATAACGCAATTAAGCGAGGGCTGGAAACAACAAATATCCATTTAAAGAGGAATTCTTTTTCATATAAATTCTAAACTTTATTCGTATAAGCAAGCGGGTAATTTGATTATCCGATAAAGTGGAGATGACTGTTCTTGAAAAAAGTTTTTTTTTCTTCAATAAATCAACTTTTTCTACTATAAAAACAATAGCTGTGCAGATTTTTCATGTTTTTTTAATTGTTTCTGAACCTGAACAGAAGAAAAGAATTATTTCGGAAGAAAGAAAGAAATAACGAAGAAAGGGCGCGAATGAAATATCTCTTAATTCCTAGAATTTCTTTCATGTGGGCGTCTATCGTAGGTTCCTGGCATCTGCAAAGTAACAAACAATTTAAGCTAACACTCCATATATTGTATCAGCCTTGTCTAAATAGTGCTAACTTTTGCTACGACTGAAACCTCTTTAGTTTTTCCTCACCCACATCCACAAATCATCTCTTTTTACTTTTTCTTCTTCTTTTCTCTGGCAATTTTTTTGCGGTTTGGCTCATCTCGGTTGTTCTTTTTGTCTTCAACAGTATCAATGATACCCAATTTTGTAAGCAATATGCATCCACGTGGTTACAGCGAGAAAAAAAGTAAGTTACGGGGGTTTGTTTTGGTTTTTAATGCGGCTGTGATTTAGAATGGAGAGGGTGTGAATTCTTTTTTCTTCTTTTTTCCTTCGTTTTGTTTGTGTCTGGGGTGGAGTTTTCATCACTTATACGAGTCTGCCTTGTTTTCCTTAAGTATTTGTCTTTGAAAAGGAAAAATCAGAATAAAGTACACTCTCGATTAACCGGGACTAGATTATGAGGATATTGGACGAGAAATAGTGCCATATACAGTAAATACCCACTATCAGTTTATTTCTGATAGTTAAATAAAGAACTTTTAGAGTATATTCAGATATTTAGAATTTTCCCTCTCCGTCTCCACCCTTTCATTCCTCACAATAGTATCTCACAATATTATATTAATATATTTTGCTTTGGCTATATTAATACAAGATTGGAAAGCACTCTTTTTTGCGGATATAATAGTGTGAGCTGATGACAAGATTATATCTTCTGTTTTCCGATTTTTTAATATTTTATTTTTAAATAAGAAATTTTTTTGAATATTTTTTAAATATTTCATTTTAATACAGTTTCTTATTCTCTTTTCATCAATTTTCATTATATTTTCCATGTTTTCTCTATATTTTTAACTTATTTTTTATGAGCTCTATATAATTGCAGCTTATGCATATAAATATATATATATATATATATAAATAAGTCTATAAATTGCTTTTCTTAATGAGTGATAACTAACATTATAAAACATTAAGTCAAAATATTATTTTAACAAAACTAGTCCAAAGGGTACTGGAAATAAAGCGGTCCTAAGTCTAAAACCTAAAAAGTTTTCCAAAGAATGATTATCCAAAAAAAATTCTGCTATATCTTATAATTGGGTACTAGAAACTCGAGAAGAAGTGTATTGATTATGCCTAACCATGTAATTTTAAATCAGATTTAATTGGATACTTATAAGCGACGCCACGAGTGTGTATCGAACCAGATTGCCTTCTGAATCGACAAATGCTGCAATTTACCCACGATGACGTCACTTGCGGGTATCCAATTGTGCTACATGCTCTAAATATCCTTCAAAGAAGATTACGAAAGCTAATTGTTTCGGTTAACGTTTAGGATATTCTTCAACAATTTTTTTCCCCTACTATTTGATTTAATAAAGAAAATTTAAAAATTAATTGATTCATTAAATGTGTTTTATTAAAATGTGAAAGTTGGAGATTGGTAAGATATTCTACTACAAATCTTTGGTCCAGGGATGATCATCTATTACAAATATTTGCTCTGAAGATAATTTTCCACTTCAAATATTTAATCCAGCTTTGTTGTCAAATATTTGGTTTGAAGGCACAAAATCTGAAGATGGATGATTGTCTTCTACAACAAATATTTTTTTCCGAATTATTTCTGGAAATATACTGCAATATATTATATATAACAAGTCTAGCGTTTTATTGCATAAGTGTGATCTCAGCATTTTGGATGCTGATGCAGATTTTAGTACAACGGAAAGTTGGTACACTTTTCGGTCTGTCGGTAATTTTACAGACTAGCCATTAACACATAAGTTTTATTATTGCTAAATGAAATCTTCTCTATGTAAAGCAAGTTCAAAACTATAGTATGGTTACGCTGTTCAGTAGGGATTGTTCAAATATTAGATAAGCAACAAATGGGAGGGAGTGGTTTTGTGATTTACTTATTTTTGTTAACGAAGAGAAGGAGTGGTATGATTAACTGCTTACATAAAACATTAAAGTGCTCATATTTGCAAAATTTTCTTTAAAATCAAAGTGAAAAATGTAACAAAAAATTACACTGAGAAAAAAAAACTTGAATTAAAAGTTGAATTTGGGGAAAGAAAAAATTGAGAAAAAACATGTCTTTGAAAAGTTACAGAAGCCAACAGTTTTGAACACAAAAAGCAAACACAAGATATCCCTAAAGAATACCTCATTCAAAATTCGATAAAATTAATTGAAAGGTAATTTTTGTTTAACGCAAATTTCTATATTTCAATCTTGATATTGTTGTTCTTGTTTCTAATGCGACATACCTATCCCGAAATATTGTATTTAAGGCAGAGGGAGAGTTTCTTGTTCTCCGGTGACGCCATCTATGACCAAGAATACGACTTCAGCCACACATATGCCACAACCCGTTTATCAAGCGGTCCATTCATCCGCAGATTATAATTTTGTCCTGAACTAGTGAATGATCATTCGCCAATTCCGTACCCCTAGTGCTATGATTTGTTAAGGGAGCATAGGGGACATTATGACCCGATAGATTTAACGTGCACCAGTTACCATTGACTACACAGGGAGTCTCCGGCCTGTGTGGATCGAACTCACGACTTCTAGGACATGGGCCGAACGTCCTACCAATCAGGCTATCTCCAAGAGTTCGTGGCTTCGATCCCCGCCGGCCGAAGACTCCCCGTGTAGTAAATGGTGGCTGATGCACGTTAAATCTGTCGAGTCTCAAAGTCCTCCATGTTCCCATAACAAATCAATACCTCTGGGGATACTGATCCAGAAGTTTCCTTGTCTTCTGGAGTGGTTCAAAATTACAAGGCTACAGAGTTGAACATTAATAGTCGTAAATCCGAAATTGGGTTGGCTGTTCAACGACGGATATAAAATAAAATAAAATCAAGATATCTCGGCCAATCGTAGTATTAGATTACTACCGTAAAAGTTAAAGCAAACTACCACAGTTAAGTAAAAGCAAAAATCAGAGAAATGTGTGGCAACTTTTTACGTAAGCATGGAAGTTAGTTTGTAATTTGGTTATTTTTGTTGATACGGGGGGAAAGAAAGTCCAAAATTATACTTATGTAAAAATTGAACTACCTTTTTTCTTCAAAGTTGCCTGTTAATGAAGAACTTAGTGCCATAATTTTTACTTACATATTACAGATCTAATTTAAAAGAAAAACGCTAGCGAATAAAATGTTAAAGACACATTAAAATGGGCTTCGAGAAATGGAGAGAATATGTAAAGACAATAGTACTTGAAAAGGTAATTAATGTCCTCCTCAATGAAAGAAATCTAATCAAATACTAGATACACTTTATGTCTTTAACTGCTCACCTGCTAAGACAAAAGCAATTTATAGCCTTCATTTGTCCATCAAAAAACAATTTCATTTTTCCAACCAATAAAAAAACTTTATGCGCTATGATTTCTCCCCCCCCCCCATCCTTTAGGTAGATTGCCTTCCCCCACACCCCATGCCCTGGGAGTGTATGAGAAAGAGAAAGGAAAACAGAATTATAAAAGAAGAGAAAGAAAAGAAAGAAGAAGAAAAAAAAAGTTCTTTTTGGATCCGGGTTATGCTTGTAAATCGCTGTAGAACGTGGATTGTGCGATTATCAGGAACTACCTGTCACAGCGTATTGCGCATTGTGACGGAATTCCTGTCTTCAGACACGTGGCCCTGACCCCGCCCCTCAATCGCCAATGTTACCCGAGGGCAGCGTGAACATCTTCAATCTTGGCGATATCTAATTGGCGAATATTTTTTAAAGAAATGAAATGTCTTATACCCTTATAACAGATGGATTGGCAATTTGGGACCACCATATTTAACGTTAGGTTGGGACAAATTTCAACCACTTCATTATTAGTGGTTTATGATGTTACAACTTTAATATATTTTCAAATTATGTAAATTTTTTGGAAGTCTTTAAAAGTTCAAGATCTGATAAAATCATACTAAGAATATTCTAAAAAAGGCTGGCACTTAGTAAAAATGATTTTTTCAGCAACTTTTCTGCTTGTTTTTAATTTTTAGTTGCTTTGTCACTAGTTAATTTCCCTTATATCTGGGACACACCTTTTTGTACTAACTGGAACTACTTGTTGCACAATAGTAGTTTACTGAAACATAACCAGTTTGGTGTAATACGAAGACTAAAATTTTATCAATCAAATTAAAAATCAAAATTCACATTTCAACTGTGGGGAGCTCGACTACCAAAAGCTTTTTTTTTTTATTCTCGTAATTAAAACTCATAATTCCGTGAAAGTCTTTAATTTTTCTTCTTGAATTTCCTTTTAGAAAAAAGCACTGCACTTGTTTTTAGTAAATCCTATTTTGTCATTATAACAAATGCTTTTTTGCAGCTCTTTAGAAAAATGGAAATTTTAATGGAAAATTTTTACAGCAGCTCAGGGAGCAACGGCATGGAAAGGTTTACTATTGCCAGCATTATTTACTTTCCTTGAAACGAATAACTCGATGGTTCCAATTTTTTCCGAAAATCTTATTTAAGGTACATTTCTTTTTCTAATCATTTCTTGAAAATTTATCCTGCAAGCTAACAACGACATATGTACATTTTAATAGAGCCTAACGAACATAACGTATTATTACTAATTCGCATATTTCTTGTAGTTGAAAATAAGTTAGGGCAAGGGAAGTTATTCTGACTTAAAATATTTGTCTTAAAAAATACTACCAATAGACTATCAATACAATCAATAACATTACAATGGTCATCACTAATTTTACCATTCCTCCTGATGATCATGGAAAATAAAATGCCTCACGCATTTGTAAAATTTAGTTCGTTAGGCTAACTGACTCGCAAACCATTTTGTCTCCAATTCGAATCATGTCCTAAGCATGCAATTTTGAATATAGAATATTAGCAACATGGTATCACATGTTGGTCGCATCGCATGTTCGCTTCGTCGGAATCACATGTTTTTTCCTGTCCAACAGCAGGGTAAAATAAATTGTAATACCATTTTTTTTTCTCTTTTGTACCATTTTTGTTAAAAGAATAAGTTGAATTATTTATGTGCTAAAATCAAAGTACTAGCAGCTGATACTATCGTTTACTTTTGTGTACTCTGTACAAATGTTTTTTTTTCTTTCTCTCTTTGATTTTTTTATAACCATCGTTGAACAGCCGGCCCAATTTTATGGGTTCACGACTACTAATGTTCAACTCCGTTGCCTTGTAATTTTGAACCCAATCCAGAAGGCAAGGGAACTCCTGGATCGAGTATTGGAAGAAATTTGCCTTCATGGAGGACTTTTTGATGGAGTTAAGGCGCCTTTGCGTTACATGGAGAGGAAAATCACGAGAACCTCCCTCTGTTAGCATGACGGCAAGGGGACTGTAACCCATGATCAGTCTACCACTGAGGATATTTCACGTCAGCACTGTGTTCGGTGCATGCCGGATGCGGAATTCGTATCGACTGGGATTCGAACCCGGTTCGCCTCATTGGAAAGCTAACGCTCTATTTTTTGAGCCATCACGACTCTCTGTTTGATTTTCCGTATCAACAAGTAATCCTCACAATCAAGAAACCAGAAAGAAGCACTGCATGAAGAAAGAAAGAAAAGAAAACTTCACGAAATTTTAAAAAGATCTCTTAGAAGAAAAAAAATCTTTAAATAGTTTAGTTTACTGATTCGAAGTGAATTCATTTTGAATTACCCTGTTTAGATGTCCCCCTTTTCATCAATAATGATAAAGTAGATATTTCCTTGAATATTATTTTTGCCTGTAACATTTCTTCAGACATTTAATTATCATTACATAGGTTTAAATAGCTCTTTATGTTCTCATTAGGCTATACCACACACAAATATAAAATTTTTACTAAGTTTATACATTCTTAAAAATCATTAATAAAAAGAGTAGGCAGTAATTTAGATTAAAAGAAAAAAAATGATAAATAGAGGCAGATGACAAACATTTACAGCTATCAAATAATGCCAACTTTAAAAAATATTTATCTACATAATATTTCAAATACTTATCTACATATTTTGCTTACAAGTAGCAAATTTTTTAATGAAATAAACACTTAAAATGAGAATTATTATAATAACTGTATAAAAATACTGTAGTAAATTAATTTACAAATAATATTCCACTCTAAATAAAGTATTTCATTTTACATTTTCTTTTTTTATTTTATTTATAATACACAGTATGGATGGTAGCTTTGATAAAAGGGCTATACATTTTTCAGGACGATAATTTTTAACAGTTTTTTGATTTATACAAATTAATAAATCTATCCTAATGTTAATCAGTCTAATGTAAAGTTAAGATTTTAACAATTCAAAGACAATAAATAAAGTATAATGATAGTAAATTCGGTGATAACTAAGATGTAATATATTTTTCTCCTTGTGACATAACTATCTCAAATTTACAACACAATATATTTTTTCCTATTATGTCAAGTTTTTACAAATTTATGTAATATTATTCGCATTGACGATTGCAATATATTTTCATCAATAAACAGGAAAACAAATAAATCAATACAAATGCTACATTTTCCCTACGCTATTAATAATTTTAAGTCACATTCAAACAAAATATCTTCCAAATATGGTGCAATCTTAATATGGTGCTAAGTTAATCCATAATATCGTGCAAATTAATCCTTGTTAGATTTTATTACATAATGCTAAAGGTACATTTAGGAAAACTTGGTAAAATTGAACACTTTATTGTGGTTGCAACAAATTTACAAGTTGTTTTAGTTCCAATATTATTATTCACAACAATTTCTATGAGAGTGAATGATAAGTCATCAACAATCTTTATTTTTTGAACTTCAAAAACCATTAAATAATACAAAATTATAAAAGAAATCACTGCTTTTTATGTTATATTTCTTATAAAATAATGTAAAAATTTAAAAAAGTCAAAAATATTATGTAATTTTAAACGATAACATATTAGATTATTGATTACAATTAATAGGATAAATAAAAAAATGACTCGCGTATGAAGCAAAAAGAAGTTAAAAACTAAATAAGAATATTACAGATCCAAAATCTTGAAGAATTATTCATAAACTGTCTCATATGAGGCATTGTTTTATATCAACAATTTATAAATATCATTCTCATAAAAATTGATAAAAATCATCATTGATAAAAATATAAGACTACACTTGTTTGAGACAGTTTGTAAAAGAAAGACAAAAAAAAGATTGATTACGCATTTGCTTCAAGAAAATATGAAATAGATTGTTCACTTAATAAAAATTAATTAATTAATTAATGAAAATAAATAAATTATCTAATTATTTAAAATTAATTAATATGAATGAATGAATTAATTCATTAGGATGAATTCATTAATTAACTACTTAAGATATATAAATATCATTCTCATAAAAATTGATAAAAATCATCATTGATAAAAATATAAGACTACACTTGTTTGAGACAGTTTGTAAAAGAAAGACAAAAAAAAGGTTGATTACGCATTTGCTTCAAGAAAATATGAAATAGATTGTTCACTTAATAAAAATTAATTAATTAATTAATGAAAATAAATAAATTATCTAATTATTTAAAATTAATTAATATGAATGAATGAATTAATTCATTAGGATGAATTCATTAATTAACTACTTAAGATATATAAATTAACTAATTAATAAGAATTAATTAATTAGCGTAAATGAATTAATTAAAATAAATAAAAAATCCCCACAAAAAATTAACTTTAAAAAACACATTTAAGAATGAAATAACATCTGCTATAATTTCTTAATAAAAAATTTTTAGATTATGAAATATTTTCTAAAAAGTTATTTTTTGTGCATTAATTTACTAAGAGCCTTTCATTCAGGAAAGAATGAATATTTTTCCCAGTACACAATTCATAGTTTTATCTTAAATCTAGTTAGTAGATCCTGTCAACCATTTTTCTCAATTTTACTTGAAAAGTCTTTGTTTACACATTTTTCTTTCTTATTTTTATCAGTATAAAATTAAAATCCATTAGTTTATAAGGTGCAAAAATCCATAAGTCGAAATCTATTGTTTTTAATTTGAATCCAACATATCTTCCAATCAAATCCTGATAATTTCCAGTGTGATTCCTTTCTGATAGATGTACCTAGTAAAAGAAAAGAAAAAAAGAAATAAATTCTATGAGCTACTATAACATTTAAATAATTTTTTTAAATTGTGTAATAAAGCGAATGTGTATCTACAAATCCTCTATCTTGCTAATTAACTAAATATTTTAAATATAAAAATTGTATTTTCTCATTTTATGAGAA
Source organism: Parasteatoda tepidariorum (assembly GCF_982258835.1). NCBI lineage: Eukaryota > Metazoa > Arthropoda > Arachnida > Araneae > Theridiidae > Parasteatoda > Parasteatoda tepidariorum. The sequence continues at coordinate 90,817,551 of NC_141756.1, read as the reverse complement.
AATGCTCTAAAAATTGAATTGAACACTTTTTCATATATTTCACATATTTTTTTAGAAAAAAATTTTCTTCAAAATTTTAAAGCGTGAAAAAAGGGAACGTATATTTACTTTCAAAATAAAGGGTTTGTAATTAAAATAAATAAATTATATGCATTTTCACTATAAGTACCCAGTTAAAAATGTTAGCATATTAATTCATAATATAGTGCAAACTTGTTGCAACATTAAGACGTTGTCAAATTGATTCATATCACAGTGCAAATTAATGCTTCTTAAAGCAAATTGCGCAATGCTTTTTTTCAACTTAAACTAAATTGAACAAATTAAAGCAAACTAACACTTTGTTATTTCAATTTCTACCATAGTAAAGTTTAAGGTAGTACCAATTTGAGAATGTTTTATAGTTATTACTTTCCAAATTGAGAATTTAAAAAAGTTGCAAAAGCATTGAGTGGGGAAAAAAAGGTGGCGTGAATGCATAATGTACTGCGAAGATAAGTTTTGCAAACTGTGCTTCAATTCAGGGCTACGGTTCAAATTCACGAAATATTACGGATTTTAAGTGAAACCCTGTTACTTTAATTCGAAACCTATTAATGTCTAGGTTACACCGGTTTCTCTGATCGTGTAAATTTTATTTATTTTTATTATTAATTTAAGTATTTATGAACATTTAGAAGAAAAAAAAATATGAATATATAATATATTTCAAAGAAGAAGGTATGGTATTAATTGTTTAATAAAGAACTGTGGTTTAAATTCGTACCATATTAAATTTCAACATTGAAATAATTTATCTAAGAGTTGTACATTGTTAAATATAAAGATTAATTTAGGAATGCATAAATAATTAAATATCATTCAGAACAAAAAGTGATGTGAATGTATAAAGGAAACAAAAAGAACGTAAGAAAAATATGGTTCAGTAAAAAAAAATTTCGAAAACGTTTAGAAAACGAAACATAATGTAATGATGAGAGAGAAGTAACAAAAAGAGCGTAAGAAAAATATGGTTCAGTAAAAAGAAATTTCGAAAACGTTTAGAAAACGAAACATTATGTAATGCAAGAGAAGTAACAAAAAGAACGTAAGAAAAATATGGTTCAGTAAAAAAAATTTCAAAAACGTTTAGAAAACGAAACATTATGTAATGCAAGAGAAGTAACAAAAAGAACGTAAGAAAAATATGGTTCAGTAAAAAAAAATTTTTAAAAACGTTTAGAAAACGAAACATAATGTAATGCAAGAGAAGTTAAGAAAGCTGCGGTTCAATAAATAATGCGGTTCAGTTGTACAAACTATCAAGTTTCACTATCGAACAAATTTATCAGGGAGTGCAAGTTTTGGAATTTATTTTTGGCAGAAAAAATTTTAATAGTTTTTATGCAATATATAATTTTATAATATAATTTTTTATATAATATAATGATTTTTAACATTTAAAAACCCAGAAACGCTTAAAAAAATAAATAAAATAATATATATATATATATATATATATATATATTCTTTTTTTTTCATTTTCTTTAACGTTCTTTTTTTTTTTTTAATGATTTGATTGTACAAAAAATGGCCAAAAAAAGGTGCGAAAACAAATTTAAGTAAATCGAAAATTACATCCATATAAAAGTCAATATTTTTCATCATATGGCTCGAAATTTTTTTCAAAAGAGTCAAAATGCATGAAGTACTTCAACTTTAAGCGGAAACAATTTTAAAATTCTTCCAATTCATTTCCAGTCATAAAAATTTGGCGCTCTATAGAACGAATTGATTGGCGTCCCTTGCTAAAAACTGGAGTAACCCGTAAAACTTTTTCTTATTTTTATTTTTCCTCTCGTCCGGTTCATTAAGATTTTTTCGAGCGATGCACATTCCATTTGTCGACACCACGCAGTCTGGCCCTCACACTTTTTCCCCCTAGTTCGAAAATAATTTTTTTCCTTTTTCATTATTATTTTTTTTCCTCTTCTGCATCACCGTTCTGCTCTTTGTAAATGCATCTTATTTCTTTCTTCTTTGATTTTTTTCTTCTTTTTTTTTTGTATTTTATTTTCTTACTTTTTTTCTTCCTCTTTTTACCTGACGTCTTTAGGTCGTTACGAGGGGGGTTGTTCTGAAAGTGATAAATTAATATTTTTATTAGTGTCTCTCCAGATGGTTCGAAGTCGATGTTTCGAATTGTTCTGTTTTCATTCATTACCATTTATTTCTATTTTCTGATTAATGTAAGCCGTAATTTGTCATTTTAATGACTATTCTCTAAATGTATTCTGCTCGCAGAGAAAAATTAGTATTGTTCTTTTCTAACTTCAACTGTTTAATATGCTATCAGAACATCTTTCATTTTATAATTTATTTTTCGTAGCTTGCTCTTATATTCTTGACCATCAATCGAGAACCAAGAAAGTTAATTACATTTTCAGCACTCATGAAATAATTTTTAAATTGATTCCGTCATGAAAAATATTTAATGCAGTTTATTCAAGATGTGATAAATAAAATAACAGCATACTCATTGGTTTTATTAATATATTAACTTAATTCAAATCATTGTGTTTTTAAGAACTTAGTCATGAACACAGTGGCGTAGTTTTGACGAGGGTTTGGGGGGCAAGACTTTCCCCGAAATATATATATATATATATATATATATATATATATATAATAAATAAATAAATACAAGAAAACACTAAGAAAGTTAAGAAAAACAATAAGTATCATTTATTGCATTTATTGCGCTTAAGCTGCAAGTAAACAGCACTCATTAGATAAGTTCAAAATGAAGAATAAAACAAAGAAAAATTATAGACATATAAAAAATAGGGGTGGGAAATAATAAGTAAAAAAATAACAAACAACATTTTATTTAAAAAAAAAATTTAATTTTCACAATTTTCACAATTTATTATTTATTTCACAATTAATTATCACAATTTTTTTTTAAATAAAATGTTGTTTGTTATTTTATTTTTTTACTTATTATTTCCCACCCCTTTTTTTCATATGTCTATAATTTTTCTTTGTTTTATTCTTCATTTTGATATGTATGTCATATATATATATATATATGTCATATATATATATATATATATATATATATATATATATATATATATATATATATATATATATATATATATATATATATATATATATATATATATATATATATATATATATATATGCATATCTATATATTTATACACAATTAAATTATTAGATTATTTTATGCATTTGTTACTATAGGTAATTAAATTTTTTACGTATTAATCTTAATACCAGTTATATTAACTTTCGAACCACGCTTCTTAGGAAAATCTATAACTTTTTCATCTTCACCTTTTTTATCAAATGTATTCTGCTCCGAGGAAAAATTAGTATTGTTCTTTTCTAATTTCAACTGGTTAATATGCTATCAGAGCATCTTTCATTTTATAATTTACTTTTTTGTAGCCTGTTCTTATGTTCTTGATCATCAATCGAGAACCAAGAAAGTTAATTACATTTTCAGCACTTATGAAATATTTTTAAATTGATTCCGTCATGAAAAATCAAAATATTTAATGCAGTTTATTAAAAATGTGATGAACATAATAAAAACATACTCATTGGTTTTAATAATATTTAATTTTTCTAAACTTAATTCAAATCATTGTTTTTTAAGAACTTAGTCATGAATCACTAAATTATTATTTCCTTTTATTATAGGTAATTAAATTTTTTTATTTATTAATTGTCATTTTATCTTAACACCACTTATATAAATTTTCTAACAGCGCTTTTTTGAAAAATCTATAACTTTTTTATATGCACCTTTTTTATCAAATCTATTTTGCTGCGAGGAAAAATTAGTATTGTTCCTTCCTAACATCAACTACTTAATATGCTATCAGATCATGTTATCTTTATACCAGTTACATCAACTTTCTTACCACGCTTTTTAGAAAAATCTATAACTTTTCTATCTTCACTTTTTTTTTTTTTTGTTACTCATTTGATTTTTATCAAGCTTGCACTTTTAATATTATTATTTTTTGAATTCCTGAGTTTTTTTTTTTTTTTTTTTTTTTTAATTTTTGTGTTTTTGTTGTTATTATTATTAGTAATAGTAGCATTAGTAAAAAGTACAATACGTTTTCAAGGAAAAAAACTTCATAAGTTAACCTCAAACAAACAGTAGAATTAGCATTAATTTCATGAAATCAAATCTTTTTTAATATAACTTTATGAAATGCCTCAAAATAAGATAAATCTAAAGTTTATATTTTTCCTTTAAGTAAAGACAAAAATGCTCATGAAGATTAAAACTATCTTTAAGCAGTTAACAATTTCAGTTTTTGTAAAAAAATTTCCACAAATGAGATTTTTTTTCCTGAAAAATTTATGGAAATTAGAGAAAATGCATGAAAATGGACTGATGATTTGTCTTCGTTGATGCATGAATATGCATCAACAAAGTTGCATCAAAAATGCATCAACAACTTACTACTTAAAATGTTGATGACAAAGTAATTTGTTATTAATTTATTATTAAATACCAATATGTTATTTTATTGAAATACAACCCCGAGATCTATTTCCTTTAAAGATTATAGGGCAAAAAGTTCTTTTTTTAGGGGAATTTTCTATTGGGGGAATTATATTATATATAAAGGGAATTTCTCTTTTTATTAATTTATTTCATTGAATTTATAATTGTTGTTCACATCTGATTTTTTATATAATTTGTTGATGACAATGTATACATATTGTAATTTACGCCAATTACTATTTTATTCTGATAAAACCCTTCGTCTACATCCTTTAAATATATTAGGGAAAAATAGCTTTTATTTATTTATTTATTTTATTGGTTTTGAGATCATTATACATATCTGATTTAGATTATTTGCTGATGACATTAGATTCGTTAATAACAAAGAATAAATTTTATAATATGTATTAATTGGCTACTTTATCAAGAAACAAACCTTTGTCCACTTCCATTAAATATATTATACACAATTCCATTTTATATATAAGTCAAATAGCTACTTTTATTTATTTATTTCATCGATTTTACGATCATTGTACTTATTTGATTTCTTATATAATTTGTTGATGACATTATGACTGATGATAATAAAGTATACATTTTATAAAATGCACCAGTTGCTATTTTATTAGTGATACAACCTCTTCGTCTACTTCCTTAAAAATATTGGGGGGAAATATCTCTTTTCATTTATTTTTTTCATTGATTTTACGATCACTGTACACGTTTGACTTCTTAGATAATTTGTTGATGACATTATGTCTGTTGGTAACAAAGTATACATTTTATAAAATGTACTAGTTGCTATTTTATTGTGATACAACCTCTTCGTCTACTTCCTTGAAAGTATTAGGGGAAAATAACTCTTTTTATTTACTTATTTAATTGATTTTAAGATCATTGTACATATTTGATTTCCTAGATAATTTGTTGATGACAAAATATATAAAATATGTATCAATCGCTATTTTATTGTCATATAACCTTTGTCCATTTCCTTTAAATATATTGGGGACAAATAGCTGTTTTCATTTAATTATCTATTTCATAAATTTTATGATCATTGTACATATTTGATTTCTTGTGTAATTTGTTGTTGACATTGCATCTATTGATGACATTTTATACACTTCATATATTTCATATAACCTTTGTCCATTTCCTTTAAATATATTAGGGACAAATAGCTATTTTTATTTAATTATCTATTTCATAAATTTTATGATCATTGTACACGTTTGATTTCTTATGCAATTGGTTGTTGGCATTGTATCTATTGATGACAATGTTAATATGTGTCAATTGCTATTTTATTGCGTCACAACCCCTTTGTCTACTTCCTATAAATATATTTGGGACAAATAGCTCTTTTTATTTATTTATTTCATTGATTTTTATGATCATTGTATGTACATATTTAGCTTCCTATATGATCTGTTGACGACATTATAACTATTGATAACAAATTATACATTTTAAAATGTGTACCAATTGATATTTTATTGTGATACAACCCCTTTGTCTACTTCCTTTAAAAATATTAGGGCAAATAGCTATGAGGTGTGAGAAAAATATTAAAAATAAAATAAAATCATCTTGATACGCATTTTCATTCACTAAGTGTTCGTGAAGTGGTGTGAAGCCAAGCTGAAACAATTCGTTCTTCGAGTTCCGCTTAACCTGTTGTTAGAGTTTTTCTAGTTCCTTTTATTAATCCAATTTAATATTTTTTCTATCCTGTTTACACATTATTTTTTCCCCTCGGCTATTATACGAACTATATGAATGGATATGACAAAAGATTACTATCAAGTACATTTAGTTACACTCTTGTAAATTATGCCAAAGAAACAATTAGATGACAAAATGATTTCACTGTGTTGCCATTCTGTGTTATATAAATAGTGATGATGGGTGAACAATAACGAAAAAGGGCGGCAACCTGTGTTTAGGGCTATTTGTGGGTATTTGTAGTGGTCTAGTGAACATTTTCACTGAGTTTTTTTATGTTTTGGAAGAAAAAAAGTTGTTGCAAATCAATCTTTTGTTGTCTTATTTTGTATGTCAGTTCTCAAGGAAAGATAATATCGTAGTCAGTATGTATGGAAGTTAAGTTAGGTTATCCGGAAAGCTCTTACCAATTTCGACAGAAAATAGAAACACAGTAAATTTGAATTTTTTCCCCATTTATTTAATAAATTATAAAGACTATTTTACAGTGATCTATTTGAGTTTTCATCTTTCAGACAACATGAAAATTGTATCCTACCTCTCTCTCTCTCTCAAAAAAAAAAAAAAAAAAAAAAATTAAAACAATTTTAAAAAAATCTCATGTGCTAAAATTTTTTTTTGTGAGTTATGGCCTCGACCAAAAAGTTTAGTTGTTTTACCATTAAAGCGACCTTCTAATGATCAGAGTATCTAATCTATGGTAAGAGGTCCTGTAAAAAAGATTGATGGGGTAGAACATCCCACTGATTGATTGTTAACAATATTGTACAAGTTGTGAAAGATACGTCAGCTGCTAACATTCGTCCGATTTACTATTTCTTGACGTCTTTGTTGAATTTCTCTCGATTAATCTTCTAATTGGAAACAATACTTTTCAAATTCAATCCTATAGCGTATACCAGGGCTCGAAAAAACTCAGAAATTTTACCCGTCCCCGTGGACGGCTTGTCCAACAATATACCCGTCCTCCTTTGAAACTAACCCTTCGCTTCTAAATAAATAAAAATATAATTTCCTCTCATTTATTACAAACATTTATATAAATTGCACAATGAATTAGTAGTTACTAGGATTACATTATACAGTAATAAAAGAAATACTAGGTTACTGATAGTAACCTAGTATTTCTTTTATGAAATAATTTAAATGACAAAGGTCAAGTTATCTGGAATATTAATTTATCCGAGGATATTGCGTTTTTTAAATGAATCAAATACGACGTTTGCCAGTTCCACAATCAAGCCAATGATTTACAGAGGTTTCTGCACAGAAATCTGAAAGGGGTTTTCCATTTAGGTAGATGTTCATCATTGCGTTTATAACGCTACTTTTTTAAAACCAGTACGTAATGTGTTTTCTTCTAAGTTCATTGCTGAGAAGCCCCTTTCAAGCGTTGCAGTACTCCCAGACAGCGAAAACATCAATTCCACCATACGCAGTATGTTGCTGTATTTCTAGATTAGAGGGTCATTTTAGAAGTGAAGTGCTAGACTCTTGTAAGATAACAAAAATTGAAAATGTATCACGAACATTGAAGGGAAAATGGCCGTCAGCGCGGGCGTCGGATTCGAGAAATTCGTTGTCCGCGGGGAATTTTTGACCGCCGAGGACGGGCGGACGGGTGGTTTTTCGAGCCCTGGCGTATACGCTAAGGCGTAAATATATCATTAACTGTAAACCATTCCAACATATGAAGACCTGTACATACTGTACCTAACAAAAATCAGCGCGAACTTTCTTGACTCCCTTATAAAGACTCTGGCTTTTGGATATTTCTGTAGTAATTTATTTCTTCCAAAATAAATTTATAAAATGCTAACATTTAAATTTTCTGCAAAGTAAAAGTCAACTGGCAGTGACGGAGATCAGCAATCTCTATTGCAAGCCTGTTCTCAAATCACTAACTTTAATGGAACTTAAATTTTTGCCTCCATTAAACAAAAGTTTGTATTACGTTATTTGTTTCTGATTATCTTTTCCGAATGTTTCATTTATGTGTCATTGATGTAAGTACTGCAAAATTATAAATATACGCCACCGTAAATGAAAAGGAATTTTTCTCTATAACTATCTACTTTCGCTGAGGAAAACTATAAATTGAGTAGAATTTTTTTTTAATTAATGAAGAAAAGTGTGATGGTTTGAATATATTAGTCAATTATTGTTATTCTAATTAATATTCTACTCAAACAATATTTCTTGCTCACGTACTACACCGATTCATTTCGATTAATCATTAACTCTTAGTAAATCAAAAATTAAATTACGTCTGCATTAATTCAATGATTGAATATCTGCAATTTATTATGCATATTTTATTTGTATTTTTTTTATATATAGGTTATAATTCAGTAGAGCAATTAAATTACTTTTTAGAGTCATGTTAACCTTGAACGTCTGTTAAAAAAAGTGTGAAATTAAAAAGGAAAAACTTACATTCTATAGAACAAATCCATCATCTTTTATTCAAAGGAAATTCTTTATCGGTATTTTTTATCAAGTCAACCTTTTATTATTATTATTAGTTTAAATTAGATCAACTAGTGAAAGTGCTTTGTCAGGAGAATTAACTAGCAATCAAAGTTGGTGTTACGATTATTATTATTACTTTTTGAATCATAAAACTAAGGTCTAAGAGAAATAAAAAAGACGAATCACGAGTTTAAGTGCTTCAAGTTCAAAGCAAAACTAGAACTAAAAAAAAGGAGGGAAAAAAACACTCTTTTTATTGCGAGTAACAGTGCTTATTGAAGCTCTTTCGCCAAGGAAATAAAAAATCCACAATTTATATGCATCACAATTAAAGCAAATCTGAAATTTTAAACCATATATACCAACTATATATATGATATTACCAATTTATCTGGCCCTTATAAGGGACAAATAAAATATTTTAAAAGTTGGTAAACTTTTTAAAAGTAGCCAATTTGGCTGGAGTTTGGCTTTCTAGAAAGAAGAAAATTATCAAAATCAATGAATAAATATAAATTTCTGCAAATAATGCTACGTTGGAGTAACTTTATGAATATTAAAAAATTTGATCATAAACGTTTTTCATTATCACAAAACGAAGTGCTTTTCTTCACATTGACGTTTGGCACCATTTTCAGAATTAGAATAGACAGTGCCGGCTAAAAATAAGCTAAACATGAACCAAACAGTCATGAATAACTGTTTCAAACTCAGAAGTGTTCTGAAAATAGTATAAAACTACTACTAAACTCAGTGGCGCGACAGCCCAAAAAAGGGCCAAGGCCTACGGTAACCATCTCAGTTTTCTTGACCTTTGGGCTGTGTAGTGCAAGAGCAGATATGGTGGTCAGCCCAATGCGGAACGACCAGTGTTTAGCTCCAAAGCATGCGCTTGTTACTCATTTTATCGACCCACTGAAGGGATGAAAAACTAAGTCAACCTTGCCCGGTCCAAGGATCGAACCAGGGATCTGTGGCACGACAGCGCGAAGCGCTACGCTCAGCCACAGCGCGTCATGAAAATAGTATATTTCTTTAAAAAAAATATGTTAATTTACATATACCATAAAGAGAGAGCTAGTAGCTAATAGTAGCCTTTATAAATTATTAAAAAGCAAAGATCACAAATGCTTTTCAATCTTACAAAGCTGCCAGCTTTCTTCATACAATGATATTTTCGTACCATTTTCAGTTTTAGCATAGAAGGCATTGGCAAAAAGTGTACAAAGCCTGACCTAACAGTCATAAATAACTGTTACAAATTCATAATGAATAAATGGCATATTATTCGCTATTTTTAGCCAACGTTCACTAAACTAATTCTATGAACGGTACAAAACATCAATAAGAAGAAAAGTTTCAGTTTTATGAAAATGAGACTGATAATTTTGTGACTGAAAAGGTTTGTGACTGATTTTTTTAGTACTTAAAAAAGAATCCCGGTGACTCAGGGGATAGAGAGTTCGCCTTCCAGTTAGGTGACCCAGGCTCGAATCCCAGCGGCGGCTGGTTGATACTAATTCTGCTCCAACCACAGTGCATACGTGAAATATCCTCAGTGGTAGACGGATTATGGGTTGGAATCCTCTTGACATCGGGCTAACCATGCGTGGTTTTCCTCTTCACATAACACAATTGCTGGTTTGTTTCATCAAAAAGACCTCCCGAAGGCCAGTTTCTACAGATGTTGGACCTATGATTTCCCTTGTCTTCTGGGATGGGTTGGGTTCAAAATTATAATTTTACGGTGTTGAACAAGTTGTAAAATCAGTATATATATATATATATATATATATATATATATATATATATATATATATATATATATATATATATATATATATATATATATATATATATATATATATATATATATATATATATATATATATAATAAATAAATAAATACAGGAAAACACGAAGAAAGTTAAGAAAAACAATAAGTATTTTATTTGCTGTTATTTTTTTAAAAAATTTTTGAGTGCTCCTCACACTATTGTATTAATATATTTTGCTTCGGCTTTATTGATACAATATCAGAAAGCACTCTGTTTTGCGGATATAATCGTGTGGGTTGAAGAAAAGATTATATCTTTTCTTTTTGCCGGTTTTTTTAAATAAAATTTCACCTTTTTTTTTTTTTTTTTTTAAACTGTTTGTTATTTTTTTACTTATTATTTCCCTCCCTTTTTTTAATTTGTCTATTATTTTTCTTTGTTTTATTCTTCATTTTGAACATATATATATATATATATATATATATATATATATATATATATATATATATATATATATATATATATATATATATATATATATATATATATATATATATATATATATATATATATATATATATATATATATATATATATATCAGTGCACTCCCGATTATCCGGGCTAATCACCGGGACAGGTCGCACGGACAATCGAGAAACACGGATAATCCGAAAACTCCTTTTATTAAAGAAAAAATCAATATCAGTACAAAAAATATAAAAATTACTCACAATTGCATGCTGTAAAACATCAGACTAGGAATTTTCCTTTTAAAAAAATGTGTAATGCGTCTTCGCCATTTATCGATACACATATTTTACGAACCGCAGTAATGTCACCGTAATCAAATCCTCCCATGTAATCTAATAAAGTTTCCACAGAGCAGCAGTATGAGAAATTGTATTTCCCTCATTTACTACATCTTCTGCATCAGTTACTATCATCACTATTTGATTTAACAACATAACGATGCCTTCATCTGTCAAATACTGGAAACCAATCTTCTAAATTTTCTTCATCAAGAATTTCGAAACCTTAGATTCTTTTTGCTTGTTCGAAAATACTGTTATCATATTTTTCTTGAACATCTGAAGAAGATTGTTCATCAAGCGGTATGATCTCTCTCCAAGATTGTGATAACATAGACGATTTTACCCTTGACCATGCTGCTGATATTCCATATACTGTAATCCAATAACGAATATTGCTTCCAGAAATTTTGTAGTGTCATAACTTCAAGAATCAAAGTTTTTTAATTCTGAAAATGTTTCTCTTTATATTTTTTGTGACTCCGGAATGAGCACGGATAATCGAGAGTGTACTGTATATATATATATATATATATATATATATATATATATATATATATATATATATATATATATATATATATATATATATATATATATATATATATATATATATATATATATATATATATATATATATATATATATATATATATATATTTATATAAAGTCTTTTTTTACAGATGACGACAGGGACTCCCAGCAACAGCCTTAAGCTATTGTCCACTTCAATCAGAAAATATTTTTATATTCATACAATATCGTAAGGGTTATTAAAGTCATTAATCATTAAAAAAATTTCGATCTGTGATGAATTAAAAATATTAGCATTTTGGTATGTATCAGCTACTGCATCAAGCTCATTTAGTCTCCTAAGGGGAGACGGGAGAGCAAAAATCGGAAAGGGATTCATAGTTTATTCTGGCTTCATGATGGAGTCCCCATATTTCCCACCAAACGGTCACGTGTCTGTTTTATACTGACATTTATGGGGTGTTGTTAAGCCTACTTAGTACTGAGGGGCATATGCATTAAATAAACGTACAGTCATTTCTTTCTATTCATACAATGGTGCGTTTATCCATGGGAGTATGTGTTATGCAACTTTCGGCTTGTATGCAAGCAAAATTGTGATTGATGGAATTTATTAAGTTCTTGTGGTAACCGAATTACTCATGTACCTCTTAAGGGAATAAAGGGAACATTTTATTTTAAAAATCTAATTAAAATATGTGGTGTGCTGATTTGCAGTGATTAAAATTTTGATCTTTGATGCGTAAACGCTGTTAATAAAACTGCTTTGAAAAAGTTTAATATAAGGCTCAAGTTCGATATTTTGATTCATTCACTTAATTTTGGTAAAAATGATTCATCAATGAAATTTTTAGCATGATTTACAAACTTGAATTAAGGTTGGTAAATATAATAATTTACATCTTCATTTATCGCGCTGAATTTCATGTATTGCACAGAATATCATTTAAATTTAGCCAATATCTTGATATGACGCTAAGTTGAACCTTATTATTGTGCAAATTTGTCCTACTTGTTTACATGATATTAAGGATTAACTTAGACGGAATCATGGTTCAACTTTGCACACAGTGATTGCTTTTTATGCCTGAAATATTATAAATAATTATAAAATTTTAATATAAGTTAAGTATTAAGTATTCATGGATAAAAAATATTTAATCGGTGTTTGAGAAAATTTTTTAGTAAATTGAAGTGGGTAAATATAATTATCCATCTGTCACAAACGTTAATGAATGTTCAATAATAATAGTGCTTAAATTAGCCACAATCCTAAGAAGGTGCCAAATTTAAACCTTATTACTGCCATCTAACATTCACAAATCAATCTCCCCATATAACACGATGCTATGGATCAACTTGGAAGGAAACATGGTACAATTGTAAGTCGACCTTAACCAGAGATTATTAATAAAAAAAAATTCATGAAATGTTATTAAGTTACAAAAAATGTTTTATATAAGATAGTTCGTACATGATAATTTATTAATTTCATTTCAGTAAAAATGATTTTTCAGTGTCTAAGTAAAAATTTATGTAACAAGATTCTCCAACTAAGTTGGTTTGATAGTAAAAGTTTCTTTCACTTTTTAAAATACTCAGATTTATTATAATAGAGAAAGAGCACAGTGGACTATTAACATTTCTTTTATTTTGATGCATAAAATGTTGATAAGCTTTAAAGAAGTTAAATGTTTGGGATATTTGATAATGATTTAATGAGATAGTTCATTAATCATTAATTTTATTGCAGTAAAAATAATTCATCAGTGTTCAAGTCAAAATTTACTGCAAATTAACTTCAATCAATTGAAAGTAAAAAACGAGATTTAAGATTTTAAACTCGATTTCAAGTAAGTCTTAAAAGGACGTTTCACTTTATAATATTCTAAGTTATGGTAAGTTGCATGCAGAAACGCAACAGGGACAGCAAATTTTTGGACTAAGAGAAATTAAATGGTAATTAATACATTTTAAAGGAGTTTTATGGGTTATGTTTTTATGTATAAATGTTTTAATATTTTTATGTTTTAATATTTATACTTTTATGTCTTATGTTTTAATATTTTTATATTTTATGTTTTTATATTTATTTTGTTTTTTTATGTTTTATGTTTTAATATTTTGATATTTTTTATTTTTATGATTCTATTTTTTATGTTTCGTGTTTTTATGTTTCATGTATTTATTTTTAATGCTTCATGCATAAAGGAGTTTTATAGCAAATTAAATTACTGTTAAAATAATTTTCAAAACTGAACAGAAGCATTAGTTGCTTTCCATTATTTCACAATACATCTTTGACGGGGCAAATGTACAATCAATTCGTGGTAATTCGAGTCTAAAGGGACCAATGAAATCTTTCGACAATTCTAAAATTTAATACTTCGATTTTCCTTTTTTGGGTTTTTTTATTTGAAATATATTTTTTGGAAGTTTAATTAATACATAATTAACTAAATTAGTATTTTATACTCTCTTGCTTTTCAGATAACTAGCAAAAAACGACTAAAAAATAATTCAACTATAAATATTACATAAAAATTATTATAAAAAACAAACAAAAAATACTTATTTTTAAAATTTATATCCTTGAGTACTTTTATGAACTATATTTTCCACGCTTTATTTATACATTGTAGTCTTTTAATAAATTATGACTAAAATATTTTCTTTTTAACAACGAAAAGAAGGGAGACTAAAATAAGGGCACGTGGAGATGACATGTTTAATAGAGCTCCCTCAAACGAACGATAGATAAACACGTGTGCAAGATGCCACCTTTTTCCATCCTAGGACAAAAGATTTGAAGCAGTGGCCATGATGCAACTGGTTGGACGGATTGAATCGCTTCTATATCCCCCAAAACCAATCATTATTTTCTGCGAGGGTGGGCGTACTCCACCCACCCTATCCCGGAAATTCAAAAGCGTGGGAAGAATTCAGATCCCGGACAATTCATCTTTTTTGAGCCAGAAAGGATTTTTTCTGTGGTACAACAAAGCCTTCCTCGGAAACCGTCCTTCTCGTCTGCTTTTGTCGAGAGCTCGAATGTTCGATATGTTTTCGGGGTAGACAAAAGTGTTCCGAACGAAGATGCTCTCTGAACTGAATAAAAAGGATAATATTCTTTTTCATTGTGCTCTGCCACCCACGTTGAATATGAGAAATGTCTTATGGAAGGTAACAGTGCTTTCAGTTGTGTTTTTTTTCTGGGACACAAATAAACAAACTAGCCCGAAAATATTTTAAATGCATTCACAGTTCATCGTTGAAAATTTCGTGAAGTTAAAGCAACATACACTGCCGAATTAAACAATTGAGGGCTTTAATACAAAAAGCAGGTAAATCCGAACAATCCCACATATTTTGTGATCTGGTTTGTGACTTGGTTTGGTTTGGTGATGGTCTGCTTGGTGACTGGTTGGATGTCTAGTTTATTTTGGTAAAAAACCGAATAAAATTAAATAAAATACAAAGTGGAAGTAGTCTTACCCACTGATGTTACATTTGTGCTCTGTTCTTGCACCCATCGAAACAGGAACAGTCTGCAAAAAAACATTCACTGCTAAAAAATTCATAAAATGAAAGCAACGTTCACTGCCAAATAAAACAAACGAGGGCTTCGATTCAAGAAAAAGGTTAGTCTAAACAAACCCATAAATTTTAGTGGTCTAGTTTGCGGTTTGATTTGGTGGTGGTCTGGTTGATGATTGGTCTGTGGCTGGTTGGAAGTCTACTTATGTGCTTTGGTGAAAAGTCAAATGAAATTAAGTAAAACAAAAAGTTGAAGTAGTATTCACTGATGTTATATTTTGTGCTCAGTCCTTACACAAATCAAAACAGTTCCAGTCTACAGAAAAAATTTTAATGTTCATTGTTAAAAAGATAAAGTAAAGTAAGTAACGCTTGATGTAAGAAACAATTAAGTTTAGACAGACTAACAAATTCCGATGGTTTTATTTGGTGGTGGTCTGGTTATAGTTGATTGTTAGTCTAGTTCTAGTTTGTTGTCTTAGTGAAAAGTCAAATGGAACAACACAAGTTATTCACTGATGTATGTGATATTTGTGCTTTGTTCTTGCACTCATCGAAACAGGTACAGTCTACAGAAGAAATTTTCATGAAGTAAAGCAAATGAAGTTTAATGCAAGACACCCATGTCCAGAAAGATTTGCAAAATATGGTGGTCTGTCCTGTGGTTCGGTTTCATCGTGGTCTGGTTGGCGGCTGGTTGCTAATCAAGTTTGGTGAGACAACAAATTAAATTAAATAAGTCACCAGACTGATGTAGTTTTGCCCAATGATCTGTATCCTGATTTTACATGAATCAAAATAGCTACATTTTCCCAGGTCAGAAATGCGTTAAAAATGAAAAGCTCAGATTTACTTGGTTCTCATATTTAGACCTTTAATTGATACATGGAGAAGTTCTTAAATGGAATTGATTACTTCAGAGCTTTCAGCAAAGGTCATTTGAAACTACTAGTTTTTAAATCGCTTCCTTTTCACATTTAATTAATTTAAAAAGCCAAATTAAATTAAATAAGGCACCAGATTGATGTAGTTTTACCCAATGATTTGTATCCTGATTTTACATTAAATAAAATAGCTACATTTTCCCAGGTCAGAAATGCATTAAAAATGAAAAACTCGATTTTACTTGGCTCTCACATTAAGACCTTTAATTTAAACATAGAGAAGTTCTTAAATTGAAATTATCATTTCAAAACTTTCAGTAAAAGTCACTTGAGGCTACTAGTTTTTAAATCATTCCCTTTTCACATTTAATTAATTTGCACAAGTAATCTAATGACCACTTTTTCTAAACCGGTCAATATATTTTCGACGAATCGAAAAATACTCATACAACTATAATACACAGTATTACAAAAGTATTAATGCATACTTCTGTATTACTACAACACATACTGAAGGATTTGGGTAGACACGGACAATTGTCCTATTGCCCGGTTGAAATTCCTCACAAGAAGTAAAATGTAGTAGTAGTAGTTCATTTACGTCGCACTAGAGCTGCACAGTGGACTATTGGCGGCGGTCTGGGAAACTTCCCTGAGGATGATCCGAAGACATGCCATCACAATTTTGATCCTCTGCAGAGGGGATGGCGCCTCCTCTTCGGTAGCCCGAAGACCTGCATGCGAAGTCGAGCGCTTTACTGCAGAACAGTTTAACGAGGACCAATACCGCACACCCTCGGTCCCTACGCAGACTAATCCAAGTGGTCACCCACCCGCACACTGACCGTAGCCAGTGATGCTTGATTTCGGTGATCTGCTGGGAACCGTGTGTTAACAATCAGTCCACTCCGGGACTGAAGTAAAATGCTTTTTAATTTTTTGACATACAAATTAAAAAAATAGAATTCATCACATTTAGTACATATTAATAAAAATTTAAACTCGTAAACATTTAGTTATTAGTTAAAATAAGCATACAAAATATTGAAATTTATATTTAAAATTATTAATATAAATCGATATTTCAAAATTTAAAGGTTAGCCTTTAGCTTCAAGAGTTCTTTTGAAAACGCTTACAAAATATTGTGTTTTGAGAAGCGCACATGCAACGTCAGTTTAATGACAGTCCTTTGTCCTGAAATCCGGCCTTGCACAACCTCTGGTGTATATTTCAGAGAGTCTAAGTAATCAACATTTTCTTGTACTTAATCAAATTATACGTTTTTTTTTTTTTCCTCTAAAAAATTTAATAATTTCACGAACAGCCAGTTGTCGGCCATGGTGGTTAAGGTTCCGTCGCTTCAAAACCAACGACATTATGGTGGTAATGTTGTCTGCATTAAGCACCAATTCCTTTCTCTTCACAAAAACACTATACAACAAGAAAATTACAGTTTTGTAAAACGAAATATTTATAATTTCTAAATTAATATTAAATGGAATAATCAGTTTTTAAGAGTAATCATAGTCACAAATTAAAGTGTTTTATTATTTTTTATTAGTGTTTTAATCAATGCTGGAAAGCTTTGTATTTTCACCAGCAAATTTTTAATCAGAATGCTACTTTTGGTTAGCCGGGCGAACACGATAAGTCACAATAAATGCAGTTCCCAGGCTATCTTTTTCTTAAATTTTATTTATTTTCTAAAACACGTAAAAATTAAATAAAGTAAAAAATTAAAAAATAAATAAAATATTTGAGGGAAAAATATTTAAATTTTCTTGTTTCCGGCTAACTGAAAAGTACTATCCAAATTTCATGATGTTTATATCTTAGAAAAGTAGAATACTTATTTGAATCATGTGCAATGGAAAAAAAATTATTTAATTTCTTATTTTCTGCAATTTGCTTTACTCACATTTTATTAGATTTATCATTAAAAAAAATCTTATGATAATTTTTCTGTAAACACATTTAAATAAGTCGAAGTATAAATTAAATAATATTTTTAGACACGGTCAAAATCATATGCCCTATATAGTTTTTATCTAAAAAAATTACCAATAAACACATTTTTTTTGTTAAACCGTCTAAAAATTTCTATTTAAAACAAAAACTGACTTCCTGATGATAAATAGTTTTTACTGGCTTCTGATTTGATTTTACAAATGACAAAGTGAAAAATATTAATTGCAGTTTTATTCACTTTTCTTTTATACTACTATCATACTTCTTCTAAATCTGAAAAGGGGAAAGAAAATGAAGACCATTTTTTAAACTTTTTTATAAAGTACGAACTTTGATAGTGCAATCACAAACACATGGTCAAAAAACATTCATCTAGCTGACCCCAGCAGATCCAAGAAATACTGGCAACAATATCTTTAAAAATCGACTTTTTTTGAATTTCATTTATTCGTCTCTGATTTTCAAAACTTTTTGAATAAACTTCTTCACTCCTGACGGAAAAAAAATAAAAAGTGAAAAGCGACCCTCTTTTTACCAACACTTGAATTTATATGTCCGTCCGTCCGTGAAACCTCTTGGCGTAATATTTATTCTAGAGAGGAGGTCCTGATCTTTTATGTTATTCACAGAAGCAGGACCTTTTCAGCAGAATCTGTTTTTGTTAGCCGGTGCAAAGCTTATCCTTCTTTCTATGAGCAATTCAAAGAAATCGCCCCCGCTTTTATGGCCCAAACTTTCAGCAAGGCTTGGCGAACCGAAGTAATGCGATTATTTGGTTAAGTTCATTGAGGTATGGCATTAATGAAAAATGATGTATGATGGGATATTGCAGATAATGCCCATGGTAAGAAGAGTTGAATTTCAGAATTCGTGAAAGGAAGAAAAAAAAAACTAAAAAAAGAACAGCTTTTGGTGAAAAGATTCTATTTAGAGCATTTAGAAAATTTGAAATAAAAAGAAAATCTATGCAGTTGCGTTTCCTTTTATTATTTTTAATAACATGAAAAATTAAAAAGCAGGAATATAAAACTTATTGCCGTTAATAAAGTAGCCACGATTGCTCAGCGGTTAAGGCACTGAACTGTTATTGTGAAGAACTAGTGTTCAATCCCAGTGATTGCTTATGGCTTAAAGCCCGTCAATGGATATCAGCTTGCCAGCTATAAGTGAAGAAGACCAGTGCTGATCACATTGCCACAATCATGCCGTTGGTCAGGAAATTGAGTAGCCTTAAGCTCCATGATCCACCTCTCCCATAACGGTAAAGCTTTATTTTTACTTTTTAATAAAGGCAAAATTACTTTCTTAATAAAGTAATTTTGCCTTTGGTTATTTTTACATGAATTTATATCATTAAAAAAAAATTAAACATATGAACTTAATGGAAAGCCTATTAACTTAAAGAATATTTGCTACTAGATTTCTTTAATAATTGCAAATGGATTCTAAACTTAATAAGATTAAATACGGTCAGTTATTGTTTGTAGTTCATTAAAAGAATTGATATAAAAAAATTATTAAAAAAAAAGAAAAAAAAAACTTTTAACTATTAGAGTAGAATAATACAAGTGAATCCTACTCTGATCACAAGTAAATCAGAGAAATTTTGCATTTTCTCTACTGTACTTGTAATTAGTGTGCGTGAAGCATTCAGTTATATTATTTTACTATAATAGTCCGGTACTTTTTCCAAGATAAAGTTTTACATTATCCTTCTTAAAAAAAATTAAATATCTAATTTATTTGAAAGCAGTAGTTGAATGCAATGGTCGGCATAAATATTATTAGTAAATGTTTTCGTCTTTATTTAATAATTGTCTATAGCTTCTAAACTTAATGACAGTGAATATGGTCAGTTCTTTTTTTATAGTTCATTGGAAAACTGGTATGGAAAATTTTATCTAAAAATACTGTCGGACCACCATGGTAGAATTATATAAATGAATCATACTTGTACTCTGATTACTAGTAAGTTAGAGAAATTTTGCACTTTCACGTTCGTATACTCTGCGCAAGTTCAGTAGACAAGTAAGAAGTTATGAATCTTCAGCAACAGAGGAATAGAACATTATTACTATGGAATAGAATCAAACTACATAAAAACGTCATTGATTAGCTTAGATTTTACTACAGTCTACTATAGAGTTTAGTTCTGTTATCAATGAGTATACTTGATTAACCCTACGTGTACTAATATTTTTGTCCTAAATGGTACGCAAAAAAAGAATCAAAACTCTCATTGGTAATCATTTTAAATATCAATTTTTTAGAATAGCTGGTAAATACTTTAAATGAAAGATCAAAACTTCTCAGAAATTTTTTTCTATCAAAATACCACGAATCTCCACAAAACGAATGTCAATTTAAAGGGCATCAAGTGATGAAAACCTCAATAGCAAATCTTCACGGTCACACTTACAAGTAATAAGACTATATACCAAACCAATTTAAGACTTATTGTTCAGATCTTAAAATGGTGGGGGCGAATGCTTTTTGAATCGGAGAAATGCGGACATTTCTAATTCCAAAGAATGAAAAACCGCTGATGTAGTAGTAGTAAATCGGTAGAGTAGTATTTTCCCTCAAAAGGAAAAAAAAAATAGAGGGTGGTATTAAAAAAAAATTGAAGGGGGAAAACAGTTGCAATTGATGGAGGGTAGGGCGCTTTACAATGGAACCTGGAGCAGGCCTACAACACTCGACCGTTGTTGGGACTTAGCATTCGTTATTCTATACGGAGATAAACAGCCCAAAAGTGGAGAAAGACCAAAAGAATAGTCGGGGGTTGGGGTACAGACAGGCCTCCTCAATCTTGTGTGTTTGGAAAAAAAATTCGGGGGCTTTAGAAGGGCTTGGGATAACATAGAGGTCTTGACTTGCAATGAAAGTGCGTGGATTCCCTGCTGATAGATTACTCACTCCTGCTTTAGTATCAAAAGCATTTTAGAACCCCTATAATCCCTTGTCAACATTTGGACTTAGCGCCGGAATGCTGATACCTGCCCGACAATCAATAAACTTTTCCTGATAAATTGTCCGTGAGAAGGGGATATTACTGAATCCCCCTTCTCCACAAATTTTCAACGCTTGTTGAAAATTGTTAAAATGGCAATATTTGTGTAATCAGAATACTACTATTTGGTCGACAAGAGCTTCTGGGGACTTGTTGTTAAATGTTACTTCTACTTATTCGTATAGCATTCTGTAAGCAAGAAATTTTGGTTTTTATGATGTTCGTTTAACCAACTAAGATCAGTATTGAAGTTTCTGAGCAACGACAGTTGACGAATCTGTAATCTTTTCTTAGGAATGCCGAATCATTGTCCCATTCAAACATTGCCACTGCTACTTCACACATTGCCGAAATGTAAAAGCAACGTGAAGGTACAAATACAATTATAAATGCGAGAGCCATGATGGCTCAGGGGATAGAGCGTTCGCCTTCTAATAAGGTGAACCGGGATCGAATCCCAGTAATGGCTGGTTGATACGAATTCCGCATTCGGCTTGTACCGACCACAATACTGACGTTAAATATCCTCAGTGGTAGACGGATCATGGGTTAGAGTCCCCTTGCCGTCAGGCTAACTGTGGAAGGTTTTTATGGTTTCCCCTTCATGTAACGCAAATGCGGGTTAGTTCCATCAAAAAATTCCTCTACGAAGGCAAAATTTCACCCAATACTTGTTCCGGGAGTTCCCGTGTCTTCTGGATTGGGTTCAAAATTACAAGGCTACGGAGTTGAACATCAGTAGTCGTAAGCCTAAATTAGAATCCGAGCGATGAATGGTCGATACAAATTCTGGAGTTATAAAATATTCAGAATTAGTGCAATAAATGATTTAATTCGAAACTTTCAAAAAGAAAATTTGTTCCCATATGGTAAACGTCTGCTGAGGCAATTGATTAATTTTTATTGCTAAAAATTATTTCGTTCTGGTTATAAACCAGTCTGCTTACGAATTTTCTATGGAATTTTTACGGAGAATACTGGTTTTTATAAGGTAAAAAACTATGAAGCTACGGTTTCACTTCATAAATTTTACGTGATGTACAGTATGAGCATATAAATGCTCAATTTTCAGCAAATTTGCAGCAAAATCGTATTGTGATTCAATGTACGTACCTGTATTGCTGCACTAATTTTCTGGCAGAGCTCGAAAGTCTAGTTTATATTTTCTTTTATTTCATTTGCAAACAAAAATGACTAAATTTTTGAAACTAACCAATTTATGGTACACCTATCCCAAGTAGAATATATATATATATATATATATATATATATATATATATATATATATATATATATATATATATATATATATATATGCATGACTTCTTAATCAAGAACCTGGAAAACACATTTCAAAAATACTATTTTCGCTCCAGAAACAAATAACCACAATTTTTTTTCAGTGAGACAGTACCAAAAATTTGGTTATTGTCCTAACAATCAAATAAATAGTACCAAAGATGTTGTTTTTCTTCAAACAATTAAATAAATAGTACCAAAAATTTGGTTAATATTCGAATAATCCAAAAGGTAACCAGAGATTTTGTTTTTATTCTAACAATCTAATAGTACTAAAGATTTGGTCATTATTCTAACAATCAAAAAAATAGTACCAAAGATTTGGCTATTATTCTAACAATCAAATAAGTAGTAGGAAAGATTTGGTTATTATTCCAACAATTAAATAAATAGTACGAAAGATTTGTTCTAACAATTAAATAAAACTTGTTGTTATCACACATATTTCTAAAGGGGAAGAAATAGTAGGATTTCTGAATCCCCTTCCCTCATCCTATTTTTAAGGGCACAAGAATCGTTTCAAATGCAATGGAGTGTGGAGCGTTCCACATTTTACGAGGTCGAGGGTCCCAACATCGCCCCTCTTCAACTGTAGGCCCCGGGTATTGAATTTTAAATCTCTTCCCCCACAAACATTACTCTCAGACTCTCACCCTACCTTTTTCTATGGAAGCTAAGGTACACATTATTCTTTCTATGAAGTGCTCTCTGGAATGTTTTGCAGCGGCAGAATAGTAGGTCTGTTAGTCAAGCTCCATTGCTGCAAATCGGATGTGAAGAGAAAAGAAAAAGAACGATGAAGGATTGACGAGTGGGGATTGCTGTCGATACACACCTACTGCGGATTTTATGTACTTTTTCTCCCTACTGATACTTTAGCATTATTTTGTGCACCTTCTGATTGTGCTTACAACGAAGATGATCGATCAAATGAATTTTAGATATGATATATCCTACCAAAACTGTTGACCAAATAATATATGTATCATATAATTGGTATTCAGCAGAATTTGCGAAATTGTCTTAGTAGAATAAAAGGTCTGTTAGTCACACTTCATTGCTGCAAATTGTAAGTAATGAAAAAAGGATGATGAAGGATTGACGAAAAGAAAGTGCTTTTGAGCCAGGGTTATTGTGGAACTTATATACTTTTTTCTCTATTGATACGCTAGTATTATTTTGTGCATTTTCTGATTGTGCTTACAACGAAAATGATCTATTAAATGAAAGTTAGATATCATATATCCTACCAAAGCAGTTGACCAAATAATATATGTATCATATATTTGGTATTCAGCAGAATTTGTGAAATTGCCTTGATGAAATAGTAGGTCTGTTAGTCACACTTCATTGCTGCAAATTGTGTGTAAAGAAAAAAAGTATGATGAAGAATTGACGAAAGGGAAGACTCTCATGAAATGAATTTTAGACATGATATATCCTACCAAAACAGTTGACCAAATAATTTATGTATCATATAATTGGTATTCAGCAGAATTTGCGAAATTGTCTTGATAGAATAGTACGTCTGTTAGTTACACTTCATTGCTGCAAATTGTATGCAAAGAAAAAAAGGATGATGAAGGATTGACGAAAAGAAAGTGCTTTCGAGCCATGGTTATTGTGGAACTTATATATATATTTTCCCTACTGATACGCTAGTAATATTTTGTGCACCTTCTGATTGTGCTTAAAACGAAAATGATCTATTAAATGAATTTTGGATATGATATATCCTACCAAAACAGTTGACCAAATAATTTATGTATCATATAATTGGTATTCAGCAGAATTTGCGAAATTGTCTTGGTAGAATAGTAGGTCTGTCAGTCACACTTCGTGGCTGTCTGCAAATTGTATGTAAGGAAAAAAAGGAAGATGATGAATTGGCGTAAGGGAAGTGCTTTCAAGCCACAGTTATTGTGGAATTGATATATATTTTGCCCTACTGATAGGCTAGTAATATTTTGTGCACCTTCTGATTGTGCTTAAAGCGAAAATGATCTATTAAATGAATTTTGGATATGATATATCCTATCAAAACAGTTGACCAAATAATGTATGTATCATATAATTGGCATTCAGCAGAATTTGTGAAATTGTCTTGATGGAATTGTAGGTCTGTTAGTTACACTTCCTGGCTGCAAATTGTATGTAAGGAAAAAAAGGAAGATGATGAATTGACGTAAGGGAAGTGCTTTCAAGCCACAGTTATTGTGGAACTGATATATATTTTGCCTTACTGATACGCTAGTAATATTTTGTGCACCATCTGATTGTGCTTAAAACAAAAATGATCTATTAAATGAATTTTGGATATGATATATCCTACCAAAACAGTTGACCAAATAATTTATGTATCATATAATTAATATTTAGCAGAATTTTGCGAAATTGTCTTGGTAGAATAGTAGGTCTGTTAGTCAGTCACACTTCATTGCTGCAAATTGGATGTGAAGAAAGAAAAAAGGGAAGCTGAAGGATTGACAAGAGCAAAGTGCTTTCGAGCCACAAGTTACTGTGGAACTTCACACTGAACTGTATATCCCCACTGATACGTTAGTATTATTTTGTATTACAGATTACGCTTATATCGTAGAGAATGATCGATCAAGTTCTAATTGAATTCTAAAGATTATAAATCTTTCTTTTTAAATTGGCCTAATAAGACATGTATGATATAAATTGTATTCTTGAAAGCATACAAACTTGCAGCGGCAAAATAGCAGGTCTACAAATCAGATCTGAAGAGGAAAAGAATAACGAAAGAAGATGAAAGAGTGGAGAACTTTTTGTACATACTAACTGTAGATTTTATTTATTGATGGTTGGTTGGTTGTCGTGATATGGACATGGAAAATAAATCAATTCAGTCCAATGTATAGGACTGAAGTTCCTATACATTGTATCAAAGCAAATGTCCAAATAAAGATCCTCTTGTGGACAGTCACTAATCTGTCGTAAGATGGCCAAAATGGTCGGACAGGAGAAAAGATGTTCAAGTTACAGTTCTGGTTTTTCACTGCTATTTTGACATTATTTCCTATATTTTCAGATTGCGTTTATATGATCAAGTCTTAGCTATTCAGTCATTTAATGTTGAGTTATGTTAATTTCTTGCGTAAGAGAACATTTTCGAATCTTTCATACAGTAATTAGTGAAGTCTTTGCTTAGGCTGCTCTACACTTCCAACTCTTTGATGTTGTAATTTGCAAAATCCTTGCTTAGGATGTCTTACACTTTCGCTTGCTTCATATTGTAATTTGTAAATTCCCTGCTTACGATGCCCTACATTTTTGATTCTTTAATATCATAATTTATAAACTCCCTGTTAAGATATCTTACATTTTTGACTCTTTAATATTGTAATTTGTAAATTCTTTGCATAGCATGTCTTATATTTTCTACTCTTTAATATCGTTATTTGTAAATTCTTTGCATAGGATGTCTTGCATTTCCATTCTTTAATATTTCAATTTTAAATTCTAAGCTTGTGTCTTACATTTTAAACTTTTTAATATTGTAATTTGCAAATTCCTTGCTTAGGATGTCTCACATTTTCGACTGTTTCATATTGTAATTTGTAAATTCCCTGCTTACGATGTCTTACATTTTTGATTTTTTAATATCATAATTTATAAGCTCCCTGCTTACGATATCTTACATTTCTGACTCTTTAAAATTGTAATTTGAAAATTCCTTGCTTACGTTGTCTTACATTTTTGACTCTTTAATATCGTAATTTGTAAATTCTTTGCATAGGATGTCTTACATTTCCCATTCTTTAATATTTTAATTTTAATATTTTAATTTTAAATTCCATGCTTACGACGTCTTACATTTTTGATTCTTTAATATCATAATTCATAAACTCCCTGCTTACGATATCTTACATTTCTGACTCTTTAATATTGTAATTTGAAAATTCCTTGCTTACGTTGTCTTACATTTTCGATTCTTTAATATCGTAATTTGTAAATTCTTTGCTTAGGATGTCTTACATTTCCCATTCTTTAATATTTTAATTTTAATATTTCAATTTTAAATTCCCTGCTTACGATGTCTTACATTTTTGATTCTTTAATATCATAATTCATAAACTCCCTGCTTACGATATCTTACATTTCTAACTCTTTAATATTGTAATTTGAAAATTTCTTGCTTACGTTGTCTTACATTTTCGACTCCTTAATATCATAATTTGTAAATTCATTGCATAGAATGTCTCACATTTCCTATTCTTTAATATATTAATTTTAAATGCCATGCTTAAGATGTCTTACATTTTCAACTTTTTAATATTGTAATTTGAAATTCCTGGCTTGGGTTGTCTTACATTTTCAACTTAATATTGTAATCGTTAATTCCTTGCTTAGGATGTTTTACACTTTCGACTTTTTAATATTCTAGCAAGTAAATTCCTTATTTACGATGTTTTTCCCTTTAAACCAAAATTCACACAGTTTTAATATTAAAACATCTTCTAGTGAGCCATCAAGAGTGCGAACAAAGTTACTCTTGGAAGTTATGGTCTGTCCTATTATCCAACAACGTAGTCACCGAGGCAAAACAAGATAAATTTCAGTTGACTCAGAGACTTCTAACATGGAGGTCAAATGTGGAGGCAACGCCTGTTTTTACGACAGGAAAAAAATAAAGTAAAACATAGGACCCTAGCGAAACAGAGAATGGGCGTCAGGCACACGTCTTTCTTACTTTCAGTGGAAAACAAAAGACAGTGTTTCCCAAAACAGCTGCATTAAAGAGCAAATCTTTCTTTCAAGCAAACTGTCGTAAATTCTGAAAATGAATTAATAATAAAAAAAGAGGTCGTGGGATTACCCCATTTGAAAGACGACACACTTTTCCACGCTGTAAACAAATGTGTAAATTGAATAAGATAATGAGAGGCAATTGCACTATTGCAAAGTTTACCATTAATTAGGTAAATGCAGGTAGTTAAAAATACAGTGACGAAAATTTTTACAACTAAGGATGCTTTTTCATAGCGAACGCAAAATGGAGTTTCATAATTAAGTAATAAAAAGCGGGAGATTAAGTTTCTAAGTAATTTTGTTGTAATATCAAAAAACTCGTAAATTTTTACAAAAGCGCTTTGGTTTAATGATTTTACTAAAATTAACATTAAAATATGGCGTGATAAAATTTGATAAGTGCGGTAAAATTTGATGATTTTATCATAATACTTCCGAGCGTGGTCTAAAAATCATTTATTCGGTTAAATTTACTTTCCAGTTTTGTATTTGTTACTAAAAGTGGGGCGATAAGAAGTATAATTTTGAAAACTGAAATTTCTAGTAAACCGCAAATAAATGGTTTAAATACCTGATATTTTTTTTACCATGCAGTACGGTTATCAACTGAAATTCTGTTATTTTTTTATTATTATTATTATTACCGTACAGAGCAGCTTATAAAAAAAAATTTTCTTCATGCAAAATTCAACTTCAAAATTCCATTAATTTCTATGAATTTTAATACAAACTATAAACTTTTTCTAAGAATTTTATTTCCCTCTATGTTAAAAGTTCCAAAGTTTACCTTCATTTTCAAAAAAGAAAAAAAAAAAAAAAAAGCGATAAAAGAAAACTGTAGCATTATTGTAGGGATGTAAATAGGCGACTAAAAATTTCAAAAGTGGAAGATACTCAATTCATTTTTGTTTTTTTATAATCCCTTTGATTATGTAATCGTATAACTACCACTAGAGCTTAGTTTTCAACTTGTTCATATTTAAAACACAAACATTCTTTGCCTTCCTTTTAATAGTAAACTGAAAAAAATAGGCTTTATTTCTTAATAAAATTTTGAATTTTATTAGTCACCTCATTTTGCATTTTTAGTCGCAAGCGGCAACCGTGTATAGGCATTCGAAAAGACGCAGACTGAATTTCTTTTATTCTGATAACAAATCAGTCTCGAAATAATAAATTTAATATTTTTCGAAAAAGGTAAAACTGCAGGCAAAATTATTACCGCAATATATAAATGAGGAAGCATTTTTTTCTCTCTCTTGAATATATAAAAAGTGTAATATATGGGGGTAGGGGCTAAATGTACGCGTGCTTCCAGAAACTGCGCATGACAAAGACGCACTGTCACAACTTTGTTTTTAAAAATAACAACAAACAGATCATTCAAATCATGAAAAATGCCTTCTGCATCAGCTATAGAAAGGGAGGGAGAAAAAATGACCCAAACCCTTCGATCTTATCTTACTTTGAAGTATAGTTTCCAGGTAAAAATAAAAATAAAAAAGGCTAAGAAGCATTTTTTTTTTTTTTCAAAAATAATTTGAAAACGGTCGCTACGAATGCGTCTACAAATCTCTCTCCGAACCTCAACCTGACAAATAACTCAGACTCAATCATTTCGGAACCAGACGTTCCTCCTTCCCTTTTGACCTTTTTGGAATCCTTCGAAATCCAGAAAAGTCCCATAGATCACCATACTTGGGGGACTTCGGCGAAGGGAAGAGAAACCCAATTTTCTCGAAATTTTCGATCAGAAAACACAATAATACCTTGATTGCGGTGGATGGTAAAAAAAGAAGAATGTTCTCCTGTTCCATCTCCCTTGTACCCTCCAGTTATAGGGGGGTCTATAACGACAGTTTTATGAAAGGACAGACGTGGCAGGACGATTGTGTGCATCCCCAGGTGTTCCATTCTGGCAATTGGAAGGCTGATATTTACACTTTTTATTCTGCTAGATGCCATGCTGAGGTGTGGGCTAGTGCGCTTTGGTGGTGAGCGTATAATTTGAGCTAAATGGTAAGTGGCATTTTGTACAACAGGGTGCTGTTATCAAAATTGTCAAGTTGTAATAAATATGAGAGCTCTTGAAAAGTCATTTTAACTTAATACAAAATTCATTAAAAAGTTTTAGTTCCAAAAAATTACATGAAATAAAGAGGAATAGAACCAGAAGAATTGTAAATTTATTACATATTTTCAATTGTCATGAAAAAAAAAGTGTTAATGTTTACTGAGTTTTCAAAATCATAATTTAACGACTAAGATACATATTATTTTACGAGTAGATGGCAGAAAATAAATTTTGTCCCTGAAGTATGTGCCGCTATTTTTGAAAGTGGAATAAGTACATTTGGAAAGTGGTATAAGCCTTGAAGGATTAGTGTTTGAATGAATTTAAAAATGTCAGCAGAGGTAAATCAATTTGGGTAATGTTTTAAAAACTGTAATTCGGTGAAACATCGGAATGCAGTACTATTGAAGTCGTAAAAAAATTAGGGAATAAATAAATGACAGTTTAGCTCCAAATAGATCCCATTTTCGCAAATAACGACCAATGCTCTAATCAATAAATTAGTTGCTCATTGCAGGTAAAACACGGGTTATTTTCACTTAAAAGCGGGTTGGTCACTACGCTAAATAGCAGTTCCTTTATGTTCTGAGCTAAAAATTGTAAAAAGATTAAAACTATAAGAAAATGGAGTTGAATGTTTAACCTTAAACTTTGATCTAACCTTAAACTTTCTGTCGTCTAAAAGCAGATTATTAGTAGTGAACACATTTCAAAAGCTTTGATTACTTCACTTATTACGAAGTAGTCGTTGCTAACTAATTTTGCAATGAAGTAGTAGTGGTTGTAGTTAGCTACATTTGCCTAGCTACAGAACCTGTTCTGGAGAAGCGGGGGCTCTAGGCACAGGCTCTCTGGTTATAACTTTTATTAAAAAAAATCTAATCTTGTTGTTTATTTATAAAGCTATAACGTTTACAATGTGATTTAAATTACTTATAACATGATTAAATGACGATATTAGTAAATTTGATCTTACACTTATTACAATTTTTGTTAACTTATAACTCTAATAGACAATGCTTAAGGAAAAGTCAGAAGAAATTTTCAACGATAAGGGGGCTCCCAGGAATGTCCTCTCAGGTCTTATGATAAAACAGGCACTGGTAGTGGTTATAGATAACTACAAAATAAATAAAAAAATAGCTTTTTCGAATGCTGGTGGAACTGATTTTTCTGGTAATTTAACTGAATAATCGAGTAGATTCCTTTCAAAAACACGCGCGAAAAAATTAATAAATAAAATAATTACACTATCGTAAAAGAAACGTACAAAAATTTAATAATGTGTTGAAACTTCTTGGGAGTGACCACTCTCTGTTCGTCGTAAATCGTCGTACAGTAAAATCGTCGTTAATTGGAGGTTGTTCGTTCTTAGGGGTAACCTTCATTGACTTCAAAATGTTATGGATGGCGCAGGATTTTTCACAAATTATTTTAATTTTAGCCAGTGTTATTTCCTTGGTGCGGAAATGCCACTTGTGTTGGCGTCCTAAAATTCTGATCGAATGATGTGATGTTATCCGTGTCCGACGCATCTTTAATTATTCTAACCCACATTTAGCGAAAAATAGGAATGGTAGCTGGACAATTGCTAAAGAGCGTCTGCTTTATTCAACACCAAGTGCGGACTACTGGGTCATTTTTTCTCATTACCTGAATTCAACAACACTTTTTTTAACAAATGAAACTGATGTATTTAAGATATTGAGGCAAGACCCGAGTTATTCAACTCGTTTACTCCTAAAATTCAGCGTTAATAAAAAAAGATCCCTTCTAATATAATTATGAATAACATCAAATTTACTTATTATGAATGGTAGAACTATTTTAAATAAATCTACATTTAAGTTTTTTGTTAAAATTCGCATTTAATTTCATATCATGAAAATTAGCTTTAAAAAACGAGAAGATGTATGTTTGTTTAAGAGGCTTAGTTTTTTGTAAATTTTGTTTTTTAAATTTAACTTTCAACCGTAAAAATAAATCATTGATTGCATAGTCTTTAGTGCACTTTGACTGCAACATGAGGTTGTAAATCTCTTTAAGCGATCGTTAAAAAGAGCCCCACACAAATATTTTGAATACATTTTTATCTACTTGTTTTGTTAATATTTTTTTGTTTTGATACCTTTTCACGTCTCCTTATTTGACCTTATCCGCATTTGGTGCAGAGATTTGTCCAATTGCTAGGACAGATATTGATGGTTTCTTCTAAAGATTTTCAAAGCAAAGTCTATGGCAAAAATTCAGTGCCTTCCAAAAGTGATCGTAAATAGAGGAAGTCCCTACATAGATGTCGTCTTTTTTTAAAGTTTCACTGTATTTATCTCGAATGAAAAAAACTTTAAAAACTGAAGACGTTTGAAAATCGTAGCTCTGCTAACTTTACTGTATATGCTGTCTGATGCGTTGAAACTCACACGCAGAAAATCGTAATCTTATCGCGAATTGTCATCACCCTCGTAAAACTGATATCGAGTTCTTTTTCCTTATCGGTAAAACCTGTGTTTTGACTAAGAACAGAATTCAACTTCACACGTAGTGTAAACTGATTTTTCGTCACTCGCGTGAAGAAAAAAAAAGATTAGAAACATAAACAGAAAAAGGTGAGCCATTTGCGATATAAGGGAGGAAAAAAATGACACGGGAACTCAAAACGTTCTTGCGATGCATTATTGCTAAATCCTCAATTATTGCTAATTATTGCTATTATCCTCATTTATATCCAGAAAATATCGATATCTCAGAATTATCGTGATATTATTGAAGTTCGACTAGCTTAAATCTTTTTCTACACTAGTCAATATTTCCGTTACCAAACGAAATTTCTAAACACTATCAATAGAATTGGAATCGCTGTATCATGATATCGTTAAGATATATCAATATTTTGTGATAAAACGCAATTCTGTTTTATTTCAACTAGCTATTTTTGTTACTTATGTAAATTTTTGAGTGATACTCAAGATATCGCATTCGATAAATCGTGATATCATCAGGTCTATTCAATAAATTACTTATATTGTTAAAATACATTTTGAAATATCGATATTTTTACGATATATTAATTGAACATCTGTATCTACTATATATTATATACGAAAAGCATTTAATTTTTCAGTTTTATAGTTTCACATAAAATACTTTTTACTGGATAAGTATTTATAACTTCGATATTAGAGATATATATTTCTTTTTTAAAGAAAGGAATGATTTATTTTTATACATTTGATAGGATACAGCTATTGCTTTATAAAAATAAAGCGATTAAAATAGTTTATTGAATGGAAATCTGTATGTAATAAGTTTTATTGATGTAATTTCCTGCATTACTTTCTAAAAATTTCACAGTAAATTTGAATTCCCAATTACCTTAGAAAAAAAAATACTTCTTCAAAAAACTTCTTATTTCAAAGGAAGAAGAAGAAAAAAACTTCTCAAATTGGAATAGGGAAAAAAAAATTATAAGCTAGGTATAAAATAAACTTTTTTGTTTTGATTTTTTTTTCATGATTTTCTAATGTACTAATTAAAACATTAAAATCAAGACTTCGATTAGTTTACTAAAAAAACATTAATAAAACAGTGAAAGGAAAGGAAGAACAATTTTTTTTTCTTTTTCAAAAAGATGAAGAAATTGCTGCAGATCAAAAAAAGGAGAACAATGTTCATTTATTATTAATCAGTTACGAGAAAAAAATCACGCTTTTTACTGCATTTATGTCTGCATTTTTACTGCATATTTTATTCCTAATCGAGTTTATGGAAATCAATAGATAGACAATTTTTAAACTACATTCACTTAGTCATATTCACCAAAAAATCGCGCTTTTCACTGTATCTATGTCCGCATTGTTTATTGCATATTTTATTACTAATCAAGTTTAAGAGACATCATTAGATGAATAATTTTTAAACTGTATTCACTTATTCATATTCATTAAAAAATCACTGCTTTTACTGCATTTATGTCTGCATTTTTACTGCATATTTTATTCCTAATCGAGTTTATGGAAATCAATAGATAGATAATTTTTAAACTACATTCACTTATTCATATTCACCAAAAAATCGCGCATTTCACTGTATCTATGTCCGCATTTTTTATTGCATATTTTATTACTAATCAAGTTTAAGAGACATCATTAGATGAATAATTTTTAAACTGTATTCACTTATTCATATTCATTAAAAAATCACTCCTCTTACTGCATTTACGTCTTAATTTTTACTGCATATTTTATTCCTAATCGAGTTTATAAAAATCAATAGATGAATAATTTGAAACTCTATTCATTTACTTAAAAAAAAGTTTGAGAAAAGGAGGAATGAAATTTTTTTTCAAAAAATAAACAATGTAATTACTACATAAACAAAAAGAGACAGAGCATTACTGATTAAACATTGATACGATAAAAGATTTAGTAAGAATATTTTCTTGCCATTTTTACGACACTTTCTACTAACCTTGGCCAAAGCTACTAACAATAAGTCTAAAAAAATCAATAAATGAAAACTCATAAACTTGATTCATTTATTAAAATGAATAAAAATAACAAGAAACACGAAGAAAGAAAGTACGAAATGTTGTTTCAAGAACCATATGTAGTAATGATTACTACGTGGCATATGGAAAGTACATTGATTATTTGACGGTGGAACAAAACAAAAAAAAATTGTCACTCCTTTTACTGCACATTCCATTTATTTTTAAGTTTATGGAAATTCATAGATGGATCACCCATAAACTTAATAAATTTATAGACAAAAATTTTAGAAAAATATTTTTTCAAAAAAATTAAAAATGAATAAAAAAATGAGGGGAATAAAAAAAAAACGTAATTTTTTGTTTTACAAAATGGCGAAAGTACTTGCTACGTAATTAAAAAAATAAGAAACAATAATAAATTTCATAACTAGATGATACACTACGAGTTTATAAAAATCATTAGATGAATCGCTCGTAAACTCAATTTATTTATTAACAAAAATTCAAAAAAAATAAAAATTAATAAAGGAATGTGTTGAAAGGAAAAACGTAATTTTATTTTAGAAGAAGAAGGAATAGTTGCTGCGTAATCAGAAAAAAAGAAATAACACTTAATTGTATTAATCGATGACACACTAATAATAAATTTTATCACAATTTTTACTACATAACACTCCATATTCTAATTATAATCGAGTTTATAAAAATCAGTGAACGGAACGTTCATAAACTCGATTTATTTTTTTAAAAAAATATAAAAATAAAAGAACACTTGGCGAGAAGAACGAAATTTCACATAAGAACATGAAGAAAATAATTCTGCGTGATTCAAAAAAAGCGACGCAGCATTTCTAATTGCTTTAAACATTGACAAAAAAATGAATCTTTTCTCATTTTTTTTATTCATAATGAAACACATTGAAATTTATAGATAAATAGTACGTAAATTTTATTTATTTATTAAAAAGTTTTTTTAAAAAAAATAGAGTAATGAAAGAAAGAATGAAACTCCAACAGAAAATGTAAAAACTAATTAATGCGCGATTAAAAAAAAAAGGACATTGTTAAGCGTATTAAACAATGACACAACAAATCTACTAACGCTTTTTCACTGCATATTCTATTTCTAATCGAGTTTATTAATATTAATTGACGGATAGTTCATAAACTCGATTTATTCATAAACCATGGTGATTTAATTGAGAAATAAAACTTTCATTTAATGTTCTCCCCAACCTATCAATATTCGTAGAGAATAATTCGTTGTTCGTCCTCCCGGATTATTACATTTTCCTCAAAGCCCGAGCTAACTCAATTAGGGGTTGTTTTGTCTCGCATA
Source organism: Parasteatoda tepidariorum (assembly GCF_982258835.1). Classification (NCBI taxonomy): domain Eukaryota; kingdom Metazoa; phylum Arthropoda; class Arachnida; order Araneae; family Theridiidae; genus Parasteatoda; species Parasteatoda tepidariorum. The sequence continues at coordinate 90,782,309 of NC_141756.1, read as the reverse complement.
CTCAACACATGAAAATCACATTCCCCCCCATCTTGATTTATGGCACAGAAATGAAGTAATGGAGACTCGTTACGAAAATTGATTATTATCTGTCCTACCAGAATGATTTTACGACCAATTTATTTTTCTTTCTAATTTATGCTTCTGTATAGAAGTAGAAATATTTTCGTGAAACTAATGAAATTTCTTTTTTTATTTTTTTTTTTCATTTAGTGTCTCTGAAAAGGAAGGAAAATTAAACTGAATTGCAATAATCAGGACAAGGATGAATCAAATCAACTAATATATGAGTTATTTATTTTTAAAATTGTAACTTTAAATAAAAATATTTCATATTTCTTCATTATTATTTTTAATTGTAGCGAAATGCTGATGCAATTTTTTATAAATGCGTATCCTCTTCAGTATTCATTTGATAGAAAATAAATTTTTTCATTTTACTTTTCTTCCCTCATAGGCGTTTTTATTAAATAATTTCATAAAAATGTCAGAAATGTTAAATAAATAAAGAAATCACTAATTAAATATAAATTTAATGACTGGTTTCAAAAATTGTAACTGATCTAAAATTTCTTAATTCTCTTAACTCTCATGATCCTCCAAGGAACCCTAAGAACATCAATTGGGAACCTCTACTCTACACTAAATTGAAATAGAAATTAAATTTTTCTATTTAAAATCAAACCGCTCGATTTATAAAAAATTTATTTCAAAATAATATTGTTTAAAATAAAAATCAAGTTTAATAAAAGTGAAATAATTAGTATCTTGTAGTATGCCAATTTTCTATAAATCCTTAAATGTTTCCACGCTGTGTTAAAATGTTATAAAAACTTTCATAAATCATTTTATGGCAACCAAATATATTGTTTTATCAGCAAGAATATGATATTCTTTTTATTAATTCCTGTCGCCACAGACAGGAAGTTAATTATTCAATTGCTTATTCAACTGAAACCTCTCATTTGGAAGAGGCAAGACGAAAAGTTTCTGAGGATTGATCATCAAAAAGAATATTATTCCACGAAAAAGAGACAGTGCTCTGAAAGTATACACTTATGTACTTCGAAACATGTTTCAAACCTGAGGATAGATCGTCAAAAAAATATATTATTCCATTAGAAAGACACAGCGCTCTGAAAGTATACACTCACACCCTTGTGCAAATTAATTGAAACAAACTCAATAAATTCAGAAAACTAAGAGAAAATGCTATTTTATTTAAATTTATACAAACTCAGAAATTTTTAGTACATAATATGATCTCCACGACACTTTATTAACATTTGGACACGATTCGGCATGGATTCCACTAATTTTTTACAGTCATTTATAATATTTGTGTCCTTGTACCACACATGAATTAACGCCGTGATTAGCTTCTCCATAGTTGTACAGTCCATATTTAATAGGCGATTCTTGCATATGGCCCAGAGATTCTCAATAGGGTTGATATCCGGAGAGTTCCCTGGCCATTCCAATGTCTCAATTTGATTCTCAGACTTGAATTTCTTGACAATTTTGGACGTATGGCAAGGAGCTAAATCCTGTTGAAAAATCCCTGTTCCATCAGGGTATCGTTTCTTCAACTCTGGAACAACTTTTTTACCCAGAATAGTAATGTACTGCTCAGAGCGCATCATACCGTCAATAGGCTGCAAAGGTCCAACCCCATTGTAACCGAAACAACCCCAAAACATCTTCTTTAAAAAACACGAAAAAAAAAGTTTGTTTCAATTAATTTGCACAAGGGTGTATGTACTCGGAAACATGCTTCAAACCCGTTGGAACATGTTTCAAACCTGAGGATAGATCGTCAAAAAATATATTATTCCACTAGAAGGAGACAGTGCTCTGAAAGTATACACTGATGTCTTGGAAGCATGTTTCAAGCGCTCGAACTCGACACTCATCGTCTAGACGAAAACACGTTATTTAATCTTTCTCTTGTTGTCATCAGGACGATAAGAATAGTGCTCAAGTAATCGAAAATGACGAAATTTTTTTTACTTCAACTATGAAACAAATCGAGGTTTTTATTTAATTTAATTTTATTTTATTTTTAAGGTCTTCTCATTAAAATAAAACTAAATTTTGATATGAGCACTCCACAGAAAGAATGCAGTTTAAGAGCATTTTTATTGGCATATTTACGAAAAAAATCTCAACTAAAATAATTGCTTTTAAAAGATTTAATTTTAAAAATACTTCCCCTCAAATTTAATATTCTATAATTTAATGATATAAGTTAAAATACAGATTAAAATCTTAGCAAACCATTCTATTAAAAAAAATAATAATAAATAAAGTTCAAAATAAAAAACTACTTTATTTTAAAAGAAAAAATAAAGCATAGTAAAAATGAAGCAATTAGTATTTTGTAACGTGTCAATTTTCTTTAAATCATTAAATGTTTCCATGCTGTGAAATATACGATATAATAATATTCATAAAACATTTTATTACAACAAATACTCAAATAATATCAATTATTTATCACAGTTTTATACAGAATTATGTGTCTAAGTAATATATTGTTTTATCAGCGGGAATAAGATAAGATTCTTTTTATTAAGTACCCTCCCTACAGACAGGAAGTTGATTATTCAATATTTACTCTTCCACTGAAACCTCTCATTTGGATGAGAGGCAAGGCGAAAAGTTTCTCTACTGCCAAACGATCCTTGGATAGATCGTCAAAAAACATATTATTCCACTGGAATGTTCCTTGGAAGAGAATGGGGCCACAGGGGGTCCCATTCTTTTCAAAGTCCTGGGCTGTCAGGTCCTGTAGATGGATCGCCGGGAAACTGCGCCCCTAATTTCATTTGCACCCTCGTTTGGAGGTGGGGGACGATTGTGGGAGTGTGGGTAAGGTCCAATTGATTAATAATTCCCCCGGCGACAAAAAACACAAGCCACAAGGAGATGGAGAAAAAAAAGAAGCAAAAAAAATGGAATGACACTTCTTTTAAAACGACGATGATCTATTGAGGTTTAGAGTTGATAGAATTAATGTATGTGCTGGGTGGATCCTTATTCAGTTCTCGCAAGCTTGGTTTCGGATTATTACTCATCTGAGAAATTTTTCCTTAAATAATTGTTATTCAATTTAAAATAATTACAAAACAATCTCAATCAGTGATTTTTCGAAGCTTTTTCGCCAAGAAATAATTAAGGAGTCACAGTTAAAAGGCTTTTTTACACTGGAGACTGAGCTATAATTTTAAATTAGGTATACCATCTGGTATGCACAGGGTAATCAGAGAGTTCATGTAACTTAAATATTTCAAAGGTTTTTTAAAATTTTAAAAAATCGCCAGTTTGGCGAGAATTATCGACCAGTATAGTATAGTATAAAAAAAAAACCTAAACCAATTTATAGTTCTTAGTTTTGGAGTACTTTTATGAATTCATATAAGTCCTTTAAATGTTTTATTTTACGATCGGCGTTTAACGGCAGTACCAATTTTGAATATACTACCATCAATGTAAATTTGAACTCGACCCAAAAGACGAGGGGACTACTGAATCAAGCATTGGAACAAACTAACCTTCGAGATGTGCATATTGAAGGAACTAACTCACAGTTGCGTTAGAAGGAGATGAAAACCACGAAAATCCTCGCACAGTTAACCAGACGGTAAGTGGAATCTAATTCGTGATCCGCCTACCACTGAGGATATTTTACGTCTGCACTGTGGTCGGTGCGAGCCGGGTACGCAATTTGTATCGACCAGCTATCGCTGGGATTCAAACCCGGTTCACCCCATTGGAAGCTGAACGCTCTATCCCCTAAGTCATCACGGCACTTTTTTAAATTTTAAAAAATTCGGTCACTGTTCAAGTGATTCAATTTAAATGAAGCAAAAGTTTAATTCAGCATTGTGGTGAAAATTTTAATTCAAACGATGCAAAAATATCATAACAATATGAAAATGTGACTTGACATTAAATTGCTCCAAGCCTTTCAATTTTTATGCATATATAAAATTTTCCTTCTATTTATTCAAGTACTTAGTTACAAAGTCTACGTTCTTTAGTGCACCCCTTCACAACGACCGTTCTACCAAAACGGCTGATAAGTTCCATTTTCACATCGTCACTTTAGCCCCCATAAGAATGTCCCAATTGAACTGTTTATTCCAATATACCGACCGAAATTTAAATTGATTATTTTTAAATTCCCGTAAGTAACAATTTAAAAATAAGTGCCAACAATTTTTCTTTTCTTCCCTTTTTTAAAACAAACTTTATTTTATTGCCTACATAGGTTTTTTTTTTTCATCATAAACGTCCTGCTGAAATTTTTTTTAAGAAATATGGTTTTTCATTATATTGTTCCAAGCCCTTAAAATCTCTTTTGAACATATCACGACAGACATCGGTAAATAAAAGTTTAAACAATACAAGTAAATTTTATTTCAACATATATTCCGAAGTTGCTTGCTTAAATAAGTTAGCTCTAAACACATGTATGCATTGGGTATTTGGCAATCACTGCAATTAATATAGATTTTAAAAATCCTAGTAAAAAATAAAGTGAAATATATGACGCATCACTATAGGGATCTATCATCGAGATTAAAAGCATCAAAGCAATTTTGATTGCCATTTGTAATTAAAAGGTTTTGAAAGGCTAAGGTTAACGCTATGTTTTTATTAGATCTTAAAATATCAAAAAACAAATATTATTGTTAAAAATGATTAGATATCATTTCCATTATGGTATATGAATCATGTGTCACAATTTACTCCCCTCCCCATTGCCTTTTTTCCCCTCTCCTACTAAAGAAAATATCCAAATCTGGACCAAGAAACAGAAATAAATTTAAAATATAATAATAATAAGTTTAAAAAAAAAAAAGGACTTCCATAACCCAATTCCCTTTAGAATATTCAAATTGAAAAATTACTGGCAGATCAAGGTCAGGGGCAGAGCTGTCTGGAGAAATTTTGTGTAGCAGACTATGACCTACCATGGGCTGTACTGCCCACAGGTAAAGGCTAGGAGAAGAGAATTGAAAAATTATCAACGAAAAAAAAAAAAGATTGCTATTTTAAAACGTCAAATTGTGTGAGTAAAATCTAGCATTTGTTTGGTGGTATAATAATTTTTGAGTCAAGTATAAAATTGTTTTCCAAACTTTTTACAAAATCTAATAAATATTTATTAAACCTTATCAAATTTTACGTTATTTATAATAGTTTATTTTTTAAAACTTTTCTTCGCAGATCTTGCCCTAACACTATTAGCTCATTTTGCAGAAAGTGTAGATGCAAAATTTGCAACAAGGGGGGAGGGGTAGAGGGTTTTGCTACAATTATCCAAAATATACTTAAATACCATCTGTGTTAAGTCCCTAATAATATTTCCCTGTGTTTCATCTGACAAAAAAGACCCGTTTTAATTTTTTTTCTTCATGCATATAAGATAATACACATACGTGTATCAAATATTGCAACATCGTGATTTTTATAAATAACTATTATTATTGAATACGATAATATCAGAATATAATAGCACGAATACGATAATATTGAAAAAATCTGAATATAATAGCACGAAAGATTTTCATAGCGATAAATATTGACTAAGATATTATTGCGAGTGTAGACAAATTTCATCTGAGTCAAGGAAATATTGAACAATTTGAAAATAATACAAATCAGTTAAATTGAAAAATATCGCTATAAATTGTTAACAATATTTTAATACATCGATATGTTTTTAGAATATACCACGATATTGAAATTTATCACTTATCCGGTTATAGGGACTATGTTTGTAGTGATGATATGTCAGAAAAGCACACCGTATATATATCTAATATTTTGGTGTATACAGTACAGTTTCGATAATTCGAGTCTCGGTCGTTCGAGTTTCTAATTATTCTGAGCTAAATAATAATAAATAATAACAAACGCACACACAATACGTGGAACAATTACTACGATTAATTTTACGACGATTACTACGACTAAACGTTGAAAAACGATATTTAATGTTCAACTTTGAAATATGAATAGTGCGTTCAACCATAAGACAATTATTTTAAAATTCAATTAACCTGATGCAGTATTATAATGAATATTGCAACTTGGTTTAATGCAGCAAATGTTCCCTGATCCTCTAATGTAAGTAAATTTTCTTTAAATATGATATATTTTGCAATTCAATGCTAAAATTTAAAAATTGATTAAGTTCCATATATTGAGATATTTATTAAATTTGACGTTTTAGATAGTTCGAGTTTTCGAAAGTTCGAGGTCCCATCCACCTCAAATTATCGAGAATCTAATATAGTTGCCATCATATTTGGTGCTGAGATATGCTAAATACATATTTAATTTCAGAACTGTAATTTCCGCGCAAACAATGATATAAAATTGACAAATTGACAATTGTTTGAAAGAAACAGTGCGCATATATTACTAAAAATGTGTTTGATTTTAAACGAAATGTTTTTGCAATAAAACCATCAAATTGATTCTAGCGAGCATAAAAATAAAATATGCAAATATTTTATTTGTTTATATTTCATTTGTCAGTACACAAATTAAATGGCTGTACACTATTTGTACACAAACTGTACACCAACATTTTTTTCAGTGCACTCAACAATCAACACATGATCCTAGTAACAGATAAGTACTTTTTTTTTAAATTATAATTTTAAAACGGTTATTAAATTAATAATATTTTTTGTATAATAACTATTTTATTCATTAATTACTATCTGTAAATTATCATCATCCAAATTTTCAAAAAAAAAAAAATTCGTTTTCCATTTTGCATCTTTGCCATTTTCAACCAGGTGGGATTCACTAATTTGAAACCGCTGCAAAGAAATGCTTAAAATATTTTTCTCCTTTTTTCCTCAAAATTAGCTTTTTATTAGCTTTTAGTCTAGAGTTACCTTTTCTTCCAACTTTGGCATCTAAATCATCTGACACAAAGAAGTATCCCAATTGGTGGTTGTTGCGGCAGGAGGCGTGGCTTCTCTCCTCTACTTACAATAACCATCCTCCTAAAGTAAGGTCTTTATGAGCTCATCAGCATCAACTATGCAGCATATGGTTTCTTTTTCAACCCTCCCCTCCCCTACGCTCCTTACCCCCGCTTCTCTACTCCTCCATGTTTCCCCCCTCTTTAATTCCATCTCGTAGCAATGACCCCCTACCATGTTCGTTGTATTTGCTGGACTTGTTATTTAATCTTTTCTAACACTTGGGTTTTGTTTGTGTTAACTTAATGAGATTTGGTTAACCAAAGAATGATTATAAATGCAATTTTAATTTAGTTTGATTATAGTTTTTTGGAATAATTATTTATAGGTGAATGTTGTTTAGATTTTTAGAAATAAATGCATTTAAAAAAGGACCAGCAATGAAAAATTATTTTATACTAGAGATTATTATAACTGCAATAATTATTCGATTTATTTTTTGGTTGTTATTTATAATTACTGTAGTTTTGATAATATTGAAATGCATAATTAAATTATTCTATAAATTCATTGAAATGTAATAAAATATATTCAATTTACAATAATTTTTTTTTAACATTAAAATAAATATTCCAACAATTGTGATCACTCACAAGAAAAAAATGTGTAAGTCTCCGTTAATTGTAAAAAATATACTTTCCTTTAAAAAAAAACAGATTTTTTTCTTTCTTTTTTTTGTTTTGTAAAACGGATATTTTCTAGCAAATATGTACACTTGCAGTGTAAAGCAGACACTTTTAATTCTAAAAAAGATACTTTTTACTGTAAAACTGTCACTTACCATTACGAAATAGATACGTTTTTCGATAAAACATACATTTAATTTTTAATTAATCTCAAGATTTAATCCTTGCCAGTACTTTTATTTTAAGTATAAATCAGAAGAATTATGCTAAAAATAATTAAGAAGTACAAACTATAGTTCAATCATATAGTTATAACTATAGATAACTGTATTTTATTTTATTTCATTACCGGCGTTGAACTGCTGACAAAATTCTGAATTTACGACTATCTATATTTAACTCCGTAGCCTTGTAATTTCGAACAAAAGCCAGAATGTAAGGAAACTCCTAGAACGAGCAATGGGACAAACTAGCCTTCGTGGAGAGCTTTTTGATTGAACCAATCTACACTTGCGTTAGATGCTGAGAAAAACCACGAAAACCTCCAACGATTAGCCCGACGGTGAAAGGATTCTAATCCATGATTCATCTACCACTGAAGGTATTTTACGCATGCACTGTATGTGTACAACGCGCAAGAAGAATTCTTATTAACCAGCTACTGTTGCGATTCGAACCGGAGATCCTTATTGGTAGGCGAACACTCTATCCCTATCTGAGCCACCTTGGTGTGGATAACTATATTTTATACTTCATTTTATAAACATCGTTGAACAGCCGACCTAAATTTTGAGTTTACGACTACTAATGCTCAATTCCGTAATCTTGTAATTTTGAACCCAATCCAGAAGACAAGAGGGCATCTGGATCAAGTATTTGGAGTCAATTGCCTTCGTGGAGGACTTTTTGATAGAACTAACCCACATTTGCGTTACATGGAGAGTAAAACTACGAAAACCTCCCACGTTTAGTCTGACGGCGAGGAGAGTCTTACCTACGATCCGTCTGCCATTGAGGATATTTTATATCAGTAATGTGGTTTGTGCGAGCCTGGTGCGAATTCGTATCCACCAACCATCTCTGGGATTCGAACCCGGGATCACCTCAGGTGAGCTCTCTATTCTCAGAACCACCACTGCTTGCGGATAACTATATTAACGAACTTCTAACAAAGAAGCATTAAATATAATTAGCTAAGAAGTATTAGGCTCGAATGAGTAATGATGGAACAGTTGTGTACAGCTCATTGGTTGTTTTTATACAAATCATGTATAGTCAAAAAACATGCAAAGTGAGAGGGCGTTAATTTAGCTTTTCTGATTAAATATTAACATGTCCGATCGGACGCAAAAGTATAAAAAATCAAAATTTTTAGCATGACGAGCAATATAATTTTCAAATCTTGATATTTATTTTTATAATTAAAATAGTTTTGTACATTTAAAACTGATGGTGTTTAAATCTTAATAATAAAAAAATCATAATTATGCATGTAAGAGATTAAATTGGGAGTTATTATTGTAAGAGTAGTGAAAAAGTGATCCGATGCAAAGGATAATCTCTTTCAAATACAGTTACCAAAGATGCATAACGGTTATACAAACTTATGGCGCTATTGGTTCTTTTATCGAGGGGATAGGGCGCTTAATTGGAAACAGCTGGGATTGTCAGATGATACAATAGTTTCCTCTCCGCATTGTTGGAAATAAAAAAACATAACATAAAAAAATATATTCCTTTTTGCTTTGATTTCGGCATTTATTGAATAGTAAATATGAAAGAAAGTTGTGTTTAGCGATAAACAGTCATAAAAATAAATTAATAACACATTAAGCTTATACATTGTACCAAGCAACATCGTTTTAACTTTGTTTAGAAAAACTACATTTTACATAAAAATAAAAATAAACTTACGGAAAAAATTCTTACTAAAACTGGAAACTTCAACTATTGCAGAATAATATTTTTACCTTATAACTTCATAATTAATGGGATAATTTCAATTTCTGAACTTAGTATGACTTTTTAATTAATGGAATATTTTTTAGCTTAGTGTTCACTTCATAATTAACAAATTATTTTATTCAACATAATAAGTACCGGCCGGCCAGTGTAGGGGGCAGGGAACTGTCATTGCATCAGAAAGGTCCTGGGTTCGAATCCCGGACAAGACATGGATGTTTCTTTCTCTCTCTCTCTGTGTGTTCTATGTCCTTTCTCCTTTGTGTGTGAATGTGTGAGAATGTGACCCGCCCTATAAACGGGTTGTGGTTGTGTGAATGGCGTGGCAGCGTGGAAATTCCTGGCCATAGATGGAGCCACTGAAAAACAGGAACAATCACACCACCACTGCTTAAACAGGCATACGACAACAGCAACAACATAATAAGTAAGTATAAAGAGACTACGTGCAAGATCGAATGAAAAAAAACTTATGGACAGCATGCTTATACAACTAGTAATTACTATAGCAGAATAATATTTTTCACTTAATTAATTACTTAAACGTCTTAATTAATGGAATATTTTTTTTAAACATTTCAACTCATTTAACTTAACTTAACGTGTCAAGAAATTACGTAAATTGAATGAAAACTGAACAGCACAGAAACAAAAATTCTTGGTCCCGCTTAAAAAAATATCATCCCGTTCCAACACATGTTATTCGATTAAGAGGCCCTTCCACTTCCGACCGAACTTATCTATCGAAGGGGAGAAGACGGGAGGGAAAATTCTAAATATGCTTTTAATTTCTTTTATTTAATTTTCACAATTATACAGATGTTGGATGTTTAATCTATATGGTAGTATCACTCGATGTATGTAAAATACGAGACAATCATCCTATCACAATTTGACGCAGTCCCATTTTAGATTCTCTATTAATTTTCCCTCACAACATTAAGCCAATACAATTCTGCAATCAAAAGTCTATGAAAGATATTTAAAAATCAAATGGTCATTAATTTTTAGATTTTTAATAAGCATCTTTATTTTTGTGCAATGAACGTTAAAAGAAATTTTTAGCCTCATCCAAATCGCTTTTCATAAGCTTAAGCTGCAATGAGATTAGATTTTATAAGATAGAAAAGAAAAAAAAAACTGAGAAACGTGTAGGTTTAAATTACTTACTCAAAACACACAAATCGCATTATTTTATTGCTCTAAAGTTTTGAAGAAAAATTCATAGAAATTCTGAAAATTATCAAGAGCTATTCCTCCTAATCTGATAAAGCGACACCATTTTTTCCCACTTTTTTTTTTTCTTTTTAAGATATTGGACTGTCTAATAATACTATATCAAGAAAAAAAATGTAAGTTCAAAAATATCAAGAAAATACAAGTTTAAAAAATCTATCAAGAATCCAAGATGGAGAAAGATGGAATCTATCTAGAATCCAAGGTAGAAGGGGGAACTGGGGGAAATTTTGCCCTCATTATCACGTTGATAAAGCATGTCTCAAAACAAAATAAATAATTAATAGTAGTTAACTAATGATGTATGAACTAATGATGTCGGCATAAAAAAATATTTTTTTTTGAAATAAAGTTATCTGAACCCAAAATGAAATAATGAATAAATAGAGCATATTTTAGATAGTACTTGTTATTGAAAATTATAAAAATCTTTTCACATTGTATTAGATTTTGATGTAGAATGTTGTAATAGTAGATTGTTTGTTCCTTATGTTTTATGAACTTTTTTCAATCTCCTTTTCCAAATTCTATGTCTTACCATCGATTCTGTTGTTATTGTCGTTGTTTCTTATGCTACAACCTGCAAGTTTGCTTGGTGAAACCAAGCGAATTTATGGCAGAGGGTGCGTTTCTTGTTATTCAGTGACGCCATCTATGGCCAGGAATACGACCTCAGTCACAGCCCGTCTTATAGGGTTGACCCATTCATACATCCACAGATCGTAATTTTGACCTGAACCAGAGAACGATCAATTTCCAGTTCAGTACCCCTAGAGGTTAGATTTTGTTATTGAAACATGGAGGACTTTGCGACTCGACAGATTTAACGTGCATCAGTCACCATTTACTACACAGGGAGTCTTCGGACGGCGGGGATCGAACTCAGGACCTCTTGGACAGGTATCCCACGCCCTACTAACCAAGCTATACTCTGCCACCCTCGATTCTCGAAATGCCTTCTTTTTACAGCTTATGAGTCTTGTCACATAATAATATTTCTGATTTGTAACTTTTCAATTAATGGACTAATTTTTTAGGATTTTAACTAAGCATTAAGAGACTACGTTCAAGATTGAATGAAAATAAGCTTAGAGACAGTATACTCATTACAAAGTAACTTCTAATATAACTTACTAATAATTGCGGAATGATAACAGAGAATGAACTTATTAATTACTGGACTAATTTACGGGATTTATTTTTTACTTAATGTAAAAATTGAATGAAAATAAATTTTTGGATCATCAGAAAACTCTTTAACAACAGGGTAATTTTATCAGCTTAAACATACATGATTCAAGCTATTGTTTTTAATTAAAAAAATATGTATTTAATATACAGAAAAGAATCAAATGAATGGGAAGACAGAATTATCAATTTTTACTATTAAATGTTTTAATTTTGAATAATAAAAGGATTTTAACTATTTTTTTGTCATTCTTAGAAAGTTACGATACATGCATGATTGTATCCTAACAATATTAATACAATTTATTATGTTTTGATAATGCTTGAATTTTGATTAAAAGAAACGTTTTCATCTAAAGAAATGTTCATTTTTAATTTATTTCATTAATTTTTATTCTATTAATTTTCATTATGTAGCTTTTATTTCTTTTTCAATCATAGAAAGATTAATCAGTTAATTCCGTGTTTAGTAATTGCTAATTATATGAACAGTATATTTTCAGTTCTTTCTCTCTCTCCCCCTCTCTTTATGCTATGGCATAGTATTTAGAGGAAATGATTTATGAAAATGTTTTAGCTTAACTTGTTATATTCATTAAAAACATTATTCCTTTACTTTAAAGGTCTCTGACAAAAAACTTTAAGAAACGTAAAAAACTTTTCATTTTTCCTTAAGATAATTTTTTTTTTATTGAACTGGAATTACATAACATTATCAACTGCATTGGCAGCATGATCTACACTGCAAAATAATTTTTATTGCGTAGCTACCACAATTTTTAGAGTTCAGGTAAACTTATTACATTTTTAAGCACAGAAGTGTAGTTATCATGCAAAAAATTATTTAAAATTTGCAAAATAACAATTGTTCCAAAGAATTAGGAAGAATATATTACCACAAATGTGCTTGTTTTTTGAACGAAATGCTTTTTGAAATGTAGCCATTAAATTGATTCTAATGCGCATGAAAGTATAACCTGTCAATAAAAAGACAGACAAAAATGAATAAATAAAACTATAAAAATGAAAATTTCAATAAAAAATCTGATTAAATGCACCATAAAAGCTTTTAGTTTACCTCCACACCCAAAATCGGGGCAACTATACAACAAATTTTTAGAAGACAGAAAAACATGTAAAATAATACACTTTCAACAGTGGAAATAATTTTACGTAAATTTCATTTCCTTATTCTTTTTATTTTTCAAATAAAATTCATAAATGATAAAAAGGAAAAAAATATTAAAAAAAGGTAGCGAATAGGCTATAGGCGAATGAGCAATTATTTATATCAATTGTTTAATTTCTCGCTGGAAACGGAAAATAAGAATTTATGACTTTACTTATTTATCATTATAAGTCAACGTCTTAGTTTTTCACTTTTACCCATTACCATTATGAATGTGATTGCTATTTAAATTTTTATAATTACTTACTTGAAGCCTGACTTCTATGAACCTAAATTCGCTAATCTAAATTCTGTGGACCTAAATTCAACAGTTTTAGTTTTAAAAAAAATTAATAATTTGTTGTAGAATAAATTAAAAATATATTAAACAGAAAGTTAAATATTTATAACTTCAAAAAAAAAACATTTAATTTGGATTCGTAAATTGTTTTAAAATATTTCTAAAAACGTCTTTATATCAATACTTAGGAAAAACTTTTATACTAAACGCTTAAGTAATATATACCGCATTTTATCAAATACGTTTTATTGTTTTGCGTCAAATTGTGAGAAAGTTTGAAATGCTGAAATCCGGAACTGAAATTTCCCCATAAAAAAGTGAAGAGGAGGAAGAAAAAAATGTCTAACTTAATTTAGAGATATTGCACTAAATGAATTAAAAAAAATCAAACTAATAAAAAATTAACTCAACGAGTTACAAAAGATATAAACTTTAAATCTTAAAAACGTTCTCTAATGCATCCAACTCAATAAAAAATGACAATGCGAACGATAAAGTTACAAAAAGCATTCCTCGATATATAAAAGCGATCTTGACAATAGAAACAAAAAAAAAGCATGATTTATGTAACAGAAAACGGTAGTAACAATTTTTTTCTTCCCTTTTTCATTTTCTGTTACAATGTGAGATCTCCGTTGGCCAAAAGACAAAGACTGCATTTAGTTAAACCACTAAAAATCCGACAGAGTGGTTAGAAAAAATATATGAAGGCCGTAAATCAGTGAAAGTGTCTGGGATTTATACAGATTCATTTGACACGGGTCATAGTATAAGATTGTCAACTGAGGTGGGGAATTTTGTCAAGTATTTTCCACCTTCTAGTTTTATTTTCTTTCTTTATCTTTCTTTTTTATCTCTTTTTTTTCCCCTTTCTTTTTTTAAAACAGATTCAAGCAGATCGTTTTTTATTTGTTTCTTTATTTCTGTGTGCGCCAGTAACTTACAATTGTTTTGTAATTTAAGCTTGTGAAGTTATGTGCTCAATAATTGTTATATATTGCTAAAATGCTTTAATTTAAAGGTTGTTATACAGGTTTAGTATCTTCTTTTTTGTTCTTTTTTTCTCTTTTATATTTTTTTTTATTTGCGCATCAGTCAGTATTTAAAATTATAGTAAGTTATTTTAAAATTGAGATTTATTTTAAATTGTTAATAAATTAATAAATAATAATTGTTATGTTATGCATAATAATTGTTATGCTCAATAATTGTTTGATATTGCAAGACTAGTTTAATTCGAAAGTTGTTATAAACGTTTAGATCATCTTCTTTTTTCCTTTCTTCTTTCACATTTTTTAAAATGACTTAAAACTTTAATTATAAAATACTGATTTTTTTTTAAATAATAATTAGCTGGAGAACACATGAAACTTCATCACTAGACTCTATGATGCGAATTGTGAAATAATCAGGATACTGAACTGGAAAGTTCCTGCAACAAGAAGAACGGGGTGGAAAAAATTTTCTAGAGAAAGCCAAGGCCTACCCTGGACTGTCATACCAATGGTGATGATAAAAATGTACTAAATACTTAAATAAATTTACAAACATGCCTAATGTATGTTATATATTTTTTTTAAAATTTTATTCTTTACATACATTTTTAAAAATTTATTTTCCTTTTTATTTTGTTATTTTGCGGCTAATATGGTTGTCAAATTATTTACATTGAATATTTATATGTATTTATACGATACATTTATGTATACATACTGCCATGTCTATGCTTTTCTAATGATACAGAAAAACTTTCTTAAAATTCTTAAAATATTTGTCAAAATTCTATAGAAACTTCTTTAGCGAAACATAATCAACAAAAGGCTTGACTACAGGATAGTAAACTTTGGATCAAATATCTAATTTTTGGTAAATTTAAATTTTAAAATCCTCTATACTGTATTGGATACAGCTACATGATTATTTCCTCTCAAATCCGATATTTGTCATTTATTTATTTTAATTACAATACCCAGTATGCATTGCGTACTGAATTTTTCGTAAACTGCATTCAGTATTAACTTTCAGTAAGTTAATAGAAAACTTATTTTTTATTTATTTTCAGTTCAAGAAAAGTATTTCTAAAAAATTTAAACTGAAGTTAAGCAAGAACAGGACCAAAAAAATTGAATCGATGTATTTAAATTTGAAAATTAAAAATTCAATTTAGATAAATTAATGAAGTCAAGTTCTAGCTAAAATTATGTTTCAAAATGATTACGTATATTTTTTTTGAACTCCGTGGAAATAGTTATTCGGAACTATTTTTAAAAGATAATTCATGTAGTTATCTTTTAAAAATTCCTTTTTCAAAGATAATTGTTTCCTATTATCAAAGGACAGTTCTTCACTTTGTTAGTTTTTTAATATACTCAAGTCTAAAAATTCTTGACGGTTCCATCAAAAAATGATGATGGTTTCAGTGTGACTCATGATGGTCCAGTATCGCTTTACGGTCACCATCACCCAAAATTTCCACTATGTGTTCATAGTTTTTTATATGCAAAGAAACAACCATCATTCCATGATAGAAAATGCTACTTTAATAGGATGGTTAGCCATCAAAAGAAGTTTGACTCTCATGAACCAACTATCCATGATGGTTTCACCTATACATTTATATTATGGTTTAATGGGAACTTCCGATGCTTCAACATGAACAAACCATCAAAGCAAGTTGCTATTCTTTTGTTGGACAATCATAAATGCGTCTGAATTCCTACATTAAGGAGATGGAATTATTCATGGTTACCATCAAGATTATGTTGGTCCATCAATGGAAACCATCAAAAATTTTGACTTGGGTAATAACTAATTATATATAATTAGTTTTTTAATATAATAACTAATAATATATAATTAGTTTTTTAATATAATAAATATAAGATGACTAGCAAATCACTATTTTTATTTCCTTTATCTGATATATTCATTGGATCGTTGATTTATTTCAAAGCAACTTAACACTTTAATCTTTTTGTTTAATTTTAAGAAAAAAATTATTACAGTGCTGTTACTTTGAAGTTAATGGCATATTTCGCTAAATTTTTGCGTGTTTTCAAAACAGTATAGATTCTTAAGTTTTTGCTAAATTTTATTTGGCGTTTTCTGAAACACGAATTTTATTTTAAAGCTCTTTTGTATTTAATGCACTCATTTTATTTGAAAAATTCTCACCAAAGAGCCGTTTCCTTGAAATTAATAATCTAAGCTAAACGTTAGATCATTCTTAGTTAAAATTATGTTTGTAATTTGCGTTATGACCTTGTAGAACAGAGCTGCAACCATGATTTCAAGAATCATTATTGATGCGTCCATTAATATTAATTGAATAAATAATTGCTGGTCAAATTTCAATTGTACTATTGCAAATTTTTACTTATGAAAAATATCAGGTAGGAAAAAAAAATGTGTTTTACTTTACGCATTTTCTGTGCTTCATTTCCTTCAGCGTTAAACACTCTCTCAAATGAAAATTGCATCTAATATAATAGCAGTCAGATTTAAAAGCACGGTGACTGAGAATATAATTAAATCCATTATTTTCTAACATCTCTTTTTTAAAGAAGGAAAAAAAATTTATTGAATATTATAACATCAGCAGCATATTTTCACTGAGCATTAAAGCTTAAAGAGAGAAGGAAAAAAACCACTAAAAAAGTAATATTTCACGCTCCATGGTTTTTTCATTCGATCTGTCATCATAAGAATTGTGCATGCTCATCTAAAAGCTCACTGTCCGAGGAAGGGCTTCATGCTGTGTTAATTTTCAATCAAGACCCGGCCGGATCTTTTTTTGTGATCCTTTTCATCGCGCTTCTTAAACAGGCATTGTTCGCCAAAGTTGAAAATGGTTTATGATTTCTGCAGAATCATTTTCTTGAAGCCTCCTCTCTCTTTTTTAGTTTGGTCAAGGTCGAATTTTTAAACAATTACTTAAACTAGTTGTTGAGCTTTTTGTCTTCGGCCCAGCAAACATTGTGTAATTGAAGCGCGTGAATACGGGATAATGTCATTGCAATTACACAATTTCATTCAATCGTTTTGATGAATTAGGCTCTTATACTTTGTGATATGAGAATTACCATCACTGAAAGACACTACATTTAAGAGGCAGTTTCGTGTTCTCAAATTCATTCATCTCCCGGATTGCGAATGTATTGTACGATAATAGAACAAAAGTAATTATAAATCTATCAGATCAAGACTTGGAAGTCAGAGAGTTAAGAAGTTTGTGCCCGATCTCATTTACATAAAAAATAAATGAATCGTTGTTATAAGGATTAACAAATAATTCTGGGTTACGGTGTTCAATAAATTATTCCATGACGGTCATCAACAAGAATTTCCATGAAAGTTATTAGAAAATAATTCCACGATAGTGATCAACTAACAATTCCATGACTCTGTGCAGAAAATAATTCCTGGGAAGTACTCTTTGTGATTGAATAGTTTCTTCCCTCGCCATCTTGAATTTTAGGTCAAATTTTCGATTTTCGTTTTCCTGGTATTTTTTTGCATTTTGCACACTTCTGATGATTTAGTTTTATTAGACAGCTCAATGATTTTTTTTAATAAAAAATTAATATAAAATTTAGTTTATGGATTAAATTTTTGACTTTCATTTTCTTAATTTTTTTTTCTTTTTCTTTTTTTTTTTTTGTACTTGACACTTAACACACGAGTATATTTTTCATTAAATACATTTCTTTTGAATTGATAATCAAGTGTTATTAGACAGCACAATACTTTTTAAAAAAGGTGGAAAATAAAAGGGTCGCTTTATTAAGTTCGGAGATATAGCACTTGGCTGTTTTTCGAACTCTTATGGTTTTTTCTCACAATTTTAAATTGATAACACTTTTTACGAGTGACTAGATTTCTTCCCTCGCCATCTTGTATTCAAGATTGAATTTTCGATTTTCGTTTTTCTGGTATTTTTTTCATTTTAGACACTTTTGATAATTTAGTTTTATTAGACAGCACAATGACTTTCTTTTAATAAAAAAAATTAAAATAAAAGTTTAGTTTCTAGGTTAAATTTTTGACTTTCGCTTTCTTGATTTTTTTTTTTTTTTTTTACTTGACACACGAGTACATTTTTTGCACCTTTTTTGAGATAGGAATACTAACTCCTTTGACTAAAATAAAGAAAAATCACCCAATTTTAAATTTTTTTTTCTTTCGTAATTCAAAGACGATGCTCGAATGGAAGCATTTTAATGTTTTAAAAACTCTGTAATAATTTTTTCTAAAAATTTTTTGCAGTATAGTAATTGGCGTAAAGAAAAATATTGCTTACTCAAATAACTTCGTTTCATCTGACTTGCTTTTACTGCACCACAGGACTACGCATTTGACTTAGTAAGCAAAGGAAATGCGTCATAAAAATTCCACTCTGAATATGAATAGCAGGTCCAGTGCACATTGTCCACTCTATTGAGTCTCATACCGCTTTCTTACTTAATGACAATCTCGTTGTCCACTTCTTTTCTTCTTCACCCTTTTCTTTATCACTTTCTTGAAGTAGACTAATCTGCTGACCACTGCATGTATCCTTTCTTTTATTCATCTGTCTTGCATGTCCAGTACTTAAGATAGAAAGACCACCCAAAGCCTATAACATGAAAAATTGTATTGAGCCTACTTACAAAAGCGTGTCAAAACATGAAAGAGTGCAATAAAATTTGGAGTGATAAATATTTTATTAAGATTGATATAGCGTCACAGTAACGAATGATTATCTTTCGGCCACACGCATACAAAAATACTTCATACATTGCATGTTACACCTGAAATCAGCTTTAAAGATGCATTGTGATATATGATGCGGTAAAACTTCTATTATCCGCCGCCGGTACTTAAAATAATCCCAACACATTTCTCGATTTAAAAGTAAACAGAATGAAAGGGCTGCTTGCGACCATTTTTCCCTTTTAAGTTTAATTAATTATTTTCTAATACCGTGATTCTTATAATCTGCAATAATATTGATTGATTGTGATTCAAAAATTGAGACTAAAAATTATTAAAAGAAAATCCAAATTATGTCCCCTTGTAACCACGACTTAACGAGATCGCATTGCTTCCGTTTAGTTATTATTTTTTATATTTTATATCCGTCGTTGAACAGCCGAAACAATTTTGGGTTTACGTCTACTAATGTTCAACTCCGCAGCTTTGTAATTTTGAACCAATCCAGAAGACAAGGAAACTCCTGGATCAATACTCCCGGAGGCATTGATTTGTTATGTGGACTTTGAGACTCGAAAGATTTAACGTGCATCAGTCACCATTTACAACACGGGGAGTTTTCGACTGACCTGGGATAGAACCTTTTAGTTATTAGAAATATTTTTACACGAAGTTCATTGTTTGTAGAATAATGAAAACATCCAATTGCGTGACGATTTTATTTCATTTCATAACCGTCGTTGAAAAGAAGCCCAATTTTGGGTTTACGACTACCAATTTTCAACTCCATAGCCTTGTTATTCTGAACCCAATCCTGGAACCCAAGACAGTGAAACTCCTGGTTCAAGCATTGAGAGAAATTTGCCTTCGTGGAGGACTTTTTAATGGAACTAACACGCATTGCATTACACAGAGGGGAAAATCTCCCATGGTTAACCTGACAGCAAGGGGACTCTAACCCAAGATCCATCTATCACTGAGGATATTTTACGTCAGCACTGTGGTCGGTGCGAGCCGGGTGCGAAATTCGTATTGATCTGCAATCGCTAGGATTCGAATCAGGTTTACCTCATTGGGAGGCGAGCACTCTGTCGTCCCCTTAGCCACCCATCATGACCGATTGTGTGAAGATTAAGATCACCACACATTATTTAATTGAAATACAAATTCATTTAGCGGAGCTATTGAAGCCCGCTCCAAGAGATTAATTCAATTCACAATTTTGATTCAATTCACAATGTTGATTCAATTTACAATTTTGAATCAATTCACAGTTTTGATTCAATTCACAATTTTGATTCAATTTATAATTTTTACATGAATCAGTATATCAAATTACCAACTATTTCTTTCACAAAATTTAATTATAATAAAAATTTTAAAATCATAAGGAATAATAATAAAAAAAAAAACTCGATTTTTATAAACTTAGGGAACATTCCTGCTGAATATGGTGCGATACGAACGTATCAAAGATCTATTAATTAATCTCATGCAACAGAAAATTGTTCCCCTTTCTAATCAATCTGGAGGATTATAAAGATATTTTTATGGTATATTACGGCAAAACAAAGATATTCATTAAAAGTACAAAAACACGCAAATGTATAATACTGAACTTCCTTTCAAAATCATTGATTTTGGAATTGTGTTAATATGATTTTATCAGAAAAAATGAATGTAGGATTTGAAATATCGCTCGATCTACATCTGAAATCCTCATTTGGTGACGACTTTAAATTTTACAAGTTTCGGAAGATATTGTTCAGTATTGTAAATGTCTTCCGCTGGAATGTTTCTGAATGTTCTGAAACTGCAAATTCTAAAATTCTAAATGCATATTTTATTTAAATTTTTATTTTTATGAAAAAGTAGCAAAAAAAATACAGTCGGCGCAGCATTAGAGAATATTTTGTATTAAAATGAACAGTTTATTTTCAAAACATTCGAATTCTACACAAAATAGTTTATTTATAATAAAAAGAGAAGGAAAGAGAATATCTACTCTTTTTTAAAATAAAAACCAACTCAAACTTTTTTAGTTTATTATCGAAAGGCAACGGCTGAGCAGCTTGGAACGCGTTATGCGTTGGGAAACTGACCCGATATTGAAAATTCTTATAATTTAGTTTTCTTTAGAGCTAATATAAATAAAAAGCATTATGACGTTTTGAGCGCTTCATAAAACTCATAAAAAAAAGAAATAAATAAAATAAAATAAAAAAACATGACAAGAAGTCTTCTTCTTTACAAACTCAGCTTTAAATGGGCTTTAAATTTTTAGGAATAAAATGATAATAGATATTTACACTATTCAGAATTATTTTTCAAAACATATGAAAGACAATGATATCATCCAATCAAAATTTAAGATGTAAGGCGTGTGTGTGGTAGTTTTGGTTCTTTATACATTTTTTCCCCAGATAAAATTATAACCAATTTTGTAATCAAAATTTTTTGGAATGTAATTTAATATTAACTCTTTGGCGACGAAATTTTATTCAACACATTCTTCATGCTTTTTCTCATTATTTTGTATTAATTAAGGTCATAATAAGCGAAAAACATTGTACTTAGCGTTAATTGTTTATGGTTATGAAATACAGAATGAAACACTTTTGTCCTTTTTTGCGTTAAAGGCTAAGTTTTCCAAACACCGCTCACTTACAAACTATAATTTTTCTGATTTGCACTTATTTGCAGTTATTGGTCATAGAAATTTCTTTAATTTCATGACATCTGTTATTGATAATTTTTTTGAATCTAAATAGAAAAAAAATTCTAATTATTATTGATATTATTTTTTTCTTTTTTTGATTTTATATTCTACTATAAATATAATTGCGATAATCTAACAGATTCTGTAAGTAACTATTTGATGGATTTACTAATAGGAAAATACTAAAATACATTTTTGCTTTTAATTAGTGTCAGAAAAAAAACAGTATTTAAAAAGAACACAGGGTTTCCCATCTGCTTCAAGGGGTTAAACGCCTGTTTGTTGTTACTTTTCATAAATATTTTCATTTTTGCGGAAACTAGGTTAAAATAATTTTTAACACAATACATTTAATAGAAGTCTAGTAATTTTGGTTCAAAAAAAAATTTAATTGAAAAGAAAAACTGAAGGAAAAAGCATTGTATAACTAACTTTAAGAAAAATACTTGACTATGGCAGTTTAGAAAATGAGTATGTATTTTCTGTTTTCGGTAATAGGGTTTCAGTATTTTTGCAGTAACTTCAAAAGTTTTTTGAATGCTATTTTATACTTGCTGTTTCTCTCAGAATAAAACAGGCCATAACCTGCATTATTTTACCTCTAAAAAAAAAAAAATCGAAAATTTCGTTTTCGAAACCCTTTACACCCCGATACTCAATGCAATCTGAATAATTTTAAGATCACCAGTCTGAAAATTCTGCATCGCCCCCTACACTCCTTAAACATGTTCTGATTCAACAACGCAACATACATTTCATTCCTAATCCCAACTCCCCCACACCCCTAAAAAAAATTCAATAAAAGAGATAAATTTAGTGCTTACGTATCACTAACAAAGAACCCGTGAAAATATGCTTTTATTATTATTCCTTTACTACACTGTTTTTCGATAGCTTTAACAGCTGTGAAATTGTTGTGCTGTTATTCTTGTCTGGTGGGACGTCCCCTACAAAGGATGATTCTTAAATTTAAAGGGCCGCACCTTTGTATGCTGTGTTCAGTCCATTGTATTCTCTTAAATTTGAGCAAAAAAATCCTTGATCTTCATGTTGGTGGAAAGCAAACATTTTTTCCATGCAAGAAGAAGAAGAAAAAAAAGTGGGGGATTTTTTTAAGAAGGGTGGCATTCCATAACCCACCCCCGACAAAACGGATGTTCGTAATGCATTTACGCACCTGTGCGACCGTGTTATTTGAAATAAGAAATTGATTTGTAGGGTTACCATTCCAACTATAATTCTTTTGCTAGGGAGGTTACCATCCCAAATATAGTTCTTTAACGAAACTCAACTAAAAAATTTCTATATTGCTCCATTTGGCGAGAAATTTCGATTTTCTTAACAAGTTCATATTTGATATCTGATTTGAAAATATCTGTTTACATCTGATTAGCTGTCCTTTCCAAAGCTCTTTAGTCAAAAAAATAAATAAATAAATAAAAGTGAAATAGGAAAGCTTCATTTTAAATGCCTTACTCTTAATACAAAGCAATTATTTTACACTATACGTTCCACTTACCGTAAAGAATTATCTGGGCTTTAGAACGTACAAATAGCTAAAATATTTGAAATGACATATAACTTTACAAAATTTGAGTATTAAATGTTATTAAATTTTTTTTTTTTTTGAATTTCAAAAAGTAGCTTACTTGGTGATTTGAGAAGAAATAATTAATAAGTAAAAGCTACAATCATACCTTCATTATAAAAATGTGACTATATTCATAAGTTATACTTTGAGGACAAAACAGGGGTCCTTTAAAAATTTTACGACATGAGGACACGTACAATTATGGAAAATATTAATTTATATAAGCAACAAATATATACTTCTATTTTTCTTTTTATCTAAATTGATAATTTATGTGAGATGCAGAACAATGTTCATCAACCATGTGATATGAACCATTTCATTACTAAATAGTTTTGAAATATCATATGACATTCTGTTAAATTAGAATTTGTTTTACTGAAATCATATAAAGAAGAGTATCGCGCTTTCATTTATTAGTTTAAGCATGATTTTTTTTGCTTTCCGTTTGCATTCGATGTAAGACAAAATTTAACAACAATGCAAAAAATGCGCATTTTCGATCTTTTTGATATTTTACTGCATGTAAAAAAAAATATGTTTTTGGAGAAATCCGAGAACTTTTGGGACCATAAGTTAATATTTGAGGACATTTTCTGTCTTTAAAGATCTTGAAAGTTTTTGGGGACAATTAATGAAATTCGAGCACTGTTCTCAAAATTTAGTTTTTAACAGCATTTAATATGAAAATTCAGCATCCAGATCTGTCATAAGAAAATTTGACTCTTTCAATATTCTATTTTTCTTTTTTTAAATTTATAACTAATTTTTAAATTACAGTATTTAGTTTAATTTTCTCTAAAAAAAATAAGATAATTTTTTTTTTAACGAACTGATAAATTGTTTTTATCTATTATCATATTCCATTCATTCATAATTACGTATGTTTTTGATACTTTAAAATAAAGATCATAATAGATTGTAATAAAATTGAGAAATCTGCACTAAGAAATAGTTTACAAAAAAAAAATAATAACAACACGTTTTTTTACTAGTCAATAAAAACTTTAACAAATACATAACGTATATGGAAAAAATGACATACCTATTTCAAGCGTTATTTGAAAGCTTCACAACAACAATGAATGATGAAAGCAGAAAAGTTTAAAAATAAAAGAAGGCTAAGTTGAAATAAAAAATAACGTAAAAATTTTTTTCAATGAGTAGTTAAATTTTCAACTATATGAATATTAACAGATATTTATGAAGTTCAATTCCAAAAAAAATTTCCTAGAAAATATGAATAAAAAAAATTTAAATAGGGTCCCTGAAGTTTGCCGCTCCTATTTTCCATTTATATATGTTTACAATTACAGTAAGCAAAAAATTATGTCTTAATTTATGTTTCTTAATCAGCACTGCAGCCTTGTGTAGACTGAAATTTTATCGATTTGTTTCCTAAAAATAGAGTGATTTCACGCAAAATTTCGTTGTTTCTCAACTCTAAGGTTATTGATTAAATTTTTTTATTTATTCCAAAATTTTATTATCGTAAAGTAGACAAAAAATTTATTTAATAAATACCAAGTGAATTATTTTAATAGAGCAGATTGGAAACAATTTTATACCCCAATTCGTCATTCAGGTTAATGGGAAAGCTTCTCCGTGCGGGGGCTAATTAAACTGCTAAGAGATCAGAGACTATGTAATTTTCTGACAACCCGCATATCAAATTGTTAAATTTTCAAATAATTTAACAAAACTAAATATAAAATTCTAAAAATAATTATAAATTCTTAAAGGCTTCAGATTTTAAAGAAGAGAAAGAAAAAAAGTAGAAAACAGCATTTAAAAGTTAGTCATTGCAGAATTTCCCTTTTTAAAGGTAACAAAACTAAATACAGTGGAGCATCGTTTATACGACGCCGAAGGGACCACCGAAAAACGTCGTATAAACGATAACGTCGTATAATCGATTTTTACTTCTAAAACTGAAACTAACTCTGTTTTCAGTTAATTTTAATGTTTAACGTGTTGATTTACATAAATTTCTAAATTAGACAAAACAAAACAAACAAATGACCAAAGAAGAAAAATTGCAGTGAACAATTTGAATGTATGTTACCTTTAATTATATTTTCTTGCTATTAGTCCCTACAATGCTTTGAATAGCGAGTTGAACTTACTGCTTTCTATGATGCAATTTTAAATTTCTAATCACGGCCAAATCTAATGGCTGAAGAGCACTTGTGCAATTTGCAGGAAAAAAGAGAGCTTTTGCATTTTCCAAAATAATTAGTATCGATGGGTGCGATGGACATTGGTCGACGAATAGCAAAATTTTTCGTTTTTGCCTCTTCATAACATTGTCTAGTTTTTTCAGTCATCTAGTAAAAATTACGGTCGTCATCCAAGCATTCTTGTTGAATCCCTTTTCTGTATCATTCATGTTGGCAAATTCCGCCCTTTTTTAAAATACACAAGAAAAAATAAAAAATTAAATAAACGTGAACAAAATCTAAAAACCGACGTATAACCGATTCTGCGCGTCGTAAAAACGATATCTTTTTACATTAAAATGAATAGGAATGATTTGGGACCACACTAAAACGTCGTATAAATGTAAACGTCGTATAAGTGATCGTCGTATAAACGATGCTCCACTGTATTAAGTTCTGAAAATATTAATCACTGCGGATCGTCCCTTTTTCAAGAAACACGTTAAAATCTACATTAAAAAAAAAAAGAAATATAATAAAATAGAAAACACAAAAAATAAAAAGCTAAATGGAGTAGATAAAAATTAAAGTTATCTTATCAAGTCTAACATCAGTTATATCTATTATTTATAAGCAATTAACTTACTTTAGTTCGAGCCCGGATAGCTCAGTCGGTAGAGCGTTAGGCTTTTAACCTAACGGTCCAGGGTTCGAGTCCCTGTTCGGGCGAATATTATTTTTAGTTCATTTTAAGCAATCAAGGTATGGTAAGTTAAAATTGACTATAGCTTCAGTTGGTTGAGAAATTTTGTTGAAGAAATATAGCCAAAATGTAATTTTTTTTTTTTTTAAATATGTAATTTACAAAAATTTAGTTTTAGAAAAAAATGAATAAAAATAGAACGAAAACACTCGTTTATAAATTTAGAGATTTTACTATAACTAACAAGTTTTTTTAAATAGTTATAAAATATATAATATTTATTTTGAATTAATATTTTTTGATTTGATTGAAAACACATTTTTATGAATAATCCAAGAAAGAAAATTATATTTCACAAAAATATCTGTAGTTAATAAAGTTAATAAAAATAATAGACTTAAAGAACTGGAACTGGAAACAACACTTTTTTGTGTTTCACACAAAAGTAGTATTAAATCAGTACACATAAAATCGGGTTTATAAAAGTGTTATTTAGTTTATAGCTTGCACTTTTTACGGAACATCATCCTATGTAATATTTTAAATTTTTAATTGAAATTGTATTTTACAAGACCAGAAAATAATTATACATTAAGTTCTTTAGAAAAGCTGCACAAAAAGGCTAAAAACATGTTCTTGCGTCCTGATAGTTTTAAATTTATGATCAAAAGTTACAGTGCTGATCAATATGTTCAAGTATTTTTGTAACTTAAACTTTTAAACTAGTATTAGTACGGCAGTAGGAATAAATGTTTGTTGTTCATAACTGATCATTCCTACGTTAAAACTTTGTACATTAATCTGAAGCATACACATCTTACGCATTGATCTACACAAATTTCAGAATTTCATGTTTTATCAGTAAGTTATCATCGATATTTTGTTACTGTTCAAATTATACGTAAACAACTTAAGAAAAGAAAAAGTTTTTTTTTCTTTTCTTGTTTTACGGAGGAGGAGATTATAATCAATGCTTATACGTAAGATAATAAAATCACCCGATTCCCAATTTTTTCTTAAATCCAAGAAAACAAAAACAAAAAAATTATGCAGCAAAAAATTTGTAAAAAATTACAGGTTTCAAAAACGTCAAATTTAAAATAAAAGTTAAATTTGGGAAAAGAAAGAGTTGGAAATTTTTTTTTCAAGTAATTTCAGTGGTCACGAGTTTTTCTCACTAAAAAAAATATTACTACAAAAATGTATTATTTAAAATTTTCTAAAGTGAATATTATAATATTATAAATGAATAATAATTTTTAATATTTGTTTTAGATAAGAAAGAAACAGAGAATATAAAAAGCCTGAACATAAAAATAAAAAAAAATTGTTTTTCGAAAAATTTTTTACCAAAAAGAATTTTATTTTTACAAACCAGACTAAAGACTCTGTCTGACTAAAAAAAGCTTCCAAAAAATTTTTCTTGGAAAAATACTGCATGTATTTTTGGTTTTATTGATTTATTGCTAGCACAATCATATTATTTCATAACCGTTGTTGAACAGCCATCCCAATTCTGAGCTTACGTTCAATGTTCAATTCCGTAGCACTTTAACTATGAACTCCAACTGGAAGACAAGAGAGCGACTGAATCAAGTATTTGTAAAAACTAGCTTTTGTGGAGGACTTGTTGAATGAACTAGCCAGCATTTGCGTTACACGGTGAAGAAAATCACAAAACCTGCCGTGGTTAGCCTGATGACAAAGGGATTCTAACCCATGATCCGTCTACCATTGAGGATATTATTCATTATCACTGTGGTCGGTGCAAGTCAAGAGCAGAATGCGTACATCAACCATGGGTGGGATTCAAACCTGGGTCAATTCATTGGGAGGGGAGGGAAGAGTTTTATAACCTCCACTGAACAACCGACCCAGTTCTGAGCTTGCTGCCATCAATGTTCAATTCCGTAGCTTTGTAATTTTAAGAATCATTATCAATTTATCCAAAAAAGGAAAATCATTATTTTTGAAAATATGAATAATAAGCAAAATAAGTAAAATAAAAAGAAGGCTTCGAAAAAGAATTTTCTTTTTATAGTTAAAAATATAATTTCTTTACTTCATCAATTAATTCCTAATACAAATAATTATGAAATAATTTTTATCTTATAAAACCTAGTTGGCAATATCATCCCTTTCCGATTCCTGATAAAATCTGGAATATTTATCAAACCATATCATTCTCCCCCCTTCGCAATCGAAGAGTATCGAATCTTTTTCCTGACACATAGTCAATAAGCAACAATCAATTTCCTTTTCATTTAAAAGTGATCCCAAAACGATAACATTAACTGCTATAAAACCTCTCACCTTTTCCCCATATAGGATAAAGATCCGTTTAGAGCCACACACATATATGGGTGCCCGACACCATCACCTACTAATCCTGTCAAGTGATAATAATCTGACTCATGTCCCTGAATCGTACTATGTATATTCAGTTTACTTGGGGTGGCTTAGTAAAAGTGTACATGGATTGTATGTGCATAGGGGGTTGGGGATGATACCGTGGCATGGCACCCAGATAACCCCTCGATTCAAGAGCCATGCAAACATATAGGTGCTCGAGGTGCTGAAAGTTTGGGTTTGCTCTGATTCAATAATGCTACTGTGCATTTTTTTCCCGTGTTTTTTTACTATTCGTGGCTTTTGAGCCTCCAACTAGTAACGACATTTTTGGCATGGAATGCTTAAAAAGAAATAGGAGTGTTCGAATGTTTTGCTACTTTTTTTTTTGAGTTATGGAAGCTATTTTCCTGAAACGGTGTAAATATCCTACATAAATATGTTGTTGGATTTGTGAATTTAAAACTGTGCTGGTAGGGTTATAGGCTGCTAATGTTAAAAGCCAGATTATAAAAATCTATCAAAGATGGTGGGTAAAAAAAAATCAAAAAAATATATATTAATTAATTTTTAAAAACTATTTCGTAAATTACTAAATTAATTTTATTATTTTTTAAAAGTTGATTTAATAATATGTTAAAAATACTTAAAATATTATTTTACAATAATATTTACCGCATAATTATAGACGTGTATAAACCTAATTGAGTGATTTTTGAAAGTTATTAAGTTATTTCATTACTGAATTGCTAAATTCCTTTGAATATTTTTTTTAAAAATAAGCATGATATATGTTATGAGCATTTTGTATTTATTAAGAATATATTTTACGTAGTAATGAGGAGATAACGGTATATTTTCGGCTATGTGAAAAAAAAAAAGCGTAAAATAAAGCACACGTTTGCATATATATCATTTATATAACATTATACAACAATTACGAGCCTTAAAACCTTTTCCCTACGCTTTCCATAAAAAACGGATTTTTGTACACGTTTAGGCGCCGAGGTTTCACAATTTTTTGTTTATTTCCTCTAATCCAGCTGCACAAAAAGGAACAAAATTAATGGTCCGCCCGAACAGGGACTCGAACCCTGGACCGTTAGGTTAAAAGCCTAACGCTCTACCGACTGAGCTATCCGGGCTCTCAACTGATGAAGTTTCAAATGCTCTGTTTCGTTATACGTTTTTATTTTTAGAGTTTTCAAAACTTTAATTTCAGTTTTCATTACCACCCAAAGAAAATAATAGTTTCACAGTGTTTCTAAATTTACAGAATGAAAAGCCTTACAATTGTATCTTGTTTGCCTAGTTATTATAAAGCCTAGCTCCATCCTGTAAAATGACATCCTTCCGAAAAATTGTTTAGGCTAACCTGCGTGACCATCTACGACAAAAGGAACAATCTTCTTACAAACTGAATTTTAATTTTAAATTTTTTTTATTATTATTGCATATTCTATTATTGCATATTCTATTATTGCATATTCTATTATTGCATGTTCTATTATTGCATATTCTATTACTGTATATTCTATTATTGCATATTCTATTATTGCATATTCTATTATTGTATATTCTATTATTGTATATTCTATTATTGCATATTCTATTATTGCATAATTTTTATTATTATTGCATATTCTTTCCATTCTGATGTAGTTTAATCTCAAAGTAGTAAAAATTATGAACATTGAAAACGCCTTCATAAGAGGCCGTTACCCATGTTACCATTTTGTATTTTAAGTAAATTTCTGATTTTCGTTTTCTTGGTATTTATTTATTTGTACTTAAAACACTTTTGATGACATGGGAACATTCGATAACACAATACCTTAAAAAAAATCAAAAATAAAGAGATCACTTTATTAGATTATGAGATATATCACGTGATCATTTTTAGAACTTAAATGGCTTTTTCCTGAAAATTTTAAATCGAACAAATTATGCGATTTGTGGCTTTAGGTAAGTCGCTTAAAATTATACGTTTGTCAGTTTTTAGATACATTAAAAGTTAATTTTTTTAGACTTTAAAGCGATGGAAACCTTTTTAGATGATGTTAAAGAATTCTTTCCTCGAAAATTTCGCAAAAAGAAAAAGATCTTCATCGAAAATTTAATAACCCTTTAGCATTAAATGGGACACCGGTATCCCTTTTGTATATTTTTTCTGATGCTCTAATTACAACCAATATATCATGGTATTTTTTAATTATATAAGAAAAAAACATTTTAATAATTACTAAAAACATCTTTATGATTATTATTGGAATTATATTTGTACTTAAATATAAAATTTAAAATAAGTAGTTCGTAAAAAAAAAAAAAAATTATTATTTCATTCACATTAAAAAATGTATCAATAATTGATTATATAAATTTAAAAACAATTTAATGATGAATAACTGTTTCTCTTAGATCTAAACTGCAAATAAGTGCAAATTTGAAAAATTATCAAGGTCAAAGGGTTAATAGCATGTTCGAAAAAGAAAAAAAGGCTGCTTACTTTATAAAAAAAAAAGAAAATAAATGAAATAAATAAGCGCATAATTATGGGAATCGAAAAATATGCAGATATGAGAAATATTGAAATTACAAATCAGCAGATCGAGATATTCTTGCCTTTTTTTAATGTTAACTTTATTGTTCTAGTGCTTTATAACTTCTTTAAATTAGTTTAATAATAATAAAAACCCGATATAAAAATACCTCCTAGAAATCATCAACATTATTTTCTTTTCAGATCTAAAATAAGCATGAAATAATCATTAGATACTTTTTTATGTATTTTATTCACTATTGCATAGGCCCTCCTGTTTCAATACAAACGACTCCTTTCCACCCCTTATTAAAAGCATGCCCTAATGTCTGTCATCTGTCCCTGATGGCTTCAGGGTTCCCTGATTACCCCGATTTCGGGAAAGGGGGGACATGAGCAGCATATGAGGAGAAAAAGTTATGAAGAGTTTGAGGGGAAAAGACGCGAACTAGATCCCTTAATTGAGCATTTATTGATTTCATAACTCAATATGAGCACAATGCGTGGGTGTAACTCATGATGAGTGGTTAATCATGATTATGGAGAGAGGGTAGCCCCCGTTCAAAACATGAATTCTCTTTGAATTGAATGAAATGGAAGGTGGTTTTTATCTAGTAATGTTAATTAAGACGAATAATGTGGATTAGTTCAACTAGGAACACAAAAGGAAAATTTCGGTTTTAAAGCATAATTGGAATGAAATTTATATTTTATACGTATAAATAAAAGAAAAATATGTTTTTATAAAATTAACTATTAATTACACTGGTGAACAAATTTTTTGTTGCATTTATGCAAATGCCTAATCTTGCCTAATTCGGGGAGGGGATTTCAAATCTGCAAACAGTTTTTTTTGCTAATTTAGTTACAGACGCTCTTATAAATGATATCCTTAGTCTGTTTTTTTTTTTTTTTTTTTTTTTTTGGTCGAACTGTGAGCGTCATATATGACAGGGAGTCGCGTAATGTTGCGACAAACTTCTAGGGGAGTTAGGGAACATCATCAGGATTAAAATTGCACATGAACCCATGCCCGGAATTGTCGTCGCACGTGGTTAGAGGGGCTTACCAGTTATGAATCGCTCAGAAACACGCGTAGAAAAAGATTATAGTAGTGGAAGTGCCCAAGCGGCGTAAGAGGACATTTTAGGGCATGAGTTTTAATCCTGATGAGGTACCCAAACTCCATGTAGAAGATTGTCGCAATATATTCACGACCCCCTATTATAGATAACTTTTTAAACTTGAACATTTTGACAAAAAATGTAATTAAAATTTCTTTAAAAAGAAATAATAATAAAGTTAAATAAAAAACTGTTGATTGGAGAGAGAAATCGATTATTATAGATTTGAAATCAGCGATACGAAAGTATCTAAGATATGTTAAGAAAATCTCATGTTGAAGGAAATAAAAAAGAATTAGTTCTCCAGTGTTATCATGAAAAAATGCATTGTTAGTAAATAAAAATCCTTTATCTCAAACTTAATTTCTTACTTATAGTTAATAAAAAAACTTTTTCTTTTAACTTTAATACTATTAATGTGCAATTTTACTGTCTTAATTATGGTTAGTAAATAATTCTCTTTCTTCCTGCTATAACAAATATGATAAATTCTTGTTTCTTACTTATGGTTAATTAATAATATATTCTGATGGTATTTATGTAACATTCTAGTTTCCCACTTATCGTTCATAAGTAATTTGTCCTCATCTCACAATTTCATTTGTCTACAAATCTAAGTTCTTACTTATGATTAAAGAATAGTTATGTTTCACTTTAATAGCTTTCGTTTGCTACTCTACTCTTTTAATTATAGTTAATAAAAAACTATTTTCAATATTACGATATAATTTACGCTCAATTGTCTAGCATACATTTTAAAAAATTATCAAAATTTTGAATACGTTTTTATAAAATGTTTAAAGTTTTGAATTTTTTAAATGAATTATTATTTATTTTAACTTAATAAATAATATTTTGCGAGAAAATAGCTCATTTTACTAATCAAATATTTAAAAAATATCGATAACTGGAGTTTAGTTAACTTTTGTTTCGTGCTTTTCTCGGGAAAAATTAATTTGTAGTTCTAATCAATTAATTACCTATATGATAAATAAAAAGTAATACAACATGAACAGTGACTCGACCTATCTGAACTGTTTAGTTAAAAGCCTAACGCTGAACTGACTCCGGATTGCTAGCTATTGATTATTTTTTAGAAAAAACCTATGAAATGATTTTTACTTGCCTACAAATTCATGAAAAATAGATAAATAAACAAATAATAAATTAGCAAGATTTCAAAAACTCTACTTATAAATATAAAAAGTTCTGATTTTTTTTAAATGTAGCAGTATAAAAATTTTCAAGAGAGTATATCACTTTGTTTATCAAATATCTTAGAAAAATCTCAATAACAGAGTTTCACCAATTTTTGTTTCACATTTTTCTCGGACTGAATTAAAATGAAGATCTAAGCATTCTATACAAATTAAACATTCTATATAAATTAAAAAGCATTCCCGCCCGAACAGGGACTCGAACCCTGGACCGTTAGGTTAAAAGCCTAACGCTCTACCGACTGAGCTATCCGGGCACGCTTGCTGCTGTATATTTTTACAAATATTACAATGTTCTACAGTTTAAAATCGTGTGATTTGTTTTTGAACTCTCTGATTTGAACTGTCGATGAGAATTTGACAGCTGGCTAAAAACAAGACACCCACAAACAAGAACAAAAATAGATTTTAATCTTTCGCTTCTCATTTTATCGCAAAAATGTTGCAATCAATGCGTCTTAGTTGTTTTGCCAGAAATTAAACGTAAAAATTTGGAATTCTTTCTTTCATTTTTTTCCAGCCACGTGACTTAAATTGTTATTGTGCTGTTATAGGTTAAAAGGGCTGAAACATTTTGCATTCGTGTGATTGATCTTAAAAAAGTTAAAAATAATAACCTTTGAAAGTAAAAAATGAACGTGGGGAGATTTTAAATTGGAAAGTTTTAACTCGTAAGGTTAGAACACATGCCAGTATAATTCGAGAAGGTATTATCGCTGACCTAATGAAGTTCCGATGAAAATATAAGATTGTCAGGTAGAGTGATTAAACGTTTTCCTTTTGAGACCCAACGTTCAATATATTTGACAAAATTTAGTTAAATTTTATCACTAAAAAAATAGTAGTTGAAGAACTTTTTTCCATTTGTATGTCTTTGCAAAGCTATTGTCTTCGTCAAAATATAATTGGATTTATCCGCGTTGGACGAGGTTTTTAATTTATTACTGGCGGGAAAGCGCGGGGTGGGCCCTAGCCTTCTCAAGGATCTTCCATCCTGACTTGTTCGCAGCAACAATTTTCCAGTTTTTATAGTTCTGTACGAGGATGTACAAATATACAGAATTGGGCCATCTGAGTTTGGGTCTTCTTTTTGGTCGATTCCCAGATGACTTAGTCATAAAAATCTCTTTAGATATACAGTGCGCAAAATTTTTTTTAAAAAAGACTGTTTATTTTTTAATCTAATGATCGGATCTTCACGTTCTGGGACTCACTTTTAATAGCTCAAGGGGGTGACCTTAAATATGCTAATTGAGAAGTGCAGACGATATTTCAAGTTACGAAATCAGACACAAAAACGTACTTTCTCTGAATAAACATACGTTTTTTTTTAACGAATTCGGATTTCTGACCCTCCATAACATAGGGGAAAAAAACATAGGGGATAGCCGCAATCTGGGAAATATGGTCATCATAGTTCGGTCAGGAGAGCCATCCAAAGTTTTACAATTTGCGCATTTTGCCATATCTCGGAAACTTTTTAAGCGAATTGAGCAATTTTTGCACACAAACATAAAATTCGCTTGCCCAAAGATATTTTCTAGCGAAAAATACTTTTTATTAAATATTTAATATTCTTTATTATTTTATTAAAAATAGTTGAAATTTTTTTTAATTGTAAGGTATAAAACTTTTTACATCAATTAAAATGCACGTAATAAAATACAGAATTTGAGTGCATTCGGTAGAGTAGTTCTTGAGAAATCGGATTTTAAAAATACGACTTCCATAAAATTTGATTTTTGTTTAACTATTTGATCGATGTCACGTATAAATATTGTATTTTGTCATGTAAATTTTCACGCTTCAAAATTATATTAAAAATAATTCTAACTTACAATTCGAAATTTTTTCTAATTAATTTTTAATGTAATTATCTTTTTTTTTTAATGGAATTATCTTTGAATAAAGGAATTCTACAATTGTGTGTAAAAATTTTTGAATTCGTTTAAGAAGTTCATGAGTTGTGTTGTAATACATAAAAAGTAAAATTAACATTAAGAGGTCCAAACTTTAGATAGCTCTTCTAACCAAACTCTGGGGACCATATTTCCCAGATTGCGGCTACCCCCTATATTTTGAAAGTCAGAAATTCGAATCCAAAAAAGTTACATTTTTTCAGAGAAAGAATGTTTTTGTGTCTGATTTTGTAGCTTAAAAAAATATCGTCTGCACCAATTAATAAGCATATTTGAGGACACAACTCGAACGGTGAGAATGAGTCTCCTAGAACGTGAAGAGTTGTTCATTAGACCAAAAGTTATTCAGGATAGTCTATTTCTTTTTGGTGTGTGGAGAGGGGGGGAGGCGTGGAAGTACTGTAAATTTGTTTAGTGACCGCCTTAGAAGGACAGCTTATTTCATCCTTTGATTTTTGATATATTTAGTAATGTCCTGTTTCTTATGAAGACAGTAAAGTTCATGGTTAAATTTCATTCTCCATATTTCATTAATTTGGACACCACCGAAAATACTTCGTAGAATTTTTCTTTTGAACGCACTAAATACGCATTTGTCTTTTGACAAATGCGTATTTGGCGCATGTAAGTACAGATCTTATAAGTACTTGATATGGTAATGACTCGGTAGCAAATCTAAAGAAATCTCAGAATCTATACAGCCAATAAAAAGTGATGAAGCACATTAATTTTTCTGAAATTACAATAAAAAATCAAAAGAAAGGTAAGAAATTATTCAAGTAACATTTTAGACTGTTTCATGGTGCATAAATATTGCATATTTTGATTCAAGTAGATTTTGTTTCTTTTTTATAAGGACAGATAGCGCAAGACATCTTAATTGGTACTAATATTGCTGTTTTAAGATATTAAAACACAACAACAAAATCGTTGTGAAAATATGCATAAAAAATGAAAAATAATCATTATTATTCACGTAGTGTAACAAAAATTTATTTCGGATTTAATTCATTATCTTGTTGCGTTCTGCGTCGACATCCCTGGCTTTGACTTATCAACTTTTTGAGACTGTAATGCGTTTAACGATGAATCACGGGTTTAATAGTAGTTGGGTTTAATAAAAAACGATCTTTAAGTTTTTAAAAAAAGTTTACAAAAAGGTAAAAGTTAGAAAATTTCAACAATTTTTTTTTAACCACCATAAGATTTTTAATATTGCTGAAAAATAAGTTAAAAAAATTTCCTGCGTAATGCTGAAATTGATTTTGGGATTTTTAATATTTATGTATTTTTTTTTTATTTATTTTTTTTTTTTTGCGTGATATTGAACGAGTCAAATGGGCTCGGATATCACCGTCGATAGAGTTGTTGCCCTTAACCTAATGGTTCGAATACCTGTTGGGGCAGAATGACAATTTTATATAAATATTTAAAATGTAAGTAAATCTTTGGAATTAGTTATTAGGAAATTCTGGATTAAATAAAACTCAAAAATTATATTATACTAGTGGGCTGCGCCCCCTGCTCGCTAACGCTCGCCAACCCCCGAAAATTGCTACGCAATCTATATGGTTTGCTTCGCAAACCAAGCTCGCTACTAACTTAGGTACATTGCAAATGCACAAAATTCTAAGAATTCAAAACAATCATTCTAATCCATATAACAACTTTTTTTTAAAAAAAAAATTACATCTTTTTAGTAAATAAAGTCATCAAAATAAATTTGAATTCAAATAAAAGACATGTAATTCGTTATACCTATTAGAAATGTGCTATAGTACAAAATCTGAAGATAACATTTCTAAAACTGATATCTCTTTAAAAAGGTTAAAATTTTGGCTATAATTATTAAATTCGTAATATATGAATTAGTGAAAAAAAGCGCTTTCGACAAAATACTAAAATAGAAATCTATCGACAAAGACTACTCACTTCTGCTTAACTTATGCTCTCTCTGGCTATTTCAGTTTCCGTTTTTAAAAGCACTATATGTTGAGCGATCTCAGCTAGATTTGGCATGTGACATATTTAGCGGCAATCATTGGTCGATTTTCTAGCGTTGCCATTCGGGGAGTAGTAATGAGGCTTTTTTTTTGTCACAGTGTAAGAGAAATATATATATAGATTCTGTTTGCATATGCTTGTACCTCCACTTCCCACGTGCAAATATTATTATCTATTTGTATTATAATATCTATTTGTATTAGATCTATTGGTGAACAGAAGTAATTTTTCTGAGCAAATTATTTTTTAAAATAACATTTATATTGTTATCAAATTATATTGCTCAAACAAATTTGTTGAGTTCACAACCGTAATTTAAAGTTTACGTTTACCAAACGGGCTGATATATTGAATACAAATTTTGCTTGCATCTCATTGTGCATGATCGTTAAGTTCTAAATCATTTAACAAATCTCTTCAGCTGTAATTTATAACAGTATATTAATAACAGTATGTTAATAACTGCTATTAAATAACTTTATCATAAAATATAGCTCCAGAATTACATTATAATATCTTTCTCTATATAAAAATCTAACGATTATGTCGCAGTCTCTCAATGTTGTCGGTGCATTTTATGGGCCGGAAAATCACTTGGTTGAATCCAGTTTTTCCTCACTCATTTCCATATTGTTCTGGTTCAGCATAAAATTAATAAAAGTCATAAAGGTACTATTTTTCTATAAACATTTTTGTATCCCTTACTTAATGTTATTTTCCTGTATTGCTATTATTACGCTTTTAATTCAAAAGTCTAAAACTAAGAGCATATATTAAATACTATTTTTGCTTGCATCTCAAAGCGCATGAAGATGATCATTAAGCTCTAAATCATTTAACAGATCTCTTTAACTGTAATTTATAACAGTATATTAATGTTATTTGCACAAAAATAATAATTTTAAAACGGTAAATAAGATTAGACCTCTATTCTAAATAACTTTATCTTAAAACGTAGCGAAAAATTACACTATAATAATAATGAAAAAACAACGATTCTCTTAGTTTTTTTAGACTCTTGAATTAAAAGCGTAATAATATCAGAGCAGGAAAATGAGTTTAAATTAGGGATACAAAAACATTCATAGAAAAAAAGCATGTAAAACTCTTATTAATTTTGTGCTGATGACAACCCAAACAATATGGAAATGAATGAGGAAAAACTGGATCCTACCACATGATTTTCTGACCAATAAAAATGCACCGACAACAATGGAAAACTGCGACACCATCATTAGAATTTTATATATAGTAAGATTCGGACTAAAAATCTGTCTATCAGATATCTGTCCAATCAATCA
This sequence comes from Parasteatoda tepidariorum, assembly GCF_982258835.1. NCBI lineage: Eukaryota > Metazoa > Arthropoda > Arachnida > Araneae > Theridiidae > Parasteatoda > Parasteatoda tepidariorum. The sequence goes on along the minus strand of NC_141756.1, from coordinate 90,743,502 downwards.
GAATATATATATATATATATATATATATATATATATATATATATATATATATATATATATATATATATATATATATATATATATATATATATATATATATATATATATATATATATATATAATATATATATATATATATATATATATATATATATATATATATATATATCGACCAAATTTTCTAAAACACCATAAGTGGATTGAAGTTTTCAATCTTGTTAATAAATGTTAAAAGTTTTCTGTGTGGAGTTTTAGGATTTTTAGTACTCATATCTGCTAATTTTCGTAAGATATCCAACTCAAAAACGAGCCCGGATAGCTCAGTCGGTAGAGCGTTAGGCTTTTAACCTAACGGTCCAGGGTTCGAGTCCCTGTTCGGGCGGATTACTTTTATTTATCGTATGTATTTTCCTTTTTTAAATGTGAGTTTATGGTATTCATTGGTTAAGAGTTTTTTCTGAGCTGAATAGCTGACAAAAATTAGCTGAACATATAGATATTATTTTTAGCTATTAAATATGACTATAAAACAAGCTATAAAATAAAATAAATAAATATAGTAATAAAAATTAAAATAAAAATAATATTTTTAAAGACCACGTTTTTGTAGTGGAGAATAATAATTAAAAAAAAAATTGAAAAACGAAAAACGTGGGGCGCATGAAATACATAACAGTAATGTTATATTAGTGATTGTATGTGTGCTCTTGAGAATATGTGCATGCACATCTGTAATTGTATCTGAATGTGGATGTGGAATATGTTTGTGTATATGCATATGTATGTGGATGTATATGTGGCTGTGCATGTGTATGATTAAGAAAATGTGTATATGTATGTGTATATGTACTGTTATGTATTTCATGCGCCCCACGTTTTTCGTTTTTCAATTTTTTTTTTTAATTTTTATTCTCCACTACAAAAACGTGGTCTTTAAAAATATTATTTTTATTTTAATTTTTCTCATTTTGGATTTTTTTTATTTCAAATTATAATTTTTTTAATTTTTAATTTTTATTTTATATTTTTTAAAAATTATTACTTTTCAATTATTATTCTTCACTACAAAAAACGTGGTTTCTAAAAATATATATTTTTATCTAGATTATTTTTTCTAGTCAAGAGCAGTCAAGACTACTACAAGACCACTACTAAAATAATAGAACTTTCATTTTAAATTAGGGATACAAAAATCTTTATAGAAAAACAATACCTTTACGACTTTCATTAGTTTTATGCTGATGACAACCAAAACAATCTGGAAATGAATGAGGAAAAACTGGATCCTACCACGTGATATTTCAGCCAATGAAAAATACTCCGACAGTAAAAATCTTTTTGCCTGCCATGCAATACTAATTTGAAATAATGGAATCGACAACAAAAGACAATCTCGAAAATATTTTTTTTTTAAATTTTAATTTTATTTTACTTTGTATGTCTTTTTTCTCTTCATTTTCATGTGTTGTCATCCAATTCTGAACTATGTGCCAAATTTGAAGTTCGTAGTTAGTCGGGAAGTTAGTTTAAAATCGATTACAGAATTCCACCCGGACAGACATACACGAAGGCAAGTTTATATAAACGTGGTAATAAAAATCTTTTCACCTGCCATGCAATACTAATTTGAAATAATGGAATCGACAACAAAAGACAATCTCGAAAATATTTTTTTTTTGAATTTTAATTTAATTTTACTTTGTATGTCTTTTTTCTCTTCATTTTCATGTGTTGTCATCCAATTCTGAACTATGTGCCAAATTTGAAGTTCGTAGTTAGTCGGGAAGTTAGTTTAAAATCGATTACAGAATTCCACCCGGACAGACATACACGAAGGCAAGTTTATATAAACGTGGTAATAATAAAATAAGGAATTGTTTTCTTGCAAATATTATTTACAATATAAAGGGAATATAATGGCAGTATTAATAAAGGTTGTCACAAATTTTATAAGCAACAATTTTATAATTTTGAATAATTTTATATAGATATTTAGAAATTGTTTTGTTTTTCAATTATTTAACTATAACAGAAATCTTCACCTCAATTAGAATGATAATAAAAGCATTTTTTTTCTTCTTTGATTTACCAATTTCGTAAAACATATTTAAATATAAAAAAATTAAAAAATCAATTATTATTTTTATTGAAGAGACATTGCTAAAAATGTTTCATTAACTTTCGGAAAAAATGTAAGAAATTTTAATAATCTGAACTATCAAAATTTATCTATACTGTTGTAAACTAAAATCATAATCATTATTGGGTGCTGGTTTCATATATATTTATTTTAACTTAATACACGAAAACTTCATGGTATTTTAGTGAGCAATCGGTTGAACTATGTTTATTCAAACAATAACAAATATCTAGACAAGAAAAAAAGATTATTCCTACTATTTTTTGTGAACTATTTAATAAGTTTCAGAGGAGTACAAATTTTTTAGTAATTAAATTATTATAAACTAATAAAAAAAAGAAATTTTGGGAGATTATTTATTTATTTGTTAAGGAACCCATATTTTTCCAAAGACAGAAATTTTATAAAATGTGGTATTATTTTCATTGAAATATTTTTAAACTACATTCATTAACAAATTTTCGGCGAAAGGTGCGAAAACGTACCATTTCAATAAATATTTTTTAGTACACTGTGACATATATTTTTCACTAATTTTATTTTTCTGCAGTTGTCAAGAGTTCTGAAGACATCCATAAATTATTAGTAATTCAATGAATGAACAATTTTTGTTGATAAATTTTTAAATTATTCAAGTTCTTTAAAACCTAAAACTGTTATTGACAATTTAAATTTTTGTAAAATGTATAATTATTCCGTATTTCAATGAAAATAATACCACATTTCATAAAATTCCTATGCTTGGCCTAAAATGGGTAAAGACAAAAAATAAGTTTCGTGCATGAAAAATAATATTGTATTTAAGAAATAAAATGTTGCGTATACGCACCATTGGCCAGATCAATGAATAATTCGCTTAGTTCAACAGTTATATTTTTAATAGAAACATTCATAGAAACAAACATTTTTAATAGAAAAATTAAAAATTAATTTTTTTTAAATGTAAACGGACTTTGCATTTGATGCCTAAATAAATCGTGCAATTTTTGCGTACTTTACATCGTTTGCTGGCTTTCTTTCATGTTTATTTATTGCATGGCCCATTCTATCAGTCCGCACTTCTTTTGGTAGAGCTGCGGATGATGGGCGACCTTCGTTAGGATGGTCAACTTATAATGTACTTTCACCAGATGGATAGTTCTTGGATTCAGATTTTAATAGGGGAATGGCCATATAAGATCTGAAGCCTACAAGTGATATTTCTGAGCAAGTTGAAATTCTATGTAGCTTCTATGAATTTACTTTAACGCTATCAATGATGTTTTTAAATAATGGCCACCACCATTTCTTACCTTTAATTTTGATGCGGTAATTAGCTATGGTATTGTCATGTAGGTCTACACCTCCCATATGCTTATTGTAATCCGAAATAACGTTGCGTTGTGAAATCACAGCATCTTTTCGTTCTTTGAGACTGAATCGCTTGGAATTTACAAGGGGAAAAACGATACCGCTATTAGTAACAATTTTTACCACAGTATTGTCGTTCATTTTTTTTTTGCACATCTGCATCCTTGTAATATAAGATATAACCAGCTGTGCTATTTTCGCGAACTGTACCAGATGCACAGAAACCCTTTTCTTGCAAAATTTCGAATAAACCATAGGAAGAGAAAAAGTTATTAAAATAAATTTTGAGCATCTCAGGTTTTGAAGCAACGCTAAGTAACTTCAGAACAGAGCTTGCTTCTAATGGTATATTTTGTTGATCACTGTTAGCTTCAGAACCTCCACAAGGAATGAATTGGAAAAGATATTCGTCAGACAAAAATAAGGATCACAAACACCAAAATTTAAATCCGAACCTTACGGATTTTCAATTTATAAACATTTTTGACGAATGCCTTCTCGAAATAAGGCACTATCTCTTCGTCAATTGACAAATGTTGATAAAATATTCCAAATTGTAGATACTTTTGAGTTATGTGCATAAAAAAATGGGCTTAGCTTAGCAAATTTGTCGGTTTTATCAAGACAAGAGTTATCCGACAAATGAATATTTTGCGTTATGCTTTTAAATCTATTTCGACTCATGCATTTCCGAATTATTGGCAATCGTTTACTCAAATAATTTCAAGTAAATCACTCTAAATTTTCAATGAAACTCTGAAGAGCCGCGATGGCTCAGGGGATAAAGAGTTAGTTTTCCAATGAGGTGAATCGAGTTCGAATCCCAGCGATGGCTGGTCGATACGAATTCCGCATCCGGCTTGCACCTACTACAGTGCTGACGTGAAATATCCTCAGTGGTAGACAGATCATGGGTTAGAGTCCCCTTGCCGTCAGGCTAACTGTGGGAGGTTCTCGTGGTCTTCCTCTCCATGTGAAGCAAGTGCAGGTTGGTTCCATCACGAAGTCCTCCACGAACACAAATTTCTTCCAATTCCTGATCCAGTCAGTCTCTTGTCTTCTGTATTGGGTTTAAAATTACAAGGCCATGGAGTTAAACATTAGTAGGCATAAACCCAATTTTGGGTCGGCTGTTCAACGACGGTTATAAAATAAAACTCTGAAACCTTGCATAAAAAGTAGGTTTTCAAATTTTGCCTATTTCTCATGCATTCGACCAATGGTGCGTTAACGCACCATTAAATTAGAAATAGAAAAATTATCATTTTTTTCACGATATATTTTTTTTTTTAAATTTTATATCCAGAATTTACAACTTTAACCAATTATAAAAACATATAATAAATCTCAAGTGGGAAAATTATGCAGTTTCAATAACCGTTTGAAGCATGTTTTGAAAATTTCTCAGCAGAAGGTATTTACTGAAATTGAATTACTAATATATTATAGATGTTTTCAGATCCCTTAAAGACAGTAGAAAAATAAAATTATTGAAAAAGATTAGAAACAGTGTTTATAAAATATATATATTAAAATGGTGCTTTTAAGGAAGAGCAAATATTAAATTTGTTAACGAAAGAATCTTGATACAGTTATAGGAATTAAAACAACAACGGGACAGTGTTGGTCATAAATATACAAATGCTATTATTTTCCGACCGACAGGTGTTAAAGTGGTCAGCAATTAAAACATTATATTAAATTGTTAAATCGATTGAAAAACAGCTTTTTGTTTACAGAATCACTCAAATCGTAAAATTATCAAACAAAACAAAAAGATAAGTACAGTCGGACCTCTATTTAATGAAGTCGTTAAACCCTAATAATGAGTTCGTTATATGGAAAATTCGTTAAACAGAAAATCACTTTTGAAATACTTAACACAAAACAGGCTTTAAATTCCAAAACAGTAGATATAATTGAAATAGCAATTGATACACTTTTATCTTGTAGACTAGTATCTACTATTTATTTTATAAATCTTAACCGCAAAAGAAATCTGCATGGTAAGCAAGAATAGAGCAAAACATTATCCAGTGTTACACTATCACGCTACATATATTTTCAACGAAGAAAAGAAGCTAAATTTATGTATAAAGTTATAGCTGCATTTATTTTAAAAGTAATTTTAAATACATTTCCACATGGGTTCTTAAGTTTAACTGCTAATAAAATCTGTTAATTTTGTCTGAGTTTTTCGTTTGAAATGCAAACAAAAAGCGAAAAGTGGCTTCGAAAATTAATTCAAAGCTATTTCTCCTATAGAATGCGTTAACAAGTTTGAAATGATTCGAAATATTTTGGGAAATAGGGAATGTGGTTCTCAAAGAAATGATCGTTAAATAGAAAATTCACTTCGTTATTCAAAAGTTATTTTAAGAAGAAATTTCCAAAATGTTCTCGGTTCCTGGAAAAAAATTCGCAAATTAGATAAATTCGCAAAATGGAAGTTCGTTAAATAGAAGTCCGACTGTATTTGAAACAAAAAATTTCCAATTGGAAGAATTTTAAATTTTAAATAAAAATTGTATTTGGGGAAAGAAAAATCTTCTTCATGGTGTTTAAAATTTTTACTAACTGAATCAAAACAAAATTTGTTCTATGTAAACTTACGTCATTTATTTGATTTTCAATTCAAAAATTTTTAAAATTGGATTACTATAGTAAAAATATAAATTAAAGCAAAAAACAATGGAGGGAGAGGGGAGTGGCTTCCTTGCATCAGCATTGAAGGGGATTTGTAGTTTGCTTACTTTTTCTAATTGAAACCCCCCTCCCTCAGATTAAAAATGCACATTCAAAGCAAATAACCTTTTTAAATTTATTTCTATAAATTTCTGAAATACTACTCGTTCACCTCTACATAAAAAATTGCTTAATATTACTCAGAAAAAAAAATGAATTTATTTAAAAGATAGATGAGGAAAAAAAAGAGTGTTATAAATTTACCCATATTTCAAAATAAAGGAGCCATTACTTTCTCATAACTCAATGGCTGAGATTGAAAAATAGAGTTTCGTCTTGAAAGATATCACGCATTGTTTCGACACAACCATTCTTCAATAACTCATTTTCTTGAAAAAGATATTTATTATAGAAACGATTATGAGCTTTTGATAAAAGATGCTGTCGTGGAAAATTTTTCCTTTTATTTTTCCACGATATTGTTCATCTATTTCATCTATAATGATGTAAAGAAGAGTTTGCGCATGCGTCTGCGTACCTCTCTTATTGCTTTTAAGCAATAAGACAAACTTGAAGCTAAGCTTCTTAATAATTTAATAGTCTCCTCAAAACTAAAATAATTTTTTTCCTCTTCCATAAGTCTTAGCAAAATGCAGTACAAGATATATAAGCATAAAATGTTACAAATATTAATACATTATGCCGAAGTCACACGTCGTACAAGCACAGAGGACTCCAGGGCTATTTGAGGTAGTAGAGTCTCGCAATTCTGAAAACAGCAACTAGAGATAATTTAGCAGCAAGAGAAGTCACGCGTTGCACATGCACAGAGGAAGCTTACAAGAACAGTAATTGCAGAAATGTTTCTGTGAGCACTTTGTTATAATATTTCAATCGCGATGTTGCAGAAGCATGTTTGTTATCACTTTCTGAATTTCGTTGCGTTTTTTTCTAACTGTTATGTATTTGTTACATTCCTACAACTTTGTGTGCTGTACGGGTTATAACTCCAGAACCATTTGAGGTAGAGTCCCGAAATTGGGACAACAGCAGCGAAGGATAATTTTAACCCCAGCAGCTAAATATCGTTCCAAAATTTAAATTAGTATGTTCGGGAGTGACATTTGAACATAAGTTTTTATCTTTGATTTGTCATTTGATTAATTTATCATTGTTATAAATTAAACTAAAGATGTTCTAACTCAAAAATCGTTATACGACTCTCAAATTTACAAGTAAAAAAATATTTTTGCATTTTGTAACTATAAAAGACAGTCTATTAGCTACGAAAAAAAATCCGTTAGATGATAGGAATCATGTTTGTAATAAAATATAAAGTCTAAAAAAGTAGTTCAGTTATTTTTTTTTATGCAGATTCAAAACATTATCAATAATTGATTTTGTAAATCAAAGAAATGATTAATTGCTATTCAATTGCGATTCAATGATGAATTACTATTTCTCTTCAATCTAAATAATTACAAATTAGGAAAATTATTGTTTGGAAGTGAACTGTTAGTCCTTACTTGCCAAGGGACATATTCACCTATCTATATCTATTTCATAACCGTAAATTAATAAAATTCGTTGACCAGAATTTAATAAAATTCCGTAAAATAATATCCGTAAATTAATAAAATTTCGCTTAGATTGATCTAAATTAATACACAATAATTAAAAAAGTATGAAAATGTGTTTACTGAAAATTCTGCGTCATACGGTTAAAAAATTAACAATTTTGTTGAAAATATTTACAATTTTGATCAAAATATTCGTTGATCATGAAGATCAAATATAACTTTATTTATTGTAGGTTTTAGCTCAAAAAATGGAACAATTAAATCGCAATTCTTTTTTACCTGAAATCGCCAGATTTTCAAACTCAAAATATAAATTGAAATCTTAAATGGAAACAAACTAACAAACATCGCTGATTGGGTGAGAGCATAAAGAACGCCAGTTCTATCCCAGTTGATGGCAACATGTAATTTTTCTTTCTTAGAGCTGAAAAATATGGTTTTTATTTTATTTTACTTCTGAAGTATATTATGTGAAAAAATTTGTTTCAGAGTGAAATCTTAATTTAATCTATCTTAATTTAATATATCGAAAAAAACGTATACGGCGTATTCGTCAGTTAATTTGAAGTCCATTTGAGAGCAAACGTATTTCAACAGCAGCAGAACTGCGAACTAGACTTTTAATTTATTTACGATTTCTTTTATTTTTATGGGTTTCTTCTTTCTCTTTTTTAAAGAATAAAGGTTGTTATGTATGTGGCGTAAAAAGTTATACCTATAAGAAATTTCATAAAATCAAATCAGAATGCTCATAGAGCTCGAGCCTCGGTGGAGCAAAAGGTTAGCTTGTTCGGTTGTTAAGTGCAATGTTGCTGGTTTGAGTCCACCCATAGGGTTAAAAAAATTTCACAGAAAGTACAGGTCCAGTTAACCTTATTGGTAGGGTGTTGGGCCCATATCCAAGAGGTCGTGAGTTCGATCTCAGCTCCATGCAGTTAATGGCGACTGGTGCACGTTAAATCTGTCGGGTCACAAAATTCTCCATGCTCCTATAAGAAATCAATACCTCTGGGAGTTCTGAATTGGAGATTGATCGGTCTCTGGTTCAGCCAAAATTACTATTTATGGATTAATGAATGGTTCCACCCTATAAACTTGCGGTGGACGTGTGTGAGGCTGAAGTCGTATTCTCGGCCATAGATGGCGCTACTGAAAAACTAGAAACGTACACTCGGTTTTAAATTCACTTCTTGCTATTGGCATGTAGCATTAAAAACAACAACAGCAGCATAAAATGCTAATCGACTTATTGTAGATCTCTACGATTTCGAACATTTTTATACTTTTTCTTTTTACAGAGAAGATGCTTATCAATCTGTAATTGAAAATGTATACTTGTAGCAAAAATTTTTATAAAACTGATTCATAATCTAGGGAAATGATAAACTATACTAGTTAAAAAATATTGCTTACTATCGATTCAAATCTTTAAATGAGCTTCTGTGTCAAAATTTATTAATGCATTTCGTTGTTTACCGAAAGGGTGGTGATTCGAGCCTACCCTTGGCCGGCAACAGTTTGATTGTAAATGCTAAACGAGCTTAATTTTTTTATTGTAACACCAATGGCGTAAAACTTTGAACAATAACTTTTCTTTTTGAATAATACTTCAAAAACAATAGTTTAAAATTTTTCTTTTTTAAAAAAAAATATTAATTACTTTTAATTATAAAAAAAAAGCCAGGTAATTTTTACAAATAATTGCACTTATACATCACTAAATTGGTAAAGCAAATTGCATTCCTTTAAGATTGAATTTTTTGGGAACTTTTAACATACGGTAATAGTTTTAAGTTTTGACAAATAAAAATTTCCAAGAAATTATATTTGTAACAAGCAAAACTGTATAGATTAATAACTAAAGTGTTTGGTTTGTTTGTTACCATTGTACTGGAATTACACTAATAAAATATTGGCAATAGTCTGAGGAACTAGAACCACTTTTGTCGCAAGACCGATGGTGGTTTGAATCATCCGACCTCCGCAACGCACTTCCCAATCGCCCAACCGTGCATGGACTTTTCCTGCTCGGAGCATGACATAGTCGTAGATCACTATGAAATGACTAGAGAAAGTGCAGTCCCACTAGCCCCTGCCTTTATCGTAAATAATCGAACCCCCATGGATTCTGCTATTTCCTTTTTCCTCATGTTTTTGTTAAAATATTTAAAAAATTTTAATTATTTTAAATAAAAACTCATTGTATAATTTAGTTAGAATAGTGAATCACAATTTAAAAGTAAATGTATTTCAATCAAAGAAGCAAAGGTTGTGAAAAAAAAAAATAGGAAAAAGTGACTTTATAAAAGAAGGAATTTTGTAAAGATTATATATAATTTTAAAGATTAAATTACTTTTAAAAGATTTATTGTCAGTACGGTAATCAGAGATAGCTCAGTCAGTAGATTTTTAGGCCTTTTATTGTAACAGTTAAAGGTTCGAATTCAATTTCGGGCTGTATTTTTGTTAATTACTTCAGTAAAAAAAAAATCTCATACCTCCAATTTGTCTTTTGTAACCTAATAGGTATGTTGGAGTTCTTAAAAAAATTTATGATGTTTCTTTTCGTTTCCCCTTCCTTCCGTTACTTTTCGTAACAAATAATTTCGTGATACTTTTAACAAAATATTCATGATTTCATTTAACGAGATTTATGAATCGCAATTATTAAATAAATTCTGCCTTAAATGAAGCAAATATTAAAAAATAAAAAGTGAGAGGAAATTGACACAGCAAAAGTAGGAATTTTGCTGAGATGTATACTTTTTGAAACTTCACAACTTTTAAAAGATAAACCAGTTGTAGCTGAGCCCGGATAGCTCAGTCGGTAGAGCGTTAGGCTTTTAACCTAACGGTCCAGGGTTCGAGTCCCTGTTCGGGCGGTATTTGTTTTTGCTGCAGTTTATTTCATCAAGTGTAACTCCATGTCTGAAATCTATTTTTAGTATTACTTATGTATTTCTGTATACTTTCAATACGTTTCCTTTTTTCTTTTTTTTTTATAATTCTTTTCAAATTACTGGTCTAAGAATTTAAATTTAATTGTCTTGAAAGAACCTTGACAAACCAATTGCTCGTATTAGCTTATTCGCCAAATATGATAGATTCTAAGTAATGTGAAAACTAAGTTACTGTAAATTTTATTTTATTCACTTTATTTATTTATTTATTTTTTAATTTATTTATTAGAAAATTTAAGTAGAATCGGATTTATTTTTGCAAGCAAAAAAAATTTTTAATAAAATTATAGTCAAGAAAAGAGATAAGAAATGAACCCTTTTGCACTGTTCAAAATAAAGCAGTCTGCTTTGTGTTTAAAGAATCTTAGAATTACTATAATGCTATAATAATACTATAACACTATAATAATTATTATCTGCGAAATAAAAACTGTTATAATTATAGTAGTTTACAATATAAACGCTAAAATTAACCACTTTAAAATAGTTAATTAAAAACCACTTATTTAAAAACCACTTAATTTAAGAAATAAAAATTATTACAATTATAAGAATTTGAAATATCGTCAAAAAATGTTTTAAAATTTTTTTTTCTACATCGATCAGATTCGAAATTTAATTACTCTTAGGTTCGTTTATTTAGAGAACTGAAATTATAGTATGTCCATTTCTATTATTTATTTGTGCTTTATTCACGCTGTTTTATGTTCTGTAGACAAATTTTGTAATTTTCATATTTTGTAAGCTGTGTGAAAAAGCATCTCTTAAAACGGTGATTTACTTTTTGATTTTCAAAGTATATATTTTATAAAGACACTAAAGTATTTAATTATATTTTTATCAATGCACATCTTTTCCGGAAACTAAATACTTATTGCCGAATAATTTCATTTGTTTGAAATGTGGTGAGCATATTCGAGAAAAAAATTGTATAACGATTTCAAATGTATATAATAAAAATATCAATGAAATTTTTTTTATACATATAAAACATTAAATTAAAAACATTGTACTTTTAAATAAAGAGTCAAATTCCAATTTGAATAAAGAATCGGGCTCTCAGCAGTCCTTGGTTCCTTTTCAATTATCCTTGTCATTCTGCCACCCTTAACCCTTTGCTTCCGGTGTTCCATGTTGTACCACCAGATGTGGTTCACATGTCGTACCAGCCGTAAGCAAAAGGGTTTAAATATGGCTCTGATTGTAGTACCAAATCTGCTGTCGCTTTTTCAGAGAATAGTTTTCTATCACATGATTTGTGCTTTATATGTTGTTTGCTACTATATTAATACTATATCAGTGTCAAAATTGTAAAAATATGTTATAAAAATTTTATAGTTTACTTATATATATGCATTCCCTTTAAATCAGGAAATGACGTAAAATTAAATTTTTTTTAAATCTTATGATTTCTTATACGAGAGCATGAAAATGCAATAAAAAGGAAATCATGTTATCAAAGGAAATAATAATTATTACACAATTTTGAGATCAAGAATTTAAAATGGACTTCAGAATAAATGGTGGAAAGAAACAGAAAAACTCTTTAAACTTGAAAAGTTAGAAAAAAAAAAGAGAAGGAATGGGGAATCTACTTACTTCAAGAACCCAAACTCGGAGTAAAACAAGCCCCGGCAACGGACCTAGCGAAGATGCAAAACCCGACTAAATCCTCACACAATCCCACCTTCCGCTGACCAGAACGTTCGATCGGCTGCCTCCTCCGCAAAATCGTCTGCCGGTTCCGCGGCCGGGCGAGGCTCGCTTTTCGGAGACCCCCTGCCGGGGCTCTTAGGGGGGCCCCTGCCCGGACGACATCCAACAGGGCGGGACATAAAGCCCTTTTCCATGCATCATGCTATTGTATCCAGAGGATTTCCATGTTGGTTTTATTTTTGAAAGAATAAGAATATTTTTAGACACAGGAGAACCTTTGTTTTTTTTCTACTTCTCCGATTTTATTTATAGCATCCATTTTTATTTTCTAGACGGAAGCTTACAAAATTTTTGTGAGATTCAAAATAGGAGTTTCTTTCTATTAATTAAATTATTATATAGATAACCTAAGATCCAGAGTCCAATATATTGGACAGCATTCAGTACAATTTTAAAATTAAAAATTTTATTTAAAATCCAAGATGCCGAGGATAAACTATACGAGGATAAACTACGAGGATAAGCCTCTTAACAAAGCTATGTAAAAATATAATTGGATTTATCTTCTTTTGTTAGAGATTATAAATACAATGAAAAATTGTAAGAAAGGTAAGTAATTCTAATAGCTTTTTGGGAAGTTTAACGGTATATAAATATACTATAATTATATTTATATGTCTTAAAATTTTCTTTCTAGTCGATTTAGTTTCTTGAACAAAATGTGAAGAAATATGCGTTATCCTTACAATATGCAAAAAATATTTAAAAAAATTTAGTGTATCCTTTTTATGTAATTATTAAAAATAACTACAAAAATAATTAAGTATCATTTATTCATTTTCAAAAAATATTTTATAGCATTTATGAATTATTTTTTTCCGAATAGAAATTTATTTCAGGTAAAAGTTCTAAATAAAAAAAAAAAATTTCTACCATTATTTAAAGCTCGGGTCTCTAGAGTATAAAGATTGTATGGAAACGTTTTTTTTTTTTTAATAGATAGGACAGATATTTTTTTATGCTAATTTTTTTACAAGCTTTTAAATAGAAACGAAACTGATAAATTAATTAAAAGTTTCGTAGGGTGTTCTGCAATCACCATCCTTTATGTGTATTTTTTGAGTTCTTATAAGAAATGAAGACACAAAAGCACACAGTACGAAGGAAAAGACTTCTAAAAATTTACATTTTTGTGATTCTTGTCTCTATTTTATTTTACATATAAAAGTTGCTATAAGTGAACTAAACACTGAACATAATCACTCTGTACAAGTCAAGGTTCTTTGCTTAAAAATAAATTTTAGTTTAAAAATTTGGTTTGAATAAAGAATTATGGATAGACAAGAAAGATAAAAAGACGCTTGAAACTTTAATAATGTGAAATTCATGACGTTTAAAAACTAATGAAAATGACTAGAAAGAGCATAGCTTGTTTTTCCATAAGGCCTGAGCATATATGGCAACGTTACTTTTAAAAAGTAACGAGTAAAAGTACAAGTATTTTTAAAAAAAGCAGCGAATAAAAAGTAAAAAGCTCTTATTTTAAGAAGTAACGAGTAAAAAGTACAAGTACTAAACAAAAAAAGTAACGATTTAAAAGTACATTTCTAGGAAATCGAAAATTCAAAGTAATCTAAAATTTTATTGAATAATATTCTTATGTTCTTCAATGTTTTTGCAAAATTGGTTTTATTTATTTAATTATTTTTAATTTTGAAAGTTATGAACATTAATTTACTTTCGGAATGTTATAATATAATTTTATGATATAATCGCATAATATAATTTTAAAATCAAATATAATTTTAACATCAAACTTGTTATGGATTTGCACTAAAAAAAAATTTTACCTATTGATTTTAATTTTTAGTTTATTATTTTTATTTATTTAAATTACCATTGATTTCAAATTGTTTTACTCTATAGAAACGCGTTTTAAAAGCACAAAAATAAACAAAGCAAACATGGGGTTTCAGATAGCTTTGTGTTCTTTGAGCTGGTAAAAAATAATTGAATGTGCAGTGTAAGTTGAAACAGAACAGTCTACAGTTTTATTTGTAACAATGGCTAATGCTGAAGTCATGCGAGAAAATCATTTTCCGAACATTTCTGCCAAACGGAATGATTAAAATTTGTAAACGAATTTTAGTATCAGCGGCTAAATTAATACCTTCGAGTTTTCAAGAGTTAAAATAGTAAAATAGTTTTCAGTCGCACAAATAGTTCCGAAGTTCTTAGAGATTTGACTGGGCGTTGTTTGACAAGGTCGGGCATAAACATAATTTTAGGAAAAAATGTACTAGGTAAAAATGTATTTAGTAAAAAATGTATTAAGACAAAAATGTATTATTAGTGAAATCAAAAAGAAAATTGAAAAACGTAATAGCAAAATCCAACAATTTTTATTTAAAATGTATTAAACAAATGCATAAAACTCGAAAATGAATGAAAATAACTTCTTAATTAATATTTTTATTCATTTTGCAAAATAATTGCATTTTGACAGCACTTTTTTTAATTTTATTTTTAGAAAACTTACCGAGTTTTAGAAAAAAGTAACGATTTCATTCGACATTTCTGTTACAAATACTTGTACTTTTTCCCAAAAAAAGTAACGAAAGTACAAGTAAAAGTACTAAATTTAAAAAGTAACGAAGTACAAGTAAAAGTACGTACTTTTTACTTGTACCGGCGGTGCAAGTAACGAAAGTAAAAGTACTGCCATATATGGGCCTGAGTGACCTAGCTCTAGGGTCTCCCTAATATTTCAAGAGATTTCTTTTTGGGTCTTTCCCTTAGAATTGTCCAATAGAATAATGAATTAAAGAAAATTGTAATAGGTATCAGCTCAAAGTTACTAATCTATCGTAATTTACTCATGTTAAAAATAATTGAAAAGCACTTCACCAATAAACGACAATCAAATTTGGATGAAAGTTCCGACCTGGTTTAAAGTTCCTGACTTTTATGGGCCCTAACATTTCTTTATTAGGCCCTGAGCAGAGCTACAATTTTTCGTATGAAAAACACGCCGAAAGAGTTACGAAGAGGTTGAAGGAAGACCAGGAACTTAAAGACCTATCATCATTTTCCTATAAAATAATAAGAGTAAAATATTATTTTTTAATGCGAAAAAATGATCATTGGAGTACTGAACAATTAACGAAAGTTCCTTTCCACCAGGCCCGTAGCCAGGGGGGGGGGCCGTCGGGACAAATCCCCCCCCCCGAAATTCTGGGATTCAAACTTTTTAGTCTTTCTTTGAGCCTCTCAGTGAAAAGAAAAACAAAAACTGTCGAATTAAACCTTTTATTAACTACTTTTATTAACTTTATTAAGCATATTTCGGGATATTCCGGTTTGTCCTAAAAAAGTAATCGAAAAATTTCCTTCAAATCCCCGTCGCATGTCTTTGTAAACTTTGTTTACAAATTGATTAAAATTATTATGTAATATAAATTGAAAAATAATTATCATGAATATTTTTTAATTACGAGTTTAACTTTTTCAAACAACAGAATAAACAATATTTGTTACAATGTTTTTCCCCTACTTTGCATGTCTTAAACCGTCATTGCTTCTTACCATACCCCCCCCCCCCCAAAAAAAAAAAAAAAAAAATTATATATCCTGGCTACTGCCTTGGTTTTCACTATGGAAACACTTTACCCTGACGGCTTTTTGTCTTACTTTCTTTCTTACACAAGTCTTTACACTTCAAGACAAACTACAAAATAGCTTAACTGTAATGAAATAAATATTTTGAAGTGGCCTTCCTCATTCCCTGGTCTCAAATTGGAAAATCCGTTTATCCTTAGGAAAATTCGTAGAGAATAGTGAAAAATAATCTTGAAAATAGTTAAAGAATCAGATGAAGACTTGGTAAAAATATAGGTCAAAATAACTTTCGACACTCTTATGTCTGTCGTTGTATTTGCGCCAAGACTGCTTCGATTGGTTAAAAAAAAACTAAAGGAGAAAGAACTTACTACTGATTTATCAGTATAATGTTGTATTAAGAAAGTACATTTTAATAAATGCATCTTGAAATGCATTTTAATTTTTATTTCTAGTTTTATTTACTTAAATAAAGACTTTTTTGTAAGTCTCAATTTTTTTGCTCCATATTGAACATATAAAAGGAAATTAATATTTAGGTGCGAAAAAAATAATAAAAAAGCAAAAGAAATCTATCGAATCATTTATGAAACTTGTTTGATTGCCGGAGGAAACAGAAGTTGAATAGTGCTTAGCAGAGACACTCCTCATTTCCTCAGGCTATCAAATTTTTTTCATTGCCTAAAACAATTTTGAATAGTAAGAATTATTCGAGTGATTTTTAGAGAAAAATTTCACTATTCATTTTATTTTATTTATTTTTGTTTTTTATTCAATCTAATATCCATTATTTATAAACTTTGAACGAGTTTTTTCAAACTCCGGAAACTTACAAATGAAAATTACTGTTAATTAATAAGAAATTAGAAAATTACGTAAAATTAGAATACTGACTTCACGGAGTAAAAATCGGAAGCTGTTATGCTATTTTAAACTAAAAAAAAAAAAAAAAAAAAAAAAAATAGTTGTAGATTTATAATAATTAATACAGTTTCACGAAATAGATTAATAAATTTTAACTAAATTAAAAATGTCAAGTTCATAATTTCTCTTTGTAAGAAAAATATGTTAGACCCGGTGTGTGTCGGGCGAAATTAAATATTGCTATTTATCTGTTTAGCAACAGTTAAAAGAGGACAAAATTTTTACCCTTTTTTAAGCAAAAACATGTAGATATAAGAAACTTCGCAAAAAGAAACTATAAAAATCTCTGATATAAGTATACATTTTTCACTTTATAGATGATCTCTTTTCCTTGATGAAGCGCAAACTTCTTCACTTTGTTAGCACATCGGCGCAATGTAAGTTGCGCATCCCACGCAAATAAGAAGAAAACTTAAAGAGAATAACCGCCAAGGGATGGGCGGTAACCCAAAGAAATAAGAAAGCCACGAGAACAATTAGTGGCGAACATCTAATTAATCAGGGCTGGCTCTGCCACTGAGAGTTGCCATTGTTTCTGGGCGGGCATTAGAACACCCGGTGAGAGCTTGCCTTTCCATGAGCCCCCCAACCCCTACCTTTCCGTGGGGGGAAGGGAAGATGGGGTGCGCCCTAATGTTGGCTCAAAACAGCGATTTTTTGGCGAGTTGTTTCTCACTCTTTGAAAAGGAGTCTTAACATGGCACCTATTGTGATCCAATATGCTTCACAGTGGCGCATACAGTGGGAAGCTATCACAACCCCACGGTGTCTGCCATTTTTGAAATGAAAAACGTCCTCTTAATGTTTTAATATTTACTATAATCGTGATGATGTATAGATTTCTATTGATTTTACGGTTGTTTTTTTTATTCTTTGGAAGATACATTAATAAATGTGTTATAATGTGTTAAATGTGTGACTATAGATCAGGGTTGTTAACCATGGGGAAGATACGGGAGTTCATGAACTCTCACCCTGTTACGAAACGTAGAAAATTTAAATGAAATAAAATTTGTGCGAGTGTTCATTGTTTAGTTTCTTGCATGTTTACATTTTTAATATATGGTGCTTAAATATGTGGTTGATTTTTCTTTAATTTTTTATTTTATTTATTTAGATTCTGTGTTAAAGGTATAAGTAAATTTATTCTTAAGTTTGAGAGCTCTTTCAAATCAGGAAGAATTTAGCAAAATGTTTGTCTCATGTAAATTTTTTTATCTACTACGAATTAGTTGATCATTGAATTTTTTTAATTATTTAAAGTATTTGAGGAAGCGAAACGTATATTATGTAATGTACTGGCAGGTCGGAACAAATGTGAGACTAGTCTGCTGCTTTTTTGCACTGACCAACAGTTTTTCGATATGGCAGACACAATTAGAAATGAAATTTAAAAAAAAAAATTAAAAAATTTTTCTGTTGGTTTTTGAAGCTATATA
Organism: Parasteatoda tepidariorum; assembly: GCF_982258835.1. Taxonomy (NCBI): domain Eukaryota; kingdom Metazoa; phylum Arthropoda; class Arachnida; order Araneae; family Theridiidae; genus Parasteatoda; species Parasteatoda tepidariorum. Next base: position 90,725,150 of record NC_141756.1, on the reverse strand, counting down.
ATTACAGTGGCTCTGGCAAAATAAACACAAATGAAGTGAAAGAACAACTCTTCCTTAAGTGGATAATTTAAGTGGATATTCATCATCATCATTGGCACAACAGCCCGGGATGGGGCTTGTACTTCTTCAGAACATTTCCTCATGGGAAGTGGATATAATTGTCTCATTTTACTCTTAAGAGTCTTGTCATTTCGATTTTTCTTTTCCTCTCTTTTAAAATTTTATTTTATTAGTGAGTGATGCAACTCGTATAAAGTAAAATTATAAGTATTACTGTAATAAGACTGATTTAAGTACTGCAGTACTTTGAATTTGATCAGGGTCCAGTTACTTAAAAAACATGTCATCAATTCGAGGTCTGATAAACTTCTAAGTTGAAAAATCGCGAATTTCATAAAACTTTTCTCCAAATAGAAAGTTACATCCAATTTTGTTGTAAATTATTAAAGAAAAATTGAAAAACAAAATTCTGAAATCGTAATTATAATTGTTTGGGAATTCAAATTTATTTTATTTCAATTGGTTATTGAATTAAAACTTAATTTTAAATAAATAAAAATTTCGTGACTTCAATGTTTACAGATGAGAAATTATTACACAATTTACTAAATATAATTAACAACTAATTATTTTAATTATGACTATAATATATGAATTAATCAAGAGTAATTAATACAAAATAATTCAAACTAAATGTTCATTAGTTTTAAAACTAGGAGTAGTAAGATTGAGGAATCATTAAATAATAAGTGGTTCCGTAATGCCCACATTTTGTAAAATTTCAGTTCTCTATAATCACTTTTATTACATTTTTTTTTCTTCAAAATTCCTTAATGTCCTTAAAATTCCTTAAAACGCCTTAAATGTGTTTCTATATATGAAAAAAAAGAAAGAAATTGTTGATTTTAGTTTCTTTGATATTTCTTTCTTTTTATGTTTTAGTTTACTAGGGTGTTCTATCTCCTTCTCAGTTCACTTGTCAACTCCCTCGAGTTTTTCGTCCTCACTATTGCTTCCTTAAACATCCCAATTTCTAATTTTCGTTGTATTAATACAGCTTTGGTTTCACTGATTACATTTTCGATTCTATAGAGAAAAAATTTGAATTTTAAAATTTTGTTGGGTTGTCCATATTTTCATGCACCTGACTTTAAAATTCTTATTTTAATTTTGGTATCTAAGAGAGCTCGTTTGCTGTTTGTTTCACAATGAAATTATTTCGAAATAGCGTAAAAAGTTGCAAACACAGTTTTACATAAAGTTTACACAAAATTTATTTTTAAAGTAGATATAAATTATCTACCATTTAATAACTGTAAATATTTCCATTATAAATTATAGCATAGCATAGTAATATCATTTGATTACTTAATAATAAATCAATAGCACTTTTGCTTTTTGGCTTTACTGTTTATAATTATTATAATCAAAAGTATAATAATAATAACAACAACATATTTTCAGCTTATAACAGTTGGAAAAATCTATAAATGTTACGAGAAAAAAAACCATTCCAGTTTATTTTAAGAGGAAAAGGGTCTTTATTCAACACCTATGTTGAAATGCCACTTTCCGCCAGAAAAGAAACGGAAAAATTTCTAAAAACATTTATTGATCTGTTTATCTTGCTTTGATAGGGATAAATAATTTTGAAAGGAATAAATAAATAAATGATATAATGGAATAAGAATCATAACATGAAAAAAAAGGTGGAAAGAGAAACAAATTGTTTTACAAACTGCTACTTATCCTTTCTGGGAGAGGTGCATAAAAATTGGCCATTTCAACATGGGCTGGTATAAAACACTTTTCATACTCCTTAAAAATTAAAGGTTCAATTTTAAAAAAAGAAGAATTAGATATATTTATCCATTCATGATATTACTCGTGGTAATTAGCATGTTAACTAAGATAATTAAAGGCAATTTTGTTTAAAAATCTATATTTATTCTTGATTTAAATATTTAATAGTTAAATAATAAATATTATCCTCTAGCTTTTATATTTTTTACGAAAAATTTCAAAAAGTGAATCATTAAACATTTCTTTTTAATTAAATGAGTATCGCATTCTCATTCTGTGATAAACCTTTTCTAATAAATTTAAATTAAAATTTCTCGGTACAAAATATGTTTCTCAATAAATAAATTTAAAAAAAAAATAGCATTCTGAAATTAATCATTATAGAAAATTCTTACAATCAATATCATAATATTAAATCGACAATAATATTTATTTGCTTAACATAGACATTAATATTTCTGCATAGTTAAATCTGAAAGTGTTAATCATTAAACATTCTTTTTTAATTAAATACATAATCTATTTTTGTTGCATTTTTCTTCCTTTTTTGCTTAAATTAATATTTCTAGATAGAAAAATATATTTCTCAATAAATAAAATAAAAAATTATTTCATCATTATGGTTAATTATTTTAGCAATGACAGTTCCTCTTTGTTCCCTTGAGTATGAATACATAATTCAACAGCAAGATCATTTATCATTAGATAATTAACGATGATTAATTTTATTATGCAGAGATTTTCAAAATGCGGGTACTTTTTTTCCGCCTACTTATTGCTTCTATGATAATTAACTTTCCAGTTTTTTACAAAATTTCTTTTTAATTAATTTTGTTTATATATTAAAGAGATTAATCAACTTACTATTTAAAGAGATTTAAAATATTGTTATATCTTTCTGACAATACTTTCAGCCAGATATCCTGTCGTAAATGGATAAAAAACAGATATTTATAGTAATTTATTTAAATATTTTACAAAACAACACCTTAATTTAATGGAATATTCCTCACAAAAAAGCGCTTGTGCAATCTTAAATTTGGTTGACGTTGTTGATGGAGTTTGTTGAAAAATTTTGTTGAATCTTCACGTAACAGCATTATTAACTTTAATGCTGCAACGCTCCAACTATAATGCTCCAACTTTATACAGCATTAACCAAGTTGAACCATATTTTTGAGCAAATTAATCTTTCTTTAATTGGATTTCACGATACTAAGGTGCAACTCAGACGAAAACACAATTCAAGTTAGCACTTAATTAAGTTGCAGCAAATTTACATATTAATATGGTGATGGAGTAATTTTACATCGAACTGTGGTTGAACTATACTGAATGAACCATAGTGAACTATACTGAATGAATGATACTCGAATTTCATAACAAAAGAGCATTTGCCATCTAATTCCTAAAAACGTATTCTTTCATTACAATACTTGAATTTAGAAAAATATTACAAAATTGAGAAAAATTTTTATAAGTTTTTATACGTTTCATGCAGGTAAAAAAAAATTGATACAAAATTTTATAATTTTTTTTAGCAAATTTAGTTTTTATCATCTTGCTATTATGAAGTTTCCAACTACTTCAGTCAAATTGTGGCATTTATATTTCGCCTCTGCAGACCTCATGAAGCTGAAAATTCCTTGGCGCTGAATCTTTCGCCAAATCATTTATAAAAGTCATTTTTAACCCTTTTTCTCAGCGAGTGGTAACACCAGGTGAGAACTGTAATTAGTAACTTGAAATACATCAAATTAAAATCGGAGAGAAAACTTTCTTAATTTTCTTAAACTTCATCTTAAGTACATTTCACTAATCGCTTTCAACATCAGCTTATGATAGATAACTTTCAATTGTAACGCTTTTACTAACATCTGGTGATAAGTCGATAGTTATACATATATGACTTAAATCATTTATCAATTATACATTTAAAAACTCTTTCAGAGCATTTTTTTCATTATAAATGTAATTTTAGTAATTAACAGATTAATTTTAAAATTTTAAATTCAATTAATAATTTAAAATGATCCTACTTATTTGAAACATTTTAAAATTATTTTTCCCAAAAAATAAATATCACTATGATTGCAAGAGATTAATTTAATCAAAACGTGCGTAATAATGAGATTGAGATTTAAAATAAAAAAAATTAACGTACTGGAAATACGTACGTCATCTTATATTTTTCGAAACATTCATTATATACATATTTCAAACTTCTTTTATTATCACTAATTTTTTTGTACATAAAAAACCATTTAAAATAATAAAATTAATGTAAAAAATAGGGGAGAAAACTCGCATTTATGCATCATTTGACGTTGTTTTTCCTTTTTTTAATTATTGCTACATATTTGAGATTTACTGCTTTTATCACATTAATATCATAAACAGAATTACAATTTTTTGTTTCGTTTTTAGCTGCTCATTACTTTTTTACTTGAAAAATACTAAAATATGAAATATTTTTACTTTTCTTTGAGAGTAGTCTATTGCAATTTTTTTCAGTGTAAAAGACGTGAGAGAATTAGCATTTTATAGTGAGATTTTGCTATTATTCAGAATCGAATATGTTCTATAAGCGTTACGCGGCAATATATTTTCTTAATAAAGCGAGTGAATAAATTGTGCAATAAGTGAATAGACGAGTCAGGGAAAATGAAAGAAAGCAAGAAATGAGACAACGAAATTTAGTTATTTAAATAACTAGAGGGCTCCGCCCCCTGCTCGCTGACGCTCGCCAACCCCCGGAGAATTGCTTCGCAATTCTTGCTTGGTTTGCTTCGCAAAACCAAGAATGCTTTGATTTCATATATTTCAATATTAAACTGAATAGTAACTGTTATCATCGAAAAGAATTAATTTTCTTAAATGCAGAATAAGCAGTGTGTCAATATCAATGTCACTTTTTTTCGTTGACTACAGTTCCTTCTATGTCCTATTTGTTCTTTAAATGAGCCAAAATTGTCAGAAATTAACATCAATGTGCAGATATAATCTTAATATGAAACTTGTTTAAAAAAAAATGATAATCACAATAATACAGACTTTGTCCCAAAGAAATGAATATATTTTTAACACATTTAATTCAATATATATATATATATATATATATATATATATATATATATATATATATATATATATATATATATATATATATATATATATATATATATATATATATATATATATATATATATATATATATATATATATATATATATATATATATATATATATATATATATATATATATATATATATATATATATATATATATATACATATATATATATATATATATATATATATATGCAAACACTATAATATTTTTCAATAAGCAATATTGTTAAGAACAGGGTAATTTTTAAAAAAATATTTTAATAATATTCAGCAAAATAACTATAAATGAAAACATTAATTTTGCGGAATTAAAATAAACAATGCACCAATAGCATTTTCTTTACGCTAAATACATTTATAAATTTGACATTATATACATATGTTATAATATTTCTCTATATACAATATTGTTAATGACAGGATCATCTTTAATAAATATTTTAATGTTCTCCTTCGTTGTGCATCTTGACAATGCCACATATAATTGACCATGAGAAAAAAATAGGCCGTTCAATATATAGCCCAACTTTATCGAACGTTTGGCCCTGGGCCTTATTAATTGTTAAGGCATAAGCTAATCTAACAGGAAATTGTCGTCGATAAAGCACAAATGGTAAGGAAGAATTACTTGATAATGTATTTAATTCTATTCTTGGAAGATTGACAATACTACCATTTTTATTACCAGTAGCAATTTGGCAAGTCAATACTCTTTTCCCTATTTTAAGAACAGTCAATCGAGTTCCATTGCAAAGGCCATCAACAATAGATATGTTCCTGATCAGCATTACAATGCATCCAACTTTTAATTTGAGCTGATGAGGTGGCAGTCCCGGGAGATTTATGGAGTTTAAATATTCAATAGAATACCTTAAAGTAGCTTCTTCTTCTCTCCCGTCTGATTTATCTACTCCATATAGTGTGGCCTTATCAATACTATAACTTATAACCTCTTCACCTGGCACACGTGATAAAATATTTTCATTAACTTTGTTAACTTCATCATTTTGCGGTGATAATATGATGTGATTAATGAAGTTAGTATTAAGACAATCGATTTTTTCAAAAAACCAAGAAATGATATCTTTACAATAAAGATCAGGAGTGCTTGCATCAAGATGTAAAAGTTCTCCATTGCCAATTGTCAACAACCAATTGGCAAATTCTTGGTTACCAGCTTTAACTCTCATATTAATTGTCAAATGGAGGATTTCAAAATATGGCCAAAGAAAAGAGTATTTTATAGTTTCATTAATAACCTGCATATGTGTAGCTTTTTTAACGACAGGTAACACTTGTCGAAAATCTCCACCTAAAATGATTATCTTACCACCAAATGGTATCTCATTAGCTAGAAGATCACGAAAAGTTCTATCGATCATTTCTATTGCTTTTCTGGGAATCATACTTGCTTCGTCCCATATAATAACGTCAACATTTTTTAAGCGAATCTTATCACATTTTTTTAAAATACAAATCCCATCGTCACTTAGATCAATAGAATGTAAGGTTCGCATAAGTCTAATTTTATTATAGCAGAGAATAGTTTAACTTTCATAAAAATAGGTGGCAACATTCAGAGATGTAAATAGAACGCTTCGCAAACGCATATATTTCGCTGTTATTATTTTTCATTAAATACTTTTATAAAATATCTCTTCGCTTATTTACTGTATTGCATATTAATTAAATTCCTTGTCATTCAACTTTATCTTATATGCCGGAACCAGATTAAACTTACGAATTAACGTTTTAGAAAACAAATAATCAGATTAATCAATATATCAATACGAAATAAGTTGAGATGTTGTAAAACTGAAGAATGAAATTCTAACTATTTTGTGATTGGTTGCATCTCTGAAAAAGAAAATTCAGACTTGTAAATCGCTTTTTTAAGCTTGCCGTTTTCAGACATGTGATTGGCTGTTGTGAACGGCGGTTATTCTTCATTATTAACTGCAAAATCGTGCTTTAAAACTAAAATAAATAAAAATTTAAAATTATGTAAAAGATTTGAATGCCCTAAATGTCTTCCCTGAAAGATTCTGAATGAATTGATTCCTTAATCTTAGATTTTCATCACGTAGTTAAAAAGTTTTTCAGGGGACAAAATTAACTACAAAAACTTTTTTTTAGAATAGAGAGATTAGCTTGTAAAAAATTAATGAATAAAAAAATATTTTAAAGATAAAATTTATTGTGAGGCCGACGATAACCATATTTTTTCGCACAGAACGATATACAAATTATTAGGCATTTTTATGCATATACAATTTATTATGCATATAATATAATAATTGTAAAATAGAAAAGCATCAAAAACATATTCGCCCGAACAGGGACTCGAACCCTGGACCGTTAGGTTAAAAGCCTAACGCTCTACCGACTGAGCTATCCGGGCTCGGTAGAAGGATAAAAACTAAAAAGGAACTCAAATGGTAAAAGTTTTTAGTATTTTTATTTTTCTAAAGGTTGGAATTTATTGGGTAACAAATCATTTCGTTTACTATTTTAAACTATCTATTTTTCAATAAATCTAAGTTATTAAACAATATAATACTTTTTCTGTTGTCATTCGACAACGCTATAGTTTTTAGAAAATATTGAAGATAAAGAGGTCGCTTTATTACGTTAGAACAAACAGTGCTTGATAATTACTTCGTACTTCTAGTTCTTACTTCTGTTGAACTGGTATAAATATAACTGATTACAACAACAAAATTTGATTTCATTAAAGAAAAGGGCAAAAAGTTCATTCTATTAACTATTTTTTTCTTAAGAATTGATTGCTGGGCAATAAAATGAATATCCGAACACTAAAACCTACTATACTCCAAGCTTTTTTTCTTGTTCTAATATTTTGAATTATTAGATTGATTGATTGAAAGCAGAACTCAATTCATTCTTATTCTCGTCATGTCAAAGAGAGCAGAGTGGCGCAGTGGAAGCGTGCTGGGCCCATAACCCAGAGGTCCGTGGATCGAAACCACGCTCTGCTAGAAATTATTTTTTTTCGTCAATTGAGGATATTATTTGTTTTCTTTTATTCCTTTCAAACTACAGACGAATAATTGATTCCTTTACTGTTTATTTTATGCATTTACTTCAATTTGGTTTTTGTACTAAAAATTTATATGGATCATTTTTTTCCTTCAAATTGGGAATATGATAAGTAAAATATTCTTATATATTTAGTTTTAAAATAATTTATTTGTAGCATAAAATATTCAGTTAAAGCTAAAAAATATAAATCCGTAATAAACTACAAAATATAGATAAATTAAATCCTTTTAATTTCATAATGAAAATAATGAGATAATGGGAAAATAATAATGAGAATGAGATAATGAGAAAATAATGCGAAAAATAACTTCAGATTCATGCAGTTCATATTTTTAATTTTTAAGTATGCATCTAAAAATTGAAGCTAAATAAAGTCAAATAAAATGCGAACACAAATTAAAACTAAATTATATACAGATTAAAATACAAATGAGAATATAGTGAGAGTCTTTTATTATTATACTATATCGAATATGTTCTATAAGCGTTATACGACAATATATTTTCTTAACATAGCGAGTGAATAAATAGTGTAATAAGTGAATAGACGAGAAAATGAAACAAAGCGTGAAATAAAACAACGAGATTTAGTTTTTTATATAATTAGCTTGTAAAAAATTAATTAAAAAAAATAATATTTAAAAGATTAAATTTGCTGTGAGGCCGACAATAACTAAATTTTTTTTTGCACAGAAAGATATACTATTTATCAGGCATATTTATGCAAATACAATTCCTTATGCATATAATATAATAATTGTAAAACGGAAAACCATCAAAAACATATACGCCCGAACAGGGACTCGAACCCTGGACCGTTAGGTTAAAAGCCTAACGCTCTACCGACTGAGCTATCCGGGCTCAGATGGTTAACGGAAATAATGAAAGAAGTTTGGACAAGAACTAGCAATACATTTTATCTTATTAAGTACATTAAAAAAGGAAAGGAGAATTTTTGTATTGTGTTATTATTAAAATTAGGTTTAAATGCAAAATTTTATCAATAATTAATTAATTGAAGCATAATTTAAACTTATTTCACAAAATTTATTTAAAAAAAATTTATTATTATTATTTTTTTTTTATGCTTTATAAATCAACTATTAAAATAGCTTTATTACAAAAATTTTATCTATGTTATACATTACGAACTGTTTATGATTATATTATGAAATTTTGTGTTTTTATTTATCTCACCTTATCTTTTACCATAACATGAATTTATACGTTTTTATAAAGACCTACTTTTATGAAACACATAAAATGAAAAAGAGCTACGATGCGAATTTCATAAAGGTGTTTTCAGAATCATATAATTTTTTTAAAAAAATATTCGAAATAAAATTATTCATAATATTATTCAAAATAAAAATTATTAAATAAAATTAATTGAAACTTTTCTGTTTGCTTTTTGAAACATTAACTATCAATATTCCGTAATATTTAATAATAAAAGACATTAATATTGAAAACCCTCTGCAATCACACGTTATCTAATAACGATTCAGTTATTTTACGATGTAGTTAGATATCCATGGAAAATTATATTCCGTCATTTATTAAAAATGATTATTTTATTTCATCCGGATTCAAAGTGGGGAAAAAAATTAAAAAATAATTATAAAATCCGATTGATAGTGATGAAAATAAATTGAAACTTTACTATTTGTTTTTTAAAACATTAACTTTAACTATCAATATTCTATAATATTTAATAGTAAAAGACTTTAATATCGAAAAGCCTCTACGATCACACGTTATCTAATAATGATCAGGTCATTTTACGATGTAGTTAGATATCCATGGAAAATTATATTCCGTCATTTACTAAAAATGATTATTTTATTTCATCCGGATTCAAAGTGGAAAAAGAAAATAAAAAAATAATTTCAAAATCCGATTGATAGTGATGAAAATAAATTGAAACTTTACTATTTGTTTTTAAAAACATTAACTTTAACTATCAATATTCTATAATATTTAATAGTAAAAGACTTTAATATCGAAAGGCCTCTATGATCACACGTTATCTAATAATGATTAGGTCATTTTACGATGTAGTTAGATATCCATGGAAAATTATATTCCGTCAGTTATTAAAAATGATTATTTTATTTCATCCGGATTCAAAGTGGAAAAGAAAATTAAAAAATAACTTCAAAATCCGATTGATAGTGATGAAAATAATCAAAATCTTTAATAACGTAAGGGTGTGTAGGTAAAAGAATAAAGAAGAAGGCAAATTAAATGAACTTCAGATACTTCAAATAAAAACTTATTATACGTAGGTGGAGTTACATATGTCTCTGGCTCAACCTCTGAAATTTTGAAAGAGTCATAGTTGGCAAAGGACAATGATAGATTAGGCTCAATAGTCTGTGCAATCTGTCTGTAAATAAGGTGGGGCCCAGAGCAATTGCAGAAAACCTGTATCATTTATAATACAGTATGTTATTGTATTTTACCACTCAGAGTTTGATAATTTCTGGGTGCGCTGCTTTCCTCATTAATAGATAGAAAATTGGTTCAATTTATTCGTTACTGATGAAGCTATGCATTGAGGAAATGAATATATAACAAAACATGCTCGAAATTTGATTGTAGTTTTGCTATACAGGGAGACATACATGCAGGCATGATTTCAGGGCATGATTTCATTTTTCAAAATCAGTAACTAAGTTTGCTAGTGCTAAAAAATACTATTTGCAAAATCAGGGTACATACAAGTATTTTTTAAAGCGGTATCGCAATACTTAATATGATTTAGAGAATTCAACATAATCATTTCTGTGTGACTTATTGCAATGAAACGATTACTGAATGGTAAATATTAAATATATACACTCGTACGAAAGTTTAAATACTCAAATGCGCGAATCCAAATACGATTACGTGTAATAATTTTGTATTTAAAATATCAATATTTCAATGACAGTGTGGAAGTTACCAGACTGGAAGAAAGATAACTGCAACAACTGCCAAGAAAACGATTAGAAAATGACGTGGATTTGCGATGGCATAGTCGCGAATTGAGCACGTCAAAAAGTGATTAATCAAATTCAAAATTCATCAAAAGTGATTGATCAAATTTAAAATTCCTGTGCCGCAATAAGTATTAAAAATAACATAATTTCAAAATTCACGTAAAAAAGACAGAAAAACGAAAAATAATTTCCGAGAATAGGTCCGAGCATTTGAAAAATTTTGAAGGAACTAACCTGCATTCGCGTTACATGAAGAGGAAATCCACGAAAACTCAACACAGCCAGCCTGAATTCAAGGGGACTCTTTAACTCTTGATCCGTCTACCGCTGATGATATTTTACGTCAGCAATGTGATCGTTGCGAGCCCCGCCATTTGTACTCAGGTATCGCTTCTTGTTAATTAAAAAAAAAATATTAAATAAATAAGTAAATAAAAAAATATACGAATAAAAAATAATTTAACACCAACCACGTTACACTCGAACTACCAATTTCTCGACTAACAGCCGAGCGAACTAGACGATAGCGCCACGGAGACGAGCTCTAAAAAATAACGTTTTGAATTAACGTTTTAAGAGAATTAATTGACGATTTACAGGTAGATAGGTACTTTATTTACGTCGTACTAGAGCTGCACAATGGGCTATTGGCGACGGTCTGGAAAACATCCCGGTGGATGATCCGAAGACGTGCCATCGCAATTTTAATCCTCTGCAGAGGAGATGGCTCCCTTGCCTTGGAAGCTCGACGAAGAGCACTTTACGGTAGAACAGTTTAACGGGGACCGATACTGCGCATCCTCGGTCCCTAGGCAGGCCGATCGAAGTGATCACTCATCCGCTTACTGACCACAATCAGTGATGCTTGACTTCTTCCGTCTTATCTTTCTTTACGGTGATCGTAAGGAAAAATAACTTCTTTATGATAAGTCCACTGCGGGACGACTGTTTTCAGAAAATATGCAATTAAGTGATTTAAAATAGATAAAAATAATATAATAAAATATTTTTTTTTTAAAATAATACGAGAATAATTTAAAAGATGATAGAAGAGCTGTATGTTTCGCTTATTGCAAAAGTATAACGATCCCGGGTGGGCTGGAACTATCAACCTTACCCACAAAAGCCAAACTGACTAGTCGATTGCGTCACAGAGGCAACGATTAGAAAAATGACGAGATGAGTTAACATAGTATGAAAATAGAACGTTTTCAAAAAATATGCAGAAAAAGAATAATTTAAAACAATAAAATTTAGGTTTTTAAGAAAATACGTACATGAATTTTAGGATTATCTTATATTTTATTTTATAACCGGGTGGACCCAATTTCGGGTTTACGACTACTGATGCTCAACTCCGTAGCCTTGTAATTTTGAACCCAATCCAGAAGACATCTCCTGGATCAATTATTGGGAGAAACTTGCCTTCGTGGAAGAATTTCTGATGAAATTAACCCGCATTTGCGTTGCATGAAGAGGAAAACCACGAAACCCTCTCACTGATAGCTTGACGAAAAGAGCACTCTATCTCATGATCCGTCTACCACTGAGGATATGTTCCGCTTGCACTGTACTCAGTGCGAGGCAGATGGGGAATTCGAATCAACTTGCCCACGCTGGGATTTGAACTCGGATCACCTTATTGAAAGGCGAAAGCTCTATCCCCTGAACCACCCCTCAGGTTTCCCTTATTGCAAAAAGACATCGCTTCCGGTTGGTCTTAAACAACCTATCAGTCAACAGTTAGCTTTTTGCTCCGTGGAGGTTTGCTTTGCACGATGATCAAGAGTATTTTTTATGAAACTCCATATGCTCCCTTTACTAAATTTCAGGTTTGTAAGGTATGAATTATTACATGTTGGATTGTAATATTTAAAATTTAAAAGGAAAAGAAACAAACACGCCAAACAATTCCTAGCATACCATTGTGGGGGTGGTAAGAAAAACGATACAAAATCTCTCCCCTCTTTTAACTTCTCAGGAGGGAGTCTGCATAAATTCCATCCATCACAAAACAAACTCGAGACATTGACAAATATCATACCACCCACTTTTTCAGTTTTTCTGCGCATCCCTCCTATATACTCAAATATGAAGGTCAGATTCGGTTCCGGGTATGTGGTTCATCTTTTTCATTTTATCATTTCTCGCCAACACCGGTACGAATGATATAAATGCATAACTAATTTGCCAAATAGGAATCTTTCGGACTGATAAATTAATCAATACTTTCTTTGACAATTACTTATGCAAATATCTATGATGAAATTCCAGTTTATGTCGGAAATATAAATATAAATATCGCTGTGTTAATTTGATAACTTAAGCGACATTTTGAATTTAAGAGCTCAAGCAATGTAATAATAAACCACATTTTAAACAGAAATAATTAAGATTACGTTTCTTAGAGTGGTATATACTAATAAACAATTTCCATGTCGTTCGTAAGATGTTTTATGTACTGTAGTGCTATCCCGAGTAAACTTGTAAATACATATCTAGAAACATTTTGTTATATAAGAGCTCGTTGCAAAATTGTTATCTTTTTTATAAAGTGTGGTTTATCAGTTTATTGCCTCAAGCTCGTCGATGCAATGCTCTAAGAAAAACTTTTACAATGCAAGAATCGCTTCTCGTGTTTTTACTTTATAATGATGTATTTAATCGCTTACATTGTGGTTGTACTACCGCTATAAATAATAAATACTAATTCACTAATATATAAAACATGTTAATTTGATTCTATCAAGAGGTACCTTTTCATAGATGAAGGTTGGCATCGTCGATAATTAAATCCCTACAACATTATCTTGTTTTCCAGTTTTAAATAAATTATTTTTCAACTATTTTCTTTTTAATTATAATCATTATAAAGCATATATCTTTCCAACAAAGGAACAAAAAAAATCGAAGAAGTGAGTCGTCATTCCTTTACAATTATGCAAAATTATTTAAAAGAATAAAATGTTCGCAACTAGTTCTTGAAAAAGAATACCGTTAATGTATTCCTATACAATATATTCCTCTATAATTTATTCTTATGCTGATTATTTCTGACAAAAACGTGACGTTTTAAAAATAAATTAATTAATAATAATAAAGTAAATAAATTTTCATTAAAAATTAATAAAATAATGTTCAATAATATAGCGTATTGCAATATTATGACTGAATAAGTGAGAGAAAAACCTTAAATTACTCAAGTGTTTTTTTTTATTTTTTTTTTTAATTTATTGTTGCTTTAGATTTTTGAGCGGATCTTGAATATTTATGCTTTGTTGATTGCAAATCTGCAATCGGTATCTCTCTCCAAGTTATAGTTTTTTTAATGACATTTTTAGTCTACTTTTTGTCAAAATGTACAAGTTTAAAAACGGTATATAAAACAGGAGGTTGCATAAATTTTGCAACAAACTTCCAGGGGAGCTAGGGCACATCATCGGGAATAAAATTGTATAGAAACTAGTGTCAAGAAATGTCGTCATACGCCACTAGGGGCACTTCACTATCATGAATTGTTTCTCCGTGTGCTTCTGAACAGGTCATAATAAGGAAGCTTTTTTAGCCACGTACGATGACGTTTACGAGCATGGGTTCCTGCAATTTTAATTCTGGTGATGTGCTCTAACTCCTCTATGAGTTTATCCGTACCATTTACGATACTCCTTGTTATATACTATAGAGATTTGAAATTTTTACTTTTTGACAAAAGCAAAAAAATAGACCAAAATTGTCCTTTTTATATATAAAAAAAAAGTCTGTAGCTTTAGTAGCAAAGCTAATTCCAGAATTGAAATCCGCAAACCCGAATCAGGAAAAATCAAGTATTTACATAATTTCAAGAAAATATTTGTTCCCCAGTATTCCAATCCAATCCAGTCGTCCAAAGCAGAAGGCGATGAACATAATAGCAAGAAAACCTGCCAAATGGTGGAATTTTATGATTTTCCAGTTCATCCTAACTTTTTATGTTTATGTATAGGTGCAATTTCTTTTTTCTTCTATCTGTCATATTTAATAAAATTATAGTATTCAAAATTTTTACACTTCGAATATTATTTGCTTACAAAAGCAATAAATTTATTTAAGGCTTCTTATCGGTATAAAAAAAAATAGAAAAACTGAGAGATATTGACAATTAACAAGAGACAATTATGGAGCTGAAGGAATATTAAATCGAAAAATATGTTTGAGTTTTGGCTCAAACAATCTATAAATATTTTTTAAAGGACATAATAGTTTGCTTGCGGTTGAGAATTTATATTTTCCTACTTAAGGGGTTGTTAATTAAGTTTTGAAATAAAATTATTTGAAAACTCGGCTTACGTTTCTGTTAATTGTAACGCTACGGAATTTATATTTATTTTAATAAGTTCTCTGTGTGGCTTTCATCATTCTAGTAATTAAAAATCTTATAAAAGGCAGAATAAATTATTTCTACAGACTTGAAATTTGAAGAATAATTTAATTTATTTAAACTGCATTTTATGTATATTCTTAAGAGTTTGAATTTAAACTTAAGTTCATTTTAAACTGAACTAGTAGTTTGTTTATTTTTAAAAATGGACTTGATTGAATTGATTTATTTATGTTAAAAAGTAACAGATTTAGTTTATTTCATTTATTAGCGAACACATCTATATGTTTTGCAATACCTTACGTTCAAAAGCCAATATTTTTATTTATTTATTATTATTTTTTTACCTAAATAATAATTGTATCAAATATTAAGTCGAAATTGTAACATAAATTATTCTTACTTTTAATTTTTAGACGAAATTTTATAAATTCAGAAGAAAGTACAATTTCGTCGATCACTATATGTAATTAAAAAATAATGTATGAAATATATTTTTTACAATTAATTATTAATGTATAAGTAATTATCATTTAATGCAAAAGTTAATTTTTTGAAATATCTAATTTCAAACTGAGTTCTTACAGTGGGAAATAAATAAATTTTTATATTAATTCATATTCAAAACAAATTTTCAAACAGATTTTGACTCTCTGTGTAGCCTTAAAATAATTACTGTTTTAAATAAAAATATTGCGAATAATAGCTTTGTTCAACTAGTCAAAAATAAGAGTATGAATCAATAAAATGTTCAAATTCTAATATTTAAAAATATAAATGACTTTTTTTCTGAATTATTTTTTCTTTTCAAAACTTGAATTAATAACAACTGTATATAAAAACGTACATGTATGATAACGTTAAAAAAAAGATTCGAGATGAAAGAATGAACTTTTATTTCTAAAAGAAAAATCTCGCCCCCGGGTGGGCTCGAACCACCAACCTTTCGGTTAACAGCCGAACGCGCTAGCCAATTGCGCCACGGAGGCCTACCTGACCTTCACGATTATTGTTTAGAAATAAAACGTCAATTGTACGTCAAAATGTTCATTATCAGGAAACTATTTGAGATAAACATTCTTTCTCCGTCATTTAAATAACGATTACTAAATGTTGATATAATTGTTGCGAATATTATTTCGTAGATTTTAAAGACAAATTCAAAGTATACAATTATTTTATAATTGTATTATCCTACAATTATTATCAAATTTAATTTTTATTTTAAAAGAAATGTCATTTTCTAATTAATTATTCTAGTTGGCTAACCTTGTGTTATTAAACCATAAGTCATAAAAAATTTGAGGTTACATAAAGAATAAACCACCGTTAAAGTTAATGTTTTATTATTATTTTTTTATTATTATTATAGTGCTAAATAATTACAATAAGTTAATAAGCAGAAAACAAGATATGAATGTATTCAAATTACTTTTCCAGTGTAATGTATTTAAAAATATGATGCAAAATACTTTAATATATTTTTATTTAATTCATAGCTCTCCTATAATTAGGAATTTTAAACAAATAAAAATGAATAAAATAAAAAGCGTTTTCATTAAACAAAGGAAGGCCATGAGGAAGGAAATTCAAATAATAACTATGAAAGCAGTAAAAAAATTTTAATACATTTTGGTTAAGATATCGCTGCATTTTAAATTTCATTTCATAAAATATAGATCTTTTCATTATAAATATTTTAAGGGTAATTACGCTGTTATTATTTTGTCTTTATTCTTTTATAAACTGATTAAAAACGAAGAACTTTTTCAGTAATATTTTAATTTATTTTAAAAGTTAATAAAAAACAATGAAAACGTGAATTTCAATTGATTTTGCAATAAGGTTTTCCTTCACAAGTAATGTATGAGCTGTATTTAATAATATTGTAGAAACTGAAAGTATATATAAGCATTGTTTAATTGTTAGTTTAACATTAAGAAGTAATTGCGAAGATATCGAGGGAAAAGGGCTTAGAAATCAGGGCATCATTTTTAAGACTAAAAAATATTCGAAGGAGCTGTATCTTTATATAATACAAATCTAAAGATGTAATTGTAAGCATTACATAAATAAATGTTATTCAATGTATATGTTACGATTTCAATAAAAAAATATCATTCATATTTATCATGAAAATTATATTAAAATTAATTTTCAAATTTTACGTAACTTAGAACCTTTGATATTATTGAGTTGTAAATTCTGTTTTTCCTCATTACAACCTAAGTTCGAGAAGAAAAAAATCAAAAAATATATACCATGAAGTAAAGATGTTTAGGCAAACTACCAAAATAAAGATATCAACAAAACCGTCATTTATTAATACTGTGATAGTTCTTTCTATTAGAAAAAGTTTAGAAAATTCTGAAGAAAAAAAATATACAAATTTATTATTACTCACCATCATGACTTATCAATGTTAACTTCACATAACTCCCATGAAAGAAATGCGTAGAATAATGTCATTTATTTCATTTAAAAATGTTTCAAATTTAAGAAAAAAATGTACTTTAAAACTATGATTTAAATTTTCTATCATATAACGCTTCAGTTTTTGTGAATAAACAAGTTATCTGATTCTTTATAACACATTCACTGAAGGGATATTCATATATAAAATCGTCTGCTATAAATATCATCAGGCAGCAACAAGTGAAACAAAGTTGACCGCGAAATGTTTTAAATATCGTCTGCATTTTTAAATTTTCCGGACGTCTATATGCTTAGTGCTTTCATACAAGAACATTTTGCTTAGTGTTTTTATTGAAAATCACATATTCTTATTTCTTTAAATAAACAAAAAAAAAATGTGTTTTAATAATCTATTTACTTATACGAAATTTATAAAATCTTCTGTCACAGTTAAAATTTTAAAACCATTAGAATGATAAATAAATGACGCATTTATTTATCATCTATGAAAATTAAAGAACGTTAGGAAATATTTTCAATATCGTCTGCTTTTTGAAAAGATTTAGTTTCTTCAGCTCAGTCTTGTTGGCGTTTAGTGTTTTGTGGCAGTTATACATTCTAATCATGAATTGAACGAAATCTTGAGAAGATGCCTTTTAACTATGATTTTTAAAGATTTTATAAGGACAAGATCACAAAATCAGGTAGAAAGAAACCAGTTATCAGGCTTAAATTTTTTTTTTCTTTTTCAAAACCTTTTTTTTAATTGTATTTAGATCCTTCAATAATTTCCATATGAAATTAATGCTCTTCTTCAATCCATTTCATTAAAAATTTCGATTTTTTTTAATTGTATTTAGATCTTTCAATAATTTCCATATGAAATTAATGCTCTTCTTCAATCCATTTCATTAAAAATTTCGATTTTCATTACGTGTTTAGTCTGTCTGTTTTATCTTGATTTAAACCAATAAATTCGCAACAAACAGTAAAAAAAAATTATGCCAATATCTTATTAATTAAATTTTTTTTATTATTAATAAGGAGTTAAGATTCATGACTTATTCTACTTCTAAAACAATCATATCACGGAAAATAAAACAAGAGTAAAAAGCGCCAGAAAAGATATGTATTATGCCTAAAAAAAAACTCAATAAATTAATTATTCACTTTTGATGTGAAGAATTTGATAATATATTTATAACTGTTTAATTGTTTAATGAGATATAAATTTAATGATCGTTTAATGAACATGGTATGACCTTATGATCGAAATAGTACGTGCATTTTCAGATCAGAAGCAAGTATTAGGGTAAGTATGAACAAGTAATAAAATTTATTATTAAAACTAGAGTTGATATTAAGAAGAGTAAATAATAATCAAATTGGAATTGATTTTGACCCAAAAATGACCTCTGAAATAAATAATCTTAACATTTTTTATTTTAATTAATGTTAAGGTCCAATAAGCATTAATTTATAATTAACAAGCGAACCTTAAAAAAAATTCAATAACAAGTGGATTTTAAATATAATTTTTTTCAGAAAAATATTTTTTTTTATTTAAGTCGAATTTGATTTTAATTTTATAAACTTTTGTAAATTAATATTAAATCTCAGCTGATATGCAATAATAGAGTTTCGCCGGAAATATTAATTTTAAAAATACAATAAAGAAAAGAAATTTTCCCAGCTAATTATAATTTTAAATTAAATTTTCATTTTTAAAAAGTGTTAATACATTAGTTTTTTTTTGTTTAAATTTTCCATTGTACAAGTATTAATTGAAATGAAAGTATTTATGAAAGAACGCAATTACAAGGAGATTTCATGCTTAAATAATAAAATATTAATATATACCCTTAGAAGTGATATCTGGTACTTTTTTTAAGATACCCTTTTTCCTAGTGCTTTTTTGGTGCTCTTTGTTCTGCCTACCAAAAAAAAAAAACATCTTCCTATTTGTTGGCATTATATAAAAAGTTTATTCATGCAGAATAATTCTGCTTGAAGATAGTCATATTTACAGGAAAGAAATTTAATATTTTTAGGAAATGAAATTTTATGAATTTCGAAATTCGTAGCTTCAAAGCTAATACAGAATAAAAAATTTGCTTCTGTTGAATGATTTCAGAAATTTTTCTATTATTTATAAAGAATGAAATTTACTGCGTTAAGTTTAGTCGTTAAATATTCATTGGAAAAATATCTGGCATCCGAGAGTTTAACTCTTTTTTATTTTTTCATTTTCTATATTTTTTTAATATGTTTAATTCTTACTATCATTTCAGTTGTTTAACTTTTTTTTATTTCTTATATGATTCAAGGTTGAACCAATATATCTAACTTCGCATTCTTGAAAATCAGCGGCAAACGCTATGTAAACAAAAATAATAATTTCAGTGCTTTGCAAAAATTATAATACTAAACAGCCTAACACATTCTTACCAAGTGGTTTACAACCTTTTTTGGCCATCACTCCCTTCTAGATGTTGATTTCCGTTTATCGCCCCTCTTTTCTTTTTGATCATGAGTGAGTCACCAATAAGCATCGATAATACTGAATCAAGCAAAAAATGACAATGCAGCTCATTTACGTCTTTTTTTCCCCGACAAAAAAGAACAGATATTTGAAAGAATATAATTAAAACAGGAGTAAATATTTATTTTTTTGACTGAAATCTGGAAAAATTTAAAACGTTGATAATTAAAATTTGAAAACTCGATTGTTCATCTTTATGACTGCCTTATACTTTCAATTAAAGCTTGAAAGTCATATTCGTTAGTGATCACCTTTCAAGCAAATATTCAACATATTTCTTTGTTCCGAAAGGAACTGGAAGACAGATCTCTGTTTAGCCCAAGGTAAGTGAAGACGTTCCTTATTTATTTATTTTTTTAACTCCTAATTTCGATCTTCACTTATAGTTATTCATATCGTAATGGTAATTCGAAATATCGATCGTTTCTTTCTCGTAATTTCGACTAGTAACGATCGGCTTCCAAGTTTTCAATTTCGATATTCGCTAGATTTTTATCAATGCTTTACAGTGGAGCATCGTTTATACGACGATCACTTATACGACGTTTACATTTATACGACGTTTTAGTGTGGTCCCAAATCATTCCCATTCATTTTAATGTAAAAATATATCGTTTATACGACGCACAGAATCGGTTATACGTCGGTTTTTAGATTTTGTTCACGTTTATTTAATTTTTTATTTTTTCTTGTGTATTTAAAAAAAGGGCGGAATTTGCCAACATGAATGATACAGAAAAGGGTGCTAACAAGAATGCTTAGATGACGACCGAAATTTTTACTAGATGACTGAAAAACTAGACAATGTTAGGAGGAGGCAAAAACGAAAAATTTTGCTATTCATCGACCAATATCCAGCGCACCCATCGATACTAATTATTTTGGAAAATGTAAAAGCTCTTTTTTTCCTGCAAATTGCACAAGTGCGCTTCAGCCATTAGATTTGACCGTGATTAGAAATCTAAAATTGCATAATAGAAAGCAGTAAGTTCATCTCGCTATTCAAAGCATTGTAGAGACTAATAGCAAGAAAATATAATTAAAGGTATCATACATTCAAATTGCTCACTGCAATTTTTCTTCTTTGGTTATTTGTTTGTTTTGCTTTGTCTAATTTAGAAATTTATGTAAATCAACACGTTAAACATTAAAATTAACTGAAAACAGAGTTAGTTTCAGTTTTAGAAGTAAAAATCGATTATACGACGTTATCGTTTATACGACGTTTTTCGGTGGTCCCTTCGGCGTCGTATAAACGATGCTCCACTTTATTTTCTTTTACATACTGAGGACATTTTATTTATTTTCTTTTACCCCATGAGAATTTATCGATTCTTTGAGCAGAGAAAGCGTACATTTGAGGGCAATCACCCCTAAGTTGGAAACAACAGTTCTGACCCAACGTTAGTCTAACTTATTCAATGTGCGTGTAAATAACAAATAATATACAATAAGTAAAAATTCAAATAACTTTATTACATTTGTACAAAATCATTCTTACAATATTTTACATACAATCTATCATACGATAGCTGCAAAAACTGCTTATCAGAAGTATTTACAATGGATGACACTAGTGATCAGCTGAGACAATTAACAGCACCTCATCTTTGGTTTTTTTCAAAATCATTCAAACAACTCTAGCAATGAATACATGTTACAAATTAACTGTGACTGTCTACGTATATCATTGGTAAAAACCTTCTTATTTAAGTCTAAATATATTCAGCAGATATGATTGCATTATGTTCTTATAGCTTCCACATGACGCACATTTACTTAAATGTACGCTTTGTTTCTTGATTAATGATTTAATAAATTAGATTTTGTAATTATTTTAAATATTAAAAGTCCTTGTTAAAATGTCGGGAAATTATTAAAAAAAATTTTAAAAAAAAAAACTGTACAACCGTTTGCTTTCGAGATATAGCTCTGTCAACCCTAGCAACTATACAATACTCTGAATATTAAAATTTTAAGAGTCAATGTTTAATAAATTAATGATAAATATTGATTTAATAGCTTATTGTTTAGTTTTCTTTATTTTTTTCTTTAAATGAAAGCAGCTACGAAATGTTTAAAATAAATAAACTCAATGTTTCATTTTCAGACTACAATATAATAGTAGTCTGAATATGAGACATTAAGTTTCTTTGTTTCAAAACTTTTCATAGATGCGTCCATTATTAATAAAATAAAATAAATAAAATCCACTGAAAGAAGCTCCCAATTCTTGGATTAAACTTTTATTTCAAAGTTCAATTAAAAACTCATATTTCTATGCCACCCAGGAAAAATCCTTTTAAAAAGCATAAAATCGACAGGTTTTGCTAGAATTTTGTGAAACATCCAATTAGCAGATTTGGTTTGGAACATTTGACAGGCAATTAGATTTGCAATATATTCGTTTTGTAATAAATACTCGTGTGGTTTACGCTCATAATTGGCGTGAAATTCCATGAAAGAACTTCGAATCCTGAAAATCGTGGGAAGGGATATCGAATACCCAGTATAGAAACCAAAACATGCTATTGTAAGATAAGGATGACCACAAAAAGGGGACAAATTGCTTGTAAACTCCAGATACTCCCCCGAAACAAATGTGTGTTCCGACCACCCATGAAGGTGAAGAGATGGGGGGGAAATTGCACATTTTTCCAGTGAAAAGACCAAAGCAATAAAATATCCCTTTTAAATGGTGAGAAAAGTGAAGAAGAAAAAAAATACATCAAAACCAAGCAATTTGTAAGGTTTTATCTGAAGAAAGGTCAGCCTTTTTAGCACCAATATGGTCAGTTTTCCCACGGGAATTTTAATAAGAAGCAGAGATAACAGGCAAGGTTGGAGAAAAAAGTCTCCAAAGATTTGAAAACAGGGTACTATAATTATTTTTTATTCTTCGGGTTACTTTGAATTTTAGAAATTTCAAAACTGATTTTAATTACAACACTGGGGAAGAGATTCAGAGATAAATATCGGAATCTAAATTTAGGTTTGCATTTTGATCTTAAAGATTGAAAAGGTAGATATCGAACTCTAGAAGAATGTCTTTTCCTAGGAAAATAATGCTTTGTTTTGTCCCGTTGTTTTTTAAGAAAAGCTTTTTTATCTTTTAATAATTCAATAAATTAAGTACTTTTTTTAAAAAATAAACTTTTGCACAAGGAATTTGAAGAAAATGCCGGTTGGACTTCATAGGCTCATAAGTTGCATAAATTTGCGACGATTAACTAGATGCCGAATCTCCTGATTTTTCGGAAACATTTTATTTTTATTTTTAAGACTAAAAAAAATATTTAAATGCTAATGTTTCCATATCCCCTTATTTTCAACCCTATTACCCTATTAACCCTATTTTTATACCGACGAGATTTTTAGGTCACAGTAATATTATTTCCATATTGCATTGAAACGGTACAGAATATC
The DNA here is from genome assembly GCF_982258835.1 of Parasteatoda tepidariorum. Classification (NCBI taxonomy): domain Eukaryota; kingdom Metazoa; phylum Arthropoda; class Arachnida; order Araneae; family Theridiidae; genus Parasteatoda; species Parasteatoda tepidariorum. The sequence goes on along the minus strand of NC_141756.1, from coordinate 90,701,428 downwards.
CCAGTGGAACTAGCCATGCTTCCTGAATTCTCAGCTTGCAAGAAAATTCTTAAACTCAATTTTGCAATTAAGTATTTAATTTTTTTTCTATTGATTCACTAACATTTTCAACTCGATATTAATTATTTAACTTTAATTAAACTTTTATAATGTGGTGTTGGGTCATAAATAAAACATTATAATGATTCATCGATAAAAAATTATAAAATAATAATGAATACATAAAAAATAAAAATAATAGTTTCCAAATGTAAAATATATATTATTTAATTAGACAAAAAAGTTTCACAGAACTTTGGTAATGTTTTAATAATTTGGTAAATAAATGGTCAGCAAAGTTGGTTTATAATGATTTTGTCCACACATGAATCATTTTTATAATATTCTTAAAAAATATTAAGTGTTTTCATCGTTAAAATAACTCCTGCTTTGAACTAATTACTATATTGCTACCACTACAAAGAATCTCATACAGTGTAAAAAATGGTAGTAAAAATGAAACATGGTATGCTTTTGATTTTGACAAAACTCCTTCATTTTTGTTTATTGAATGTGGAATGTATATTTACTATATTTTTTGACCACCTTTATCATTGGAGAGTTAGAAGACTAGAATTAAATATTTATTCGTCTTAAAAGTTTTGCAAAGTTTAATCAATGATTGATTAAATATTGAGATTAATGTCACAGAAATTGAAAGCGACTATAATGCGTCAAACATTATTAATGGAAGAAAATTTAACCTAATTATAAATCAAGATTAACAAAAATAAAAAAAATAAAGAGGATCTCTAGCAAGCTTTGGATCAGGACTATGGTAAAAAGTGTTATTTGATGCATGAATGTTAACATATTATCGTTTGTAATGATGTAAAGAATTTTAAGTTCTTAAAAAAAAATAATAATACTAATAATAAATGCGGTTCAGTGTTACATTTTCCCCACCTATACTAGGTAGAGATCTTTTTTTTTAATAAATAGTCATCCCACAGATTTGTATTGTTTTAAATATTTTTATTAATAAATATAATAGACGTGATTGATTGCTTCTTTGCTTCAAAACTCAGCTATTAAATAATATTAAGAAAAAGGGATAAAAAATAACGTTCCTGAAATGAGAGTAATTATTGCCAGGCAATGGGTAAACTGAACTAATAACTCAAATAGGTAGGCATTAACATTCTAAAAAGGGTATTAAAGCAATTTCTATGAAAAATTTGCTTAAAAAAAGTAAATCAAATTTTTAAAGAAATGTCAAAATTTCTTGTTAAAATCATAACAGCATTTTAATAGATTTAAGCTCTTACTGCACATAACTATGTGATTATAACTATCTTACCGATAGTTTATTTGCAGATGTAAAAAAAACAAACATTGTCAGGCATGTGTATTGATAGCTAAAAATTTGTATGCTCTTAATCAAAATAATTTCGGATTTTTTTAAAATAAATGGGGTTTTACTATCAGTATGGTGAAATTTCTACGTCTACCCTTCAATACGCCATGGATCAGATGTTGAAAGCATAAATACAACCTATTACAGTTGGTTATGTAAGATATGTTGCAACTGAATCATAAAGAAAAAAGTTTATATTGTATTGAATTTTAAAGCGTATAGGACTTTCAATACGAAAATTCGAATGATACTGAATTTTGTATGCAAGATGTCATAAAATTAATCTGATTTACAACATTTCTTAGAACGAATCACAGTTATAAGTTTTTAACATAATTGAGTCAAACGTGTAGTTTTTATAATCTATATCTATTTTTTTTCTTTCTGATTTTAAGAAATAATTAACACTTTGTTGAACAAAACACTTCAGTAAATAAATTAAATATATGTTCAAACTGATCAATACAATTTTTACAATTAAAGTTAAATTAAAATCTTTTAAATATCAAACAGCATTTTAAAAAAAATTTAAATTACTTTTTAAATTTATATATTTTTTTATGCACTCAGAATTATGAGCAAACCGAATATAACAGAAAGCCTAAGCTTGATTTATTCATATTTCTGAATACAACTCTATTATTAAAAATGTTATTTTTTCCCCTTTTTTTAGAAAACGTATTCAAATGATTAAATATACCTTTGAGATACCTGTATCTAGGAATAAAATATTTGTTTGGACTTTTTAATTTCTGCTCTGGTAAAAAGTCTATTCACATCGAAATAACGATAGGCGACATGAAATTGATAATGCGCAATGTTTCCGGTCAACAAAGTGATAAATGAAACCAGCTAAATTAATGTGTAACATCACGCTTGTACCATATAATACGTGTTCAATTCTACTGGCAGTACAACCATAGAAAATTTAGTTATTTAACTCTGCTTTATATATTTACTTATTATAGACATGATTGCATTTAAATTGGCATAACACTCCGAAATGGCTTCGCCGAGCTACGCCAAAGCCATCTCGTTTCCACCTTAAGAACACAAGAGCTCGATATGACCAGCTTTAATACTTAAGACTGCCTGCGTCTTAATATGCAAACTGCTTTTGCATACAATGGAATTTTTGACCATAAGAATACGCTTGCTCACCACTGTGTGGTGTTGAGACCCCGTCAGAAGACACTATGAAGAGGTAAATGACTGGTTGTGTTCAACACAGGATTCGGAACTGGAGCAACTGGAGAATGTTCATTGCTTGGAGGAGTTGGCATGGTGGATTGGCATACATACCACTCACTGAGGTTTGTCGTTGTAGTGCCACTGTCACTGTCATATCCAGATCCAGATGTGCTTCCATTTGGCGTCACTGGTGGCGGACTTTTCCCACTTCCACCATGTACTTTCATGTGTTTACGTAATGATGATGGATGCGTATAACTTTTATCACAACCTCGGATTTTGCAGTTGTAAGGCTTGTCGCTCGTGTGTACATGAGAGTGCTTTTTCCTGTCGGAACTGTTGGCGAATTTGCGATCACAGCCAGCGTATTCACATTTAAATGGTTTTTCACCTGCAACAGAAAAGGATAGATTAGTAACAAAATTTATGAAAGCATAAGCAAATAAATAATTTAAAAACTATAATATAATTACTACTTTGTTTTTCTGTTTCTAAATTCGATACATTATGAACCAGAGTCGTAGAACGTATTGCAAAACAGATGCATTTGATTCGATATAAAACTAATATCGATTTAAAATAACTCATGTACGTAGTAATTGTACAAATAAAAAATGTACCAAACATTCTTTATACCCTCCTCCAACAATCCTGAATCATAACTATTTTATGGATTATTATTAGAAGATGTTGTAAATATGTACTTAGATATATTTCAAAATTAAGAGAAATGTAATCATAAAAATTTTATTTCTTGATTGCCTTTATGTGTGATATTTGCTGATAACAATTTTTCCTGAATTGTAGAAATTTTATTTTCCGTACAATTATTATGTTTAGCAAAAAGCAAAGAAGCATTGCTGTAACAAGGCGTACATATACTGGTTCATGTATTTGTACCCAAATATTAATACAATATGGCTGCAACAGTTTAGAAATATTATAGATGTAAAGATGGCAAAGGAAACAGTGGAGAATAATTTTAAAATAAACATTTTTTTTTATTATTTACAAGTGAATGTAAGAATTCCAATAGATTAACAATACAATTCAAAAAGAAAACTTAGAATCAGCACAATTGCAGATATATCACGAAATATCTTAAATATGATAAAGTTCGTCTAAAGGTGCTGATGACACTTTTTTTTTAAGTCTTTTCAATTCCATCCAATAAAACTGAGAGAATTGATCATTGTCATGCCTCATACAAAGAATGGCCCACTTTAAGACAAGGTTCCCACCCACTCCATTGTCCGCTGGACCACGAACCCTTGTTCACCAAATCGAACACTTTGACACTTGGGTAGCTCTGAATAGAAACCTTTTATATCTTAAATTTACAGTTCTCCAAAAGCACCGTTTATCAAAAAATAGATGGGTGCTGAGGCTCCCAATTTGAAACCCCTACCATGAGCAGATCTTTCCCTACACCTGCATTCTTCAATCACCCACCACCATCTAATTGAAAGTGATTTTTACAGTCAAGAGTTACCCATCATTTCCAGTCATACCCATAGCGAATTCCTGCAAAGAATGGAATGTGTTGTTTTGTGTTTACCTTCAATACAGGTGCAAAGGAGGAGGGATACAAAACATAGAAGCCCCTCTTTTTTTTTCTTCTGTCTAAGGTTCAAGATATTTATTAGGGCTGTAACTGCTTGAAATATTAGCTGGGAAGAATTTATCGCAAGATCTCGGACTGTTAGAATGTCCACGATGTCTTAATACATTTTTAGAATGTCAATTAAAAGTTTTAGCTCAGAATATTTCCGTAATACAACTTTCATCTTGTCTTTTTGAATGTTTAAGCATTAAGTGCTTTCGAAATACTGCTTTCTTATCATGTATTAGAATTAGTTTTATTAAAATGCATCGTTATACCATGATTTATGCAATAACTTGTAAGAAAAGCTTTTAGACGATTAAAAAAAAAAAGTTCAGACCTAAAATGTTTCTAGTATAATGTTTTCATCTCCTCTTTTAAAATCAATGTTAAAATGCAGTGGTTTTAACAAAATCTGAGCAATAAATTGAGTGAAAAATTTACAGTGGCATTTCAGTTAATTAGAATCATCACAACGTCTTGTCTTAACACATTAAAGCAAAACAAAAAACTAAATAAAGGTTTTAAAATCCAGAAAACTGCTTTTATCTTAGTTTTTCATTACCGCAAAAACTCATCGATTGCAACCAATTCAATAAATTGTCGATCTATTAAACTTTTCTTGGTTAATTTTTAAATAAATTATAATTTTAAGAAACTTTTCTTAATGTCCTTACATTTTAGTATTCAGTTAAAAAAAAAAAAAGTAACGAAGAATAATTACATTTTCGAAAAATATACTTTCCATTTTTTTTCTAAATAACAGCTTTAAAATTTCAATTGAATATTCAGCATCAGAATTTATAAGATTTACACTAGGTATCTTCCAATACTTCAAAGTAGTTTTTAGAGTTTCGTTGAAGAACTTAGTAGTTTTTTAAAGTTAAGAGACCTAAAAATTACTTAGAAAAACAATAGTTTAAATTATTTAAACTGGAAGTACAAAGAAGAGAAGAGTTTTTTCAAGGTATTAAATTGCACTAAAAATTTACATAAATGCTATTCACCTAAGGAAGAAAAAAATATTTAGATGTACAACTCCCGTTTATAACCAGACATAAAACATCGCAAAGATTATTTTAAAGATTTTATATCAGTAGATTTTTTCAACGTCCTCAGCAGTTCCTACCCATCAGCTTCAAAGAAACTCTGCGTGATTGACGTCTTCAAAAAAAATTATCTCTTTCTTCGAAGAAACTCTATTCATTGTCAAAAGGTGGAAGAGTTTCATTTTTCCTGCATCTCTAAGAATGAACACATTAAAAAAAAATTATTGAGGCATAATCCTTCAGACATAATGCAGCTGACTTCTGGGAGTAACATTTGGTTTTACATTTTTCGCAGAACGGCAATCCCGTGAACGAGTTTCCTTGAATATCATATATATAAATTTATATTTTTACACTAGAATGGCGTAGAGCAACGGTTCCTAACTTTTTTCAGTCTCTGAACGCAAAACGAGCAAACTTATTTTGGTGGAACCCTGACTTTTAAATGATAACGGAAAAAAAAAAAATTCCGAAATATTTAATATGAATGAAATTTTTTCATTACTTCATCAATAACTTTTAACATTTGGTTTTATATTAGACAGTTTAATTCGCAAGTTTACAAAGGCTCCGTTTTTTTTTTTTTTTTTTTTTTTTTTTTTTTTTTTTTTTTGCAGTTTGAATTGAAATTGAATAAAATAGGCTGAATTATAATTTTTGAAAAAAAAAATGTTTTAAGTTCTGAGAAAGATTTTAAGAGCTAAATAATTATTTTTTCTTGAATTTTGTTAATTTATTTTGAATTTCAAAGTTCGATGAGAAATATTGATGCAATAATTTATAGAGGCATATTGTTTAGCAATTTATTCAATGCATTGTTATTAGGAAAAGAAATGTTTTTTAAAATTTCCCATTTCAATTTCATTGCAATTTTACGTAAATAATTTTCGAAAAAAATACCTTAATATTAAATAAGTGATGTATTATTGGTTGGATACAAACCTATTACAGGTTTCAAAAACTGGATTTTAAAAAAATATTCTAACTCGCGGAACCCCTGTGACTTTTCCATAAAACCCTAAGGTTCCGCAGAACACTATTTGGGAACCACTGGAGTAGAGTCTCTACTTGGCATTTACATAATTAGTAATAGGATTTTCTTATTAACTATCTAAAAGTGCTTATAATCAGTTGCCCCCATTTTTTTTTCTTTTTTAAAGCTATGGAACCCTAAGAGATCGACCCCCTTTTAGAAGAACCCCAACTTGTAATCATTGAATATTTTAGCTAAGAAAGCCATTGTCGTGCTTCAACATGATTAATGAATCTAGAACAGTGATTCCTGAAAGGTGTTGCGAGGAACCCTGGGGTTCCGTGAAAAAGTCACAGGGTGATTCAGGATTTTTTTTTTTTTTTTTTTTTGATCAGTAATGATGTTTGAAACCTATAATAAGTTTGTATCTAAACAAGGATTGCTTATTTATTTCATATTTAATAAAAGTTATTTTATAAAAGCTATTTTTATGAAATTAAGTAAAATACAAATAGAAAAGAAAAAGCCAATTTTAAAAAACAGAATTTCTCCATCAGCTATCTATCCTCCCTTAACCATTCTCTCAGTTTATAACAGTTATTTTTTAAAAATCATTATTCACATTTTATTTTATTCAGTTCGATTAATTCCTATGCCTACACGACACTCCCTTCGAAACTGAGCCTTTCGATCAATCCTGTTACTAACTGGAATGATGTTCCTGTTTAGTTTCAATTATAAGTTTTTGCATACCTGTATTTTGCATATTGCAAACATGCCCTAAATCTCGTTCCTTTCACAGAACATTAAGGTTCCGCGGAACACTTTTTTGAAACCGCTGCTTTATATAACTGCTTATAATGGATTAGTATGACTTAATGAATACATTAAAATTAATTGATATTATTGGTATTCAAATTAAATGTCGACACAACACATGTCCCGCACATAAATGGAAATTGATAAAATATGAAAATTGATAGGAGAAAATAATATTTACGTTTATATAATGTTTGAATTCTGAAAAACTGAAAGAAAAAAGGAATACGCACGTCAACCTCATAAGTTTTTAAAAGATAAATAGATATATTATAAATATTTTAGCTTTAGACTCCTCATACCCGAGCTTGATATATTTGCAGAAAATTTGATTTTTACTTAAAATAATTATTTAAAAAATGTAAATTAAAATTAAGTTACACATAAAAGTTAATTTTTTTTTAAATTTTTATTTAGTAACTTTAATTTATTTTTTATTATTAATTCATATGACATGACAAAATAAATTTCTGGATCTTTTTTTTTTTTTTGATAGCTAAGCATACTGTCATTGTGTACTTCTATACGCTGAGGTCAAGAAACAAAAAGGTGTAAGACTCAAATCGAGGCTATAAAACTATCGGAGAAGTGCACTTGAATCAATTTTTTTTTCCACTTTTGTTAATATTTTTCATTTAATTATAAATCCATATAAAAAGAATATGTTCAAAGCACATGGTATTTGCGCAAATAATTACACTGTAGTTGTATCTCAAAAGGCTTATATTTTTAGGTAAAAAATATGTTTTAGAAATGAATCTCGCTTTCTTGGATTTTACGCTATATATTTGATTTATGTTTGCTTGATATTTTTTGTACTTAAAAAACCTTTGGTATTATTGGTATTATTTATGGTATTATTGGTATTATTTATGGTATTACTGGACAGCATAATATTTTTTTTTCTAAAAAAAAGGTAGAAAATCTATTTTACAAAGGTAGAAATCTATCTAAGGTAGTCATCTTGTTAAATTAGGAGAAATATCAATTGACAGTTATTAAAATTTCCATGAATTTTTCCTTACAACTTTAAAGGAATAATATGATGGGATTCGTTATTTTGAGTAAGTAATTTAAAACTACGCATTTCTCTGTGTTTAGATTTTTTTTTAAAATCTACTTTTTTAAAATCTTACAGTTTAAACTGATAAATGACACTAAAATATTCTTCTAATGTTAATTGCGTAAAAACAAAGATGCTTAGCCAAAATTTAAAAACGGGCAACTGTATACTGTTTACTACCCATCAAAAATTGTTGATTGCAGAATTGTACTGGCATAATTTTGTTAGGAAAAATTAATGGAAAATTTAAAATCCCTAGGATTTTATATATCAAATTGCGATTAGGTAGCGGCCTTATATTTTACGAAAGTTACTGCCAAATAGAGTAAATATCCATCATCAGTTTGTTTGTTAAAAATGAAATAAAAAAGCATATTTACAATACTCTCATCTCTTCGACAGTCGATAGTCAAAGAAAGGGTTTAAGCATTAATTATTCCAAATTCACTCAAACTAATAGAATTATTAATATCACAAATTATGCTCTAAAATCAATCCTAGAAGCCCAAGACAACATCAGTCTTATCAATATTGATTAACTTAAAACATAAACACGTGTATTAACGTAAACAATGATTTAATCCCGGAAGGCAAATCTCGTTCCTTTTGCATAAATAAACAAAGCTAGAGCATCATCTCTAGGTTCAGGACACTTAACCTTTTACTCATGGGAGCCCTTCAAAATGTCAACCGGTGTGTCACCAATTGTTGTTCTTTCATATTCTCCAGTTGAACAGAAAATGGCCAAAAAGGAGACATGCCAAAACAGATATCCGAGTTTCGCCGGTTGCCTGCGCCCACAATTTCACTGTGGCTGTCAAAATAAATGTAGAAATGAAGATGGAGTTGTGAGAAGGATTAGTCTAGTATTTCCTTCCCAGTGCAAAGTGACTTCCGCGACTTAAGCCTTGTTCTCACTTCTCCTTATTTGCGCGAAGCGTCATAAAGGATGTCTTTATTGAGTTCATCAACATTAAGAAACCTTAAAAAAAATCAACTCCATCAAATTGTGCCGAGTATTTAAATAAAGAGGAGAATATAAAACTTTTTTTTACGATTTTAATAATTATTTTTGGGAGTTGTGCCGCACCAAACCAGGAAAAGTTTTGAAGTGAACAACTGTAAGGGTGTGTGATAATCTGTATATCCTTCTACAATTCAGAAAGTTACTCTTATTATAGATAACTCTTCAAGTTTACAACGTCGAGTCATTTACACATTTATTGACCCAATGTGTCACTAGTTTAGCCAAAATTTTACTAAATTTTTTTAATCCGTTTAATTTAGCTTTAATTTCTTGTATTTTTATTTGTATTTGTATAATTATTTGTACTGATAGCTATTTTCATTTCCCCCCGTCTTCTTTAAGATTTTAAAGTTAGATTATTTCAAGTTTTAGGAACCCTGCTCCAGTTTTAAAGTAATTTGTTATAGTACAATGAACAAAAAAGTGCAATATTATAAAATATATTTACCGGTTAGCACAAATTTAGATCTGTACTCTTTTATAACTTTTAGTTCTATACTCTTTTAAAATTATTTAAAAAATAAAGTTACCAAGATTTTAAAGTTTTTTATTTTTTATCATCAGTTTTAAAGGAGAGTAGCAATCCTGTACTAGTTTCAAATGGTTTAAAGCAGACGTTCTCTAACTTCCAGAATCGATGACCCCATCTAAACACTTATTGGAACTTAATAAGCCCTCTTAATTTTTTTTTTACCATAAAAAGAACTCACTCCTTTTTCAGAATTTTAACGGAATTTTTTGAACTTCTGAACCCTCCTGGTTAAAATAATACCTAAAGGTACATAAAATACGTCACTTTTTCATTCATTTACAATTTCAAGAAATTATCGATTGCTTTTACTAATTCATGTTTCGATGATAAAGGCTTCATTCAAGCGCGAAAAGTTTATTTCCGAGTATTCCTGGCAGCAGAACTGTTTACTATCATTGGTATTTCGAGGAAATCAAGGTCAATAATAAGACAAGTTGGTTCATCAAAAACTTGCCGATCGCGAGAACTTGTCAAAACACTTTTTTTCTGCTTCCAAATACAAGTAACAGACGGGCTAGTAAGTCTTTTTGATCGACGGCTTCTAACAAAGCTCTTCACTGTGGCATGGCTTTAATTAGACAACAGAGGAAGGTGAAATGACACTCCTTGTTTGTAGAGTGTTTAATTATCGGTGTTGTATTCTACTTGAATTCTATTCTTCCAGAACAGAGATTAGATTTTAGAGCGGTGGGAAACGCAGTGATTACCTGTCAATTGGATGATTCTCTATTCGATTAGTGCTTTTAATCAAAGAACTAAAAGGATTTTTTAATTAATCTGGATCAAGTGAGCATAAGCACAAACAATGATTTTATGAATAACGGTACCATTTGGCTACAGGCATGAAAATGTTCAAATGACAAGCAACAAAGCAATTTGTTATCGCGTTGACGCAGCTTAAAGAATTGGTTTTGTTCGTTGACTTATAAAAGCCCGTCCTCAAGCTAGTTTCTCAGTCTTTGTTCTATGAATAGAACTCTTTAATTGAAATAGAAATGGACTTTAATGTTTTGCGTTTACTTCAAAATAAGGAATATTTCAGACCAAGCATGAAATTTGTGAAATAAACGGAAAAATTCAACAACAGGCATGACAAGCGTCAGGTAAATGACAATTCATTAATTTAACAAAGAATTGATGTTGTTCATCAACTTAAAAAGCCTGGCGGCAAGCTGGTTTCTCAGTTTTTGTTCCATTAATAGAACTCTTTATTTGAAATAGAAATGAACTTTTTTTTTAGAGTTTGGATTTTACGACAAAATAAGGAATATTTCAGACAAAGCATGACATTTGTAAAACAAATGAAAAAAAATTGTGCATCAGCTACGACAAGCATCAGGTAAATAACAATATAGTTAATGTGGAGGTTAAAAACATAAATAAATAAAAAAAATTGTTTTCAAATTTTATTTCGACTTAATGGAAATAAAATTCCAAGCAATGTAATGGCCAAGGATGTGGTATTCAATTATTTCCAACTGTACGAATTGTAAATTAAAAATTATTAAATAAAGCGGCAAATATTATATTTGTTGGTAATTCGTCAAAGGACTCCAGTTCATGAACTCAAAAATATTGAATGACTCTTCTGTTGGGCTAATTGAAAAATAGCCTTATTTTTCTAGACATTTTAAAAAGGCACCTGGGTAACCACATAAACATTCAATCTATGCAAGAAATGATAAATAAACTTTACTTACAGAATGGACAAAAGAAAGACTAAATGTTTTAGACGTATATTGATGGGAAAATAGCTTTGAAAATTCTTTGTATTTGACTATTCCCGTACACAATAAAAGTCTTAATTTCTGATGCCACATGCAAAAAAAACTTTGAGAAACTTGTCAAATTCAATCATCCCGGAAGAGAGACTGGCAAAGGGGAAGAAAAAAAATTGTCTATTGTCTTCTACTTTAACACCTGCCCGACGCGTCAATCGCTGTGTCATATTAAAAGACTGATGAGCGTCTATTTTTGCAATCTCACTATAAATTTGTTATTATCACGATGACGGGCTGAAAGTATTGGAGTTGTGTTGTTCGATGCTTCTTCTCCAATATGCCGATTTATTTTTTGACCTGGATTTTAAGTGATGCGTTGAAGTCGAACATGCGTCGATCGAGATTTAGGTAGTCTTCGAACGGGTCGCTCAACTGAACAAATTGTTAGGTTAAAAAGGTCTTTTAATTTTCTTAAAAGCTGGTTTAAAAATAGATTTCGATCTATGATTTATGCTTTTAATCAAAATAAGATTTGACTGTTGTGGCGTGTGGGTTGTTGTATTTCATTCGCACCCATTCATGGAGACTGATTAAAAATGATTGCTCAGTTTAAACTCGTGATTATAAACCACATAAAAAAAGTATTCTTTTTGACATGCATTAAGTCAGATTATAAACGAGTTCACTAACTTTTGGAACGATGAATAAATTTTGATTTTAAACAGATTATAGTTTTTTGCTTATTACCTTGATTATTTAATATTATTTTTCAATCGAAGTTTTGTTTTTTTCTGATTCAATCATACTATGTTTTGCATTAAGAATTTTCTTAAAAAGTGCAGTTTCTGTATGAAACTATTTAGTTGACTTTATAGTATTTTTTTTCTAAAAATAAAATAAAATAACCCATTGTTTTTGAATAAAAAAATAATGTAATATTACTATGTAAATTTGGTGCTACTTACATCAGTGACTTTGCAGTCATTTTTAAAAATAACCAACTCCTATATTTCAAGTTAGACTTTATCCTTATATGTTCCGGGATTTGCCCCTTTGTCCAGTGCAGTGATAACAGCAAGGTTATTTTTAGGAAAATATATTTAACGATTTTAGTGAACAAAAAATATAGAAAATATTAGAAATTCTTTTGAGTTGAGATTTAAGTTTAACAAATATGTTTGGCATTTCTATAAATATAAAATTGTCGCTGATAATTTTACCATTAAAATGATTAATTACAATTTTTTCATTAAAATGATTAATTACAATTTTTTCATTAAAATAATTAATATTAATAAATTACTATTAATTGTAATTCATTACGGTGACTCTTTTAAGAAACTGCACTTTGACTTTTCTTCTAATTTACGCAAAACAGAGCATGTTTTTTAATCCAATTTCCCAAGAAATATTGTTCTCAAATTCTTTTAAATGTTAAAAAAATAAATATTTATTTTTTTATTTTTTTGTAATTTTACTTAACCCATTTATGTTTTGAAATAAAAATATAATTCCGTGATAATCAAAGAAATACATTCGAATAGAGCTTATAACTGTAAGCTAGAAAAAGAAATTTATATTGTAATTTTAGCAGAGCCGCTTTCTCAAAAAAATTTCTTTTTCACCTTAAAATATTGTTTTTTCTGCTTTTTTTCCCCAACAAGATTAAACACTGCCATTCACAAGTTAATTTTTAAAGTGATTTTTTAACGTTTTCTTCTGATTTTTCAACGTTTTCTTTTTCTTCGAATTTTTTTTAAGGAATTTTCATTTTATATATTTCAACATTAAAACAACAGCTTTAAAATTAGTTGCTTCAAAGATTGTTTTAAACATCCCTTATTTTATATTAAACAAACATAACAAGCATTTAAAAGGGGCAAAAATAGCACAAGTAATTAAAATGGAATAAATAAATGAACTAACATCCAAATCTTGTTAACTAAACGCTCTTTAAGAATATTGGCAGGAAATAAGAACTTAAACAAACAAAAATGTTAAAGGGTCTTTGTGTAGAAATTTCGTCTTCTGTAATTATCCCATCAAGTAGGTTAAGGATGTGCAAGTAAACATTCAGTTCCTCGGTGTAGTTCAGTAATTCGGCTAATTTTTCCAACTTCTTCTTTTCCGTGTAAAATGCTGGAACTAAATGGCAGTAATTTTTTTCTTCTTTCCTTTTTTTAAAGAATATTTTCGGTTTTCTTATTATTTCGGTTCAGATTTTGAACGTGGAGTTAAGAGGTTAAGAAAAAGCATGCTGAAGTCCTGCTTGTGATAAGAAAATTGATGGCAAAGAAAAGGATTCGGATTTAAATTCTGAGGCGGAAGTTGAAGGAAACGTTTCCTTATTTTTTGAGAAAATGCAAATTTGCTTTGTTTAAATAAACTCAAAAGCGACAATTATTTTTTAAATAAATTTTAAATTAGCAACATATTTAACTCGTATCAGTTTTACCAATTTTAATACTATTATTCAAATACTTCAAATCTGTTGACTAGGAAGTTTAACTAAGTATAACGATTTTAAAATTAACAAATATGTATATAATTTTTTAAAAACCGTTTGCATGCTGAAATTTTAATGTCACGAACTGAGAATGAACTTATGTGCGTTTGAACGAGTGCGTTCCGAGTTGACAACAAAAGCCCATAAAACAGATTTCTCAAACTGCGCCTGTTTAGTTACTTCGTAGTATATGTATGTGAAAGTGCGGGATGGTAAATGTAAGTGCTGAATCCCAACATTAAAGCCACAGTAATTCTAATTTCCAATAACAAAATTTCATGAAGCATTAAGGTTTTTGCTTTTACGATAATTTTAATATGAAAAATCAGAGTCATAAATCATTAGGGCAGCAGCATTATAATTTGCTCAAAAAAAAAAGAAAAAAAAAAAGACAATATCAATCTGAATTTATCAAGTACGAAGAGCTTAAATAATTTTTTGGTACTTTTTTTCTGTTTTTATGGAAAATAAGCAGATAGCTAGTCCCACACCTTTAGTTCTAAAGTAATATTTGAACAGATGGTCTCTTTTTAAAACTGGTAACTACTCTTAAATTTTAAACAGGAAAACTATTGAACATAGTAAACTATAACACAACGATTAAAATTCAAATTTCCTCGACATGCAACAGTAATTTTTCTGTTAAGCTTCACACCATAATTTTCCAGTTTTAAAAAGAAAATAAGGTACATTTCGGGACAATCAAATCATTTGTTTCTTCTCTTTCACTGTTGATTGAAAAACTATATTAAAAAAAGTGGACACTAACAACGAGTTTGACCATGTATTATGCTTATATATTCTTAAATTAACCACTTACATAAGGATACATTCAGGACTCATTGCCACTGATATATACATCATCGATTTCAAGAACATTAAACCTCGAATATTTTTTTAATTTCAATTCTAATAACATTATAAACAGAATATCTTGTTTTTAAAGTAGCAGAAAATAATTAGAAGGAGTTTGAAAACGCTCTCTGAGGTTATACAAACTTTACACAGCTGCCAACCTTAGGAATAAAAAATTAGGAACACTATATGCGACAAAATAATACGCAAAAATTACGAGAGTAAGACAAAAATTTAACTAATAAATAATAACATTAATAGACATATATTTAAATACCGTATGTAAATTAGTAAAACAAAACTAGAAACACTATTTTTTGTGGGAAATTAATAATATTAATATTTTATAATTAGGAATACCGGTATAATAGTTAAAAAAAAACAATCATTACCTATTAATATATAATTATTATTCTCAAAATTATAAGACACAGGTAAATAATAATCTACATCACAAACAAATATTTCTGACGCAAGTGTTAAAATACTACAATGAATTTTTTAAAAATGCTAATAGTTGTTAAAGATTCATCTTAGCGAAATGATCAGCAACAGCTATTGGAATAGTATTTTCTAATAAAAAGCTACTAAAAATTACTTCAGCACAATAAATAAAGGAAGCGCAGTTGCGGCGATCAGAATAAGGGATTGGTCTAAAAGCAAATGTACTGCAATTTTATGAAAATTCAGATTTTTTATAAAAATATCAGATTTTCAGATTTGATTTAAAAATTATGAACAAATCCAAAAAATTCGGAACAGTTAGCAGCTATGACTTTACTATTCGCGCGGAAATGTCTCGTCAAAAACCCATTCCATTAACTTTTTCATCTACCCACCCAAAAATCTGAATCCAAAATTATTCTAAACAAAGCCTTTAATACCCTACTTCCCTCTTTCTTTTTAGATTTCTTAGGGCAGCTCGTGACGTTTTTCGTCACAACCAACATTTATTCTATGGGAATTCAACAGGATTTGAATGGTTTATGCAGCGTTAGCGACAAAAGCAAGTGATCCATTTTTGCATTAAATATATTTTAATAGATAATCACATTATTTGTTACTCTGTTGATTAAAAATAACAGTATTAAAAAGAGGCAGACACCAACAACGAGTTTAATCATGTATTGTATATTTATATATTTTTTAACAAGCTGGAGATACAAAAACATACTTTCAATACTCATCGTCACTAATATACAACAGTATCTCTTGTTCTGGTAAAATAGTAAATAGTTTGAAGACGTAACTTGAGACTGAAAAAGCGGTTATGTAAACTTTACCATTCATCCGCAAATGTAAACGTCGTGAATATTAAATAATTAATCATGTATTGTATATTATGTATGTCATGTCATGTATTGTATAATCATATTTAATCATGTATTGTATATTTACATATTTTTTAACAAGCCGCAGATACAAAAACATACTTTCAATTCTCATCGTCACTAATATACAACAGTATCTCTTGTTCTGGTAAAATAGTAAATAGTTTGAAGACGTAACTTGAGACTGAAAAAGCGGTTATGTAAACTTTACCATTTATCCGCAAATGTAAACGTCGTGAATATTAAATGTCGTTCAAAGACCCATTTCATAAACCTCTCATCTCCCCACCCAAAACATGAATCCAAAACGTTTGCAAACACTGCCTTCAATATCCTATTTTCCCCTTTTTTCAGACTACTTTGGGCAGATCGAATGTTGTAGAGGCCGTGACGTATCCAGTCTCAGCCAGCAGTTATTCTAAGGCCATTTAACAGGGCCGGAGAGATTTATGCGACCTTATAATGGGCGACAAGAGCTTAGTAGGGTGGAGGGTAAAAACTATATAATATAAAATGTCCCCCCAGCCCCCTTTAGCTTATAATAATACAAACCAATGCGGCCTTTGGTACAGAGGTTGGAAAAAGCTATGGATTTTTATTTTATTTTTTATTTTTCTTCCATTCTTTACCCGATGAAGGGACCACGCTATTTTCCACGCGTACCCGACTGTCATAACAATGCGAAGAGATTTGCTCGTGTTCGGGTTATAGAGTAGGGGAGGCACAGGTAAAATAAAAAATAAAAAAAAGTAATAAAAACGCCTATAATAATAAAAATGAAACAGAAAGATTTAAAATCCAGACAGACTGCCAAGGGTTGCCACATTTGAAAATTGTTCGCTGAGTAGGTATATTACCTGCCACATTTGATGATTATTTGAGAGGGTGGCGTAAAAATTGTTTCAACGGAGAGCGTTGGGGAAGCATACATTAGAATCTAATGTAATGAAATCAATTTGTTACAGTGAGCTTTTCTGAAGCTTATCTGAAAGTTTGCGGATGTTGGGGACATGCTTTGCTTGCGATCGACTATGTATACATAGTTCTTTGTTCAGGCTTCCTCTTCCCAAGTAATATAAATAAAAAAATTTCAGCACTTAAATTCTTTTATTATAGAAATTAAATTAGAAACTATAGATTTTTATTAGAAACTCCTTTAATAAATAATTTAAAAAAAAACTCAGTATAAGAAATATAAGGGAAAAAACCGTTTTTTATAAACAATTGCGTATATGCACCTTATGAAGGAGTAAAGGGATTATGCCAAACCATGTGATTTAAATCAGATTTAATTGAATACCTATAAGCGACGTCACGTGCGTGGTTTCGAACATGATTGCTTCTGCTTTTCAAGTATAATGAATTCAGTTTTTTGAGCATTTAAATTTTTTTTTGAAAATTAAATAATAAGCTATGTTTTTTTAAAAGAAACCCTCTTAATAATAATAAAAACATCTTATAAGAAACATTAGGGAAAAAAACCGTCCATTATAAACAATTGGGTATTTGCACCTCGTAAAGAAGTAAAGTGATTTTGCCAAACCATGTGATTTAATTCAGATTTAATTGGATACCCATAACCGACATCACACGTGCGTGTCGAGCCTGATTGTTTTTTAATTAACAAAAAGATTTACCTACGATAACGCTAAATGCGGGTTGGTATCCATTTTAAAAATAGTTTTTAGAAAGTTTTCAATAATTTAAGTAAAGGAAGACGGATATATAGTCACAAATAAACATAAAACCACAAATTATTTACTTCTTCACTTTTTAAAAAAAATATTAGATGTTACAGAATATACACTAAGTTATTCTATAGAATTCTCCAACGGTAAAGCATTATTTAACCAATTCTTACTCTTCTTTTCGTGTATCCTGGTGGTTTGATAGTCAAATTAAATATATTTTAACTCTCTAACATACTTAAACATAATAAAACGTCAAATGATATTACTATTCAGAATTTTTTAATACCGTGTATTTACACATGAAGGGCTTTGGGGGAAATAAGTACGGCATTATTAGTGCAAAACAATATCATTATCATTGGGACAATATAATTATGAGTATAGTTATTTTACATCAGTAATGTTCATCAGTTGGCCAGTAATCGGTATAACTATTCTCCAGTATTCTTTTCCGATAGAAGCTCAAAAATTTTTTGCATTTTCTACTTGATAACAACTCAATACCCAAAAAATTATAATTTCTTAAGCGGAAAATACGTTCGTTATCACCATCAACGCTTTTATGAACAATTCATAACTGTGGAATACTGCTCCAAGTCTCTTTTACAATAAAGAAACAACAAGAATTTAGAAAAAGTTAAAATTATTATACAGAACGGTATTTTCAATATTTCTGACCAAAAATCTAATTAAAATTAAAAAAAATTTATTTAAATTTCAAAAAAAAAAAAAAAATATTGCAGCATGCTTTTAGAACATTTTGTTTAATTGTAGAATAATTGAACGAAAAAAAAAAAAGCTTCAAAGAAACTATTTTCTTAAAAACTTTTTTCTAATTCACATTTTGTATCCTACATTCGTTTAAAATTCAGTTGACGGGAAGAATAATCACAGAAACATGGATTCACCAACACATCATTTTGTTATTAAATTGCTTTTTCGACAGATCTAATCCAGAACTCTGAAATCATTTAAACGAACTAATCATTCTGTAAATCAAATACACTTGTTAGACAAACTCATCTTCAAATCAACTTCCTACGCGTCGCATTTTTTACATTCATCGATACATAAACAAAGTTATCGCCAAGGGGAGAATTACTACAAAATGTTACACTTCTGCAGGCGAGAGCACTGCTTGTGCATTCATAGCCATAACCGCGTCTGTGTTCAATTCTTCTTCGGCTTGTCCCTCCACCTCTCCCCGCTCAACTGAAGTGAGCGACAGCTAACTTCTTTGGAGGGAGCAACCGACCGATTAAAGCCTTGAACCTTTTCAAGTTGGACTTATAATCGTCTAAGAAATGTTTTGGACGTAAGTTCATAAATTTAAAAAGTAAGAACATCGATGAAAATTTTGAATTAAAATCATTTAAAAATTATTTTAATTTTACAGTAATCCTTTTTTTATTAAAAATATTTTCCATAATTTGTTCATTATTTTTTATTAGCTTAGGTCAAAACAAGAGAAAAATATTATATTTAGCATTCTAATTCATGGTTATGATACATTAGTAATAATCACCGGGGCTTTTTTCTGTGACACCGGTGATTATTTTAGAAAAAGACACCAGCCTGAATCACCCATGTCTTTTTTCTGCGTTTTAGGTAAAATTTTCCATACACGAGTTACTTCCAAATAATAATTTTTCAAATATGCAGTTTTTTAAATCTAAGAGAAACAGTTATTCATCATTGAAATTTCTATAATTTTCAAATTTGATAGATTTTTGAATATGAATGGTAAAAAAAAATTTTTTTTTTTCAAACTACTTTTTTTTTCTTTTTCAGAATTTAATATTTTAGTACAAATCAAAATTTTGCTTCGTAAAAGAAATATTGAAAAAACACAAATAAAAATTTTAATCTAAAATCCAGGATGTGGCAAAGGTAGAGGCTTCTTAATATGTTTTATTATAATGCTATCATTTAATCTGTTTAAATGTTCATACCTTTTATGCCCTTTAAGATTTAACCATTATATCAAGCTTTGCATTCTTGAATAATCTGTCGCAGACACTATGTTGAAAATAAAATTTCAGTGCATTGCATAAATTATCGTACTAAAAACCGTACTTATTCTAATCTAACAATCTAAAATCCATGATCTCGCTCTTAAATCATTCCATCTTTAAAGTAATCGTATTTCTTTAATTTAAACCTTGAAATTATTTTAATGATCTCTCTAAGATTATGTTTAATTAGGACTCTAATATATATATATTATTTGTGATAATTTTAAAACACATTCGCGTAACATAGCGATTTTGGTAAATAAAAAAATATTTTTCTCATTTTTTTATTATTTACTATTCTCACGCTAAATTAAAGGATGTGAATTGAAATAAAATCATGCTTCAAAAGTAATGAGCATGCCCCGAAGGGTGTAATTAGGATTGGCGGAGTTTAAACCTTCTTTTATGTAAAAATAAATTCTTTAGCATTGATACATGACATCGTTTTCTGCTTGAAAAGGTAAATTGAAAATGTAGGAAAAAAAGTTGCACGTTTTGTTAATAAAAATAGCATTTGAACAAAATGAAAAAGGCATCTCTAATATTTCTGTCAGAATGCTTTGTAGCGAATACAAAGAGCAATTTTGTGATTATTTAAAGCAATTGTCTTTTGTTTTAAAATATATCCAGTAAGGTAATAAATACTTTATAACACTTACGCAACCTAAATTTATAAAGTTTATAAATTTTTAATACCTTTCAGAATTTATTTTCAGTTTTAGTCATAAATTTAAATAGCATAGTTCAAAACAGTTTTTATAACCGAATTTATTTGAATTCAGTTAATTTGAAAACGTTTCAGTTATTTGTTTTTAATTTTGGTCATAAATTCAAGTAGCATCATTGTCATGGACTATCCAACTTTATGATTCAAAAATAGTGTAACAATAAATTTTTTTAAGAGTTATAAGAACATTTCACTGTCTACAATAGAACTTAGTGTATATATTTGAGCAAGAAATTAACTTTCTAATCTAAAAATATCATCTGTATTTTTTAAGGAACATTTTTAAAGCCCCCCAAAAACAAATAATTTGATGTGCAATAAAAATTTAATATTCTTAAAATCTAAACCACATAGTTTTAAAATCTAATTAAAAAAGAAATTAAATGGGAATTGTTACAAGAATAAATTTGCAAATATATATATCTTTAAATTAAGATATAATTGTACATCGAAACGCAATTTTAAATAGTATCACGGTTTAAGCGAAATTTAAATTCGTTGAATAAAAATATAATACAAATCAAATGAAGTCGAAGTTTTGCATCTTTGAAAATGGAGACTGAGTTCATGAGTACGCATTTGGAAGCGTATTTCACTCATACTCTGAGAAAAAAAAGTATGCTTGAAATTACCAGAAAATGGTAAAAGTTACCGCTTTTCTAACTCCAGAGGAAAATTCGGTAATTTTTACCGTTCCGCTTTCGTAATGGCTTTGGAAAGTCTATCCATAAAATATGATTTTATAATACGTGATCAAATTTGGTAAATGTGGTCAATTTATCATGAGCTGCGGTTCCCAAATGGTGCTCCGCGGAGCCCTAGCGTTCCTGAAAAGATTTTCGGGGTTTCGTGACTTTTTATGACCAGTGATGAGTTTTAAAGCCACTGAGTTCTTTATGCAACCTATAATTCTTAATTTATTTTATTTCTCGGTTGCCTTTATAAAATTATTTCAATTAAACCGCCAATGAAATAGAAATGGCATTTTTTTAAACGAAAATATAGTATTTCTAATAACAATGAATTTAACAAATTATGAAACGAACAAACATTTATGAAATATTGCATTAGTATTTCCCATTGCGCTTTTCAAATCAAAATAAAATAAATCTTTTATATAAAGAAACATTTTTCCCTAGTAAGCATTTTCAAAAGCAGTTTTTATCTGGAATCGGGTTTATTTTATTCATTTTCAGCTTATGTATATACATCAAAACAAAGTCATTACTAGACTAGACGTAAAAAAAGGACTCCAAATTTCACTGACGGAAATAAAACCTAGTTTAAAATTAATAAAGATAAAGCGATGAAAAATCTAAATTCCTCTACTTAAAAATTTTAAAAAAAAAGTTTTTTTTTATAGGGCATAGCAATCACAATTATCTAAATTAACTTTATTTACAAAGTCGGGGTTCCGCCAAAAGAAGTTTGATTATTTAGGGTTCCGCAGCCGAAAGAAATTGGGAACCGCTGACTTAGATCATGGCATAAAAACAATTTTCGGTTAAATTTATATTGATTTGGTTAAATTTATATTTCAGTTTTGTATTTTTCTGAATATGTAGTAATAAGAACTATAATTTTGAAAACCAAAATTTTTGGCAAACCGTTACCATGCGAACGGAAAAAATACAAATTGAATATCTAAATAAGTACCGTATATTTTGATTTTTACTACCAGAATTACGTTTTTTTTTTCTTCTTTTTAACGGAAATGTCCTTACCATACAGTAAGGAACATTTACTAGAATTTTTTCTCCGCGTAGTAAATGAGGTTCACTTCTTAAAGAAAGATGACTATTTTTTCTAAAATCGGTAGTTTGCGGCCTTCACATGAAATGCTTTCACCATGTATGTAAAATTATAGAAACGATAGAATGAAAAAAATTCAGTATAATAATTATTCAGTATAAATATTAATTCAAATTAATAAGTATTTTTTATTAGAAACACTAGTCTAATGAAACTGTCCATAGTGTAAAAAAATGAAAATAACGTGAAATATTTTTGGTCAAATATAAATTTTTGTTTACTTTACGTAGTTAATATGTTTATTATAATATAATCATAGTAATTTACGAATATTTATCTCTTTTTCACACCTCAATCTCAAACTAAAAAAAATTATTTGATAAGTGAAACTACTCTCAATTTTTTTTTTTTTATTATTATTTTTTTCGGATAACACTGAGGGGAGGAGTTAAATTAAGATTATGTAACTGCACAAAACACATTTTTTATATTTAATATCACTTTCGAATGACAGAACCCTTTTTTTTTATCTACTTATCTCAATTCTAATAACGAAAAATCCCTCTCCATAACTTAATACAACATCTGTTGAAGAGCTAATAGCCCGCAGAATGCTGTCAGGCCTGTCATACTTGAGAACTCATTGCAATAAGGATAAGGCTCGGGGAGATTTGAAGAGTTCCGGTTTTTAGACACCCCCCTGACCCTGTAACGGTCTTCATAAAGTGCGTTTCTTTAGTTCCCCTCATCCAATGTATGTACATTTAGAGTAAATAAATAATAAATCGCAGTTAATATTTGCTTTAGCATCCCATGAAACAATAGTTTAATCTAGAGTTGTTTATTTATTTAAAAGAGCATTTAAAAGTTAAAATTTTTAAATAAAAAAATTTAAATATTTATGATGTTATAGATATTTACGAGTACGAACTTTATTCACTTAAAAATACATTAATAGGAAATAATAGTCGACATGTTTCAAGCGGACAAAAACAGGTGCCCATTTTCAAGTCTTGCCAGACGTGAATGAGAAGAAACAAAAATGATTTGAAATACAAAACGTAACGTTAACTATGAAAAGTAGGAACATAAAGGTGAAAAACGAAACCAGAAAAACCATTGTAGCCAAGAGAGAAAAACGAAATTAACGTATTTTTTTAAACATTTTCAATAAAATTCCCTTAGAAAAATTTTTTTGTGTGAAACAAAAAAATTTTTGTTCTTCCTATTTTTTTTTTTTTTTTTTTTTTTTTTTTTGCTCAACCGAAAATTGCTCTGGTTGAATTTAACCAAATAAAATTAAACCGAGTTTCATTATTTTAAAAATGAATCTTAAATTGTTTCGATAAAAATATTGAGAAAAATTTTTAAATGTTTTATTTGAAAATCCTTTTTCAAAAGAAAACATAAGATATTTTATCTTTGAAACGAAAGAAAACTTTCACTACTTTTCAATTTCTTTTCACTACTTTTTCCAAAACCTGAAAAGTGTCAGAAAAATTCTTAATCATTAAAATCCGTCTAGCTATATTACGGTAAAAATTGCGGTAAATCCTGATTTGTGTCCTGTAACATGTTCCGGTAAGAAAGGATTTTACGGTGAAAAGTACCGGCATCCAGATTGCCGGTACTTTACGGTTAATAAGTTATTTAGGAAAAGACAGCCCACTATTTTACTAAATACACAAAGAGTGTTACTTTAGATAAGATCTTCATTAAATTATTATTATTTAAGGAGATATAAGGGGGGGCCGGATGCTAGTGATCATGTCACAAGTAATAACACACATCGCAAATCACTAGTCAAAACACAATATCATTAACCAGGATGTGTTTCTATTACCCTCAACATCTGCTACTACTTAAACCGATTAGTCACGTTTTTGATAGTCTTTAATCGCTGGCCATCACAGGAAGTATCTCTATTCCGTCAAGCACTCCTGTATTGGAATTTTGACAACCGTAATCTCTTCATAAGTTTAAGCTTATGAATAGTTTATGTGTAGTTTTGAATTTTTCACTTAAGTCTTTCTTGCATGGATTTAATTCAATTTAAAAATAAGAAGACTAATGAAGTGTACAAGATAATCGTATATTGAGCCGGTGCATTGCAATTACAATCAAAAATAAGTAGATACAATTTGATACAATTTGGTTGATTGATACAATTCGGTAAATGTGGTAAAATTTGGTAATTTTGTCATGATACCTTAGAGCGTGGCATAAGACCAATTATTTGGTTAAATTTACTTGCTAATTTTCTACTAAATGTGTGGTACTAAGAACTATATTGTTGTAAACTATAAGTTCCAGTAAAGCGTAACGACATGAACGGAAAAATTACTAAACGAATGATTTAAATATCGTATATTTTTGCTTTATCAACCAGAATTATGTTTGTTTGTTTTAAAAGTAATGTCATTACCTTCCGGTATGGTAAATTTACTAGATTTTTTTTCTCCCTTCACGAACTGTAGAAATGAGGCAGTTAAAGTATTATGTAATCATATTTCTGGCACTTTGGGACGAACCCTTAGTCAGCAAAAATTACAAACAAGATCCTACGCTTACGTAAGAAAGTCGCAATCCTCCCATTGTTTTAGTTTTAACTTAAACTGTAGTGCTCTAATTTATAAATTTTAGAAAAAGATGTAACTTGCGTAAAACAGAATTTATGTGTAAGTTTATTATTTAAAATTTTGAAACTCCTTGAAGAAAAAATTTTCTACCTTTTTCTTTCCCCAAATGTAAATTTCATTATTTCAAATAAAAATTTTTTCCAATTTACTTTTCATATCTTTTATGTTGTGTTTTTAATAGAAAGAAATAATGTCAATCATGTCATGGAAAAATCACACATACTTTCGATTTAAAGAAGACATTCATAAAACAAACAAAAACTATATGTATGAGTTTTGATTTTTATTACTAGAATTTCGTCCAGTCCCCAAAAGGCGCGTTTTGGACAAGAAATCACTAAAAGAAATTTTTATTATTAATACTTTTTTTCTTCTTTTTTTTATAAAGTATTTTCCAGATTAAACGTAACGACTGTATACATACATACATACATATATATATATATATATATATATATATATATATATATATATATATATATATATATATATATATATATATATATATATATATATATATATATATATATATATATATATATATATATATATATATATATATATATATATATATATATATATAATTAATATACATGCATAATTAATGTATGCATAAAACATCTGTTCTCACCCCCCCCCCAAAAAAAAAATCAACCCCAACCTATTCTAAAGTGATCCACCAAAATCAAGCGTCGCAATTTAATAACAAAATCCAGCTTTATTTGCTGTTATAAAACAGTAGGATACATGTGATAAAATAACATACATGTTAAAATATTGATTTCCGGCCATCCAACACCGCAGGATACATATCCAAAAACATCTAGGAACTTTACCTAAAACACATATCTTTGACATCTATTGGCAAAATAAGCGATTCAAACAACAGGCAATAAAGTGCCCATTAATTCTCAGTTTAATCTCATGCAAAAGACCAACTCAAGCGGCTTGTTACGCGAGAGCGCAAAGATACGAATTCTACATCGAGTTGTCCACCCAAGGACAACTGGTTACAACCTAGTGATAATAAAAAATAAAATTACTTTCTTAACGACTCGAATAAAAACACTCGTTTTATATACTTCGTTACGAGCTAAGGAATAAAAAAAGAGACTTTAAAGGTGTGGCAAAACTATTCTATGGGAAGAGAATTTCTGATCCGTCAGTAACATTGAAACACCTGCTTTTACGTGTGGACATCTTCCTAAGCTTGACATTTCTCCTTTATATTTTAGTAAAGTAAATTACTTAGTGATTGTTAGTCGTTAAAATTTTTGGATAAGTGTTTCGAAATATTTGGAATATTTTGTCCATAATGCTTCCTCTTTACACAAAAAATAGGAAGATAAAAAAAGAAGAAACATGAAGAAATACCCAGCTTTTTCATGTATACAGTTCTAAATCTATTTCGAATATAAAGTTTTTAGAGAGTACAAAAAATAAATCGATATAAAAATATTGTAAGATCTACTAGTGTTTCGAAGTATTTATTATTTTTTTTCTTTGCATTATTTCTCCTTAAAACTAAAAAAAGGAAAAAAAGAAAAAGAAAAAAAAGAAAGAAGTTAAAGAAAAGAAGAAAAAACATGAAAAAATACCCTGCTTTTTTTATGTGTTTTTATGAGAATTCTTATTTTATACAATACCAAATCTGTTTCAGACTCGGAGCTTTTAGAGAATTCTAAAATAAAAATATTGCAAAACCAAGTAAGGTTTCAAAGTAATTGGTTGTTTCCCTCCATATTGCTTCCTCTTAATACCAAAAAATAAGGAAAAATTAAAAAAGAAAAAAGCATTAAAATGTCCTTTTTTAGGTATGGAATGCAAAATCTTTTTCGAACGCAGTTTTTTGAGTACAAATATAAAAAGAATGTGAGTGAAACGTAAATAACTGAGTTGAGATATCAGTCTGCATTTAAATAAGCAAAACCCAAATAACAATATGTTTTAATATTTTTTTTATGAAGGAATCGAACCCCAAATATTCAAACACAGTAATTACATGATTTATACTGAAACTATCTTATTTTGAAAAATACAACTTAAATTATTTTAAAAGCTGTTTTAGAAGTGAGTAAATAAATATGTCTTTCCTATTGTTGGTTGTCTTTTCGTGATTCATTATTTATAGCTCTAAAATAATATTATTAATAGAAATAAAGTTGTGGAGGTAAAAGCTAGCGTTATACTTGGCAATGGGAATAATATTCGAAATGCCTCTTTGAAAAATTATCACTCAAGAAATAAAGTTACATGTTATTATTTAGAATTATGATTTTAGGGCATTATTACAAACTTCTCCATTGCAATCAATGACATCAGAAACCCCTTTCTGTGACGTCATGACCTACAGGGATCTTCTTATCAAACATCCATTGAAGTAGCTAGTCTTGCTTTTGTATTTTTGACATTATTCTTATCAATATTATCTGTTATCATATTCGTCATGAAAATAACAAAGCAGTCATATAAATTTCTTCAGACAGAACTAAAAAGGAATCCCATAGATTCTTTCACAAAAACAATAATCTTGAATAGTTTGCTGATTATAAGTGCAACACAAAACGATGACTAGCATGATTAAAGAGGAAGTGGTATACTATCGGAAGATAGAATCAATAAGTGGAATTGATAGATGCGATTGATTTAGCGAATTTCGTTGGCATGATTGAATCTATCTCCAATATCAAGTATGCTTCGATTAATTCTATTTACACGAATTTAATTGCTTCACTACTAGTGTCAAAAGTGCAGAAAAAATAACTAAATAATTTAAAATCACTTTCGATTTTCTTAGTTTTTCATATTAAATCTGCTAAAGCTTTTCGACATTTACACATTGATTGAAAGACTAAGACTAATCGAGTCACAATAAAAAAGTGAACAACTCCAAGAAAAGGTTTGTTCCCTCTATAGCAACTAATGCATTTCGATTAATAAGAGGGAACAAATAATAGTGGCTGAAATGTATTATTGTAATAGCATAACTATAATAAGAGTAATGATGGCACCTGAAAGTTTATTTATCTACGACTTTCAATTTACACAAAAAAATGTTTTTGATATTTTTTATTATCGTAAACTTCTAAATAGAAATAAAAACTAAACTGTAAGTTTAACTTTTTTATCTGATAAGAAAAATATCATATACTGCATTACGCTATTTGAAATATAAATTTAATTATTTAATTTTTGAGATTACAAAAAAATTTGAGATAGAATCAATGACTGGAATCAATAGACATAATTAAACCCGATTCAGTTATTAAATATCATTCGCTCGATCGAATCTATCTAAAGTATTAGATTCTGCATAAATGCAAACATTGAACCAATCATGTTTCCAGAACTGCAGAAAAAATTAACAATTATTTAAAATCTCTATCTATAAAATCTATTTCTTTTTAATGATTTTCGCTTTAATGTTTAATGGATTCCGGCAATCATTGTGTTGGATTTTCAATTTAAAAATATTCTTGTAATTAGAATAAAAACATCAACAAAGGAAAAGTTATAGTTTGTACTACGCAGGCTAAAGTAAAATACTAAGTGCAGAAAGTACAAAAATTAACATACTATAGTTTCAGTTCTATAAACAAGAACCTTTCTCTGTGGCTAAACGTTTAAAAAACTTTTTCGATATTTAGGCACTGAGGAAGGTTTTGTTTATAGAATTGAAACAATAGTATGTCAATTTATATACTTTCATTGATGTTTTATTCGCATTGTTTTTTGCTTTAGTCTACAATAAAAACTACTGTATTCTTAAAAACTTAGCAGAAAAGGAATGTCTACATTCTGGATTAGGTACCCACTAAACAATGATCTCAAAAAGTGGCTACTACTACACTGTCTACAAGCTTAGCAGCCGGAAACACTTTGCCTTCTAGGATTGACACTTTCAACCCCTTCTTAGAAAAGAGGGATAAATTGTTGAAATCCCTCCTACTTCCACAAGCACCTGGGAGGTCACGCCTCGGACAATGTTTCTCCCCTGGAGAGGTCACTTCGTTTTGTTAAAGAGGGTGGGCCCGAGGGGTTGAAAGAAAAGTGAAATTACCCCTCCTTAAACTCCCCTGTCCCACTGATAGACAAGTGATCTCCAGGCTATCGCAGACCGATCATTGGGGAGTATTGGGGAGTAACAGAGGTAATTTTTAAGAGATTAAAAGTTGATTTATTGAGTTCAGTTGTGGGACGACCCCCAACGGTTTCAAATAGATGGTCATCAACAGATGTTGTGGCTTCAACCATACTCTTGAAACATCATCAGATGATTAACGTGATTATTCGGTGATGATCGATTTTAAAAGATTCTTGATGAAACTGCAGAGTTGGAGCGTTGAGGAAATCGATACTCGTTACCATGGCAAGCTTTAACCTAATTACTTAATTCTTTTTAGTGTTAATGTAAACAAAGTTGTAATAATGATTTTTTTTGAGCGATAAATCACAAAATGACTCTTTTGTAAGAGAATCAGAAGTTACAGATCATTGTTTTTTTAGCAAGTTTTACAAAGTAAAAATTCTTGTTCTCCCCTCCGCGGACGATAAGTGCTCTTAATACTTCTTTCTTTTCGAATACTTCCAAAATATGTAAAAACTGAGAGTTGATCTCACTAGGATTTAACAGAAGCTGGTGTAATCTAGACACTTGTGTTTTTAAAACAAATTTTATTTGCATTTAATATTTTAGATTTGGATTTCTTAAACTCGACAAAAATGTTTGCAATTTTGATATCACTTTTTCTCATTGCAATAAGTTTACAATTATCAAGTAATTTTATACAATGTATCTAAAAATAGATAAAGATAATACAATACCTTACAGAATTTTCCCATGTAATTGAATTTATTTCGTTTTATTGTATTAAATTCTTAATTTTGTTACTTAAAATTTTTGCATTGTTTCATGTCATAAATTTAAAGTTAATGACCTAAAACTACAATTATATTTTACAGTACAAGTGAAGAACCAGTCAGTTAAACTCATGAGCATGTCGGATTTGCTCAATGCTTATGGGGTCCCGCAAAATTTTTGTAAATAGTATAGGGTCCTCACTCCAAAAAGTTCAAAAATCCTGGTTTAGACAATTTGAAAGATTATCATAACTGGATTAATTTAACAAAACAATTTCCTCTAAGGATTCTATATTCAATGAATCATAAAATATTAATCAGCAATTAGAATTCTATTTATAATTATTTTACTTGGACTTACTTTACATTGAAATAAACAACTAGTTTGACTAGTTAAGTTGTTATAGTTCAACACGTTTACAAAACTAATAATCAATTTAAATCAACAACACCCAGTTTTAATAGTAAGTAAAAAGTAAACATTTAAAACAGAAACGGTAAATGATTATTATTACAAAACCTTTGCAAAAATATACAATATAAGGAGCAATTACAATTCTATTTATATTTATTCTACTTTGACTTACTTTCCATTTCAATTCGAAACTAGTTTCACTACTTAAGTTCTAACATTTTAACACGTTTACAAAACTAATATTATCATTAATCAATTTAAATAAACAGCACCTAGTTTTAAAAGCGATATCAAAATATTTAAAAGAAAAACATGTAAATGATTATTAAATAATAAGTTAATATTTATTAAATTTTCTATGCAATATGAACATTGTTATGAAAGTATTATTTTAGAAATAACAAAGTCATTAATTCCCTCTTGCTTGAGCATAGTTTATAAATTAACCAATCCTCGGCAGGATGTAGACACACCCATAAGCCCTAATTAGCCATCAAATAAACTGCTGCCATGACTTTATTTAAAGGCAGCGTTGTAGTAAGTACGAGTTTAGCTTTTAAAGTAAGGGACCTAAAATATCATTGGAGCAACAATCGATTTCTATCAAGTTGCGTGAAAACCTAAGTGCATAAGAATGAGTAGTTGCGTAGTAAGCACGAAATGTATTGATAAAGTTATGAATGAAACTCTTGAAGTACATGTTTATTTTCAAATTAGCAACGAAGCAACAATCGTGTTAACACGATTAGAATACTAAAGCGATATTCCGAATTTCTGAGTTAATCTCTCCTTATAGATATTGTGTGTTCATTAAAAATACGTCAAGAATTATGCTTCCTAATACAAATGCTAGAAAAAGTGCCAACACATTTTGTCTCTGAAAAATCCTATATTTCTAAAATGTCAAATAAGTGTATAGCACTTTAATCCATTGATGCAAATGGAACACCGGTGTGCCTTATATATATATTCTAACGATTTAATTCTAAGTAAAAATATATTTCAGTATTTCTTATATAGAAAAACAGCCCAATAGTTACTGTAAAAATAAGTTTGGTCGGGATAGCCTGGTTGGTAGGACACTGGCCCTATGGCTAAGAGGTCGTGGGTTCGATCCCTGTCGACCGAAGACTTCCCGTGTAGTAAATGGTGACTGATGCACGTTAAATCTGTCGAGTCACAAAGTCCTCCATGTTTCCATAACAAATCATACCTCTGTGGGTACTGATCCAGGAGTTTCCTTGTCTTCTGGATTGGTTCAAAATTGCAAGGTTACGCAGCTAAATATTACAAGTCGTAGACCCAAAATTGGGTCGGCTGTTATAAAAATTAAATATTACGATGTGTTAGATAATCGGAATTACATTTATAATAAAGTAATTTTTCTTCATTTATTCTCGAAAATGTATCAATAATTGATTATGTAAGTTAAAGATTTGTTAATGATGAATAATTGTTTTTTTTATTTTTTTTATATCTAAATAACTGCAAATAAATGCAAATTTGAAAAACTATTGCTTGGACATGAGCTGAGTAGCAAAAAAAAGGCACCGTGATTCATGCTGTATTTCATAACAATACATTAAAATTCTAAAATATAATATTTTTTACTTATTTCGACCTAAATTAATACGAAATAATGAAAATCGAATAAAAAATATGTTTAATAAGAATTCTGCGTCAAAGGGCTAACACGACTACAATACAAATACGATTTTTCCCTCTATAGAAAATAATTTAACTCCTCTTTCTCACACTGTAATTTTTTAAACTACATCAATAATTTTGCTCCCTAAAGTAAACACAAAAGTACAAATATATTTCACACCAGAAAATTTCTGCTCATTCTATATATTATTAAAATAGGGTTTTAAAAGTCGGCGACAAAACTCTTCTTGAGCATTTATGGATCAATGAATTAAAATAAACACGCAGTAATTTAGAGGTCAAATTGTGAAATTGCCATAAACAAAATTATTAACTGAACTGACTTGAGTGAAAAATTAAAGTACAAATCAAGTACAGATATGGGTATGCTATAGATTCAGATTTTTAAAAAAGAAGAACCTTCCTCAGAGTAGTCTGAACACCAAATGAAAACTATCAACGTTTATCTTATATTCTCAAAATATTCCTCCAAGTAATACTCAAGTCCCCTATTACTTGATTACTTTAAAGTTTATCACCTAATAAGGGTAATCTCTTCTTTATTGCTGATCTATGATAATTATTGCGAGCCAAGTATAAGGAACGGACGTCTTTAAAAAAGATAAATACCCTTTACTTTTAAGGAGTTGAACTGCCCATTATAGTCCCATATTTCTTCGATCCTGTGGAACGAATGGTGACGTGGTGATACTCTTTAAAAAAAAACATTACCTAACTAGACAATGGATCTAGACTAGTAACGATAGGTTGCTTATTGAAAGGAGTGCCCAACTCTTTATTCACGGACAATCTTAAACATCCCTGATAAATGACCATGCATTGTAACCCTCAAACTTTAATCCCTACACCTGTTGAGTAAGAGGTGAGTGGCGTAACACAAGTAACAAAGTTGATTTTGTTCCAAATGTATTATTGTCCAACCCCTTTTATTTAACACAGAAGACCTTAGTTCAGCTCATCCTATTCTTCTTCTGAGTTAAAAAGATTGAAGCATTTTTTTTTTCGAGAAAAGAAAATAACAACTATCGATCAAGTACCTCAAGGAATTTTTCGTCAATTCTTCCTCGAAAATAAGATGATATAGATCTCACCAGAAACGTATTTTTTTCCCCTCCTTACAAAATACACGTGTCCAAATTGATTTTGTTCCAAATGTTTTTAATACCAATGTTTAAAACACCAATGCCTTTTCCTTAGCACAGAAATCATTAGTTCTGAACATTCTGTACCTCTGGGTTAAATACGATTTTTTTTTTTCCGGGAATGAATAAAGAGGAAAAAGTATCTCTAGGGACTTTTAGTTCGATTATAGATCATTAAAAAAAACGATAAAAGCTTAACTTCGTCTATCGTAACGAAGTATACGCGTCCCATTAGATTGAAATTGATTTTATTTCGAATGTATTACTATCCAACCCCCCCTTTTTTTTGTTACATAAAACTTTGATCTGATCCTCCTATTCTTTTCCAGATTCGAAATGAACGAATGAATTTTTTTCCGGGAAAGAAAGAAAATAACGCCTATCAATTAAGTTCAAGAGGATTTTTTGTCAACTATTGCTCGTAAATAAAACGATAAAGATCTCACTAGAAGCGCATCTTTTTCTATCGTAACAAAGTACAGGCATCTGGTAAGAATGAGAAAAGAAATATAAATTTTCATTATCTTAAATTAATTGGGATTTTTCTTAAATTTAACAAGTTAAGTTTAATATGTTCTAAATAACCGGAAAAATTACTGATTTTTCTGTCTTGAAAGTGTGGTTCTATTAATAATACTATCAGCTATGAGCATAATTTCGAAATTCTTCAAGCTAAAGTATTAAATTTATTTAAAATAAATTCTCATTGCCTAAAATTAATTGGGATTTTTCTTAAATTTAGCGTGTTAAATTTAATATGTTCTAAATAAAAGGGAAAATTACTGATTTTTCTGTCTTGAAAGTATGGTTCTATTAATAATACTATCAGCTATGAGTGTAATTTCAAAATATTTCAATCTAAAGTATTAAATTTATTTAAAAGAAAAACAATTTCTTTTTAAAAGCAATAAAACACTACTGTATAAAAAGAATAAAAAAAAACGAAAAGAAAAGGTAAAAAATAATTATTTGCAATAACAAAGGATGAAAAAAATTAATTAAACAGATTATGTGAGAAATTATAAATGTTACCGGCAAGTACTCACCATTTATTTATGTTTTAAAAATTGTATATAATATACTAGAATTTAGTAAATTTAAATTGCAGTAAAAGTATACCTAGGCATTCTATAAAATGACCAATGCTATTTAGACAAAGTATGAAAAATGATTCTGATAAGGCTATTATTAAAATGACGAGCATTCCTCAAAAATTTAAATATTATTTTGAAAAGAAAGAAAAAATAAGAGTGCCATTAAAAAAATTATTCAAAATACGTTAAGCCTTTCTTATTTTAAGGGAAATAAAATTTTCTCATAAAGAATAAGAAATTAAAAATAACCTACTGGTTGCAACATGGAAGGCTTGAAAGACATTTTGAATTACATTTCATTATATTTGAAACGAATCGGAGATGTGTCTCATAATTTTCCGGTTTTTCATTTGGCATTTTATAGAATGTCTGGGAAATGTGTGAGATATGAATCGTTTCATACATTGTCTGCTAATTTCATATATAGTGTCTAGGCATTTTATAGAATGCCGGATTTCAAACATTGCCGATTTTATATTGCTAAAGACCAATGCTTTTGTCCATTGTGATAAGAATTTACTTTGCAAAAATATAGCCGAGATGTAATAAGCTATCACTACAAAAGGCCTGAAAACGGAGAGAAAAGTGCTCACATTAATCTGCATAGTAAAGTTTTTATTGTAACTGAGATCGTTCAAAACGCTTAACATTGCACCAACTCATTTAAATCGATTATAGTAATGATTTGTAAACTAGTGACGAAATGATTTTTAATTCAGTATAGAAAATAATTTAAATTTACGACTGCTTGTTTATTTTATTTTCAACATAAACTGGCTTTTATGTTGAATCTCTTCGTTAATGTTAGTGTAATCGTTAACGATAATGATGAAACAAAATATTAACATAGCAATTTTTGCAAATGTCAACAAAGCACTTATTTCTAAAGAAATATTTTATGATGTCAAATTGAAAACAATTGATCGCTCAAGTAGATAAACAAAAATGAGAGCTTAAAAAGTATAGGGAAAGAAAAAATTGGACAATTAACGACTAACATAACCGTTTATACACTTTATATATATATATATATATATATATATATATATATATATATATATATATATATATATATATATATATATATATATATATATATATATATATATATATATATATATATATATATATATATATATATATATATATATATATATATATATATATATATATATATATATATATATATATATATATATATATATATACTTCTTCTGAACTATATATATATATACTACTTCTGAAAATATATAGTTCAATATTAGTTCCGATTAAAACAGTACTCGTTAACAACTATTGCTTATAATTACGATTACAAGTAATTCCTTATTAAAAAAAATATTTCTTCGAATAGAATTGAATAAAGCACAAATCATGTATAGATTAACCGTGCGATATTTACGTGGTTTTTTATTTTAGTTTACACAGTCGCAATGATTTAAACCCCGAGATCATCGCATTTAACAGTTGTAATCGCTAGTGACGATTGCTTATAATTATGATTACAAATAATATATTACTGTTAATCGAATACGTTTTTTCTAAACCCGGATTAGAATATCCCCAGTTTTCATCAGACTTAGGAAATAACCTTTTTCTTGTTTTCAGCTCGCAATATACTACCTTGCTACATATCATACATGTTTAATTTACCTTAGGATATCAAAGAATTAACGGTATAAAATAAAATTCGAATTTTCAATCGAATCCTCTGTACAATAATCTCCAATTGATGTTATTTTATCAATTAATTTTCCTAAAGCTTAAAGGACTTTAAATGAATAAATAAATAAGTAAATAAACATTTTGACATGTTCCTAAGAATGTTTATAACGGCTTTATATCCTAGAATATTCTCGTCTATCCTGATCGTAGTAACTTAACCGATAAAACTTCGAGTTGGTTCAAGAAAGAAGTTTATGACTAAGTTCCGACCAATTGCGAAAAAATCTTGTGGATTGAAGAAATTCAGACTAAATAACATCCTATTGTTCAAAATTTTATACATCTATTAAATTAAGGATACCCAACTGTTAATTATAATTGAAAGCTGCTAATTTAGACGACACACAGATTGCGCAGGGGGAAAAAGAACTCTGAAATTATTTTACTGCATGTTGTTTAAATTGACAACATTTGAACGGAAATTTTATTACCTTTTCGCCAAAAATGGGACAAAGTCAATGTTGCAGCATTCTCTCTAATTCTCTAACGTTCTGCTCGTGTCATGGTGTTATAACGAATTTTTTTTTAAAATTTTTTTGAGTCTATATTTTTATAATTGATGTTGAAAAGAAACAATTTTAGACAAATCTGTCTTTTCCGTTAAATTAATATATTTACTGCATATGGTTCATTTTATTAAAAACTCAAGTAGTTCTGCATCTCCTTTTCCCCAAATAGTAGGCAAAAGTTATGCAGCTTCAGTACTGTTAACTTTTTTATTTTTTCTAAGGTCGGTAACCTACGTCCAACCTAAATTATATATGTTTTAAATTCTCCAAACCATTATACTACGTTCGCAAAATAATGAGTGAAGTAGTAATGTATATAAATGTGCGCAAAACATTTTCAAACATTAATAAGTAGGGAATTTTTCTTCTTGATTTATTTCATAGTAAAAAAAAAAAAAAAAAAGAAATATTTGAGAGTAAAACGATTAAGATTCTGTCCGTGGGTTTTAATTTTAAACATCAAACCTTAAACAAACAATCATTACATAGCAAAACTATATAACTTGTAAGGATTGCAATTAAAATGCTATCAACGAAATACAATTTATGCGCGGATTGTAATAAAAAGGCTATATGTCATAAAGACAGTAATGTAGTCAGCATTGCACACTGACCATACTTCCTTAATAATTTATTTATTATTGTTTTAAAAAAAGGATTCTTTTTATTTTCAAAAAAAATAATTATTTCTCGTTTATAAATTGTTGTCGATATAATTTCCAAAGGTGAGAGTTAAAACAACTAGTGTATATCGAGTTAAAACGACTAGTGCATTCGTGATTAAATGTTTTTCCTTTTGGGCAAAGTAACAATACTTGATAAATTATTGATGAAACAGCAAGATCCTCTAGGCTTATACAGAGTAATAATTGCTAGAATATCTTTATATAATCATTAGATAATTTTAAAAACACTCATGTTATTAATGTTAGAAAATATGGAATACTCATAAATTTTTGAGAAACGTTAATGCTATTTCCTTATTTGAACAGGAAATTTTAAAATCGACACCCAATATATAGGCCTGCATAATATTTTTAATAAAATTAATTCGCACACTAAAACCTACACTTCGAACGAAATTCCCGTTACAGTTATTACAGATTTTAATATTTTAAAAATAATTATCCATATCTCCAAAGAATTTTCATGCATAGAAATCATACAAAAGAGCTGGTGTAAGACAAAAATCGTTCTGTTATCCGTAGTATTCTCAAATGAAACTCAAAGGAAGAAGTAAAATTTTAATAACCAGGTGTTGCAGTCGACAGTAGGAGTTGAATCATCAATATCAATTTCCTAGAATAACCTGTTACAGTACTTGAGAAATGACCACCCATACAGAACAAAGAATAAGGATATCCTTTTCTTTTATGAATGCACTCATACATGTGAAATTATCTTTTCCAACACTGGAAAGTCCTTTTATTCTTTCAAAGTGTCTAACTTATTGTCTACTTTATAAACAAGAATGTTGGTTCAATCACGCCCCTTCAGACTGACTCAATTCATACAACAGTTATAATGTGCAAATTATCAACACTATATCAATGAAAATGGCATATATTTCAGAAATACCCTGTTATTATCGAAAAGGATTTGTGAATCATAACTGCAAGCTTTCTTATGGGTTGGTGTGAAATGAATTATTCTGTCCATCTTAAAAGTAAAATTTTTCTCCAAGAGTTATGAAACTCGAGTTCACCTAAATAGACATCTTAAAATTAAGCGTGTTCACTTATAATATAAAATGCAAGTTATATAATATCACTTACAAATACATCTACAATCGGACTGAGATCTAAAAATTAGTTCACACTAATGAAATTCGACTGTATTCCAGTTTTCAACACTTTAGTCGACGGAAGTCGAATATAAAACATATTAAAACAATAATAGAATTGCAAAGAAATAATTTTATAGTGGGGTTAAATAATACCGAAAATTGTGCCTGAAATATTAAATTAGAACTACTTTTCTTATTTTAATGTTTACTACAAATTTATTATCTATTGTATGTCGGTTACCACTATAGGAACTACTACTATTTCTACTATTAACTATACTATAATTATTATAACACTAATTTTTGTACTTTTTGAACTTTACTACAAGATAAACTCTGACAGAAACATGATCCAATTTAATAACTTACAGAGAATTTGCACAGTAATTTGTTTCAAGGTATTGATATTATGATCTTAAGCTCCACCAATTTTTATGAGAATGTAGTCAATTACATAGCCTAACAAGAAGCATTAATGCGCTACATTAACAAACATGTAAAATTGCAAATAAATTAAAATTATTGAAAGCAGTATCTAAAGAAAATTTCTAAAAGCTATTAGTATACACTACACATCTTATCAATAGTAATGAGATATACCTATTAATAATTTCAAAATTTTCATCTTAGAAAAATTATTAGCATGTATTCAGCCAAGAAATTTAAAAAAAAATATGCTTTGCTTGGTTCAGAACTACTAAAACCCTGGTCATATCTCCTTATAATAAAGCATTTAATTGAAAAATGAATATTTATTTATTTATCTACATCACGAGCTAAACTTTCATATTTTTTTCTCGATTATACCCATGAAAAAAAAAAAAAATTTATAATTCGACCAGAAAAGCAATTGTATAGCGAATGACAACAATAGGAAAACTAAGTAAAGGGACAAAAATTAGTTCACATGCTTTGAAAAAATAAATAAATAAAAATGTTTAGATAAAATTTTTCGAAAAAATTAATTTTGAATAATTTATATGGAGGCAATTACACAAAAATTATAACACAATACTATTATACTACAAGGATTTTCCGATCTAATTTTTAACCGTTTAAAAATAAAAATCACTTTTGTAAAAACAGTTTGAACTAAATGATATTTTAGATTTCAGATTAACTTTTTTTGTATACAAATGGAAAAATTATTCTTTTTAAAAATAATTAAACACTATATTAAAGTTATTGTTAACGAACTCATAAAATTATATACAAATAAATAAGACATTAAGATCGAAAAGAGTACAACTTACCTGTATGGGTTCTTTTGTGAATTTTGAGGTTTTCGCTTCGAGCAAATACTTTCCCACAACCAGGAAAAGGACAGGGGAAAGGTTTCTCTCCAGTATGAACCCGTATGTGATTGACAAGTTTGTATTTTGCCTTAAACGGCCTCCCATTCCTGGGACACTCCTGCCAACAGCAGGTATGATTCGTGCACTCTGGTCCACCTACGTGCTCCACAGCTATGTGTGAAACGATCTCGTGCATAGTCTGGAAAATTTTATTACACGGTTTCTTGGGTGGCATCTGATCAGGATCAATCCATAAACATGCCATTTCATGCTTGATACCCGGATTTTTCATGTACCGAAAAAAGGCACCACTTGGAGGTTGAAGATGATGCGTGGGATAGTGATGGTGGTGATGATGATACGAAGCCGAATATGGATCAGTCCTGGTCATCTGATGGTGGTGGTGGTGAGAAGGGTTAAAACCATCAGTCCTGCCGTACACATCAGCGCCCCCCGGTAATGGCACTCTCATGTGACTGTGATAATTGTGAGGGTCGGACATCATACCTGTGAAAAGCATGTGAGACGGATCTGCGTGAAGGGCCCCAGTGGGGGTCCCGTATGCGTCCGAAAAGGATTGCATGGGATCCCGACGCAGCATCGATCCATAACCCGCGGAGGGCATGTGACCATATCCATTTTGTGGAAATTGCTGATGATGAAAAGTATGGTTAGCTTGGTGACCTGGACTCAGTTTGATATTTGCGATGGACACACCAGGGTCCACGGAGAAGTGGTTCAACATATCGACTTGAGAATCGGTGGTAGTCGCGCGCTGAGAAAACGGGAAGCCCGTCATCCCGCTGTCTATCTGAGGATCTATCCAACTGCGCAGCACTGCTTGGTTTGGCCTCAAGCCGCTGGCCATAATGATACTCCAACCATTCAAAATGCACCTGTGAAGCAGTCAAACGTCCCACCCACCAGCTTCTCGCTTGGAGTCGTATTGGCCGTGGGGAACTTGCTTAAGTAGGCGTTACTGGATTCCACCCAATGGAGAAGTGCTATTCTCGGTAGGAGTGGAACGTCATGCCAATCAAGCACTGTGGGTGGGACATTGATACTGTGTTTTGTTTTGAAAAGAATTTTTCTCGAACCTGTTAGAATAGATCAGATTCGTCAATAGACGGTAGGTTGACACAAAATTCCATGCTGGTTATAATTATGCTTCAAATTTTTTTGGTTCAGCAATAAAAAAATATTTATTTTAACACGGAATTTTATACTTCGAATCAGCGATAAAATTTTATACTTTGATATTTTAAAATTGATGTTTGTTTACAGAATTCTGAATTTAAAAATGCAAGCAATGTTTTATTTAACAGACTTAACTATTATTAGATTAGCTAAAAATTCACATTTACATATTAATTTCCAGTTTCATAAGTATTTAATAAAAGAAACAAAGGCCACAAAATTTTGAAAAAATAAATGCATTAAATGTACTTTACAACAACGTATTCAAATAATTTTTGAATACGTTAAAAATATTTATTACGCGTTGATTTAGAGTAACGAATAGCTATTACAATGCTATATTTTAAAATAAAAATATTTTTAAAATTACGAACTAAACTCTTAAAATTTTAAAAAATTATTTCTTTTTACGGGGATATAATTTTTTTTTAGATATTATTTTTTAATTTGTATATGATATATTACAATTCGTCTTTCTAAATGGAACAAAAATATTATTTATTTTGCATCAATAAGTTTTCACTTGATACACTATTAAAAATTTTTAGAGCGTATTGAAACACGGCATTTTTCTAAATTACATTACTTATTGTGGAATCAATTTTAACCATATTACCTTACAAATTAATCTTCCTTCCTTCCTTTCTATGTTTGAATACAAAATATTACTACTTAACTTGAATTGAAATATAGTATAATGTAACACCTTATTGAAGTAAATTTCAACTATATTATGGATAATTGAACTATAAATTGGTACCGATATGGTGGTTCAATGCTCAGCCGATTGTTCTAAGTGTGTGAATGTAATAAACAAAAGCTGACTTTTTGTAAAACTGTATTAAAAGGGTTAATAACAATTATTGATTGCACTTTTAACATGGTTAATAACTTTATTTTAACATTTATATGCGCATGATAGATAAACTGTTAAAATTTTTAGGACGCATTAAACCATAATATCTATCATTCAAAATAATAATTTTCGGCTAGATATGCAAACCGATTCAGGTAAGATTGTCTTTTTTCCCCATTAAAAATAAGTAAAGAAAGAAATATATAAATAAAAGAAACTACGATGAAATAAAGAGCGACTGACGGATTTCTAAAAATTTCTTTCAAACCGATGATTTAATTGATGATATATATACAGAAGCATGGTTCTATTGATCGTTTTAAAATCCCAGTTTTTAACACACTGCTAAGAGAGATAAAAAAAAAGGTTAATAACTGTTACTGATCGCACTTTTGCATAATTAAAACGTAATTTTATTTTAAAATGATAGCTACACTAATAAAAATTTTGTAAACGTTAAACTATAATATCGTTTAAATTTTCTGAATCTTTTATATAGTAGGGGAGAGTGGGGTCAATTGTAACAGGGTACGATTGTAACAGAGCAAAAATTTCGAGTGTCGGGTTCTAGATTTCGTTCCTAGGTGGCGCACAAGGTGTATTTAATAAATCTACATGTACACCCCTGATGGCAACCATTTTTATGTAATTTTGAAAGAGTTACATCACAAAAGATATTTTCACGCCACCCAAGTACTTTTTTTGGTATTAGAATATTATATTGTAACAAAGTAGTTTTGTTTAAACAAATAAAAATTAGTAACCGAATATGTAAGTGGACACCTTAATTAACATTTCAATAAAAAGAAAGATTAGTTTTGCCAATTAACTAGCATTGTTTTTAACAAATGAAGCTGAAATGGCGTCTTGGGGACAATTGTAACAATAAGTAAAGGGACGCTTGTAACAGCTGAAAATAAATAATCTTATGTTTACAAACCATTACTTAACCCTTTAAGAACCACCAATAGTTTCCTATATCATTTATATTATGTTGCATGTGCATTATTTTATTTGTCACTTTTCACAGCATAAATTAAAATTTTTAACCCCTTAAAGTTAAAAGTTTAACCCTTTAGGTCTCTGCTCATTATTATTTTTATTCCTAAAATATCACTACTATTTTGATCAATAAAAAATATATCGCAACTATGATAATATGTATAATTAACTATGTTTTAGTTGAATTTATTGTTACAATTGACCCCGTAAGTGGGGACAATTGTAACAAGTGCACGACTGTCAAAAATTGTTAATAACTAATATAATAACATTTAAAATCAGGTATTTGTTTTTTTTTTCTAGTAGAGGATAGTCTACTTTACTCGTCTGTCAATTAATACTAATAATATATTGGATATTTTGTTAGTTAAAAATAGTTAAGTAAAAAATGTTACAATTGACCCCACTCTCCCCTACACAATTGTACCATCTTATAAACATTTTAGGCAGTTAGATTAAAGAGAAATAAATTTTTAAAAATTCGTCAATCGCTCTTTATTTCATCGTAGGTTCTTTTATTTATGTATTTCTTTCTTTATTTATTTATTTTTAGTTGGGGAAAAAGACAATCTTACCTAAATTGCTTATGATAAATTACCTTTTATAGCAAAGCACACTAAAAGTTGTACAGAAAATTTTGTCACAGTTCTTATAATTTTTTTTTTTTTTTTTTTTTACAAAAAATAAATTTTAAAATTAATTGACATGTCCGTGCTTCTGTTATTTACATTCTCTCTCCCTTCCTCTCACCCTCTCTCTCTCATTTTCTTCTTCTTTTTATCAATGATTTACTGATTTATTTACCATTTGACGTCTCTAGGTTTAAATTTGATCACCCATATGCTGTATGAAAAATTTGGGCTACCCCCATTTTTGGAGTTAAGGTTAACTAAATACAGTAGAGTCCCGATTATCCGAGTTTCCACTTTAACCGAGCCTGAATATACAGAAAAACAAGAAGAGGTGACACTAGCCCCCTAAAAAGCCCTGTCATTCCTAAAAAAAAAAAAAAAAAAATGGCGAAATATTGCTGCAGAAAAAGGCAAAGTAATGTAAAACAAAAAAGAGAGCGTAAAGTATGCTCTCTAAGTGTTTTTAAGAAAGCTTTTTAATTATAATATGAATTGTACGTGATGTACTCGTATAAATTTTGTATTTGATAAAGATATTACATTTATACCTTTTTTATACTCTTCGCTTTAACCGAATTTTTTGGTTAACCAAGTTATTCATGGTCCACATTAACTTGGATAATTGGGTCTCTACTGTATAGCCTTTTGAAGTACAGAACTGCACTTATTATGCGAAATTATACAAAACTGACAGAATAACAATTGTTTCAAAGAAGTTTTTTAATAGGGGAAAAAAAGGAAATTCGATCTAAATTAGGGGTAATGAAGCAGTTTATTGTAACGCATGCACTTTGAATACTTTATTTCAGCGAATTTTCAGTATTAAGGTTAAATTCTGCGATGCAAATTTCCAATGAGAAAAGAACTTAACTTTTATCCATTCAATTATTGAACGCTAAATAAATAAATGTAAACATTTATAAAAAATGAAATTAAAATGATTTTGAATTATAAAGACACTAAACAAATACTATTTAAGTTACGTAATTTAATGTGCAAAATCTGTTGAATAAGTTCTGAAAGAAATTATTATTAGATGAGAAATGTAATAAAATATTCTAACTTAGTGGATACATTGATGAAAATTTTTCATTGTTAGTATACTTCTTTTTCCTTTAACAGATAAATTTAGCTCCCTGAAATTCATAAGTTCAAGTGTACTTTTTAAAGCATTAATTAAAATTCGAAAATTAGGTTTTTATTGAGCGTATAAATAAATCATCTAAAATCTTTTTCTTTGACTGATAAATTCTGAAGGTATTAAATCGAATATACTAAATAAGTTATTTGTTTCTATTAAACAAAATTTTATTGTTTGAAAAATTATTTGAATAAAGTAGGTTGAGCTTATTGTGAATATTTGGAGCTGATAAAA
Source organism: Parasteatoda tepidariorum (assembly GCF_982258835.1). NCBI lineage: Eukaryota > Metazoa > Arthropoda > Arachnida > Araneae > Theridiidae > Parasteatoda > Parasteatoda tepidariorum. Next base: position 90,656,982 of record NC_141756.1, on the reverse strand, counting down.
GAAGTTGATGTATTTTTTAAAAAAGTAAAAAAATTAAGTGAATTTTTTCTTTGTTATCGACAAAATATTAAGTTGACTGCTGACCAGTCGTTGAATTTACTTAGCGGAGAATTTTTTCAACTTGAAACGATTCTAAATTTTCTGAAATCTTATTTAAAAATTTCATGTTTAGGTATAAGTTCTGAAAATAAAGAAAAAAAAATTATTATTATTTCACTTATATTTTTAATTATAAAACCAATAACTTAACTCATATTTATTAAATTATCAAAACAATAAATTTCCTCAAATTTGAATCTATTTAATTATAAAATTAATATTTAAATAGATAAATAAAAATAGATATTGATATAGATAACTAAAACATTGTCAAAGACTTGCCATATTTTATTATTATTATTTTAAGAACAATTAGTATATGAATACTTTAGGATTGTTTAAAATTATTTAGAAAACTTTTTTCAAGCTAAAGGTTTCAAATTTTGTAAATTACACTATTTTTGATATTTCTGTTGAACTAAATTTTATTTCATTTTACAACAGTCGTTGAACAGCCGACCCAATTTTTGGGTTTACGGCTACTATTCAACTACGTAGCCTTATTATTTTGAACCCAATCCAGAAAAGAAGGGAACTTCTGGATCAAGTATTGGGAGAAATTTGCCTTCGTGGAGGACTTTTTGATAGAACTAACCCGCATTTGCGTTACATGGAGAGGAAAACCACAAAAAATCTTCCACGGTTAGCCTGGCGGCAAAGGAACTTTAATCCGTCATACGTCTTTCCCTGAGGATATTTTATGTTAGCACTGTGGTCGGTGAGAGCCGAGGGCGAAATTCGAATGGAGCGAATCTGGGATCGAATCCGGGTCACCTCATTGAAAGGCGAACGCTCTATCCCCTGAGCCACCACGACTCAGCTGAACTAAATTATGATATATCTGCTGAATTAAAAATAGTAAAAAATTGTGTTTTAAATCACGTATAGGCGTGTTTTTAGCACTTTTGCCTACACCTTTGTCATCAAAAGTAAGCAAGTTATAAGATTCGTCTTACGCTTGCGTAAGAAGGTCGTATCACCTTCTTTTTTTTCTTCTTTTTTTTCCTCCTTTAACTTAGATTTTTTCCCTTTTAATTCTAAAAAATTTGAGGATTCAATTCAAATAAAAAATGTAACTAAAAAAAAAAAAAAATTCAATTACATAAAAAATTTATCTTACAAAATTTTTTAACTTCTTGAAAAAGTTTTTTATTCCCTGAAATTTGAAATTTATCCGAATTTAACTTTTTTGAGTGCATTAAAAAAAATCAAAATATTGGAATAAGTGTGTCTTACTTTCAAAACTCATAACCTCGTGTAGGCAAATCAGAAGCCTCCTCTCTTCGTTAGATACTTATCTAACTTTTCAAATTTGCTGCATCCGTAATATCACGTAAATATTCTTCCAAAACTTAATTAAATAAACATGGCTCTATTGATCACCTTATAACTTATCTATGGTAAAATATATGCCGATATTGAGGCTGTAAGGAGAAAAATTTTGTCAGAGACTATAGAATACAATATTGTTCGTACAAATATTCACAGAAAATAAGTGACTCTATGTAGTTTGATTTTGCATTGACGTGTTAAAGATTGCAAATTTTTATTTAGTTTTATTCATCTTTATTTTAATACCTCCAATATTAAACATTAATATTAGTATTACTATTATTTACTTTATTCAAAGATAACTTTTGAATCGTACGAAATCTATGGTTATGGCGTAGTCAAATTAAGAAAGAAAACTGCATTGAAAAAATATATAATTATATTTATAATTATAAAATAATGATATTGGAATTATTAAATGCATAATTATTGCATCTTACTGAACAGGTTTTTATTTAAAATTTTTGAAAAAACCTTAACAGTTTTGTATTTTAATTCATAGTATTTTTTTTTTTTTTTTGAGACTCTTAGGGGCCTTCAAAATATTATGTCACATTTTTGTTCCTAATATTTTTAACTTTTCCTTTTTTTAGCCACCTTTCTCTCCTTGACAAACTATCCATTACTTAATTATATCATCTTTTTCCATGCCCCACTATTTAAATAAATTTGAAAAAGTATTAGATTAAAATGAATTTATAAAATAATGTATTGCGTAAGCTACATAGCAAATTGGTTTTAATGCGCAAAATATTATATTGTCATTTTTAATAAAATTGAATGTTATGAGCAATTTTAAGACTTTCTATAGATATATTGTCCATCATATGTTTATTTTATTTGTAATTCTTTTTTTTTATATAAACTTTATAATATGATACATAATATATTATAGTTTTCATTATGATATTAAAGTTTCCAAATGTATCAGCGAATTAATTTAGAAAAGATATCGTGAATGCTGCCAAGCTTTTCAATTAATTAAAATAATGTGAATATATAAAAATGCATATATGAGGGAATCAGCGAACAATTTTTTAAGCACAGCAACTTTTAATTAAACATGAATAATGCTAAAAAAATGTATATTGTCGTTCATAATATTTATTTTATCAAGTTCAATTTAACCTTCGTAAGAGAGTCAGCGAATAAATTTTAAAGCATTGTAATTTTTACTTTAATGAAATAATGTGAACAATGTTAAAATAAATTATATTCATTTTTCATAAATAATATTCATTTTTTTCAAGTTTAATAGAACTTTCATAATTGAATCAGCGAATATATTTTCAAGCACTGTAATTTTTAATTTAATGAAATAATGTGAACAATAATAAAATAAATTATATTTATTTTTCATAATTAATATTAATTTTTTTTCAAGTTTAATTGAATTTTCATAAGGGAATCAGTGAATGCATTTTTTTTGTCTAATTTTCAATTAAATAGATGCGAATTATCTTTAAAAAAATTTTGTTGTCCATAGAAATTTTTTTTTTTCCAATTTAACTCTCATAAGAGAATGAGCGAATAAATTTTTGAATGCTACCATTTTTAATTAAACGAAATTATTTGAACAATGTTAATATATATATATATATATATATATATTATCGATCACTTCAATTGAACTTTCACGAGGGAATCAGTGATTGAATTTAGAAAAGAAAAATTGTAAATCATGAGTTTAGAATAATTTTTAAAAAAATCCAAAACATTTTTTTTTTAAATTTTAATGAAAGTAAATTAGAGTTGGCTTCAACATCATATTAGAATCACCTTTAACGAATTTACCAAAAGATGGGTGGGCTTTTTAATGACTTCGTACCTACTTGGTGGTCTTGTAAAATATTGTTGTATTGACATACAGCTGACAAAGGAAATTCCTGACTTTGAAAGTCTTTCGATAATTTTCAACAAACGTCATACCATTCTTGGAAACTTAATAGACGTTGACGTCAGCAGTGCAATGTGGGTGGGGAAAACTAGTATGGTTAAGGGACACGTGTATACTTAGTACTGACTCTGTATTCTTATACTTGAGTGAATTACTTTTAAGTTTTAATCTCAAAATTTAAGTCAGTTTTGAAATGCTTTATAGCTAAAAAAAATGTCATAGATTTAATAATATATATTTTAAAAAAAATCGGAGGCACTGCTGATGTAATGGGTGTTCAACTTAGCGTTTACGAGTAGCGTTTCAACATTTTGTTTATCAGCTCAAAAACAGTAAGACTTAGAAACTTGAAAATGCATAATTGTGTAGAAAAATGTACAATCGAATAAAAAAAATTAACTTTTGATAACTAGTTAGATAATTAATCATTGTTAAATTTGTAGAACTGATCATGTGTGCCTCTTTGAAGGCCCAGGCTATTAAAGATTTGAAATGTTGCGTACTGAAAAGTTTTTTTTCCCCCTTTAAATTTCTATTTTGTTTGAAAATTATTGCAATTTTGAGTACTGTTTTGCAAATTTTTTACACTTTCTTTACTTTATTGTATTACATTTTCTTTTGCAGTGCAAAAACTATAAGACTTAGATGCTAATAAGATATTGTTTATTTATACCTCGACCCGCCCTATTCAGGGCACACGAGAGTAGAACAAACATTCTACTGACAAAACACACATAAAACACAAAAAATTACATTAGCAACAAGTATAAATGACATATAAAGAATAAATTAAATTTTGAAAATATTTACACTATAAAATACAAAGGCATAGAGAAATGCCTTAAACAAAAAGCATAGAAATTAATTTTAACGTAATAATAATGAAATTACATGGCAGATAAGTAACTGGAAAACATAAGAAGATTATTTTGGCAGCTGTCGAAAGTGTACACTCTAAAAACTGTACCTCTTAAATAAAAGGCACAAGCTAAATGTACCCTTCATTTTCTCGTGTTAGAGGCACATAACTAGTGTGCCTTTAAAAATGAGAGGCACAACAAGAAATGAAAGGCACCAAAGCAAACACGAGTCAATGCGCGGTACGAAAGGATTTTACCGGTTCCCTGTGCCTCTCAAATGGGCTTCAATTCTTTTTCTTCGGTACGATGTAACGGAGAAGAAGCGCATGCGCACATCAATGAAATATTTTATGACGAAATACAAATAATAAAAGCAGACGATAAAATTAGAACACCAGAAAGTTGTTGATTTTTTAGAATTAGTTTTGTGCGGAATTTGTGTTTTCATATTACCCGTTACGGGTTTATCTAGAGTGCCTTGATATTTTATCTATCCCGTTACGGGTGAGTTTTCATATATCCCGCTACGGGCACTTTTTCTAGTTTCCTTTATGAGATTTAACTATCCTGTTACGGGTACTTTATATTTGTTATTGTATTTGTTGTGGTGTGAAATAAATGTTTTGATAAAAAAACTCAACAGTTCTTTAATATAGCTTGATACGCTACAGCTATGTATTTAATTGATGGCAGCGTTGGGATCCGTTCCAGAAATGTTTTATTAAGTTTTTGAAAGAATTGGTGACAAATATTATTGTTATTATGGATTTCCTACTTAAGAAAAAATTAGTGAATGAGATGTTTAAAATTGATGCCAAGAAGTGTGGAATTCGATGGTACTTCGAACTCTTTGAACAGAAAGCGAAGAGATTTAGTGTGAATTTCGATCTTTGGTTTTCGTGTGCTTTACATCTTATTCCTGCTGAAAAGTCAGAAATTTATGATTATAATTATTATTACTTTAAAGAAAATCTCATTGCCAATTTTCAGTATGATCCACAAGATATTCCGTGTAATAACGATCGCCAGAAAGAACATTTTAATGAGAAATGGAATTCGCCAAGTATTGTGAAGAAATTTAGATCTGAAAGTGAATGTTTCTATTGTAGTGAAATAGAGCATTTTAAGAAATACTGTAGACATCGAAATTCGGATTATAGAAAAGAGAATTAAGATAGAAGTTTGAAGTTTATTAATCCTCAATCCGACTATAATCCGATTGTTGTAATTAAGTTGAAGCACGAAAGTAATTCTTATTTTAATGATATTTATAAAACAAATGCATGTTTAATGATTGGGACAAAAATGCAGAATTTCACGTTTTTTAAAATACAATAAAAAAAAATTCTGAAACAAGCTTTCCAGAAAAATTGCAGAAAGCTTTTCATATATTTTGAGCTCAAATAAAATCATCGATTAAATAATATTAAGTACAGTTAGTTCTAAAAAAATTGAAAGCTAATGTTCCCAAAATAGGAATGATGGCGCCTAACTGGTTAATATTCTTCGCCAAAATCTGGATTTTAAAAGAATTCATGTCAATGGAAGGAAATCTTTCATTTTACACTTGTTAAGTCATTTGATTAAACATATTTTATGTTATAAAATATCCAAGTTGTCAAAATCTACATCTATCATTTTAAAATATTCTATGTAAGTTCTATGTTTTTCCATATTTGTGCAACTGTATACATCATATTGCAACTGTTACTAAATTATGTAAAATTGTTCCTTATGTGTGAAAATAAAAGATATTAGATTTCATGATATTTAGTGTTTAATTTTGATCCTTATAAAACTATTTTATTAAATCTCTAAATATTTAAAAAATATCTAAATTTATAAGAAATTTCCATTTTGAGGATGCTTTTTGAAAAAAAAATCCATGAATTATTATTGACTTGGGCTAACAGAGATAAATATTATCTTTTTGTACCTATATCTGATCAGAAAAGCACCATTTTAGTTGTTGAAGTATCATTAAACGCTACATAATTAAAGAAATGGTATAAATTTACATATTTTATAATTGTCTATGAAAAAGCCTTAGATGGAATCCCTTGAAATGATCACTTTCAAGTGGCCAATATTCAAAGAATGGAGAAATATTTTTCATTAAGAATTATTATAATTAATATCTTGGTAATAGTGTAAACCAAATAGAAAGTCCCTTTTTATATGAAGTGCTAGCAAATTACAAATAGGTAAAAAAAAATGTGTTCAAATCTGGTAAATAACAGGTTTTGGAACCACTAAATGCTTGTTTCAATGAGCGGTACACAAAAGCAAAATCTAAGGTACAGTGTACCTTTCAAGTTAAGAGGTACATCTGATTTTGCCTCTGAAATCAGAGATACATTGTGCCTTTCATTTTTAAAGGTACGTTGTGCCCTTAAAATTCAGAGGCACAAACGATCCAAATGTGCCTCTGAAATCGGAGGTACATTGTGCCTTTCATTTTTAAAGGTACGTTGTGCCCTTAAAATTCAGAGGCACAAACAATCCAAATGTGCCTCTGAAATCAGAGGTACATTGTGCCTTTCATTTTTAAAGGTACGTTGTGCCCTTAAAATTCAGAGGCACAAATGATCCAAATGTGCCTCTGAAATCAGAGGTACAGTTTTTAGAGTGTAAGGCTCTCAAGGAGGCTGGACAGCAAGAATTTTGAAAGGAAATATGAAATAAGAAAAATATAAATTAAAATAAGAGTCATCTACAAAAAGTCTGCAGTGAGGAAAAATGTTTATAGAGTTTCTCTAGCGATAGGTATGTTCAACAAACATATGTGAATAGATTGAGAAGAATTTGAGAAGTTGCTAATAAGATATAAATAAGACTTAGATATAGGTTGCGAATGTGTGTCGAAACATGTACTAGGAATACGATGATATGAAAAGATATACGATTCAATTCGTTTAAGAATTGTAAACTGTTAAACTTTTTGTAAAAAATACTTAGTTAATCTTGATGCTCGTTGAAAAGCTAGTACAGAGTTGAAATGTGGTCAATTAAAAAAACCAATTTGAATTATAAACTTAATGCAAGTTTTTTTTTTTTCAGATTGTTTAAAAGTTATTGTATTTTTAACTGCTCTTAACGAATATTTTCATTTTGCTTTAAATAATAATTACTTAGCCATTAATGAATAAAACTATCTCTCTTTCGAGCAAAATTTCATTTTTAACTCCCTTGGCTAGAGCTAGATTTGATGTCAATAATAATAATAATAAGAGATGATGAAAAATACGAATAAAGTGAACGAATGATAAAATACGAAAAAAACGAATAAATAAAATTTTAGAAAATGTTGCCACGGTTTTCGATGTAATCTTAACATTTATATCGAAATTTTAAAAAAATATAATAGTCTCAAGACAGATAAATATCGTTTCCAATTAACAACTGTTATACAATATAAGGTTTCCGTTATATTTTGTTTGTAAATAAAATTGCTTTTTATTTATTACTTTTTATTCTGTCACGCGTTCTGTATTCCTAAGTATAAATATTTTTTCCTCTTCACGTACAGTTGGCTATTTTACAAATTCAAATAATCGTTCAGTTTATTACGATTAACATATTAACAAAATGTTTTTCATAAATTATAATAATTATGTATTTTATAAAGAAAAAAAATATTTTTTCAAAAAATATCAACTTTTTCGGGGTGAAATAAAAACAAGGATGACTGCAAGGCAACCACAGGGGTTGGTGAACGGAGCGAGCAGGGGCAGATGATAAAAAAAAATTTAAATTAAAGTACTCCAACTAAAATTATTGGCTAAGACGCTCGTGGTGGTTAAGGCTCGAGACTCGTTGATCTCGCTGGTCACAATTCAGACCATAAACGTACGAGGGTGTCATGTTGTCAGCATTACGCACCGGCCGTCTTCACTTCCCAAACAAGATGGAACCCATTGATCTGAAGATGGATTGGGTTCCGGATATGGGTTCCTATGCAATTTTAATCCTGATGATGTGCTCTAACTCCTCCAGAACTTGTCGTAACAACATTTGCGCGACTTCCTGTTATATTTATATAACGTTTTATAAGTCATATAACTTTCGACAAAAAATAAACAAAAAATGCCATTTAAAAATAAATAAAAAATAAAAAAACTCTATCACAGAGAGAGAAACTGATCGCCGATTTAAAATCAGAGATACGAAGATATCTCAGATCTATTATTATAAATGTAATGCAAGAGAAAAAAAAATGTTCCCCATTGTAATCATATATAGAACAAAGATAGTTACTCAACAATAGTTTAAACATGGTTACTTTTTATCTAAGCAATCTTAAATCATATCACCACACTGTTAGAATTTTCATTTCAAAATTGCGGTAAAATAACCGGCAGCTACTGTCGGCAGGACTGTCCATCCAATTAACTGTAAAGTTTACGGTAAAGAACTTTTTAACCCTTACGGTTTTGAAACCATTCACAACTAATATGGTTAAAAAACCATTCATGCAAAACTATACAGTTTCTTAACCATTTACAACGAGCATGGTTTCAAAACCGGAAAATTTTTTTATTGAACAATAGAGCTAGGCTTTCTGTTAGGTAATGGACATAAATCGTGGTTGAGTTCTATTTTATCGAAAAAATCGTGGAATTATTTTATTTTATATGACTGTTTCACCTATCGTAAGAGTTGGGAAATACTACTTTTTTGCATTAAACAGCTCTATCGGTCGTTAACTGACAGATTAGCACTCTCGGCTATAATATGTACCTAAGGAACTAGGTAGAAGGATTTAAGTGGTTTCATTAGATGAGCCTATTCGATGTTATAAATTTCTGGTTGCTTTTCTCACAGTTAACAGATTGAATACTATCCTATTTATGGTTATTTAACTGTTTTCTTTGGATATAGTAAAAGAACAATTAAAAAAATTGCTATTTAGCCATTTTTCCGAAAAATTTCTAACGGTGCTAACCGAAATAAAATTGTACTCAGATAGTACGCCAGCAATGAAAATAGTCGCAAATAAAGAAATAAACTGTCGAAAATTCTAGTTACTTTCAAAAATGATAAATCATGTAGGTAAAAAGTTAAAATTGAAAAAAAAAAAAATAATAATACGTACTTAAATGCAAAGTTTACTACATAAAGAAATATGAAGTAGTTTGAAACATGCGAAGCAAATCTACATCACCAAACATGAAAGCGTTAATATTGCTATAGAATTTTGTATCATTAGTTTTTATTTCATAAATCATTTATGAATTATGAATAATTTTTCCAGGGATGAAAAAATTCGCCTTTACTTTAAAACATAGTTCACGTCAAACGAGTTCACATTCTAAATACTTAAAAAACATTAAATAAGTATGCAATTTGACAGAGAATCGAAAATTATTTTATGTTACATGAAATTTGCTTTAAAAAAATGCTATTAAATGATAATTGTTTTAAATCAGCCCGCGCTGCGGTAACCACATAAGTGCTCTTGAGATGGGAGAAAAATTCACTAACTACATGATATTAAACTCCGGTACATTTGGTCGTATAACTCAAAATAACCCCATGTCATGATACTATTAATCGCAGTTAATAATATTTTTAAAAGAAGCATTTAAAAAACTTAAACAATCTTATTATTCAATTAATAGCATTGTGTTAAGTCTTGTTTTTTTCTTTCTTTTTTTTTTTTTAATTCTCAATTAATCTTTTGTTAAATAGGTGGCAGCACTAGACTCGTTTCCAACTTCAAGAGAAAACATGCCCAAAAACAGAAGTCCACCCTGGCTATGGGCCAAAAGTTTCATTTAATTTTGCCTCTACTATTTTTTTTATAATTTATTAATTTTTTATCTTATTTATTTATTTTTATCTAAATTATTTAGTTATTATTATAATTCTTTTTTGCCTTATTCATCTCTCTAAGCTTATAGTATTGCGTAATATAGATACTGTCTATTTCTATACGAATTAGTCCCACAAAATACGAACTATTTCATTAAGAATTAAAAAATGAATCAAGAGTTTCTTTAAAATTTTAAATTTTTTACTTATTTATTTTTTTATTTTTTTTCAGAGCGGACTATTTTCAGACTATACGTGATACAAAACCAGCATTTTAAAAGATTTCAAGAGATTTAGATTTTCAAAAATATATTTATTTTGCGAAATTATATTTGGTAGAATGCTTTGCAATAATTTCTCTGTCTCTTAAATAGATGGCAGCACATGGATCTGCAATGATTTAAAGAGGTATCATGCCTGACAGCAGAAGTCAACCCTTGGATTGTACAGTTTATTCCGTTTTACTGATATTCGTTTAATTTTCACTCGCAACCTATTAGCTATTCCATATAACTGATCTTGACTATATTATAAAGAAATGCTTAAAATATAAATTTTTAATCTAAAAGACTATTATTCAATTAGGATTTGTAGATGTAAATTCAACTTTTGATTTATAAATCTTTTAATTTTTAGATTTCTAGATTTTAAATTAATGAATAAGCAATAAATACTGAAATATTGTGATATAATATATATATTGTATATATATATATATATATATATATATACATATAGAAAAAAACTTTACAGTTCCAAATATCTCTTTTTTTTGCAGTAAATTATAATAAGATAAACAGAATATGGATTATACAGCCGGGGGGGGGGGGGGGGGGGCAAATTATTTTATGTACTCATACATGGCCCTCAGGATTTAACTAAATAAAATAATATAAATATTTATAATGCTAAATTGCACCTAAAGTAAGAACAAACACGCATAATGTTTTATTACGGTGTATTTAAATACAATGATGAATAGATTTAATAATTATTCATAAAAGGAAATAAATGTTAAAAAATACGAAGTTTTTTTACAAGGAAATGCAATGCTAAATGCAATACCAATGCTTACCAGAGCATTACTGCTTGAAATCTCAATTTTAAAAAATGTTTTAATTAGGCAAACAATGCAGAATAAATAAGTATTGAACAAAACTAACATTAACAATAAAAATATATTTAATTCTTGGGGGTAAAATTTCAAAATTAGGGTGAAAAATACGGAAAATTGAAGTTATTAAGTGTATGTATGTACCTTAGTATAAAGCAATTAATTAAAATACACATAAAAGTGCTACTAAATAGATATAAAATTTAATACGCCTAATACTATGAGATTTTACGTGACTGCTATGCTGTCACAAATTTCGACATGCGTACCAAGATAAGTATACGTTGATCTGCATGTTTTTAAGTATATTATTTTTAAATATAAGGTAAATATAAACTTTAAAGCTTCCCAGATCACAAAACTATTAAGTAACGGAAAGAAATTATTTTCAGAATAAATAAATTATGTAATATTTCAAATTAGTTACATTTTTAAGCACATGTATTTAGCGTCCTTTTTCCAAAATCATTTCTGTTTATGTGGAATTCTACCCAAGTAATTTGCATTTTTTGCCTCTATTGCAAAAAGTTCTAACATCCACGAATATTTCAATGAAGGTAAAGCTACTAATTTTCTCGTAATTCGAGGTAATGAAGAGGATGTATACAATATATTTGAATATTTGATTTAATTGTCAAACAAAATAAAGCAAGAAAAAAAAAAAAAGAAACTAAGCCAATGTTAAGAAACCTCGTATTTGTTTATTATGTTTTTGAATTTCTTGTAAACATAAAAATAAATAAATAACTAAGTTTGATAAAAATTAATCGATTTTTTTTCTTCCTATTAAATCTAAAGTTTAAACGCAAACGTCTCACACGGTTAAGAAAATGGTGAACGAAAAAACATTCTTTTTTCTTGCTGTAAAGTTACATATAGATCCAAAAAAAAAGAAAAAAACTCATACTAATTACTACTCATACCTTGAAATAGAACTTTTTACCCCTATGTAAATTGATCTCAAATCAAAATTAGTTTTCCGTTCAAATTGAACTAGAATATCAAGCAATCAAGTTTAAGAAGTTTCATAATATCAATCGACTTAGCAGCATATTGAATTTGCTAAATTTAATAATATTATTGTTCCATGCATTGCAAAATTTCTAACAATGTACAAAAATTCATCAGTACTATCAAATCCTTTTACATGAAGATCTCTTAAGAAGTTAGAGGAAATGGACACTTTTCAATGTATACAATCAAAGGAATAGGATTATTTAAAGGATTTAGAAGTTCCCCTTTTTCTAGCTAAACGAATCACTTTGTTCAAGTCTTTAAAACCCGTGAGAAGATCTATTCGAAATGTGGGAGGTCTTTAAACTAGATTTAAAACGATACAGAAATGTTAAAAAAAAATAATTAAAAAGTTTTCACCATGCTGTTCTCTGCTGCTTGGAGTTCCTGAAATAGATGCGGAAATGTCTCAACTGGTTTTAAATATCTCAACGAGTTGTGATTATTATTTTTTTTTTTTTTTAGCATTTTCTTTTTAAATTTATCTCACTGACTTTAACTATTTGCAATTTTATGCAATTTAACTATTTCGTATTTGCAAATTAAACAATTAAAAAAAAAAATTGAACTCTGAAAATAAAATACGATTTTGAGATCTAAATAATTTTTTAATAAAACAAAACTGCATATTACAAATTACAAGTTGAAATTTTGATCAACTTAACCAAATGGAAAAAAAAAAGAATAAAAATTGAAAATAGCATAAATTTAATTTTTTTCTCCTATATATGTTACCACTAAAGCGTATAGTTCAGTTATTTCGCAGAATAACAAGGTATTTCATGAAATAAATAGACAAGTCAGTTAAAGTATATAATAGAAGAAAAATTTCATACTTTAGCTAGTTATTCTACGAAATAACTAATGAATGACCGTTAAATAGAAAATTTCAAAATAGAAAATTTCAAAAATGGAAAATTTCAAAGCTATTTTACGAATCATAATGATCATAAATAGCTAAAATCTCTCGAAAAATACTTTTTATCCCTATTTTGGATGATTAATTGATAAATAATAAAGAAAAATATTTGTTATTAATCCAAAATGTAAAACGCTAACATAAATACATCGTCTGAATTCCACGTCTATAAGCATATATATATATATATATATATATATATATACAGTAGAGTCCCGATTATCCGAGTTAATGGGGACCGCAACAAACTCCGATAACTGAAAAACTCGGTTAAAGCGAAGAGTATAAAAACGGAAAGAAAAAGAGAAGGTATAAATGTAATATATTTAAGAAATACAAAATGTATACGAGTATACCACATACAATTCATATTATAATTAAAAAGCTTACTTAAAAACACTTAAAAAGCATACTTTACGAGAATTAAAAAGTTTTTACTTAAAAAAAGTCCTTAATCGAGTTTCGTTCTACGTAACTTTGGCGCTTTTCTGTAGTAATGTTTCGCCTTTTTTAGGGATAACAGGAAGGCTTGTGTCGCCTCTTCTTGTTGTTCTATATATTCAATAGTACATATAGCGATAGCTTTTAGTCCATCTGTATGAGAGATTTTTATATGTTGATTTTAATAATCACTGTCCTCATCATCTTCGCTAGATTCATTATCATTATTGACGATATTAACGATAATTTCATCAGACCAAGTTGCTGGATTTTGTTTTTCTGAGTGTTTGGAAGATAAAATTCAGATTTATTTTTCAGCGGTTTTTTTTAAAAAATAAACTAGAACAAAAAAAATCCTTGAAATATTTGATAGCTCGGTTAAAGCGGAAACTCGGATAACCGGGGCTCGGATAATCGGGACTCTACTGTATATATATATATATAGAGAGAGAGAGAGACAGAGAGAGACATATATAGTACATAAGTACATCAGACACTAAAGATTGCAATCCGTAGATTTGCAAAGGATATCAGGTGTTATACCTTTTGCACTCTTTTTAAGGAATTTTTAATTTGAGAGTAGAGTCACAATAGAGGGATGCCAAAAAAAAAAAAAAGAAAAAAAAAATAGAAAGAAAGAAAGAAGCTATTCAGAAAGTTTTTGAAAGGACAGGATTACGAACCACCGAGAACTTCGTTAACGGCAATAAAAAGCCAAGGAATTCAACAATCAGTTAGATTTCTTCTAAACGTCTCCAACTTTTCAACAAATAATGTTTCAAAAGATTGGGATTTTAATCTTCTTTGGAAGAAGAGGTTGGTTCTTTTGAGATTTTCCAAGAAGCTATGTTTTGTGTTAGTAAATAATCCAGAATCAATCATTCTGGAATGAAACAGTTAGTCTTTTTGAATGACAGGGACCTTTCAACACTATCCCTTACCCGCATCTACTTCTTATTCAAATCAAAGATTTAATTAAGCCTCTAAATCTCTTATTTTTTTTTAAAAAAAAAAGATAAGAATTGTGTAAAAATTAGTTTTTATATTTTGCACTAGATGGAAGCTATATAAGTGCACAATAAATTGTTAACCGAAACATAATTTAATATAATGCCATGCTTTATTTCGTTATGAAGTCTCATACTTCCTTTAATATTCAAAATTTTTTCTATAAATTTGAACGAGGATGCTTGAGAGAAACTTTGGTGAGTTCGATGTAAAAAAATTCGTGAATCTCAACACCAAAAATCGTGGCAACTACTTTACATTACGGTGATGTAGGGAAAAGCCGTGATTAACTTTTGGATCTAGTGTTAATGTTTGTTTCACTGCAACCAGATCATTTTGAATGGCAAACAAATTATATGCACCAACAAATCGCGCCAATTTTGGTGTTTACGGATGTAAAAATAATGCTCGTATGGTATAAAAACGCGAATGTTTGATGTAAACCTATTCAATTTTTAGCGTTTTGATTTAAATCACAAGGTTTTAATCGTATAAAAACGCTCGTCTTGCTATTTCTGAAATAAAGTTGTACTTCACCCAATTTTTTTTAAATTATTCTACCAACCAACTAACCTTGATATTTACGGAAACAAAATTAATTCTCGTAAGGGTTAAAAACTTTGAATGCTCGGTCCTATTCAATTTTAAGCTTTTATATAAGATTTAAATCCCAAGATTTAAATCGTATATGAAAGCTCGTCTGATAGAGTTAACCTGGAATAATACTTCACCCAATTTTTTGGATTATTCAACATCATATTTGGTGAGATACTGAATCACAGTTTTTACAGTGTTGCTTTCCCCATATATATACAAGAAAAAGGATATTTTCTGTAAGAAATGAAATAAAATTAGTTTTGATTTTGATAAATTAAAAAGCTATATTGTTTACAACAGTTTATGAAGCAAATTGTTATAAATTTAGGTACATCTCCGTTTCGAAGTTAGTAAAAATATCATCTAGCTATTATTGACGAGACTGATGCTTTAGTAGTTGAGTTAACAGGCAGCACTGATATCGCGGTAATAGGTACTATAGTAATAGGTATTTAATATACAAATATATGTTACATAATATGTGAACTGTGGTAATAAGTTACCCGGTTCTATTCAATGCTTCAAACCTTTGAAACATGAATTAGAGTCGGAATGAAAATTTGAGCCCATTTCAAAAGTTAAGTCATAATATAAAAATTGATCTTAGCTGTTACTGGGCGAAATTTTTCGAAGCAATAATGAGAGTACACTTTCAAAATATATGTCATTAAGTTTGAAAACACTACACACTAAAAATTACGTCTAAATAGACTACGATTAGTGTGCCAATTGAAACCGACTGGATGATTGAAATTGTTTGCGGATAATCGACGAAACTCAATAGTTTTGTTCAATCAGTTAACTGGATTGAAACTTGCTTGGTATTCGAAAAGCTGGGGTCTGTGTATCAATTTACAGACATGCCAACTTGCTGTGGACAACGGATAAATATTTTCGAGTGGTAGTCTTTTAATGTATGTCATTAAGTTTGAAAACACTACACACAAAAAATTACGTCTAAATAGACTACGATTAGTGTGCCAATTGAAACCGACTGGATGATTGAAATTGTTTGCGGATAATCGACGAAACTCAATAGTTTTGTTCAATCAGTTAACTGGATTGAAACTTGCTTGGTATTCGAAAAGCTGGGGTCTGTGTATCAATTTACAGACATGCCAACTTGCTGTGGACAACGGATAAATATTTTCGAGTGGTAGTCTTTTAATGTATGTCATTAAGTTTGAAAACACTACACACAAAAAATTACGTCTAAATAGACTACGATTAGTGTGCCAATTGAAACCGACTGGATGATTGAAATTATTTGCGGATAATCGACGAAACTCAATAGTTTTGTTCAATCAGTTAACTGGATTGAAACTTGCTTGGTATTCGAAAAGCTGGGGTCTGTGTATCAATTTACAGACATGCCAACTTGCTGTGGACAACGGATAAATATTTTCGAGTGGTAGTCTTTTAATGTATGTCATTAAGTTTGAAAACACTACACACAAAAAATTACGTCTAAATAGACTACGATTAGTGTGCCAATTGAAACCGACTGGATGATTGAAATTATTTGCGGATAATCGACGAAACTCAATAGTTTTGTTCAATCAGTTAACTGGATTGAAACTTGCTTGGTATTCGAAAAGCTGGGGTCTGTGTATCAATTTACAGACATGCCAACTTGCTGTGGACAACGGATAAATATTTTCGAGTGGTAGTCTTTTAATGTATGTCATTAAGTTTGAAAACACTACACACAAAAAATTACGTCTAAATAGACTACGATTAGTGTGCCAATTGAAACCGACTGGATGATTGAAATTATTTGCGGATAATCGACGAAACTCAATAGTTTTGTTCAATCAGTTAACTGGATTGAAACTTGCTTGGTATTCGAAAAGCTGGGGTCTGTGTATCAATTTACAGACATGCCAACTTGCTGTGGACAACGGATAAATATTTTCGAGTGGTAGTCTTTTAATGTATGTCATTAAGTTTGAAAACACTACACACAAAAAATTACGTCTAAATAGACTACGATTAGTGTGCCAATTGAAACCGACTGGATGATTGAAATTATTTGCGGATAATCGACGAAACTCAATAGTTTTGTTCAATCAGTTAACAGGATTGAAACTTACTTGGTATTCGAAAAGTTGGGGTCTGTGTATCAATTTACAGACATGCCAACTTGCTCTGGACAACGGATAAATATTTTCGAGTGGTAGTCTTTTAATGTATGATTCTTTGTTTAGCAAATTCGATTTATATGGTTTTTACTCAATACTGCTTGCAAATAATTCAAAGGCTTTTGTAATACACCACTTTGTTACAGTTAAGTCACGTTGAGCCTTATAAAAAGTCGGATAACCGAAAATCTGCAATTTTTAGTTTGTAGTTTTCTATTGTCGAAACCGAAGTAGTTGACATTTCTGAATTCAATCATACAAGTTCGTGTACACATAGAATTCAGACAAAACTGAAATACTGTCACTAAAATTTCTGAAGATATATTGATAAACTAAACTCACTACGCTACCTGTTCAATTATGTTATGAGAACAGAGATACCTAGAAAAAATTATCTAACAGATTTTTTTTTTAAAATTATTAGACGAGTAAAATTATGAGTTCCGAATGTTTTTTTAGTAACTACTACACCAAAAACTATCTTTAATATTCAATTTATATCAAGAATTATATCAAGAATTATCTCTGGTGTTTGATTATATCACTTTTGGTGGTGTAAAGTAGTTGTTGGCGTAAAGTAGCACTTAATTTTTTTAGTGCTCAGATAAACTAGCGTTTTCGAAGGTGTATCGCATTGTGAAGGCGTGTGGTTATTATACTGTACTCAAAATTTAAACGTTTTTTGATATTAAATGAGTAATTCCAAGAAAAAGGAAGCAGCAAGATATAATTTGATTAAAAACTTCATTCGGCTCAAAAATACACAAATTGGAAATAACAGTCGAGTTGTTTGTAGCGCGCATAAACTGGCACCCACATTCAAGATTTGCCAGTCGTGAATGAGATGAAACAAAAGTGATTTGAAATACAATAAAACGTAAAAGTAGCCAACAAAAAAACAAAACTAGAAGAACTACCGTATCCGAGAGCGGCAAATCAGGGTAAAAGGCATTTCCACGTTCTCCGTGCGTCTCCAGTCAAAATGTATCGCCAGCGCAGAAATGCATTTTACCCTGATTTGCCCTCTTGGCCACTGAGTTTTTTCCTGTTCTTTTTTTTTCCTTCTTTTTCTTCTCTTGGCTATTGTGGTTTTTCCAGTTTTGTTTCTCGTCTATATTTCTCCATTTTTCGTTGGCAGCATTACGTTTTATGTTCCAAATCACTTTTGTTTCTTCTCATTCACATCTGACAAGTCTTGAAAATGGGTGCCTGTTTTTGAGCGCTTAAAACATGTCATCTATTATTTCGAATTTGTGTACTTATGAAGCGAATGAAGTTTTTAATCAAGTAAAACCTAAATTGATTGTTTCCACAAAAAAAATAAGAAATGTGCAATTTCAGCTAAACTCTTTGATTCTCCGAAATCTCTATCGGGGATAATAAAGTTATCAATTTACCAAAAACTTTTGATCGCACTAGAAGGGGGTAGAGATGATAAACTGTGTTCCAGACAAAAAGTTATCCATCCCAAAATCTAAAGTGACGTTTTCGCATTTTAAAGAAGGGAAGGGGAAAATCTTTTAGGTGGATAGAGAAAAAATTTCATAAGTAGAGTCGTCGAAATGAACATCAAAGAGTTCAGGTCTGATATAAAAGGATTAAAATAACAATAAGCTCGACGCGAAATGAAAAATTTCCAGCTACCCCTGCTGATCATGAACCACGGCTACCCGTGGTGTTGTTCTCCCCGCTCCAGGGATAATTTAGTCAGTACCGCACGGGAAAAGTAATTATGTACGTCAAAAGAAGGCATAAAGGAATCCAGCAGTGCACAGATAGATGACAACATTACTCGCTCATTACCGCACCATACACACTGCTAATAACAACAAAAAAAAAGAGAGAGAATGAATTAAAAAAAGGAGAATGATTCTCTTTCTTTTTATTTACTTCCGCTGGTGTTTAATTTATTTTTCTGGAGGAGGAGGGTTGTTTGTGGTGAAAGAAATTGGTTCTCGATGAGAGCTAATTAGATGCGAAGTTTCAGTCTAGTTTCACGCTGTTTCCAGCTCACGTACGAAATAAAATTTTTTTTTATTATGATTATTATTATTTGGCCTCTCCAGCAAGTCCAGCATTTATTTCAATCTGCCTCCCTTTGTTCGTTTCTTGTTTAATTCGATGTAATTAAAAGGAAAAGAAATGTGGTGGCTCAGGTTTCAGATAATATTCAGTGCACGAGGAAATAAATAAACAAATAGGAGGAAAATATTGATTCTTCTTGTCGGAGTTACTATTGCCGAATTCTCCATTTGTCAGAATTTTTTCTGCATTTACGAGTTGAGCATTCACTTCAATCTGCCTCCCTTTGTTCGTTTTTTGTTTAATTCGATGTAATTAAAAGGAAAAGAAATGTGGTGGGTCAGGTTTCAGATATTATTCAGTGTACGAGGTAATAAATAAATAAATAAATAAATAGGAAGAAAATATTGATTCTTCTTGTTAGAATTACTATTGCCGAATTCTCCCCTTGTCAGACTTTTTTCCGCTCTTGCGAGTTGAGCATTTCCTTCAATCAGCCGTTCTTTGTTCGTTTCTTGTTTAATTCGATGTAATTAAAAGGAAAAGAAACGTGGTAGCTCAAGTTTCAGATATTTATTCAGTGTACGAGGTAATAAATAAACAGATGGGAGGAAAATATAGATTCTTCTTCTCAGAATTACTCTTGTCGAATTCTCCATTTGTCAGACTTTTTTCCGCTCTTGCGAATTGAGCATTTAATTCCGTTCTTTGTTCGTTTCTTTGTTTAATTCGATGTAATTAAAAGGAAAAGAAATGCGGTAGTTCTGGTTTCAGATATTTATTCAGTGCACGAGGAAATAAATAAACAAATAGGAGAAAAATATTGATTCTTCTTGTCAGAATTACTATTGCCAAATTCTCCATTTGTCAGAAATTTCTCTGCTCTTACGAGTTGAGCATTGACTTCAATTTGCTGTTCTTTGTTCGTTTCTTGTTTAATTCGGTGTAATTAAAAAGAAAAGAAATGTGGTGGCTCAGGTTTCAGATAATATTCAGTGCATGAAGAAATAAATAAACAAATAGGAGTAAAATATTGATTCTTCTTGTCAGAATTACTATTGCCGAATTCTCCATTTGTCAGAATTTTTCCCGCTCTTGCGAGTTGAGCATTTAATTCCGTTCTTTGTTCGTTTCTTGCTTAATTCGATGTAATTAAAAGGAGAAGAAAAGGTAGCTCAGGTTTCAGATATTTATTCAGTGCATGCGAAAATAAATAAACAAATAGTGAGAAAATAATGATATTTTTGTCAGGATTATTTCCTTTGCCAAAATTCTTTGTTTAATTCAATATAAAAAATAAGAGAAGAAATGTAGTACGACAGGTTCTTACTTTTTGTACATCTTTTATGTATGCTGAACACGAATTCACGTTTTGCGATCATAACTTTTTCCTGGAAATGTGTTTTTTTTTTTTTCTGGAAAAATCTCTTTTTAGTTTAAGATACAAAATTTCTGATGGCCTGCTTGAAAGCTAGAGGAGATTTCCTACAAATTTTACAATGTGTCTGCCGAGTAATAATCAAACAAGTATGAGTTTGGGTATAATAACTATAGCATTGTAATAACGGATCCCTTAACTTCTTTTCAGGGGAAAACAGATGATATAACACTTCTGTTTAAGTTTTTTTTTTTAAAAACAGATCTTAGATATTTTCACTTCACTAATTTCAAATCTGTAATGATTTTTTTCTATACAAGCTACAATTTTTTTGTTGACATTTTTAGTCAATTTTTTGTCGAAATGTATAAGTTTAAAGACGTTACATATAACACGTTGTCACGTAAATGTTACAACAAACTTCTAAAGAAGTTAGATCACATCAGTTGCATTAAAATTGCTTAGAAACCTCTACTTGGAATTGCCGTCATTTGACGATAGGGGAGCGTTCCTATCTGCGTACTACGATATTTCCGGGTTTGGATGCCTATCCAATTTTAATCCTGAATTGCTTTAACTCCCCTATAACTTTGTCTCAACATTAACCCGACACCCTGTTATATATAACATTTTTAAATGTGTACATTTCGGCGAAAAGAAGCATATTGCCCGCCCGAAAAAAATTTTGGTCGCAAAATGTGGATTCGTTTTCAGCCTCCCCTCCAAATATAAAAGTACAAAAACTACAGACTCTCAACAATTTTTTCAGGTAATAGTCAGAATGAAAAGAAATTACATAGGTACCAATTGTTAATAATTTCTATATATACTGAATCAATATATAAAACTTGACATATCAAATTTTTCCCTCTTTAAATTACACATATTTTGGTCGAACTAGAGAGTTGTTTTTCAGCGCAAGCATCGCTAGAGTGACCAAATAAGTTTCATTTTGCACATTTTACACACATTAATTTTCAATTTTACTTCAATCTGGAGTCCTTTGCCCGTTTTTCTTTTTCTTTTTTAATGTGAATATAATTAGAGGGAAAATAAATTGTGTAGGTCAGATTTCATATACTTATTCAGTGTGCGAGAAAATAAATAAACAACGTAGTTGAAAATGTTGATTTCCTTTGTCAGAACTGTCCTTTTGTTAGAATTCTCACCTGTAGTAATTCTAGCACTTAATATTTCATTCTACACTACTTTGTTAGTTGCTTGTATAATTCGACATAAAAAAAAAGGAAAATAAATATAGTAAAGCAGGATTTGTTGTATATTTATTCAGTGTACGAAGAAATCTATAAATTGGATGAAAATTCTGATCCATTTTATCAAATTTATTTTCTTTTAAAAAAATTTTTGGACAGATTTGTCTCTTGGTCCGAATTATTTAGCCGCTCTAACAAGTCCAGCACTTACTTCAATCTTTCTCTGCTTTTGAGTGCTCCTGACACTATTGTATTGATTTCATTGGTTATATTGTCACATTTCTTTGGCTATATTAATACAATATTATAAAGCACTCCTTTTTGTGTAAATTAAAGTATGAACTAATAAAGTGATTATATCTTTCTTTTTTCCGCCAGCTTTTTAATAAATATATTTTTTAATACTTATCTTTCATAATTAATGAAGTTTGAAATTTTTTTTTTTTTGAAAAAGGGAGAAAAAAAAAAAACCAGCGAATCATGTTTACAGTTTTTAAAAAAAATGAATAAATGTGGTATAAAACAGTTCCAACAATATTTTTAGTTTGCTATTATTTTTCTAACTTATTGATATAATTTAACAAATGTATACGCAAAAACTAAACCCAAGGGATTCTAAAAGAAATAATGAAAATCCTAATTTTTTTTTTTTTTTTTTGCTTAATTTATTTTATAACATTATTATCACTTATTTTAAATATTTATTATAAATCCACGGTTTCGTTTGTTGAAATGTTGTTCATTCAGATTTCAAATTCAAATTTTAAAGTGAAACTTAAAGAAAAAAATTAAAAAAAAAAAAAAAATAAGCAGCTGACTGATGGAGAATCGGTTAGCATAAAAATAGTAATTCACAGTAATTGACTATAACAAAAGTACTATAAATGACAAGGAAGCAAATTTAATTTGTCTAGTTTTTATTTTGTAGCTTAGGTTCAAGTTTATTGTGCTTGCAATTGATAGTCGATTACGCTATTTCGAAAATCTTAAACCAACATTATTAGAATAATTAATAACGTTAGTTTACTAGTGGTGATTTTGATGTGACTTGTCATTTTGTAGAGAACATGTGTCTCCATCTTTTAACAACTGATGGGATTATTCTTCCAGTTATTTTACATTAAAGGAAAGAAGGAGAGGTAAAAACCTGCATATTCCATAAATAATAGTTTGACAACAGAGACCAAAAAAAATCAAAAGGGAGAAAAAATAGTTATCTATTTTGCCTTTCTATCTTGTGTATGTTTCTTCGTATTCGAAGAAAAAGCTTAAAAATGTTCCGTTTCGAGCCTGCCAGGATTCGAACCTGGAATCTCCTGATCCGTACTCAGGCGCGTTATCCGTTGCGCCACAGGCCCGCGAAGGTGCTGCAAAATTTTATATTGGTTTACCAACATTTGTAGATTATGCGAAATCAATATATGTATTTTTGTACAAATTTGTGTGGTACGCAGGCAAGAGATACAAGGGCCAATGTTTGGCATTAACGTCATAAACCAAAAATAGTCTAACTTTTCCCATTGAAGGAAGAAAAATGTCTACTGGTCTATTATAAAGGAAAGGAAATAGAAAATCCACTTTTACTTCTCCTTTTATCTAAATTGTTTGATTTAATTATGTCTTCCCAACTTATGCCAACACAATTCCGATGAATCGGTGAGTGGCGCTTCGCGCTAAAATGCCGAGATGTTACTTATTCATAGCTCATAGCTCATAGATCCACTTTTGGTGCCACTTTCCATCGAATTAGGAATTTCATTCGACAAAATGGAAATTTTCTACCTCCCACAAGTTCACAACGCCTCTAAATCCCAATTTAAATTATTTTTTTCAGACTGAACGAAACTTTTGCTTTTCTCATTTGTGTTGTTTTAATATATACATTATAACTTCGTTACGATCTGAAAATTTAAAAAAATGTAATTGAAAAAATTGTTTTTAGCAAAAGTGTTTAAATAAATATTTTATTCTTCTTTTAAAAAAAACTTAGTTTTAAAAACATTTTTAATGCTATTAAAATGCGTATCTTTTTTTTTTTTTTTTTTTTTTGATTGAGGAAAAAGAGAAAAATTCTTTTCTTGTTTGGATTTTCTAACGCATTACAAAATAAATGAGTAAATATCAGAAAAAAAATAATAAAAATGTATATTATTTACAAAAAAAAAAAAAGCATTAAAACATTTGCAGTTAAAAGAATAAATTTATCCTGCAGCAAAAATCTTTAATTAATATTACTTATAATTTTGTTATTTTTAATAATTTGATTTTGTTTAAAATAATTTTTGTTTTAAATCACTAATTTCTTTTATAGTGAGGGTAAAAAAATCAAAAAAGTAACACCATATTGATTAATTTATTTAATCTTCGTATCTAAGAACATAATGACCAAACTATCAAATCATTCCATGATAATTATGTTACTTATTGTCAATTATGAGTGTTATTTACGATACATAAACAAAATTAAATCCAATAGAAATTTCAGTCATTTCCTTATTTAAAATTTTTAACCTTTAATTTTAATTTGTATTTACACATTATGTATTATTTAATTTTATTTAGCCTCCATTTTTAGATGTATATTAAAAAATTAAAAATATGAACTATATAAAGCTAGTTATTTCCATTACGAAATTAAAAGAACTTAATTCACTTCGATTTTGTGATTTATTACGGAATTATAGTTTTTGTGTATTTTTTAATGGAAACTTTAACTGAATATTTTATGTTACAAATAAAGCATTTAAAAACTAAATATACAAGAATATTTTGCTTATCATATTCCTAATGTGAAGGAAATAAACGACCCATATAAATTTTAATAAAAAAACTGAACTGAAGTAAATGAATAAAATAAACAGAAAATAACTCGATTATTCGTCTGTAGTTTGAAAGGTATAAAATAAAACAAATAATATCCTCAGATTGAATTAAAAAAGTAATTTCTAGCAGAGCGTGGTTTCGATCCACGGACCTCTGGGTTATGGGCCCAGCACGCTTCCACTGCGCCACTCTGCTCATGCGTTCGGGAAGTAGAATGAATTGAGTTCTGCTTTCAATCAATCTAATAATTTAAAATTTTTAGCGTAAGAAAAAAAGGCATGGAGTATAGTTTGTTTCTAATAAAATTGTTATAGTTTTCCCCATATTTATTGTTCGGATTTTCGTTTTATTGCGTAGCCATCAATTCTTAAGGGAAAAAAAAGTTACAAAATTAAACTTTTTCTCCTTTTTTTTTATAGTAAAATGTTATTTATTGTTGTAATTGGTTACATTTACACCAGTTCAACAGAAGTAGGAAGTAATTATATTTGTTCTAACCTAATAAAGCGATCTTTTTTTCTTCAATGTTTTCTGAAAGGTATAGTGGTGTCGAATGACGCTAGAGAAAAGTATTATTTTGTTTAATAACTAAGATTTATTGAAAAGTAGAAAGTTTTAAATAGTGAATGAAATGATTTGTTACCACATAAATTCAAACCTTTAGAAAGATAAAAATACTAAAAACTTTTACCATGTGACTTTTATTTTAGTTTTTATTCTACAACAGAGCCCGGATAGCTCAGTCGGTAGAGCGTTAGGCTTTTAACCTAACGGTCCAGGGTTCGAGTCCCTGTTCGGGCGGTTCTATTTTTTTCTCCTTTTTGAAACTTTTTCACCTTTATATAAACTGGTGTTTATATAAACAAATGCTTGTATGTTTCTTTTCTTCTTTTTTTTTCTTTAGCATAAATATATTCACAATATTTTGGGGATGCGTCTTATGACACATTTGAAAAGCTATATATACATAATTTAAGTGCTGGAATACTTAATAAATAGAAACTATGTATGCTCTGAAAATAGCTTGTTTTGGACAAAACAAACCTTTTGTTAAACTTTTATTTTTTAATTTTTCTGTGCAAATATTTGTATTTTCTTCTAAACTGAAGCTCACTTTTTAATATAAAACAAGTTTCACCAGATTTTTCGTTAAAAAAACATATAAATAATTTTCAACCTGTCCGCTCTTTGATATCGATATACTATATAGTCTGAAAGTAGCATGTTTCGGACTAAATAAATCTTTTTTGAAAACTTTTTATTTATTTTTCTGGGCAGACATTTGTATTTTCTTTTTAATTGACGCTCACATTAACAAGTTTCAAAAGATTTACTCAGGGCAAAAAAATTATAAAAAATTCGCTCACTGTCAGCCTCTATGCTATCCATATACGATGTATTTTCTCAGGAAGTAGAAAAAAAAATTAACAAGGTTTTGCTTCTTTACCAAACATCAAATGAAATTCTGTACCAATATAAAATATATTATAACTCTTGAATTTCAAAAACTATGTTTTGAACTTTTAAAAAGTAATAAAATTTAAGTAATAAAAGTTTATATTTAAATTTTAGCTTTATATTATATTAATAAAAAATTTACTTATTTATAATCTCAAAGGTCTTCATATCTTTTGTGAGAAATATTTTACAATTGAAAATATAATTAAAAAATGTGTACCCCAGTAACAAAAATGCAATCAACAATCAGTTTAATTACATAAATTTGTTTGAAACAACGGACAATAAACAATTTTTCGTGTCATGTACATGTATAAATTTTTATTCCATTTTGATAGATTTAATATATATATGATGTAAGTATTAATAAATTACGAGTTAGTATATTTTTTCAATATTTTGTTTGATATTTTATTGAAATTATTTTCAGTAATTAATTAGTTATTTGCTAGTATATTTCTTTTCTCTTTAATTAGTTCATTTGATTAATTTTATTTTATACCGAATGCTAAGTGCATTTTACACCGAATATACCTACAAATGGGAGTCAAGCCTATAATGTCAATAATTTTCAAATTAATATTTTATTTCTTTATTGATTTGATTTTAATTGTTAAATACATGAAACAAATGAAATTAAGTAATTTAAAATAAATAAATCTATTTATATATATATACATATAAAAAATTGCTAGAAAAAAAGAAATATAAAAAATATTAGCCGTAAATAGAAATATTTTTATTTGGAATATATAAATTCATAAAATGATTACTAGCAGAGCGTGGTTTCGATCCACGGACCTCTGGGTTATGGGCCCAGCACGCTTCCACTGCGCCACTCTGCTGATAGTAGTCATATTATAAAGAAAATCAATAAATAAATTTTGATATCAATGACATTGTTATCGATTTTGAAGTTTAACACGCATTTTTCTTTTATGCTGACTTACGGTAATGTGGCGCCGTGGCTTAGTTGGTTAAAGCGCCTGTCTAGTAAACAGGAGATCGTGAGTTCGAATCTCGCCGGTGCCTTCGCGATTCCTTTTTAATCTAAGTTACTGGATAATGATGTTTGTATGTACTGTAAAGACGATATGTAAATTTTATTTTTCGTATTTCACGTTTTTTTTTTTTTTTTTTTTTTTTTTTTTTTTGTAAGTAAATTGAATAGTTTTGAGATACTTTTATTTGTATTCTACGTATAAATAAGAAAAGTTAATTTTTAAAAATGTTTTGTAAATTTTCATTTTCGCATTTCAGGATTTTTTTTTTTTTTTTTCTTTTTGTAAGTTGGAAAATTTTTGGAAGTTTTTTTTTTTTTTTTGAATGAAACGTTTAGAACAGGAAAGTTATTCTGCAAAAACGAGTTGTAAATCTTCATCTTTGCATTTCTCCCCCCCCCCTTTTTTTTTTTAATGTAAGTCGAATAATTTCATTATGTTTAGGCTACGAGATTTTCAGAATAAAAAGGATATTCTTTAAAAAAAAAATTATTAATTCTCGTTTTCGAATTCATTTTGAACTTGACATTAATTATTGAGGTATTTATGCTTGATAATTAAGATAAACATAGCGAAATAAAGCTTACTACTCGAATAACAGGCCTCCGTGGCGCAATTGGCTAGCGCGTTCGGCTGTTAACCGAAAGGTTGGTGGTTCGAGCCCACCCGGGGGCGCGTTTACTTTTTCTTAAAATTTAGCTGTTTTATAGAGCCATTTCCTGAAAATAGTTGGCAGTTAGATGATTTTGTTATGTCCTAAATGTTTATGTTTGTACGCCCTTTAAAGATTATTAGTGAATTTTCTTTTTCATATTTTACGATTTTTTTTTCTTTTTCGTATTTTACGATTTTTTATTTAATGTATACTGAAAAGTTGTGAGATATATTTGTTTGTATTTTGCGTTTAGAATAGAAAAGTTACTTTATAAAATCGCCTTGTGAATTTTTCTTTCTGTAATTCATGTTTTGTTTTCTTCTTCTTTTCTTTTATGTAAATAGAAAAGTTTCAATATGTTTTCGTTTGCATGTAATGTTTGGGACAAGAAAGTTTTTTTTTAAAATCGTTTTGTGATTTTTCATTTTCGTATTTCCTGTTTAGTTTTTCCTTTATGAAGTAGAAAAGTTTCTACTTTTCTGTTTTACATGTAACGTTTGAGCCAAGAAAGTTATTCTTTAAAAACAATTTGCGAATTTTCATTTTTGCATTGATTTAATTATTCTTTTAATGCAAGGTAAAAAGTTTCTATGAGTTTATGTTACGAAAGTTTATTTTTTATAAACTGTTTGTAAATTTTCATTTTTGTAACTGTAAGAAAATTCTCATTTTCGAATTCATTATAAATTTGACAATCATTCAAGTCGATGTATTTATGAATGATAATTAATGTAAACGTTTCATAATGATGTCAACAATTTTCACATGAGCCTCCGTGGCGCAATTGGCTAGCGCGTTCGGCTGTTAACCGAAAGGTTGGTGGTTCGAGCCCACCCGGGGGCGGTTATTTTGCTTTTCATTTTATTGCCTTGATATTTTATTTTAATTTGTTGCAAGGTTTAAGGTTGGAAAAGTACTCAGTTTATAAAAGCATACTTTCTGAAACAGGAAATCATGAATCCAAATCTAGCCGGTTCTTTTTTAATTTTTTTTCTAAAGCGATTCTTTTTTAATGTTTAAAAAGTTAAGGTACTGGACGTTTATATTTGTACAGTGGGAGAAAAAAAAAGGAATCACGCTGAATAACTTTCGTTCTAATGATCGGATTTTTACGAACCAAGCGTTAATCTTAATGGCACCTAAGGGTGACCTCAAATATGCTAATTAATTAGGACTAACTATTAATTAAGTTACGAACTCGGACACAAGAACGCACTTTCTCTGAATAAACATATATATTTATTTTACGTATTTGGATTCTAAGCCTTATAGGGGATAGCCACAATCTGGGAAATATGATTCTCATAGTTAGGTCAGAAGAGCGATTCAAAGTTTTGACCCCTTAATATTAATTTCACTTTTTGCATTTTTAGTCATATTATTATAACTAGTTAAGCAATTCAAACCACTCATTAAACTCACTGCACCTCTCATAAAACTCACTGACCCAAAGATAATTTGATGGAAAAAATTATTTGTTATTTTTTATTATTTAATTTAATTGAGGATGAAAAAATTTTGAATTATGAGGTATGAATTTTATTGTCTCATACAAATCTACACATTTTTCTATTGAAAAATCTGAAGTTTCTAGTGTTTTTATTTAGTAGAAGCCGAGAAAAATTAAAATTAATTATTTTTTAAAAATATTTTGGCGACAATGAAGAAATATTTAAATTTGGCGATTAATATTTACTTGTTTTTACTAACGAGGAACTTGACTTATGCCCGCGGGCCCTCGTGGCGTAAAATTTCATTCATAATTTTTTGCTAATAGCCGATTGCTAATCTTTTTTTTCTTCTTTTTTTTTAATTATAAAATACGATGATTCTTTTTTAGTCGTCTAAAATTTTTTTGTAATTTAGTAAAGAAATTTAAAAAAAAAAAAGAAGAAAAAAACATTTTATTGAAGAAAAAACCTTTTTATTCAACGATTGTTAAGTGTTATAAAAGCATGTTTCTGCTGGAATATGATTATATTTAATGTGATTATATTTAATATTCTAGTTTGTTTTTCAGTAATTGAAACAATTTCAATAATATACATGCGTATGCATAGATTTTGAATAATATATTTATCAATTTCTTTAAATATATTTTATAATTATTAATACGAATACGCAGTCAACTTTTTTAAGTATCTTAAAATTTCCCAACATCATATATATGTCTTAATCTTGAAGTAATTTTTTTAATTAACAGTCCTCGCGTGTTTCGCAATGCTATTTTACCAGCTATTTAATTAAATTTTAACATTTTAGAAATCTTATTCTTTGCGCTACCACGTATATCATTTTTTCAATAAGATACTAATCAATTTTTAAAGTACTTTAATTAAGGTTATCCTTTAAAGTAAAATTCTTTTTTAAATTGTTGTTTTTCAAAAAGTTTTTATTTGAAGAAAGCTTAGAATTATTGCCTACTAGCTGAGAATAAAATCATGCTAAGAAATTAAAAACATTCTACTGTTTAAAATAATATAATGCAAAACAGTTGACTATTTACTAAGCATACTATTTTTTCAAAAAATGAAGATAAATTATTGAAATTTTTTTCTTTTTATTGTTTCTTGTAACTTTAAAATAGATTATCTGAAATAGTGTTTATGTTTTATTAGTCATCACCAGCAGTATAAAGATACCGAATATAAAGATCTGTCGAATACGTAGCCAAAATTTTTAAGCGTCTTATATCTTAGTATGTTGAATGTCATCCTAACATTTTAATTGTAAAATTAAATTTTTAATTACCTGGTCACATGTTATTCACAGAACTATTTAACTAATTATTTCATTACTTGTTTTCCTCTTTCTGTATGCTACCACGTAGATTTCTTTCCGTTAATATACTTAACTATTTTATTTAATTTTTATTGGTACTTAAAGTTTTTCTTAAAATAAACTCTCGTAGTAAGCAATTGTTAAGTCTTTTTTTCGAGTCTCAGAACTATAGCCAGTTAGCTGATAAGATTTTAAGAAGCTGATAAGATTTATGTGTTAAAATTACTCGGCGGAAAACACCTGACCTCATCGTATAGTAAATAAGTGCACCCTTTTCTCTGAGATTGAACAAACAAATTATTTATTTATTTAATTATTGTTTCTTATTTGCTTGGTTTGTAAAAAGTAACTACATATTAGTGCAACTCAAAAAACCACAATTGTTCGCTATGCTTTCTAAATGAACAAATTCAAACCGCAATTTTATTTTGACGTTTAAACTTATATATTATGCAGCTAATTTAAAGGAAGCTGTTCTTTTACCAAAAGATGCTGAAAAAATATACTTATGTTAAAATTATTTTTTAACTTTAGCACAATTCCCAAGATATTAGTATAGCATAATTTGTTATTAAAAAATGCCTTATGTTGTTAAACAGCAAATACTAAAAATTGAAATTTGTAAATATGATGATTCTAAATTGTGCCAATTTTAGAATCATCATCTGATTTGAAAAATGTAATAAAAAATATGCAATTTTTCAAACTTATTTTGATTAAAAAAATAAAAATAAATAAAAAAATACGCAGCGAGAAGGTTAACATACTTTTTTCAGAAACTGTGACTACCTATTTTTTTCTATATTTCCTCATAAGAGTATAAGAATGATATTGCTCCCAAAAACCTATTTAGTAATTTCACTATTTCCAGAGTTGAAATCTGTTTGGACGAAACATATTGTTCCTTGAAAGCTAATGAGAGCAAATTTAACTATTATTATCTAAGCTTATTCCATTAATTTAATAATAGCGGTATCAAGGTTAAGAATATGCGATGGAAACCCAGTTTACTATTATACTATATATCCATTATATATCCAGTTTACTAAAAATAAACATATGCATTTTAATATTTTAACAGGATTCATGTGGTCTTAGAGAACCGTAGCATCAATATAGTAACTATGAAGTTATCTTTCACTTTAAATTTAAAAATTTGAGACCAGATATTTTGAGTTCAGGAAGTTGAATATTTTATCGTTTAAGTTTTTGTGCCACCCCACCATTTCAGTATCTTAAGGACCTTACGAACACGAAGAAGAGTATCGTATCAGATATGTGTAAGAAAACAAAGAAATCATAGTAGCGGTATTTGGTGATAAATGTAGCTTCTTATAGTTATTGAAGAACATGTTCTGCGACACTTTATGCTGAATTTGCGAAAATAAGTTTTAGAACGTATCGAAACACCAGGATGTTATTTGCAAATCATCTTTATACAAAGAAAAATATGTAGCCTAAATATCTGACAGAATGAAACGATTTTTTAAGTAATGCAACATATTATTTCAATATGTTATTCTGAAACATAACATATTTCAATGTTTTTTTAAATGCCACTTAACATTCAACAATTCCTTCAGTTGTAGAAAGTGTAGTTCCTTCAGTTGTTGGCTATTTTTTGGGACCATCACCAAATATATGTAACTTACAAGCCTGTGTCTGATTTCAAACTTTACTAATAGTTAGCACTAATTAATTAGCATATTTGAAGTAACCCTCAAAAACCAATTCATTTCGGATTCATTTCGAATTTGAGATTAAATGTGAGGTAGACTTTTATGCATGATAATTTAGATGAACGTTTCGAAGTAAAGTCTATAGAATAGCAGTGGCCTCCGTGGCGCAATTGGCTAGCGCGTTCGGCTGTTAACCGAAAGGTTGGTGGTTCGAGCCCACCCGGGGGCGAGTTCATTTTTAATTTCATTGCATTAATTTATTAATTAATTCATTGTATGCATTAATTCGTCATTTTTAAATCAATTTGTTATACACATCCGTTTATTGATTTCTACTCTCCAGGGTTTTTAATTTTGAGTTAAAAGAGGAATATATTTGGTATTTAGAATATGTGGACGTATTTATCATTATCCAAACAAAAATTGCGCATATAATTTTATAACTTTTATTACGGAAAAACTGGGTATTATGTCTTTTAATTAAAAATGTTTTTTTAATTTGGATTTTATGTTATTATTATTGATATATTAAGTTTTAAAAGTAAGCACAAATTCAGGCTTATTACAAGAATAGTGATTAAATATTCAAATTTCCTATTTAAATATAACAAATTGGATTTAAAAAAAAATATTAGTTTACTTAAAAAAATGACTTAAGAGGACACTATACAATGGGGGAAATTTTCCATTGCAAATTCTTTTTCACCTCCATAACTAATTGAAAATATGGAAAAAGTGAGTTCAGAAGAACCTAGAGTAAGCCATGAAGTTTCAAATACTAAAAAGAATGTTTTTTAAATAGTGAAATGAAAATAAATTATGAGACGATAACTTACGATTAAGCAATGGAGAAGTTCTCTTCCAATAATTTGCTTGCAGTTTGATATTTTAATTTTTTTTTTCGGCAACAGAAACTTAATAGCTTACTCTAGGTTTGCCTGAACTCATTTTTACTTTTTTACTTTATTTTTTTTTCATTCTAAATTAGTAATGGAGGTGAAAGAGAATTAGCGATGAAAAGTTTCTCCCGTGGTATGGAGTCCTCCTAAAGAAGAACCGAAGTTCGGTGGAACCGAAGTTCATGCAGAGTAAAAATAATACAGACATGAATTTAAACATTCACGTGATTTAGGACCTCTTGAAACAGTGGGCCAACATAAGGCTTTGCATGGAGCTAATAAATATAAATTATTTTTGAGTTCCTTTTTACACTTGAAAGGACACGAAAACCGTAACCCATAATATTTTAAAGTGCTTCTAATCAGAACCATATAGAATTCTGAGTTTTTGACTAATGAAAATTGATATCACGAATAATGATTTGATAACTTGTAAGATATTGCAAAGTAAATATATTTCTTACACTTTAAAAAGTAGGAAAACAAGTTTTATGAAATTTAAAACTTTTAGAGGCATGATTTCTGAAAAACTATTTCATGTATTATCATAAAATTTACAGAAATTTGTGTTTGCATTTTTAACAACTTATGTAGATAAATGTTAAATTAATACTAGCTACAAATATATTTGACTAAAATTTATTTCATTAATTTAAATTTTTTAGTTTTATATACATTGAAAAATAATTTTTAAAATAAAGCTATGAAATGAAGAATAACTTTTAGTTGTAAGATTTAATCATTTATAATTTAGGACTTATATCTATATATATACATATTTCTCTTACACGGCGACAAAAAAAAGCCTCATTACAACTCCCCGAATGGCAACGCTAGAAAATAGACCAATGATTGCCTCTAAAAATGTCACATGCCATATCTAGCTGAGATGGCTCAACATATAGCGCTTTTAAAAACGGAAACTGAAATAACCAGAGAGAGCATAAGCTAGGCAGAAGTGAGTAGTCTTTGTCGATAGATCTCTATTTTAGTATTATGTCGAAAGCGCTTTTTTTCACGAATTTATATATTACAAATTTATTTGACGATTTTTGATTTATATCACAAATTTATTTGTGAAACGAGAATTTATTTGTTTATGCAGGTTTTTCCATTGCAATTCACTTATTTCAATTTCTAATAGACTTAATTATAGCCAAAATTTTAACCTTTTTAAAGAGATATCAGTTTTAGAAATTTTATCTTAAGATTTTATACTATAGCACATTTCTAATAGGTTTAACAAATTACGTGTCATTTATTTGAATTCAAATTTATTTTAATGACTTAGTATTTACTAAAAAGATGTAATTTTTTTTTAAAAAAAAAGTTTTTATATGGATTTGAATGATTGTTTTGAATTCTTAGAATTTTGCGCATTTGCAACGTATCTAAGTTAGCGAGCGAAGCGAGCTTGGTTTGCGAAGCAAACCATATAAGATTGCGTAGCAATTTTCGGGGGTTGGCGAGCGTCAGCGAGCAGGGGGCGCAGTTCAATAGTGGCTCAAATTACATAAACTTAGCTAGTTATCATACATGGCCACGTTCATTCATTTTTGAAATTTAAAAAATTTTCATGTATATTTTCAAACTAAGGAAAATGTATATACCCTTAATTTGATAACTTTCAAAATTTGAAAGTAATGCTTGCAATATCGATTTTCAATAGCTCAAAACTCAGAATTCCATTTTCTTTTACTTAGTAGTAGTAGTAATTTGATATGAAATTATGCATAAAATATTGAAATAAATTATATATTAGAACATTGGTTATTTGAAATAATTGAGATTAAACTACTTCGGACAGTCTAAATATTCGGGTTATCGAGATAATAACATTTTTCAGTACTTTTCCATCTCTACTGTTTTAAATTCGAAAAAGAAATTCTTTTAATGAGTTTTAGTATATTATACTAAATTCTACTCTATACTATTTAAATGTAACTTAAATAGGATTTAAAATGACATCTTTTTCGTCAGACGGGTATATAGACATTTTATTTTAAAATTCACCTGCACTATTATGCGAACATTTGTACTGGTTTTTATAATGAACCATATGTTCAAAGCAGCATATGATTATGAACCGATTACTAACTTCATTGACTTTTCATTGAATTTTTCATTGATTGAGGGGTTAGAGCACTAGCCTCCCAATAAAGTGATACGGGTTCGAATCCCAGCGAGGGCTGTTCCATACGAATTCCGCACCTCAATGGTCGGCGGATCATGGGTTAGAATTCCCTTCCGATTCAAGTTCCTTACCGTGTCAGGTTTTCGTTTTTTTTTCTTTTCCATGTAACACAAATGTGGATTAGTTACATCGAAAAATCCTCCACTAACGCAAATTTCTCCCATACTTGATCCAAGCGTTCCCTTTTAGAAGTTATACTTCTGATGCGACTTCCAACAAGGTTGCGTTAAACGTTTAACGCTACATTTTTATTCTCCGGGAAATCACGTGGTAGGATCAGGTTTTCCCTCATTCATTTCCATATTGTTTTGGTTCTCACTAGCATAAAAATAATAAAAGTCATAAAAGTTTTTCTATAAATATTTTTTTAATTTGATTTGATACACATATAATTTAATAGGATAGTATTTTTTATTTTCAAATTTAGTGGATAACAATTGTAAAAAATGAGTGAAAACAATCCCACGGACAATGCGACGGATTTAAGGTTATATCAAGGTACGTCTCTTGTGAATATCAATTGATTGTTAGGCTTTCTCTTTTGAAATTACATTATGACGCATTCACATACATTATTAATACAAATACATTTTCCATGGCGAGACGATGAGGCAACCACAAGCACTTCCACTGGTTCAAGAGGTCCACGAGGGGAAAATGCACAATATTACCGTTATTACAGAGCACGGAAGCGAGCGGAGCAGGAAAAAGAGTCGTTGAATAGAACTAGTGATCCTTCTACGACTGCTGATTCTTCTACAATTAACGTTGCAGGTTACGAAGTTTAACTTCTTCCGCGCGAAGGGACTCCACGCACTATTTTTTATTTTTTTTCTGGATTGTGTTCAAAATTACAAGGCTACGAAGTTGAACATTGGTAATCGTGAACCCAAAAATTGGGTTGACTGTTCAACAACGGTTATAAAATATAAAATAAAACAATTTAAAACAAAAGGCTCTGAAAGAACAAAAATATAACCAAAAAATCAATATGGTGAGAGAAGAGGGCTCTATCAATCTCTGAATCCATTAATAACCATTAAAAAATTACGGAGAAAACGCGTAACTCTGTCTAAATAAAAGAAAGTTCATGAAAAAAAATTTCTAAGACCTTTCAGCATTCTCACAAAAAGCAAATATTTTCTTTTATGAAACATCTTCATCTGAAGAGCCTCAATATAAATTCCTTCCCATTTAGCGAATTCTTTAAGTATAATAATGCATGGTCCACCACGTCCCCTTTATCTTTTATCCAACGTTGTGTATTAAACTTGGCCCTCCATTTATGCATTGAATGGTCTTGAATAGATTGGTGACCACTTCATTTTACTCTTCAAGAAGTGTATTAAAAGCAGCACACCCTCCCGTGCAATGTTTTCTTTTTCCTTTCGGCGAACAAGCATTCCTCTGTACCACAACAAAAAGGAATTCATATTTTTCTCCTCTAAATTTGCCAGCTGTCACAAAAGAAACACTCCACGGTGTATCCTCAATTTTTTTACTTTATTTTCCCGCTCTTATGTGTACAATTTTTTTCTCTACGTTCGTCACAAACGTGTGGTACAGCTAAGCGGGAGGCTGGTATCTACATTATTTCCGTCACAAAACGACTTTTTGGTCCGAATTCTGGACTCCCGACTGAGTCGCAGCCATCTCCATAACCGATCTTGGTCCACCCCCTTGGAGATGGAAGGGGGTGGAATTTTATTTGTTCCCCCCTTCAATTTCCATCTAGTGAGCCGGCTTCATATTCATAACAATAACTCTACATGGAACAATACTCTGCCTCCCAGACATGATATAAGTTTTTGAGAGAATTCATGCTGGGTCTTTTCCCACCAATCTTCCACTGGTAACAGTTCCTCATGCTGTAACAGTTCGCATCAATCCCGGAAAGTGACACCGAATATAGAGCTGAATTTTTTAGAGTGAAAACACGAGTCGGCATGAGCTCGTGATGATGGATCGGAACTATCGTGAAAATCTACCTCTTGAACCTATCTTTTGAGTAAACAGGAAAATCAACGAGAAAACAATGTAAGCGGATGAGTATCAGTTGTTTATCAATTGCGTATCAATAATGCTCAGGTTCGAACACGTGTATTGAATTTTTTTTCCTTCAAAAAATCTACTCGATTTCTATAAAAACGTTTAGAAAATAATAATAATAATAATTATAATAATGAATAAAAAAAATAATAAAAAATAAACATTCTTATTTTTTATAAAAGGCAGTAATAGTGCAATTAAGGAAAGCGAACTACTAGATAAGCTAGAAATTTCGTAATATAAGAAAAGACAACTTATTATTATTATTTGTTAATTTTTTTACTTATTTTTTGTGGACTGATCGTTAAGACACGGTTCCCAGCAGATCACCGAAGTCAAGCATCACTGGCTACTGTCAGTGTGCGGGTGGGTGACCACTTGGATCAGTCTGCGTAGGGACCGAGGGTGTGCGGTATTGGTCCTCGTTACACTGTTCTACCGTAAAGTGCTCGACTTCGCGCGCAGGTCGTCGGGCTACCGAAGCAGGGGTGCCATCCCCTCTGCAGAGGATCAAAATTGTGATGGCATGTCTTCGGATCATCCTCAGGGATGTTTCCCAGACCGTCGCCAATAGCCCATTGTGCAGCTGCAGTGCGACGTAAATTAACAACAACAACAATAACAACAACAACAACTTATTTTTTTACTTATTTTTCGTCGATTGATTTCTTACACTGAGGAGCAAATTTTTTGTTGTAATTATACAAATACTTGATCGTGCCTAATTCGGTTGTAGCGGTTTTAAATCTGAAATTAGTTTTGTTCCCAAAGTTACAGATTTTTTTAAAAACGACCTTTTGAGGCTACTTTTTGTCAAAATGTGCAAGTTTAAAAATGTCATCTATAACAGAGGGTCGCATAACTATTGCTACAAACTTTCAGACGAGTTAGGGTATGTCATCAGGATTAAAAGTATATAGATACTCAGGCCCGGAAACGTCGTCATTCGTGGCTGGGGGTGCTCAACCTATATGGCCTGTTCAGAAGCACACTAAGAAACACCTTTCATTATTCGAAATCAACCCTAGCGGCATATGACGACGTTTCCGGTCATGTGTTCCTATGAACTTTCAATATTGGTCGTGTGTCGTAACTCACCTTTGTCGCAACATTTATGCGATTCCCCATTAAAAACAGCGTTTTTAAACTAGTACATTTCGACAAAAAATGGCACTCTTAAAAAAAATCTTTAGCCTAGGGAAAGAGACTGATTGCAGACTTGAAATCAGCGATACAAAAGTATCTAAGATCTGTTTACGAATCTCAAGCAACACAATCAAATATTCCTAAGTAAAAAAATATTTCCACCCAAAAATCGTTCCCCGGTGTTATTATTCAATTTGCATACATTTGAGTAGTTTAGAATACCACATTTGACAATGTTTCCAGCTCTTATTATCTATCAAGTCTTTTCCATTTATTCCTAAAAAAAGAAAAAAAAGAAAAAGGAAAAGTTACTCTTGACTTTATTGTACGGTTAGTGAAAAATAAAGAAATAAGATATTATTGTTTAGCGTTTTGATACAATTGACTGAAATGTTTCTTAAACTGATGAAGACTATCAAAAATCAGATTTTTTAACATGAAAATAATGCGATATCTTAAACATAAAAATACGTGCAATAATTTCTCAAGATATCCAAAACCCCAGTTCATAACATTTTTTTTTATCGACAATGGCGTTAAATAACAGGTTTATTTTTATCAATTAATGCCATATTATTCTGTGATATACTACTTAGTGACAAAGCTTATACTAATAATGAACTTGGCATTTTCTTTTGTATTTATTTATTAAAGAAATTAACGTAGTAATACAATCCAGTAGTCGTTTCTCATAAGATATATAAATATTGATATCATTCATCTTGGATGATATAAACCATCATAGGCATGATCATAAAGGTTTTAGAGAAATAAGATA
The DNA here is from genome assembly GCF_982258835.1 of Parasteatoda tepidariorum. Classification (NCBI taxonomy): domain Eukaryota; kingdom Metazoa; phylum Arthropoda; class Arachnida; order Araneae; family Theridiidae; genus Parasteatoda; species Parasteatoda tepidariorum. The sequence goes on along the minus strand of NC_141756.1, from coordinate 90,617,669 downwards.
ACTGCTAACTGTAATAATTTCAAGTTTTTAAATTTCAAATCCTATTCTTTTGTATTATGATTTTTTTTTTTTTGGCTCGTAACTCCTAAGTCAGCCAGTGTCCATGTATGAAATCGGTTTATAAGAGAAAAACACATAATATAAAAATTATCAATTTTAACCACAACACATTAATTATTGGTTATTTCGTTTTTTCTAAGGACTACAAATACGAACGCCCACTCTGGATTTTATATAAATGTCTACATGTTTTATGTCGCATTCAATAATAATGTCTTTTGTAAGAAATCTTTTTAAAACTATATTGTGTTAAGAACTCTTTAAAACTCGATCAATAATACTATTTCTTTTTGAACTTTACGTAAATTTATAGTAGTACATATTGTACTATGGTGAGTTTTTTTCCCTTCTTTCTATCACAACCTCTTCTTTCGCTCCACTTGTTTTGAGGCTTTCTATTGCTTCAAAATTCATGGGGATATTCGAGTACTTTTTTAAAAAAATCTCCTGATACAGATGGGGGAGATGAATCTGTTAAAAACTTGAACTTTGATTGTAAAGATATATAATAACGGGTTTTTATGAAGATGAGTGGAGAGATCTGTTGAATTGTGATCTCTTTGATTTCTGAACTTTATATTCTTAGAAATTTTTAAGGAAGCTATGAAAATACTAAACCTATAACAACCCAAAATATTATAAAAGTGGAAAAAAAAATTTTTAGTCGGCATTAAAGTTAGCTTTCAAGGAAGTGGAATAAAAAAAAACTTAAAGCTGAATGAAAAAGGTAAGTTATGAGAACAGCACTATAAGATTCATTTGAAAGAGTAAAAATATACTCGGCAAGAGGGTATAATCAAGCTTCAAGCATATTTCTCATTTTTTACCACGTTTATATTAACTTGCCTTTGTGTATGTCTGTTCGGGTGGAATTTTGTAATCAATTTTAAACTAACCTCCCGACTACCTACTGACTTTTGGCACATAGAAATTTGGCACATAGTTCAGAATTGGATGACAATGCATGAAAATGAAGAGAAAGAAGACATACAAAGTAAAATAAAATTAAAATTAGAGAAAAATTAGTATTTTTGCGATTGTCTTTTGTTGTCGATTTGATTATTTCAAGTTAGTGTCACATGTCAGTTAAAAAAAGTTTTGTGTACAGTGAGTGAAAAAATTGAGATTTCGGAAGTGAGTACAAAAAAAATAATAATAAAAAATAGCATTTTTAAAAACCACGTTTTTGTAGTGAAGAATAATAATTAAAAAATAAAAATTTTAAAAACGAAAAACGTGGGGAGCATGAAATACATAACAGTACATATACGCATACATATACACATTTTCTTATTCATACACATACACATGCACAGCCACATACACACCCACGTATACATCCCAATACACATGCATATACACAAACATATTCCACATACACATCCACATTCAGATATAATTACAATTACGGATATACATACACATGTTCTCATGAGCACACACTAGTATGACATAACTGTTATGTATTTCATGCGACCCTCGTTTTTCATTTTTCAAATTTTTATTTTTTAATTATTATTCTCCACTACAAAAACATGGTTTTTAAAAATATTATTTTTTATTTATCGGTAAAAATATGCTTTCTTATTCAACAAAATTCGTCAAATTTTCCCAAATGTAAGTATTAGACCTTTCTGTATAAAAACTTCTGATAAACGAATATCAGTACAAGCCAATAAGTAATATTTCTGTCATTCTAGCATTTGTTTGATCCGCTCTGGACTGATCTTTTAGGCACGGTTCCCAGTAGATCACCGAAGTCAAGCATTAGTAGCAGCGGCCAGTGTGCGAGTGGGTGACCAATTTGATCAACATGCAAAAAGACCAGGAGTATGTGGCAACGGTCCCTATTAACGTATTTCGTTTTTGAAATATATTTTATAAAAAACAATATTGTAATTTTCAAAAAAATAAATCAAGAAGTTTCAGAGACTAAAGATAAATATCATATATAAAATAAAAAAGTTCATTAGATGAAAAAAATATTTATATTATTTTGTTGAAATTAAATAATTTTTAGCCATAGAGTAATTTTCGCATAAAACTGCAGATAGATTTCATATCCTTTCCTTTATCCTTTCATAAATATATTTCCTTTAAATATTTCAATTAAATAGAATAATTATTTTTTAAAGTTATTTCTAGTTCTTTCAGCGTTTTGCCTCGAGCAATCTATACAACTCTACAAGTCATTTCTCAGATTGTATTTTAACTAAATAAGCATATGCAAATTAAACATTAGTAATAAATTCTCTTTGTAACTGTTAAAAGCATATTTCCTTTTTTTATCCTTTCTCATTAAATAAAAAGCACAGTGAATGCTATTAAAAATACAAAAACGCAATTAAATTATTTAGAAAAGTAATGTCATGGGTAGTTTGTTTTCAAATGTAAATAATAAATATTTTTTAAAATATGCATGTTTCTTTTCTGTTTAATTACACAAACAAGACGGAAGTAAGTACAGAGTAAATTAGAATGTATTTGCTCATAAATTTATGCAGCTGCGTGATATGTTATTCATTTAAAAACTAAGAATTTAAATATACAAGAGACCTAGGGCACAGGTCACAGCTAATTGCTTTGCTATACTTATTTCCGGTTGTAAAATAAAACTCCTGAAGTATTAAACAGCATGTGTTTCCGTTCTTGTGAATGACATATATTCCATAATTGTATAAAATGATATTATTTCTCACCTCTGTTAAAAACAAGGAAACAAGTACTAAGTACTAATTAAAAATAATAATAAAAAAAAGTTATTTGTTAGTATGTCCTTTCGAGCACATGAGTCTTATAATTGTAGTATTATGTCTTATTATTAAGTAAAACGTCATAAAATTTTCTAAATTTTGGTGTGCCATTTTTGGTGTTGAGGCTTACTTAATACATTTTTTAGTGCAGAACTGTTGTTATCGCTCACAAAAAGTTATATAAATTTGACAAAATTACAATTGTTTGAAAAAATCAAGGGGAATATCATACTAAAAATGGGCTTACTTTCATATTGATGTATGCAAATTACCCGATATAACATTCTTTTGTTATTCTACAATGGTTAAAAATCAATATTTATTAAATGCTTTAGTTAATCATCAAAATTGAAGCAAAATGCATTTTAAAATACATTTAAATTAAAAATATATTGCAATTAAACGCATTTTTAAAACAAGAAAAAGAAAAGGAAAAAAAAGATGGAAGGAAAATAGGAGAAAAAAAAGGGAGGAAAAAAAATGGAAAAGAAGAAAACAACAACTTATATTTATCTAAAAAGGTATTTATGATGTTTTAATGAAATAATTATTTAATTACCAAAAATTAATTACATTTTCACAAAAAAAGAGAAAAAAAGTGTTTGAAAAAAAATAAAGAGATACCTAACATAACATACATATATAATAACATACATATTAAATTTTTATTTAATAAGAAAAACCATTTGCATTTTCCAGAGAAAAGGAAAAAAGAATAAAGGAAAAAAAAAAGGAAGAGAGATAGAGAGAAAACAGGAAAAGGCAAAGGAAAAGTAAATTTACGTTAAGCAATAAAGAAGCATTTTTGTCATGAGTTGAAAAAGTTAAAATAGATATTTGGCGATTAAAAAGGAAGTAGTATATTAAAATTAAGCCAACCCTCCAACTGCAGGTACCATTCTAATGGGCGGATCTAAAAGAAAGGATATAAATATTTTTTCAGGACCAATAAGGCGGAGTTAGGTTACACGGAATGCTTGAAATAAGAGGGAGGTTATATGGGGGATAATATGCCTCGATGAACACACCTTTCCACTTATTACCCCTGTTCACAGGGTAATGTCACGTGATCCGCATAATATTTTAATGTCACGTGATCAGCATTTTATTTTAACCCTTTGCGGCCCTATGTCGAAAACATCCCGATATTATAAAATTGTGGTGGTGGTACTTCGTTGGGCTATGTCTGACATAGGACCACGTTATTAATTTGTTTCGTAAAATTATTTTTTTCGTGATTTATTTTTGCTTTAGTTAAAGTGTACCCATTTTAGTTTAAAGAATAATTAAATCAGGAGAGCAAATAATTTTCTAAAAAAATGGACTTCCATTTGCTAAATCTATTTTTAACGTAATTTGTTCTGTGCACGGTTTCTATTAGATCACTGAAGTCAAGTATCACTGGTTGACGTTAGTTTGCGGGGATGGGTGACCACTTTGATCAGCCAGCGAAGAAACCGAGAGTGCGAGATATTGGTCCTCTTTAAACTGTCCGATCAAAAAGTGCTCGACTTCATGAGGAACCATCCTCTCTGCAGAGGATCAAAATTGCGATGGCATGTACAGATGTATCCCCAGACCGTCGCTAATAGTCCATTGTGCAGCTTTAGAACGACGTAAATAAACTACCACTTTTGTTTTTAATAGAGTTGTTTTCATAACTGAACGATGTTTTAATTTTTTTAAATAAATCATTTTAGATTATTTTATTAGTCTGATTCCACTGGTGAATAAAAGGGCCTGTGGTGTATGCTTAGAGGGTGACAAACTATACAAAATTTTTGGCAGCCAAAAATCAGTTTCATTCATAAATTCCTTCAGGATGATTACATTTTAAATATAGGAGCAATTTTTAATTCATTATGTATTTTAAATTTTTGCAATATTACAATATAGTTTAATAAAATATGAAATAATTTTTTCTTTATTTATGTTACCGGTAAATCTCTAAAGCCGTTACTCTGCTCATCTAGCTGATCTGCCGTTTAACAAGGTTAATCCGTTAAAATGTGGATGCAAGACTTTTTCCAGACAATGTGCGTATTAATGATTTCAGTGCTGTTAAAGTTTAAAAATTCGTTTCTCTAATTATAAAGCAATTTGTTGATCACATTTATTGACTTTATTTCTTATATGTTGTATACTTGCCGACTCTTCTGTTTTTAATTTTTTTTATTTTTAATGTGATAATGTAATTTTTTTATGTTTAATGTGTTTATAAAATCACATTTTATTCCACATTAAGTAAATACGGTTTAAAATCATTTTTAATACCATTACATTTGAATAATTTAAACATATATATATCATAGGCTTGCTAGCTCTTTGACAGCGTTTTTAATTGCTGGCCAAATGTTTACGAAAAACTAATATAAAATCTCAATTTCGTTGTCTTTATCCTACCACTAGGAGAACATCTCTTTGAAAAGTGTAAAAGTTAGCAAGTATGTAGGGGAGAGTGAAACAGGGAACAGGGGGCACATGTGAACAGGGGGCACATGTGAACATGGCATGTTTTACCAATATGATTTGAAATAAAAAATCTTGAAAAATTTTCAATTGATGGCAGTACTAGTCCTACCTCTCTGCAAAACTTTCAAAACAATGAGACATTTTGTTGTTCTATTCTTACAATTTCTTTGTATCAGCTGGTGTTGTATATATCATAATCACTCGCTTCTTCAAGTGAAAGCATAGTATAAATCAACTAATAAACTAAAATTAACTATTGCCGACCTTTATATGAACATTCAGGTAAGTTTATGACAATAATTTTTTTTGTACTTAATTAAAAATTCTTTATTTTTCAAGTAAGGTTTAAGAAGGATGATGGGGCACTTGTGAACAAATCATCTGGGGCAGATGTGAACAGTTCACATGTGCCCCTACATAGTATTAAGATTATTATCCTCATGATATTATAAGTTTAAAAAATATGTATGCATTTAAAATTATTATTATTTATATTTCCATAATTAATTTATTAATTTTTTCTTTAAATTTTTTTTTATTAAATGGTTGATCGCGCATCACGCATATTAACTGATACACCTGAGAAAGATAGAATTGCTAAACTACAAATGAAAAGATAGAAAAAATGAAAAAAAAAAGCATGAAAGAGTATCAGAGAGTAAAGAAAAAGGCTCTCCAGAGAAACATGAAGATGCGAAAAACCCAACAGTGGAAAAATTATTGTACAGCTGAAAAATTATTTTCTTATTGACAGTACTGTTGTGCAGTTTAAATTCAAATAGTAAGCTACAACCCCTTCAGTATAATACGAAAATATATACTAAAGATTTTTTTCTTTGAAGTATGATGATTACTTTGTGTTTTTAATCTTGTTCATATGTGCCCCTGGCATGTTCACATGCCAGGGTTCACATTCCATAAGACAAAGAAAAGACTATGTAAACATATGGACTTTTTTACTGTGAGAATTGATGATATTTTTTGAAAAATAAAGAAATAAAAAAATTTGTTCACATGTGCCCCCCTCTCCCCTATGTGGATAAATAAATAAATAAAGGACATTTTTTAATTTTCTTAACTGTAATAAAATTTTAAATCATTTCATTCTTTCTATTGTAGTTTTTAAAACGATTGAAGTATTGTGATTGAGGTGATAGATTAATATCAAATTATGTTTTTCAATACTAGCTAATCTGTAGATTAACAAGGTTAATCATCTAAAGTGTGAAATCAAGATTTTTCTACAATTCAGCCGGGTAATGCGCGCACGGTTTTTCGTGAGATTAAAGTCTAAAAGTTTATTTCTCTCATTTAACCAATTTTTTTATTGCATTTATTGACTTTATTCCTTATACATTGAAAAAAAACCAGATAGATAAGTGACATTTCGTTAATTTCCTTAATTGTAATAATATTTTAAACCATTTCATTCTTTGTATTATAGTTTTTAAGGTGATTGATCTTTTTAATTAGTGTGTGAATTGTTTGATTGTAAAAACTTGATTGTTTTTCAGATAGCGAAAAATAAACGAATAACATTTTGTTAATTTAAGCGTATCAGAAACGTTGCTGATGTATCATAAAAGACCTTAATGTGTGCCTAGTAGGTCAGCAGATTATCTAGGTAATTTGAGAAATGAAACACTTTAGTTATACACACATATCACATTTGGTTATAAAATTCTTCTAAATTTTTCAAAACTTTTCTTTAGTGTTTGAATTTGAAACAAAAAAATTGGACATATTTTAAAGAACTCTATCTACCGAATACTTGCAAAAAATAATGACTGAGACGAAAAATAAATTATTTCAATTCTTAAGCTCTTACTATAAAATAATTTTTTTACGATATTTGTCATGGAAAATAAATTGAATGCTTTAAATAATACGGAGTTGAGTTCGCCTTGATGTTGCTTCAATAACTGACATGAGGAAAACAGTTAATTCCTAATTTAATAAGTTCCAAGTTTGAATAAAGAGTCAGTGAAATAGGTTAACACAATGGAATGGTTCTCACAAAATAATTTTTTAATCTACTTTGTAATGAGTGATTAGGATTTTGAAAAATTAAAAAGAATTTTTCATCAAATTTGAAAAGATAGATAAAATTTTTAAAAAAAATCTAAAAACTGAAAATCCGACAGTGTTTAATCACTTATCATACCATATAATTTTTCCGCTTTGTTGTTTACACAAGCTTTGAAGTGGCTGATATCGTTTGTAATATAATAATATTGCATCGTAGTTCAAATATTCTGTTAAGAACAAAAAAAAAAAAAAAAAAAAAAAAAAACACTTTATAAAAAATTTTAATTCTAATCACATATGATATTTTGATTCTTAAGAGATAAATTTTATTAAGTTAGAAATTAAGATACAAGAGCTTTTTCAATTTCAATTTTACAAAAAAAAAAATTTAAAAGTCATTTTAAAAAACCATTTTATCTTATATATTTCTTCAATCAACGAAAATAATTCTTTCAGGGCCGGCGAGATTCGAATTCATGACCTCCTTTTTACAATAAATTTATTACATTCGCTGTAAATTTTAGATAAAAATCATAGTAAAAAATGTTTTTCTTTACTTTTTTAAATCTCTGACTAAGCTGTAACAGCTTCTCAATTAAATAAAAAAAGAAACCCTTTAGGCACCGGCGAGATTCGAACTCACGATCTCCTGTTTACTAGACAGGCGCTTTAACCATCTAAGCCACGGCGCCACGGATTTAAAAAATAATACTATTTACTAATCAATCATATGGACCGAAACTTAGCTTATAGTGTACTCTAAAATTGATTAAAAAAAATTTTTCTTTCCTTTTTACCATATTTCAGAACGTTAACATTAAGAGGTTTTTGTTATTTTAATCCGCACGCAAAATTTAATATTCATCTTTGGCCTTTTACTCATGTTACATCTTGTGCATGCAATACATGTAGGCACTAATGCGAAATCAAAATTGTTTTTATCTGGAATTATAAGATTCTTTTTCAAGGAGCTTTCAAACATTGTAATTCATATAATTATCATTAAAAAATTTCCAGAGAATATAGAAAAATAAAATAAAATCGGAATTTTAGAAGACATTATGAAAGAAAATGTTTTCTATTAAACAAATAGAATTTTGCAAAAAAATGCAAATTTTAACGATCAATTAATCCGTTCGATTTATTCAAACGAAGCCTGAATATATTTTACGCTTGCCATAGATAAGCAGAGTGGCGCAGTGGAAGCGTGCTGGGCCCATAACCCAGAGGTCCGTGGATCGAAACCATGCTCTGCTAGATTTCTTTTTTCGCACTAATTTCATGTTTCAAATGAGCGGAGAATTTATTTGAATGCTGTCATTCTTTTTAAATTATATACATTTGATTCATTTGTTTTATTTGACAATTTATTTTGTTATTTTATTGAAAAAATGTGTGCATAGATATTATATTAAAGTAAGCATGTATTTGATTATTTAGTAATGTTTATGTTTTTATTTACTTATTTTATTAATTCATTTTTTTGTACTTAAATAAACATAATCTAAATTTTAATTAATTTTTAATTTTATCTATCATATATCAATGTCTGTTCATTTTTCCTTTTTATTTATTTCCAGTTTTTATTTTTTGTAGCAAAATGAATTGATAAAAGACGTAAATTTGCAATAATAAAATGATGGAATGAATTTTTTTTAAATTAGTGTAAGCCAGAGGACAGCACTCTTCCCTATATTTTTATTTATTTATTTATTCTTTTGTGTGCATTAATTAAAAAAATTTTGTATCTCTTATTCTTTTCGTTATCGTTATATAAGTTTTATTTACTATGCATAAGCTGCAAGTATATAGAACTCATGAAATAAGTTAAAAAATGTAGAGAAAACATTAAATATCAGTTGATGATAATCTTTTCCTTTTTATTTACAGATTTTTGACATTTTTGTTATTTTTTTAAACGTAGATTGAAAAAAAAAGTAAGAATAAAATAGGTAAAGGAACTTTTTGAAATTTATGCATACATATTAAACTTTTTTTTCTCCTCCTCTCATTCTTAAACTGTTCAAACTGTCATTATATGTTTTACATTCAGCTTAAAATAAAATAAAGTACTAATTCGTAAATATATTTTAAATTCTGTTACCTTTATTGTTGTTTATATTTTATCTTTAAATATAATTCAAATTTTATTTTTATTATTTTTAAAAAAACATACACTTAATATATATTTTCTTCAAACTGTCACATTTTTTTCCTTCTAGAATTTGAACATCAGACCCCAATCATCTGACATCTGAGGCAAAAGAATGGACCAACTACCTTTAAAACAAATTGAGAGATAAAACATTTTTTTTTCTTCTACTAATTCATAAAAATTGCTGATCATAAAAATATTTCATGAAAAGTAATAATAAAAATATTTCATGAAAATATTTTTTAATAATTATTTATTACTTTTTATTTTTAATTTAACAGAGTGATCAAATTTTTTTTATCTGTAACTAAAGAAGTTTTGCATCTTCCAACGATTTCAAATAACATAGGGCAAATTTTCAATGAAATCAGTCAAATGGTTTTTGGTAAAATGCTTAAAATAATGATTTTTTTAAAAAAAAAAATACGTTTAGAACTTTTTATAAATCATTTGATCAGTTCTAGAGTTATAGCGATATATTCAAAATGTAAAATTAATATTAATATGGAGGTATTAAATTTTTGTTTACTCAACCAACTGATTAATACCATTGTTGAAACCTAATTCCTTAGGTTTGCAGCATAGTGGCTTACAGCTTATTTTTACCTCCATATTTTAAAGGTTATAAACCAAAATTTGAATTCGAAGAGGAGAAAATGCGTTGGAAAAGTATTTATTTATTTATTTATTTATTGGCTGACTCCGTAACTTAAAAAATATTGTCTCCGTACAAACAGTACAAATAAACTATTTAAAATGCGTAATACTATTTCTTTAAGATTGCTATTTGAAAATTCTGATCTCTTCATTTTTTAATGTACTTCTGGTAATTTAGAACTTTTCTGTGTTTTAACAGTATAATAATATAGCTACCTTTCTTTTTTATTATCTAAATCTACAAACACTTGTTGCTTTTTTAGTTTTTTTTTCTTGCGAAATCTAAATAACGTTTGCAAAATTATACTTAAAAGTACAATTTAAATAAGAATTATACATTTTATAAAGTTTTTATCTCTTAGTTATAACTGTTTGCTATAGGTAAAACATATTAATCATTTTCAAACATTTAAACCAGTTCACATCTTTATAAATGTTTGGCATTTTGTAAGGTGTATCTCTTAGTTTTTATCTCTTAGTTATAACTGTTTGCTATAGGTAAAACATATTAATTATTTTAAAACATTTAAACCAGTTCACATCTTTGTAAATGTTTGGTATTTTGTAAGGTGAAATAAATTTTTAACTGAAAAATAAACGTTATAAGAAGTAAATATTATTTTCGTCTAGCAAAATAAATAAATAAAATAACTGAAATATTTTGAACAAGTGTAAGGATATTAACAATGATGATTAATTATATATTTCAATTACTTATTTTAATTATTCTACTTAACAACAAACATAAAAGGGTTATTAGAAAAATATAAAATTAATAGTAAAAAGAAAATCTACAATCAAAAAATTGCACATTACATTGCATTGCATTGATTACTTAATTTAAGTTTATGTGCGTCTGATTAAAGTATGTTTTCTACCTTTTTTACCAATAAAAAAAAAAGTTATTAAATGACATAAACAGAGCACAAAAAAGGAAACACACATGAAACCTGAGCATTCAATTTTAGGAGGACTCTTATATTAAAAGATAATTTGAAAAATAGATAGATAATAAAGTAAAAAATCAATCTGCCAGCCAATAAAATAAATAAAATGTTTTAACTTTTCATTATTATTTAAGCTAGTAACAACAATGTAAATATATTTATTGAACATTGTATAAACAGCGTTGTATTAAGTTTAACGCTAGAAAAATGGAAATTTTAAAGAATCCTAATTTAATATTTCAATCATAAAACTTCTTCCTTGAATATAGGAACTCTAATATCAAAATGATATACATTTCGATTTATTATATAAATTAGTTAAAACATTATATTAAATATTATTAAGGTATGAAGACTTTTGAGAGAATAAATAAATATGCTATTTCTTATTAATTAAAAAATAATACTCAAAATTAAATATAAACTTTTATTACTTAAAGAAAAATCCTTAATTCTATGCTCTTCTAGAAAATGAAGCAATTTTTTTAACTGTTTAAAATATAATTTTTAAAGTGCAGTGAGTTATAATATATTTTATGGTGGTATAAAATTTAATTTGGTGTTTGATTATAAAGCAAAACCTAGTTAAAAAATAGTAGCTCTCTGAAAACAGATGATGTAAATTCTACAGTAAGAATTAAATATTTAGCTTTCGAAATGAATCTTAAAACGCAATCTCAAAATATTATGAATATATTTATGCTAAGGAGTGAAAAAAAGAAAATAAACATACAACTATTTTTATAAGAGAGCAAAATGAAACCCGCCCGGACAGGGACTCGAACCCTGGACCGTTAGGTTAAAAGCCTAACGCTCTACCGACTGAGCTATCCGGGCTCAGTTACACAATTCAGATTAGCCAAGAAATTTTTTTCTTATTAGCTTAGAGATTTTTCTTCTTTTTTGTATAGCTTTGAAGATGGTCAATATATAAGTAATGAATGTTTCATCTTATTATACATGCTATGTACACACTAAAAATAATTTAGACAAGAAAATTTCTTGAGTATTTTTATCGTGATTATTTGTATAAACAAGCATACAGCATAGATCAAGATCTGGTCAGCAATACAGCATGGATACAGTAGTCGGTCAGCTTATGCATAAAGTTATGGCGGGAAAGATAACTTTATGCATAAAGTTATGGCGGGAAAGATAACTTTATGCATAAGCCAAAGCTAAACAGTGTTTCAGAAAAAATAAAAATATTGAGAACGGAATATTTTTATGACAGAATAAATGAACATTTTGAGAACAGAAATATTTTTTTAAAAAATAATTGAAAGGTAAAGCGCTGAGATTTTAAATCTTTGTATTAAGTTAGCTATAAATTTTCGCGGGACTTTGGTCATTTCACACAAAACCTCCAATTCAAACTTACGACTTTTTTATAACAGTTACATCAAATTAAAATACTTATTTCGAATTTGTGTTTTGTTACTTTTTTACTCTGACTGTTATCTAATTTTTATTTAAGAATATATCGTATGTTGTTTTGTATAATACATAATTAAATTGAAGTTGAAATAAATAATTATGAAAAAAAAAATGAAGTTCATTATATGATTTAAAAATAGTAGTTCATTATATGATTTAAAAATAGTAGTTCATTATATGATTAAATAAATACTAAAACATTCCTCTTTATTATGACTTATACGAAAATAAATAAATCATAACAGCGAAATAAAAATGAAAATTTCAGGAAATCTCAAGCTATAAAAAGAATTACGAAAAGTTCACGAGGGCCTGTGGCGCAACGGATAACGCGCCTGACTACGGATCAGGAGATTCCAGGTTCGAATCCTGGCAGGCTCGTAGAGAATTTAAATTTTTTGATATGAAAAGAGTATCGATGATATTTTTCTACAGATTAAAAATAATTTGTTTTTATTTAGTTGATAACTGAATTTTATTTGATTGTTTAAGTAGATTGTAAATTACTGCAGAGGCGGATTAGGTGAGTAAAAAACAATTATCCAGTAAACAGAGGGTGAATAAACAGGTCTAAGCCTTCATTAAAAAATTGCGTAATTAATATTTATGAATTGTTATACAAATTTTGTATTGAATTTTATATACATTTCCTAATGTCAATTTTCTGTAAAATCATCTAAGACATCAATATATTAATTATGCATTTTTTTTAAAAAAAAATTATAATACGATAAATTTTTTTTTTAAAAAAATGTATATTGTGATTAACATATAAGTCAAGCTGCAAGCATCCCTCTTTAAATATATTGCATGAAGAATTCGAAACACAAAATTCATGAAAGAGAGCAATTAAAGCTTGTCGAAAAAGAAAAAAAATTATCGATATTCTTTGAAAAAAAAATGTAATTTTTTAGGAGAAATTTTGAAAGAAAATAACAATATCGTGTCAGTTGTTGTAGCTTTCACAAAAAGTAAACTTTTGTCCGATCCAAACGGCCTATTTCACTGAGAAAAATTTATGATCGGTCAAAACTACCAGAATGATGTAAAATTTACCGTGCTTCTGGCTCTAATGGGAACATCAGAAGCACGGTAATTTCAACGGAAGCGCTTTGGTTATACTTTTGGTGAAATTAGCAATAAAATATGGTTTAATTATCATGCCATTTGGTAGAAAATGTGTTAAAATTTTGCGATTTAATAATGATACTTAGAGCATGACAGAAAAAAAAAACATTTATTCGGTTGAATTTACTTTTCAGTTTTGTATTTTTACCAAAAGTGTGGTAATAAGAACAATATTTCTATAAGCCAGAATTTTCTTAAGCCGTTACCATACAAAAGGGAAAATTTCCAAATGAATGGTTTAAGTATCGAATATTTTGGTTTAATTACCGGAATTTTTAAATTTTTTTTTTATTTTTTTATCAGAAACGTCATTATCATACAATTACGGTAATTTTATCCTAGTTATTTTTTTCCTTGTAACCAGAAAGACATAATAAAATTAAAATAAAATTCAATTAATAGAATAAACAACTTGCCAACTAGAATAAATGGAATAAATAAAATACATAAAATAAATCTAATAAATAAGTGAATAATTAATAAAAAAATGTTCATTTCGTGAAAAGTTTAGATCTTTCAAATTAATAACTTAACATTGCTAAAAATTTAGGAAAATTGGAGTAACTTTCAGCAATGAAGTAAAATTTCCCTTTTAAAAAACTGAATTTTTTTTAAATAAAAAAATTACATTTAAAATATTTCATATAACTTTTCACTGCCTGTTCCTTTTTAGTGAAAATTTTTAAAGCGCATAATCGAAACACCGCTTAGAATTTTAACTGTAACACCTTCAATAGCGTAAGAAAAAAAATTACAAATGAAGATAAGAAAATCTCTTAGAGTTAACAATTTAGCAATAAATATTTAATTAAAAAATTGTATTATTTAAGTTAAATCAGCAAAAAAAATTATATGATAATTAGTTACCTTTATTTCGTTAATAAAAACCTAAAACAAATTCTCTTATTAGAACTATCCAATAATATTAACTAGAATTTATAATACTTTAAAAAAAACATAGTTTAAGTATGATTTTTATATAGCCTTTCAACCAGCAGTATATGAAATAGATGGATCATAAATAATAAATAGTTTTATTTTAAATTTTTAACATCTATATTTTTCGTTGTTATATTAGAAACTATATAGGTGTCGAATTTTTAATTGCTTAGTTATATCATTATTATTTACACTGAAGTTAGATATTTAATATGGATTTGATGGTGATAACACGTTTTATTTAAAAAATAAATAATATAATTCACATTATGCTATTTAATCGTTATGAAATATGTTATTTTTGATGATGATGATTAGCAGTTGCGAACTAACCAGAAGAAAATCATAGGTAATTTTATAAGTAATAGGAAAATTATAGGTAAAGCTACATTGTATTACTGTCATAGATTTTGTTTTAGATTTTAAAATAACGATCTAATTTGAAAATGTCGAAAATTTGAGAAAGAATTTCTTTCTGAAAATTTTAAACTGAAACTGGTCACGAAATATTGTAATAATAAAACATTGTACCAATCTTCGTTTCCCTGTTAGCATGATATTTAAATTATATTATATGCAATTCATTTTAAATATTTATTTTTGAATGCAAAACCAACTAGGCG
Organism: Parasteatoda tepidariorum; assembly: GCF_982258835.1. Taxonomy (NCBI): domain Eukaryota; kingdom Metazoa; phylum Arthropoda; class Arachnida; order Araneae; family Theridiidae; genus Parasteatoda; species Parasteatoda tepidariorum. The sequence continues at coordinate 90,602,470 of NC_141756.1, read as the reverse complement.
TGATTTGATTGATTTTAAAATAATACTTTATAATAATATCAAAGTAGGGTAGTGGCGTTAAGTCCAATACTTGTTTTAAAATGTAACAAATTAAATCAGTTTCAATCAATCACTATTTTGCATTCAGTAACTAAAAAAAAAAAAAAAGATTAAGAAGTTTATTAAATTTTGCCAAAAAATCGCTTCATTGTGAACTCAGTCTTTAAATATATAAATTTAAGTTTGTCGAATGGTGGGTCAATTAGATTTAAGTTACCAAATAGAATGCAAGGTGCACTGTTCAAATATTAAGTATGTTTTCAGCAGTTTCAAACCTCAACCTTGATGGAAAAAAAAAATTAAAAAAAAAATTATCAAACTTTCTTCTGTTTACGTAAATGTTCTCATGTAATTTTTTTTAATTATTATTTAGAGAAATCTTAATACTTTTGCAGTTTAAAAACATATTTTTTTTCTTTGGTTAACAAAAAATTAAGTAAGCAATTGCCTCCTATCTTCCATGGAAAAGGTATTTCAAATCCATTCCTATCTTCGATGCAGCAAAAAATAAACAAAGCATAAAATTTTTCCACTCTTAGGTGTTTATGTAATAAATTGAATGACCCTACATAATTTAAAAATTTAAGTTTAAAAGAAAAATTCAAAAAATCCTTCATATTTCTAAATAAACTTCCACATTAGAAAAAAAATTATAGTCAAAACTACCAGAGTACAGTAAAATTTGACGGGCTTATGGCTTTATGGGGACACCAAAATCATGAAAATTTTATAGAGGTGCTTTGGTAATGATTTAGGTAACATTAACAATAAACCATAATTTTATAATGCGTAATAAAATTTTGTAAATGTAGTAAAATTTGATCATTTTATCATGATACCTTAAGGTATGGTAAAAGGAAAACCATTTATTCGGTTAAATTTACTATTCAGTTTTGTATTTTTTTACTAAATGTATGGTAATAAGAATTATAATGAAAACCAGAATTTCCGGTAAATCGGTACTATATGAAAGGAAAATTTACCCAATGAATGGTTTAAATAAAGTATATTTTTGTTTTATTAACCAGATTTATAATTATTTTTTACTTTAATTGTTTTACCGTACAGTACGGCAATTTTACCAGAAAAATTTTCTTCCTGAGGGATACGATTAAGTTTATATTTCTAAAGCCGTTCTTCAATATTGCATTAAATGGTGTTTTCGATGTGGTGTGATATAAATAAATAAGTAAAAAAAGAATTGATGCCGAAAACTTTATTTTTATTTAACTATTTATTTTGAGTACATTTAGATGGAATTTATGACATAAATAAATACATATTGCGCTAACTTTTACTAATTTCCAGTCAATAATATTTGTATCTTTTTTATAATAGGTCTTGTCACGTGACTCCTTCTTCTGAAAATATTTATGCGTGATAACTTCATCATGTTTTTATATTATAGAAGGATACAATTAAAGCTATTTTCCAAGAGGTAAATTCCGATTTTAACTGAAAGGTTAAATCTTTTATATCTGATAAACGATAAACTATTTTTTTAAGGACATCGAGATGATAGCAACTACAATAGTTTTTAGAAGCATATGCAAAAATTGAATAAAATCATAAATATGGAAATTATGTAAATTAAATAAATGAAGAACATATGTTAGCAATAAAAACAAATTTAGTAAGAGCGAGCATGTTTCAAAACAAAAGAGCTGCATGAATTATTGTATTAAATAAAAATATGCACATCACGTAAACATTACAAACAAAACATAAATTATAATATTGATTGTGTTTAATTATTTTTTCAAAGTCGACTACTTTTAAAATTTATAATAATATTATTAAAAAAATTTTAAATTTCACTTAATGAAATAAGGGGAGCATTAAATTGAGATCTTACTTACCGTGTTTTATTTTCAACCGAAGCAATATTTTTTTTTTCTAATCCTCTTAAATCAACAATATCTTTTAAAGTTATACATCACTACAATTCCCCCACTTGTCATATACAGTTATAATAACAAATCTGTAGTCGGAAAAATCCCGTCAAAGGGGAAATAGTTTGCGACTATATTCCACCCTTATCAAACATATGTTGCCTACAGTTGCACCCCCCATACAAAATTACTACCCCCATGGATAAAAACAGGTGTTCTTTGGTTATAACTGGGGGAAAAAATCTAAATATATTACACAAAAAATATATATTCTTCTCTTATAAAAACGAATATACATATATATACTAGGACTATATTTCAACGCAAATAGTACACAGTGAAATCCCGCTGAGAATGAGAAAAACGCATACAGTTAATAAATGCACTGCTAACTATGAAGGTAGTGTTCGACCGAGATGACCCCCGCTGCGAATAACACCACTGAGAAAACCACTACTTCGTGTATATTCCATCAGATAGCTCTTTCAGTTCTAAATCTATCAATGCCGGGGCGAGATTTTAGCATCCCCCCTTTCAATCCATTTTCCCACGTGACCATGCGGACGGACCCCCCATGGGCTGACCACTAAAAACGAGGGCTCTTGCTGCTTGTAGTGCGCCCTCCCACCGGCAATGCATTTCCTCTATTGCATCTGGTGGTTCAGGGAGCCCCCCGAGGTGAAACCGATTCAGATAGATCTTGGTATAAATTTTATTTAAAAATTAAGAGAATGGGATTTGTTTTCCGGCGAGAATTCATTAGTGGTTCGGGTGATTCGTCGGGTTTAATGAGATTCGTCTTTCATTCGTTATAATGTTATTTTCAAATGAAATAGATTTTTTTTTTTATTCGTTAATTGCGGTATAATTGCGTGTGGGAGTGTAATAAAATTCTTACTGGGATAGATATTTATATTCTGCGGAATATCCTTCATGCTGAGATTGAGAGGTTGCAATGAATTGAGTATTTTTTTTTTTAAATTCCATGATAATGATTCGTTAAAGTTAAGTAGATAGTTGTAAAAATAAATAAATAATAAGTAAAAAGAAGCTAAATTAAAACTTCGTCTCCTGGCATCTGGTATCAACGAACAAATTTCGTTTAGAACGGGACAAAAGAAAAAAAAAGAAAGAGAAAGCTAGTAAACTTATAAAATAAAGAAAATACTTTAAGAAACGATTAAATCTTACGAGAAGACCGCTCTCCCAACAAGTCTCCAAGTCACTCAGGTTCGAGTCTCAACAACTACTGGTGGATATAAATTCCTCATCCAGCTCGCACAGATCGACGTAAAATATCCCCAGTTGTAGCCGGATCTTAGGTTAGTAACCCCTTGCTACAGATTAACCATGGAAGGTTTTCGTAGTCTTCCTCTGCATGTAACTCAAATGTGAATTAGTTCCATCAGAAAATCCTTCATCATGTAAAATTGTGTTGAACATTGGTAGTCGAAAACTTAGAATTAGATTGGTTGTTTAATTTCGAATATAAAGTTTTCATGGCATTACCGATGCGTTAATACAGTAGACGCTCCATATAACGAATCCTGTGCTACAAACGGAAATGGACGTTATAACGTGGGATAAAGGTCGCTATATCGTGAATACACATAAGCTATTACAATTATTTACTCATAAATAATAAATATTGGACTAATTGTGAAAAAAAATTACTCTTTTATTCACTTCCTTCAAAATTTTTAATTTCTGTTCTAAGCATATGGCGTAACGTGTTATGAGAAGCGATTACCGTTAAAAATTACTCATGTACAGAGAGCTAAACAATGGAAAAATTCAAAATAAAAAAAATACAAATACCACGTGCTGGAGGTGAGCCGGGTGTGGAATTCGTATCGACAAGCTTTATCCAGCTTCTTATCGACCTGACGTCCGGCAAAACAATCGGCTTGCATACGCAAAGTGCTCGGTGCACGTTAAGTCGTAGGAGAACATTCTCTTGTTGGTTGTTGCATCAGTGTTTGGAGAGAGGGGTATCAGTTCAGATCCACGTCGCCTGAATGGAGTCAATATTATATGGTAGTGTTTCCCAAAGTGTGGTACGCGTAGGGATACGGGAACAGTCTAACGGAGGTACGCGTTCTTATGCGAAATATCTTGCAACAAACGAAAATTTCAAAACATTTTATTTAAAAACAAAGCTAGCCATGAAAATTTGCGATTTCGTATTTTTCGATTGACTATTTTTTGCAGAGTCAACGGTTAATAATTAGTGGTGTCAACAGCCAGTTGTGATTTTTAACTTTCGTGCAATCTTTTTATAGTAAAAATAAATATATTTCTTAAAAAATATAGTAATTTTTTTCATTAGTGGTACACAGCGTTACGAAAAATTTAGAAAGGGTACACAAAAGTCATAAGTTTGGGAAACACTGTTATATGGCATTTCTACCAGGACCGTTAAAAATAGAGTCCATAAATGGGGCTAGAAGGAAAATGGGAATCTGTAGTCGATGTTGTAATGCTCAAAGAGCTGCTTAGAAATGGGACTCATGCTTTAATTAGTTGATTCATTATAATTACATGTTTTAAAGCATCCAGACTTGTATTTCTTCATGTATCTTAAAACTAATCTTCAGAGTGATTTACGACCATTTAAATACAGAGTTTATTAAATATTAAATGGCACGATTCACATTTTTCTGACTCTTGCAGCACACGAATGGTCACCTTATTCACCAAACTTCAGTTCAAAGATTTCTCCGATCTTTCCATATTAGAAACAAGCATTTGTGATAAATCTCATTAAATTTTAGTGTCCCTAAAAGAAGTAAAGAATGGAATAAAATAGTGGAATAAGAATGGAATAGAATAGTGGAAAGAATGGAATAAAATAGTGAGATTTTGTAAAGCGTTACGGCTCTTCCAAACTCTAAGGCCAATGTTTTTTAAACTTAACAGAGGATATGCGAAATTTTTCTTAAAAATCACAGCGCCTCTGTGGGATAGAAAATAAGGTTAAGGGTACAGTTTACGTAAGACAAACTCTATGCATAATCTTTCTAATATCTGTGGATGAGTTGCGGCCCACAGCAAAAATTTCAAAACGTGTTTTAGGTCAGCCAAAGATGGTTACTTTTAAAGTTTGTAAAAGTGATTGCAATTTTTTAATTTCGTAAGTCTCGATGGAAGATTTTAAAAAGCATTAAAAATTATTTCTTGTTATGTAGTTAGTCACGTCATCATTCAATTTAGAGGACATAAACATTTTAAGTTCTGCGCAGAAATATATTTGTGCACTTTTAATACTTAAAGTTTAGCACAAAACTACAGTCATTGAATTAAACTTAAAAGAATTTAATTGGGTACTTGCAACTCTAGAAATGAAGTGATTATGCCTAACCATGTGATTTAAGTTAGATTTAATTGGATGCTTGTCAGCGACGTCACGCTTGTGTGTCAAACCAAATTAGCTTCAAAATCGACAAATACTACGATTCACCGACGATGATGTCACTTGCAGGTTTCCAATTGCTTATTACTACATTTTTTTAAATAATTACAAATTTTGATTTATTTTGTTTTTTAATAGTAAAATTAAGTTCATTTATTTATTTTTTTAATTGATGACTTGCCAAATTGTTTCAAAGAATTTGGAGTATATCATTCCATTTTAAAATAATTAAGCATTTAAGTAAATTTGTGTTAGATCACTTATGGATTGGATTTATTTAATTGTAAAAGTACAAAATGATCATTCTTCTACAATTAATACCACTTATTGCTTTTCAAAAAGTTTCACATTTCAGTGAACTCATCAAAAATGTTTGTCAGTGCATTTAAACTATCTATTAAAAGCATTTCTATTCGCCGCTGCGTCTATTTGTAGATACTCTCCAACAAAAGAACAGTCTGGGAAAAGTACAGTTGAAATAAACTCTTTCAAATATCCTCAAGATTATTCTTCGCTTCCGTGGCAGCGGTAAACCATTGTGCAACTCAACACAACTCTACAGACAATATAATTGATTCAACCATGCATTTATAAAAGCGATGTTCTCATTTCTAAAACTTCGGTTCGTTTTTGAAAAGAGCTTTCTTTATTTGACAATTCATTTTCGATATTAAAAACGTTAAAGGATGAACTAGGATACATTTCGAATAAATATGAAGAGTAAAAAAGCAATGAAGACCTTTGAAATTAACAGAGCGAAAAGCCATTATCCGCCATCTTGCTTTAGCAAACGATAGGTGAACTGCAATTCCAATTTTTCATCTCCCTCGTTTTAGTTCAATTATTCTGCTCGATTACTCGATTCTCCAAAACGGCTGTTATTATGGAATTGTGCATTTTATAATCTAGTTTTGAATTTTTAGATTTAAAAAATGTATACAATATATTAGAAAGCAAATATTTTTTTAAAAAAAATCTCCTCCGAATTATTATAATTTTTGGATATATTTGTATCAATTTAGAAAATTTAATGCTAGCCTACTTTATCTCCTAGTTTATTTAAATATAAAATTAATTTAGAAATTGTAATTCAAAAATTAAATATAACCGTTGCAGAGATTTGGCTAACGTTAACCGTAATCTTAACCTCACAATTAGCAAATAAATAAATAAATATATTACGGTTTTTTAAACTGGCAGATGGGTTAGTTGTGTAAAACCGTCAAATTCATGAAGTAAATCCGTAGTCTTGACGGTTTTTTAACATTCAAGAACAAGTTTTTTCCTTAAAGCTTACGAAGAAAATCCTTGTTTAGACTGATTTTTTATCATAGTAAAATAAGTTTATGCAACAAAAATCTGGTGTCTCAACAGACTTTTACCATATGGGAATAAGTTTTCTCTGCAAAAGTTATGACGTAAATCTGTCCTCGCACCAGATAGGAATATTTTATGTCAGCTGAATCTGTATTGCTCAGTCATTTCTGGGATTCGAACCTGAATTGGGAGATGATTGGGAGGGTCAAGATTTGATGGGAGGGTCAAGATTTAATGGGAGGGTCAATGGAATAGTCCCTTGAACGACTGTGGCCTACTCATTTTGTTATGAAGAAATTATGATAGTGAGAATTCGTATCTATTTGACAATTAGATTGAATCGCAGTTTTATATATACGACGTTCAAAACCATAAAGTAATTGCTACAAAAGTAAGAGCAATCACAAAAAATAATCATAACTTGATTGAAGAAAAAGGTAAAGTTTATTATGAAACGCAAAACTGCACGGCAAAATTTAGAATTTCAACTGATGGATTTAATCCGTTAACGATTAGAGTTAAAAGTGGTGACAAAGCTGTTCTAAAACTAAATTTACTCGAAAATTTAGAAAAAACAACAAGTATTTTTTACAGTGTTGGGAAATTTTTTCAAATGCGTTGTGAAACACAATTAGCGTTAACGTTTTAATAATGAAAGCTGTCAAAATATCTTGATAATAATTGATAATAATAACTTTACGTACTGCCTTCAGTAAATCGTCATAATTTTATATTTTATTAAGTTTTATTATGAAGAGAGATAACAGTTGCTCCTTCATCAGTCATCTCCATTATTTTGTAGTAATTTACAGCATGCGCTATCAATTAACTGGTTAATATACTTTCTGGAATTTGAAACTCGACCTCTTGATTGTAAGTTAATTCAGTTGGTTTGTCGTCGGCCTTCTGAGCCCAAGTCTGCGGGTTCGATCCCCGGCCCAGACACCGGATTTTCGGGATGCAGAAAATCCTCAGCGGCCATGTCGTATGATTATGCGGCATGTGAAAGATCCCTGGAGTGCCTTATTGGCTCTTGGCATTTCCGGCAAAATTAAATTCCTAGTGCACTTTAGCATCCAAATAGAGTCTCGGTGCTGCCATCTAGTGTGGCAGAAACTGGACGTCAAAATTAACATGACCTACGGTATCTCACCCATTGTGGTGGTCCTGAAAGAGTGGATACTACCTCTGGAGAACGCACTAGGTCTGCTCATCGGTAAGAACGATTGTGCAGCTCATTGGAAATAAAAAAAACTTTTCAAAAAGGTACTAATTTTGTACTTCTAATTTTTTAATCATGCATATCAGTAAGATGCTAATACAGTTCAAGCTGGTTCTAATAATGGTTTCTTTAGTTGATTCTAACAGTCTCTAACAGTTAGTCTATACTAATAATAATCTAATAATACTAATACTAATAATAGTCGATACTAATAATAGTCGATGCTAATAAAAGGCCATTTAATAAAAGCATATAAGCAATTTACTCTAAAATAGATAATGATCGAATTTATTCCTTTTAGATCGATGTATAAAAATCTCGAAGCTTTGGAAATTGACCGAAAAAAATGGCGTAACTATGATCTAAATGTTTTTAAACAATTTGCTGGTTTGATTAATAATGCTCTATTGAAAAATAAAATAGCTACTGCCTCATGCATAGAAACTTCCTGTCTTAAAAAAAGCGAGTGTTTTTTTTTTCACTAAGTCAATCGTACTTAATTTTATTTTTCGAGTATTTATTTAACATTTCATAGATGCGTTTCTTCATTAAATTGTAAGTAGTAAGACATTTTTAAAGTCTTGTTTATCATATATAATGACGAAAATATGAATGCATTCTTTTAGCATTGAAATTAAAAAACAACTGCCTAAACTAATTATTTTGCAAGGTTTATAAATTAGTTAATTTTTACTCAACTAGGAGACTCCGCCCGAGCTCGCTTCACTACCTAACCCAATTTTGCAGTTATATCTGCTTCTCGCAGTGAAGCAGGATTTATAGTGAAAAAAATATATATTCCTTTTTATATAAGTTATTCTAATATTATTTGCGATAAGAGATTTGTGTAACAATAATTATCCGAAGCGTTTTTTTTTTCTTCTTTCTCCTAAATGAGAAAAATGAATTGTAAAACGGCAATTGAGCAAAGTATCGAAGATATTATGGCAACCAATTCCGTTTTCTTTTTCTTCTGTTTAAATTTTCAAAAGAAACAAAAAAAAAAAAAGAAGATAGAACTTGTAAAATATTTAGCTTGAAAGATAAATGCATTTTTCTTCCTTTTCTGCAACAGAGGATGCAAGTTCATGCTTCAAAGCAATAAGAAAGAAAAATTAGCTGAAAAAAAGCACTTAAAACTGAAACGACTTTCGAAGAAAAAAGGGAAATTTCCAAAAACTCTTGATGTCATATTTACCAACAAAATTAGGCGTCTTTTCGGTGCTTAACATTTAAACAATATAAAGGTACTTTTTTGCAAAGTTGGCCGTATAATTTTTTTATTATTAGTTTAATTGTTAATAACTCAACAGTTAAGTACCGATTATTAAATTTTTTTTTTATTCCATCGTATTCCTTGGAAAGTTTTCTATATACCTCATATTTTCACATTTCTATGTGTCATAGTTTCTTTGTAGCAAAACAAAATGTAACAAAAAGTTGATTTGGAAAAGAAATGGCATGCTATTAGGAGATTATAATATATCAGCGAGAAAATAAATGAAGATTAACAATTAGATTTACTGTTGTCGTCGTTCTAATTAATTATCATTAATCAAATTGTCTTCAAAATCAGTCAATAATTTTTTTAAAAATTTGCAGCATAATCAAATTATAATAATAAATGTTTATCTATGTTAGAAACACCTTTTATAAATTTAAGCAAATGTGAGCAATGAATGAGGAAATTTTAAATCAGTTCTCGCAATTATTTTTATCCCTCACCTGTGTCATTCCATATTTGGTTCTTTTGAAGACGCAGTTGAGAAACTTTTTCAATGAATCAACATCGTTACAGTTCTGTAAGAAAGAAATATTTACAATTTAATTGGAAATTACTCGGTTAATTTACATACTCAAAACCTGGGAAAACATCCCTCCGCATATTCATGAATATATATTTCCCTAATAAATATCAGAAACCAACAAGAGGCCTGTCTAATTCCTGTCGAACCTCCTTCCGAATGCAGCGGCACCCCACGGTGACCTATGAGACTGAGGGTGATTTGAGAAGTTGGAGGTCTTATAGCTGATTAATTCCTCAAAAAATAGTTGAGAACAAGTTCGGCAAATTGCTTCTCTCCTAGAAAACATAAATAAGACAGAAACTTCACATATCTCAGATGTTCTTCAAAGCAAAGAAGAAATGGAATAACTACCCTAACTCACGATCAGAACTGCAAAAAGGTTCTTTATAGAAAAAGATTTGTACTAAGTTAAGCCTAATTTAAACCGGAACATTGAAGGTAATTGACCTTACGCGTGAGTATCAATAATTCTTCAAAATCTTTCCTTCTGATAGGCTGAGACATACATATTGATGATTCAAGGCTTATTTATTGTACAGTCGTGGCGTGCAATCTGTAATAAATACCGCCTCCTAATTGGCACGTGCTTGTGAAGTTACCCAATCGATTCTTTTTGAGTATCGCTGAAGAGTAATGAAAATGGTAATTGTATATTTTATGTTATTGACGTAAGCGCATTAAGAAGCATTTATTTCCTTCGAATATGAATTTCCAGCACAAGTGAAATTTCATACATATCTGCATTAAATACTATCTTCTAAATGCTAAGTCGCCCAATCAATTATTTCCGAATAGTTGCTTGATAAACTCTGTATTTAGATAACGGTATTTAATGCAGAATCGATCGAATATAAATTGATCAATCAATTATTTCAAAATACTACTAATAAGTAATTAAAGTGATAACTATATATTTTACAATATTGATGTCAAAACATTATAAACCTTTTATATTGCACGCATTTTAGTTAGCATGAAATTTCATGCATATCTGCCAATTCTGCAAAGATACCAGTTTCTAATTCGCAGATATTTGCGAATTTGACAGGGGGAAATTTTTCGAATATTGCTAATGAATAATGGAAGTTGATAATTGTTAGATTCAATTCGAAAGAATTTCAGGTTGCATGAAATTTAGTACTAGTCTGCAATAAATGCTTACTTCGAATAATTACAATCTGTTAAAGTAACCTAATAAATTATTTTTATTCATCGCAGATGAGCTGCGAATTTAAACGTACATGAAATTTAGCACTAATCTGCAATAAATACAACCATCTAATTGGTTTGCGTTTGAAAAGTTATGCTTAATGAATCATTTTAAAGTATTGCTAGTGAATGATAAAAATAGTAAAAGTATATTTTATATTATTAAAGAAAGAAGATTAGTTATTTTTATTTTATTTCGCCCGGAATATAATTTAAATGAAATTTAGTACGAATTCTCAATAAATGAAAATTTTATAAGAGTTATAATTTTAATTTCAAAATTATAATTGCAAATAGTTTCAAGTATTTAAAATTTCTAAAAACAGTTCTTGTTGTTACTTATGCCATTTGCCAAACAGCAAGCCTGCTTGAAATCAAACGATTTCTTAAGGCAGGAGGGTGCGCTTCTTGGTTTTTCAGTGGCGCCATCTATGGTCAGAATATGACTTCAGTCACACGCGTCATAGCCCGTTTTAGAGGGAGGACCCAATCATACTCCATTCATTCATCCACCAATCATAATTTTGACCGCAACCAGAGAGCAGTCAATCTCCAATTCAGTACCCTCAGAGTTAATGATTTGTTATGGGAACTTGGAGGATTTTATGACTCCGACACATTTAACGTGCACCACTCACCATTTAATACACTGAGATTATTTGGATGACGGGTCTGAAAACAGATCAACATCATGTAGGAAATTCATATAGCAAAGTTATAATTGTTTTTATAGAGAATACTTCAAGAGTCCATTACTTGTATTCATACATTTGCGATAATTTTTCTTAATCTTTAAATGTTAATAACTTCTCTCTGAAATAAATAAAGTATAGAAAAATTGAATAAATAAGAAAAGATTTGAATTATTCTACAACAAATTCTCGCAGTTTTTCCAGCTGAATAATTAAAAAATTGCCGTTGAAAAATTGCATAACATCTTCATATTTGTTACAATTTCGTATTCTTTAACTTAAATTAATCCTAATGATCTCTGTTGCCTGTATTGGAAAATTTGATCATAAAATTTATTTCTGAAATAGTTTTTTCAAACTTCCACAGATCTTTTCAAAATCAAATATAAGATTTTTTGTAATCAAGTTTAAGATTATTTATTATTATTTTTTTAAATTTCAAATAAAAATATTTCATAACAAAAAAAAAAAAAAAAAACTATTTGGTTTGGTTAGTATTTTTATCAATTCTTGAAGATGCAAACTATTGTCCTTAACTAATAATTCTTAATTAGATAAAAGTGTAGCAGGATCTGTATTGTACACTCACTTGTTCAAAGTTATGGAGGACTATGCTTTAAAATTGGAACAGAATATTTTAACTAAGAATTCTTTCTTAAATTATTGATTCCGCAAGTTTAACTAATCTGTTTCTATCTCTCACTTCATCAAAGTAATGAATGGAGGATGACTAAAATTTTGATTGGGTATTCTTTTTTCCGATAATGATTATGAATTCGATTCAGAAATTGTAAGAAAATTATAGAACCTTATTAGTAGGTAATTCGTTAAAAAAAAAAATCAGTTGCCAAGCTGTCATTTGTTTAATATGCTGCGAATAAATTTACAAATTTTTTTTTGCATCTTCTCGATTAATGTGAAACAACATTGGAATTTTCGCACTCTTTTTACTCTTGCACCAAATTTAAAGTCTAATTGTTGTTAAAGGAATAAACTGCGTTAATAGCAACAATTTCAAATCAATAAATTTAAATAGCTAAATGAATTGTTTTATTTACGTAAATCATATTCTGCCTTTATAGAGCCCTTAAAATATTACGTAAGCGTAGGGTCAGGATAACCTGGTTGGTTGGGCGTTGCACTCGCGTTCGTAATAGGAACGGGATTTCGAATCCTGCCGGCTGAACTATCCTCCTATTACCCGTGTATCAAATAGTGACTGATGCACCTTAAATCTGTCGGGGTCAGAAAGTCCTTCAAGTTCCACGACAAATCAATACCTCTGGGGTAATGAATTGGAGATTGATTGTTCTCTGGTTGAGGTCAAAATTACGATCTGTGGATGAACGAATGGAGTATGAATGGGTCCTCCCAGTAAAACGGGCGTTGACGAGTGTGTGACTGAATTCTTATTCTTGGCCATAGATGGCGCCACTGGAAAAAACAAGAAACGCACCCTCTTCCTCAAACGTTTGCTTGGCTTATGGATGGTTTGTTGATTGGCAAGCATAAGTAACAACAGCAACAATGTTACCATGATTTTTACAATTTTGAACTCTCCTTCCTCATGTCAGCAAAAATAAATAAATAATCTAATTTTAGGATTAAATTCAAATAAAAGATGTATGAAACAAAATGAAACTTTGAATAAAACAAATTTCTATCTTAATTCATTTCATTAAATATTGAGTAGAATGTTCTTTAGGAATCTTGTGTGTTTTCTTTTATGTGTTCAAAATTCTTGATTCAGACAACCTGCGACGAAATATTTTTCCGAAAGTTTTTTTTCTCCTTAACTTTTTTTCTGAAATTGAAAATGTATTTATTTATATATTGCTTGTTAAGAAAAATGTGAAAATAGGAACGTTTTAATGTCATATGTGGACGTTACTTGTACCTTTCCTCCTCTTCGTCAGTCAGCAAAAGTAAGCAAATCATAAAAATTGAATTTTTATTCACAGACTGTCAAAGAGACTGTCTTTGAAGGTATAAGATTCACTCTATAACAGGATCATCGCTTATCTGTGAAACCTATTAGTTTTATAAACAATGTATGCCGGTTGTTAATTTAGTTTACGACATATCGACAAAATGCCATAGGATAAAACATTTACCTGGATGTTTTAAAAACTTGTCTGTTTAAACAACTTTGCAAAATCGAATTTTTATTCACAGACTGTCAAAGCAACTGTCTTTGAAGGTATAAGATTCACCCTATAACAGGATCATCGCTTAGTTGTGTAACCTATTAGTTTTATAACAATATACGCCGGATTGTTAATTTAGTTTACGACATATCGACAAAATGCTATAGGATAAAACATCTACCTGGATGTTTTAAAAACTTGTCTGTTTAAACAACTTTGCAAAATCGAATTTTTATCCACAGACTGTCAAAGCAACTGTCTTTGAAGGTATAAGATTCACCCTATAACAGGATCATTGCTTAGTTGTGTAACTTATTAGTTTTATAACAATATACGCTGGATTGTTAATTTAGTTTACGACATATCGACAAAATGCCATAGGATAGAACATCTAATTGTGTTTTTAAAAAATTGTATATTTAAGCTCTACAGAAACGAATTTTCATTCACAGACTTTACGAAAGCAACTGTCTTTGAAGGTTAAGATTCACTCTTTAACAGGATCATAGCCTACTTGTGTAACCTATTAGTTACTTGTGTAACCTATTCACTTTTTAACAGGATCATAGCTTACTTGTGTAACCTATTAGTTTTATAACAATATACGTCGGATTGTTAATTTAGTTTACTGCATATCGACAAAATGCCATAGGATGGAACATCTACTTGGTTGTTTTAAAAACTTGTTTGTTTAAACAACTGTGCAAAATGGAATTTTTATTCACAGACTGTAAAGTCTTTGAAGGTATAAGATTCACCCTATAACAGGATCATTGCTTAGTTGTGTAACCTATTAGTCTTATAACAATATACGCCGGATTGTTAATTTACTTTATCGACAAAATGCAATAGGATAGAAACTGTGTTTTAAAAATTTCTATATTTTAGCACTACAGAAACGAATTTTCATTCGCAGACTTTACAAAAGGAACTGTCTTTGAAGGCATAAGATTCACTCTTTAACAGGGTCATAGCTTGCTTGTGTAACCTATTAGTTTTATAACAATATACGTCGGATTGTTAATTTAGTTTACTGCATATCGATAAAATGCCATAGGATGGAACATCTACTTCGATGTTTTAAAAACTTGTTTGTTTAAACAACTGTGCAAAATGGAATTTTTATTCACAGACTGTCAAAGTCTTTGAAGGTATAAGATTCACTCTATAACAGGATCATCTTAAACCACACACAGGATCAGTGTAACCTATTAGTCTTATAACAATATACGCCGGATTGTTAATTTAGTTTATCGACAAAATGCAATAGGATAGAACATCTAACTGTGTTTTAAAAGCTTCTATATTTCAGCACTACAGAAACGAATTTTCATTCACAGACTTTCCGAAAGCAACTGTCTTTGAAGGTACAATAAGATTCACCCTATAACAGGACCATCACTCCAGCAATAGTTGTGTAACCAAGCAGAAGCCATCAGATCTGCGGTGGGACCTTATTGAGTGCTTGTGGAGCGGAATAATTTAGCGGGGTGGGAGAGAGGGTCACCCAACCGATTAATACCCATCACCCTCATCGAAAAATGATTTATTTAAAAGGGGTGGGGGAATCGAATCACCCACAATTGGCGTTTTTAAAAGACCCTCCTCTGTCGATTTAAGAGATTTCGCGGGTTCCTGGATCCATTTAGAAACCCCACTTTCGAATAGCATCGTATATTTTTTTTTCTCATTTGTTCCCTGATAATGTGTGGATTGGTTCGAGGGTATGGTTTTGAATATTGCAGTCTCTGACGTCAGTTAATAAGTCATTTTAACGAATTACTTAAGGCTGGATGAGTCTCAGCAGCTGGCAAAACATATCAATCAGGACTCACCTCAAGTTCAGAATGATGAATTCGTTTTCATTGATTCTGCGCAATTAAATATTGCATAGGTGCTTCAGTGAAATAATTTACATTGAGTTTTATGAAATTACTCTTTGTATACTAAAATTGCGTGTTATAACAAACTGTTAATTGGCTGTAGGGAAAAATTAGGAAATTTTGCTACTGGTCAATGACCAGTTGTATCTTTTCAGTGGTCATTTTACTTAGATTATACTGATTAGATCTTGATTAATATGTTTGTTTTTATGCAGTAAAAATAAATATAGCAATCAGGACTTGCCTCAAGTTCAGAATGAAGAATTATTCGGTGCAATTAATTATTGCATAGGTGCTTTAGTGGAAGAATTTATATTGAGATTTTTTGAAATTACAAACGAAATTTTTGAAATAAATATTTTTTGTGAACTAAGATAGTGTGTTCTAACAAACTGTAGGGAAAATGTGTTAACTGTAGGGATAGTATACTGTAGGAATAGTGTGTTAACTATAGGGAAAAGATAGAAAATTTTGTTACTGGTCTGTGACCAGTTGTATTGTTTGAGTATTGGACGTTTTACTTTGATTATATTGATTAGATCCTGATTGATATGTTTATTTTTATACGATAAAAATTAACATATCAATCAAGATTTACCACAAGTACAGAATGATGAATTCGTTTTCATCAATTATTTGCAATTGCAGGTGCTTTAATTGGATAATTTGCATTGAATTTTGTGAAACTATGAACAAAATTATTGAAATAAAACTCTCTATAAAATAAAATTGTGTATTCTAATAAACATTAGTTGACTGTAGGGCAAAATTAGGAAATTTCGCGACTGGTTAGTGGCTAATTGTAGTATTTTAAATATCAGTCATTTTCTAAAACATGTGGCTACTTTGTCCAAAATTGTACATTTTAAAACAATTGAAAAAATAATTTATATTAATAATGTAAGGCATTTCTGAAATGATAATTATTTCAAGGTTTATTTCTAAAAATGAAGAAAAATTTTAGGACGCAAGCGTAAAATAAAATAATTTTCAGAATTTCATAAGATATTCATAATAAGTACAAATTTATTTAAGTAATAAATTCGTAATTATTATGAATATCTGTAAATTTAAAATCCTATAGAATTGCAATCCACGACGACTCATAGACCCATTTTTAATTGTAATTATGAATGTGTTATGAATAAGCAAAAAGAATAATTGAATAAGTTTTTTAGCGGATGCCGTTTTTAACTTATTTTAATCCTAATAATAGAAGTATTATTGTTTTCAAAACAGTAACACTATACAAAAATTGCATAAGGACAAAATGTATGTATGTTGGTTGTAAATCGCCAAGAACAAGATAACTAGAATTCATTCGGTCGCCAAGAGTGTTAAAATATGGTTCAGAAGATCTCGAGTTCGACCTTTGATCTTTAGCTAATAGCTGTCACTCTCGTCGTTTGGAGAGAAAGAATGAAAAATTGTTAAGCATTGTTAAGGACATAAACAAAATATAACAAGAAATATATGTTTGTGGCTTATTCCAGACGTTTAAATCTTATGCTCAACTTTGAGAAGACAGTTATTAGTTTTGTTTTTAGTCGCACAAAAAATTGATTAAATTCTCAGACGGTGCCAGGATTTTCCCGATTACAGGACTCTTGAACTTTTGTATATAAATTTTGTTAATTTTTAATAAGATTGTTTCTATTCACCAAACGAAGAAAAAAGAGGTAAATTTCTGTCATTCAAGAACTGAGAGGGTATGTTTAATACCCCTTTCTCATCTTCACTGGCACTATTCTCGATAAAATTTGTTTCCTCAATTGAGTAAGGATTCAAACATTTTTCTCAAATCTATTTTTACAAGCTAATTAAACTGAAGGGATATTTTTAGCAAAAAAGTACGTTTTTCAGACATTTTTATGGCCTTACAAATATCACGTAATCATGTTTATTTTATTTTATTTTATTTTATTTTATTTTATTTTATTTTATTTTATTTTATTTTATTTTATTTTATTTTATTTTATTTTATTTTATTTTATTTTTTATTTTTATTTTTATTTTATTTTATTTTATTTTAAGTTATTATTATTTTATTTTATTTTGTTTTAAGTTATTTTGAGTCTTTTTTCCCCCTGGTCAGCAAAGATATGCAAATCACAAACTCCTTCCCCTGCTTAGGTATAAGCAAGTTGTAACAACCACCCTTCTTTTATTATTGTTTTGTTTTGTCGTCTTTTATTGAAGCAATAATAATTTAATTCTAAGATTAATATCAAATGAAAGATGTATTTTTGCTTAAAACAAAATTTACGCTTTAATCAATTCATTATATATAATTTTGAGTCGAATATTTTTTTTTTTAATATTATCTTTTGTGTTTTTCTCCAGAAGTCAAAACTCTTGACCTCTGAAACTTCTTGAAAAAAGAATTTCTAACTCTTTTGTTACTTATTTTTGTCATTTAAAAAATAAAATAATGGGAAATAAGGTAATTATCGTGTCTAACAGAACCACTGTTGTTACCTCTTCTTCCCCTTGTCAGTATAAGTAAGCAAATCACAAACCCCCCTTCCTGTTTCGTGTGCTTGTAATATTTGAAGGGCTCCTTAAAAAAAAAAAAATAATAATAATAATAAAAATAATAATCATTCTTCCTTTGAAGGAAAAATAATTTCTTTCATTTTGTAATTCAGTCTGAATTCATTCAAAACGTTGGTTATTTTTTTCACTTTAATAGCCTTTTTATTCAAAATTTAGCATCATTAAAAGTTTAATAATTGATTTTATTTTACTCAAGTTAAACAGATATTTTCTGCCAAATTTAAGTCACAGCAGCATTCTTGTTATTACTTATTTGATTATTGCAAAATATTACTTTTCCAAAGAAATATATTTTCATTTAAAAATAAAGCACGGTGTATTTTAATGATCACGCTTTAAGTGCAATTTCAAAACCCTCGTAAACTAATAATGCAAAAAAAAGAAAAAAACAGCTGCATTCATATGGGTCAAATAATTTAAGAGAGTAAGAGAGAAAGAACAAAAACGTTTAGAAACATTGAACAAAACGGAAATAAGAGCAAAGGCGAGATTAAAATGATCTGAAACTAGTTAATTGGTGGATGGCGTTTAAAGATGATTCCCAATGTTTTAAATGCTCTGGTTCCCGCTCCCGCTTTTTAAATTCACATCAAAAGTGTTGAGAGCTTAGAAACTAGAGGTTTTGGTTTTTACCCCATTTTCATTCCATTATAATCATTTTTTTAATCATCTTAATGATTGCCAAACGACCTTATTTTTGACCTAATTTAAAAATTGAGCTTTAGAAAAAATATAGATTTCACTTCAAAAGTATTTCTCGAACTTTAAATACGCTCTATCTAATAGTGAAATCCGTGTCAAATCACGACAAAACTTTCCGTAAGCTACATTAGAGAATTAGAGGAATGTAAGCGAAACAACAAAACAGCGCAGTCTAAGTTTTTGCACATCATTCCAATCTCTTCGAGAATCTCTTGTTTACTTATATATCAGTAACATCAAAACAACGATATACTTCCCTCTGTTTCATTCCACGTGCCAGTCCTTTCCCTGCCCACCACAGATGGAAAAAAAAGCAAGAAAATAAAGACAACAACGATAAAAGAAAATAAAGATGGATCAGCATTTTTTGTCACCTTTATAATTGGCTGCACATTTCTGCTGTTGAAAATTTTAATAACATAAAAATAATTCTTGTCACTAAAAATGTATACTTTTTGGCATAAATTCTAAAACTTTTCCATGCTGTTATTTTTTTTTATATTAGAATTATATCATATCTATTTCATTTCGAGTAAATGTTTAAATATATGTTCCAAAAAAACTGAGAAATAAATTTTTTTTTTTTGAACTTTGACATTGTTTGTAACTTAAAAGGTCCCTCTTCTCATCGTATTGGATCTTAGGTTAATTTTTTGATTTGTATTTTCTTTATATTTTTTTACATAACAAACTTTAGATGATATGGTATAATTCAACAATGCAAAATGTTCATTTTTCTCCTTTTTTTTAAATGGAAATTAAGAAGATAGCTTTGTTAAATTAGCAGAAATAATTTTATAAATTTTATGGATTCTTCCTCAAAATTTTAAAGCAATAAAGTTATGCTATTTGCGGTTTTAAGTATGTCATTTAAAACTTAGCATTTGTCAGTGTTTAAATTTTTCACAACTTAATTTTATTACAGATGAAACTGACGAAGATCGACTTGAATAATGCAGTGATACTAAAAAAAAAAAAACTGCTAATATAAAATGCACAAAAAAATCAAAAATATTTATCATAAATCTAAAAACAGACAGCTATATACTACATATTTAACTAGCATTCAAAAATTACTGGAAGCTGAACTATTATTATTTTTTATTTTATCTTATAACCGTCGTTGAAAAGCCGACTCAATTTTGGGTTTACGACTACTAATGTTCAAGTCGGTAGCTTTGTTATTTTGAACCCAATCCAGAAGACAAGGGATGATCAAGTAATGGGGGAAATTTACCTTCGTGGAAGACTTTTTGATGGAACTACCCGCATTTGCGTTATATGGAGAGGATAAACCACGAAAACCTCCCATGGTTAACCTGACGGCTAGGAGACTCTAACCTTGAGTTCTGTCTACTGTCTACCACTGAGGATATTTTGTGTCAGCATTGTAGTCGGTGCAATCAGCAATCGCTGGGATTTGAATCCGCATCCGGATCACCTCATTGGAAGGCGAACGCTCCAATGAGCCGCCACGGCTTGTAGAACTGTTATTGATATAATTTTGTTAGAAAACATTAATGGAGAATCTAAAATACCGTAGGCTTTATATCATATCTCAAATTCTGATCGGATGAAGGTCTTGTATTTTGCAGATTCTACCGAATAGGGTAAATACCCACCATCAGTTTATTTGTGAAAATTTAATTAAAACGGTAGAAAAGTATATTTAGCAATCAGTGTCACCACCCATCTTGATTTGCGTTTCTAGATGTTAGTTAACAAATCTTCGATGAAAGTGCTTCATTAAATAGTATTGTACTTTTCAGTAAAGCTTTGATAAAAATTAAATATATAAATAAAAAAGAAAATTTTTCAAAAGGAATCTTCAAGCGTAACCTCAATGTATTGCGAATATGGACATGATATTAGATATTATGAATATTCACGTCATTTGATAGTAGTATACTTTTCAGAAAAGCTTTGATAAAAATTAAATATCAAAAAGGTAATCAAAAAGAAATTTTTTAAAAGGAATCTTCAAGCGTAACTTCAGCGTATTTTGAATATCGACATGATACTTATTATGAATATTTGCGTCATTTGATAGTAGTATTGAAAAGCCTTGATAAAAAATAAATATTAAAAAAAAAAATTCAAAAGAAATTTTCAAAACGCAACCTCAACGTATCGCGAATATCGCATGATATTATGAATATTTCATCTGAGAAAAAAAAAAGAAATCAAAAAGCCGTTTTTTCTACCGTTTATTTTATTATAAAGGAGAAAGAAAAAAACCGCCCGAACAGGGACTCGAACCCTGGACCGTTAGGTTAAAAGCCTAACGCTCTACCGACTGAGCTATCCGGGCTCGACCAACGAAGAAAAACTAAAAAACGAGTGAGTTATACATCTAAAGGTTAGAATCTATTTTGTGAAAAGTTTCTGGGTGTTGGTAAGACAGTCCGGGACATTTTAGTGAGGCAGAAAGCGGTTTCGGATTTTTAATGAACATAATAATAATTTCTTGTTTATAATCAAAACAATTTTTTTAAAAAAATTTTTTAGTATAATCTGCTCGTAATATTATTAATATTTGTTCATGTGATAATCATAGAAATGATTTCGCTAGATTAAAAACCATTAGACGAAATTAACCATCTATATAATCTTACATTTTTAACACATCTTACATACTAAATACTTAAAATACAGTAAATCCACACGATTTTTTTTTTAAACAAGTGAAAACAATTATCATAAGTAAAAAGCAAATCTCGAATCTATCTAAAAATATTGTTAATGTTTTAGTTTACTTTCATAATAAAAGATTTTTTTTGAATATAAAAATTGGATTCTCTTTTAGTATCTAATTTTAAAATTTCTGATGAGTTGAATAATATGGTAGCGATTACATAGCGCCAAATTTATACGACATTACGCACTCGAGATACGAAATTAAACGGTATTATAAACTAACTTAATCCGCCAAGAGTAGCTGTAGCTCAGGGGATAGAGCATTCGACTGCAGTTCTGACATAAAATATCCTCAGTGGTAGACGAATCATGGGTTACCGTCCCTTGCTGTCTAGATAACCGTGGAAGATTTTCGTGGTTTTCCTCTTAAAGTAATGCAAATGCGGCTTAGTTTCATCAAATAATCCCCACTTACCTTGGTCTTAAAATCAAATTAATTTTAGTTAATAAGCTAAATAAATTTCTTTTATAAATCAATATGAATCCAAAAAATATTTCAGCATAATATTAGTAGAAAAAAGTGGCCGCATAAAGAGTGAAAAACTGTATTTAATTATTAATAAATTTTATTTAAAGTTATCGTGGTCTAAATAAGACAATCTTATGACTTGTATTTAATTAAATTTCATCTTGTGTGAATGCATTAACAACTTCTTTTTATCTTTGAATCATTCTATTTTACAAAGAGTTGAACAACAGGTGAGTATTTCCTGTAGAATTTAAAGAAGAAAATAGGTAAGTAAGAGGTGCCCAAGAGAAAGAATCCAAAAAGACAAGGTAGTCGATCACTCGGTCTTATCTGATAATTGAGCAACTGTCAAGCCTCGTTTAGTAGCCATGCTGCTGCTCTGTTTCAGTCATCGGTCAAAATACAAACACGATAACAATCTACACA
Source organism: Parasteatoda tepidariorum (assembly GCF_982258835.1). Taxonomy (NCBI): domain Eukaryota; kingdom Metazoa; phylum Arthropoda; class Arachnida; order Araneae; family Theridiidae; genus Parasteatoda; species Parasteatoda tepidariorum. Next base: position 90,579,999 of record NC_141756.1, on the reverse strand, counting down.
AGCATTAGTTACTTTGTTATTTGAGGATTTATACTAAAAGGAAGAAATTTTGTTGTTTGACAAGTGAATATCTATGAACCTTCAGAGGTATGTTTTATTTTTTAATGAGAGTTCATTAATATTTTTTAATAATTTTTTTATGCTAAATGAAGAAAACGTTTTGTTATTTGATCAGCAAATATCCATGGACCCAAAGATATTTGTTTTATTTATGAAATGTTTCAGTAAGAATTATTTTTTTTTCAAAAAAATTGTACGCTGAGGGAAGAAATTGTTTTGTTGTTCGACAAGCGAATACCCATGAACCTTCAGAAGTATATTTTATTTTTTAGTGAGAGTTAATTAATATTTTAAAAATTATTTTATGCTAAATGAAGAAAACTTTTGTTATTTGATCAGCGAACATCCATGGACCCAAAGATATTTGTTTTATTTATGAAATGTTTCAGTAAGAATTATTTTTTATAAAAAAAAAAATTTTACCCTAAAGGAAGAAATTGTTTTGTTGTTCGACAAGCGAATACCTATGAACCTTCAGAAGTATATTTTTAATGAGAGTTAATAAATATTTTTAAAAATTATTTTATACTAAATGAAGAGAACGTTTTGTTATTTGATAAGCGAATATCCATGGACCCAAAGATATGTGTTTTATTTATGAAATGTTTCAGTAAGAATTATTTTTTATAAAAAAAAATTGTACTCTAAAGGAAGAAATTGTTTTGTTGTTCGACAAGCGAATACCTATGAACCTTCAGAAGTATATTTTTAATGAGAGTTAATTAATATTTTTAAAAATTATTTTATACTAAATGAAGAGAACGTTTTGTTATTTGATAAGCGAATATCCATGGACCCAAAGATATGTGTTTTATTTATGAAATGTTTCAGTAAGAATTATTTTTTATATTAAAAAAATTGTACTCTAAAGGAAGAAATTGTTTTGTTGTTCGACAAGCGAATACCTATGAACATTCAGAAGTATATTTTTAATGAGAGTTAATAAATATTTTTAAAAATTATTTTGTACTAAATGAAGAGAACGTTTTGTTATTTGATAAGCGAATATCCATGGACCTAAAGATTTTTGTTTTATTCCAGAAATTTTTTAATAAGAATTAATTATTTTTTAAAAAAAATTTTTAAGCTAAAGGAAGAATTTATTTCGTTATTTGACAAGCGAATACCTATGATCCTTCAGAGGTATGTTTTGTTTTTAAAATTTTTTAATGAGGGTTAATCGTAAAATGAAGGTGATTTTAATTTTTTTTTTGATGCTAAAAGAAGAAAAAGTATCTTTAATTAATAAGCGAATATCCATAAAAAAGTTTTTTTAAATTTCTTCATGCTATATTAAGAAATTGTTTTGATATTTGACAAGCCTATACCTACGAACATTCAGAGGTATGTTTTATCTATAAAAATATTTATGGAAGGTTTATGGAATTAATTCTTTTAGAAAAGAATTCCGCATCGATTGGAACTCGTAATCTCAAGAACTATTTAAAATAACTATTATTATTAAAGCAATTAAAACTACTTAATTGTTTTCGAGCATATCCTAGAAAAAAAATATTTGTTTTTAATTTATTGACTTAAGTGCAGCATCTTCTACATTTTTACATAATTTTGACCGTTTTGTATCATTGGCTTTTAAGGGACATTTCTTCTCCTCACACCTTCAGCGAAAATGTTTCTCTATGATTGTTTCTCTATAAATGTTTCTCATAATCGTCAATTTTACCAAGATTTTCCCGAATCAAAATTATGCGCAAGAGTGAATTATATTGTTCCGCAATCAGTTATTTCAGATTTGATCGTTAAAAAGATTTATGAAGTACATGGATTTCCAAAACTAGAATTATTAATGAATAATTTTAAGGTGACTATGCGCTGCCTGATAAAATTGGTCGGATCTGCGTACATGGTTACAAGACTAAAATATCGGATATGGGTAATGAAAATCTGGCCGGGTACCGCGTAATTGGAGGGCACATCCCTAGTTTAAACTAATAAAAATCGATCTGGATGATGCTGAAAATTTTTTTAAAAAGTATATTGCACAAAAATTAAGAGCAGAAGAAAGTGGGCCAAACACTTAGCAAAGCTAAACTCTTTGGCCCAGAAACTATCAGATTTAATCATTAAAATCATTGTTTATTTATGTACAATATTCCTAAAAAGTCATAAATGTCCTAGTTTTTTTTTTTTGCTTTTTCATAAATAATTTTTTTTAGAGAGAAACAAATTATTCCATCAGCTTACTCCACTAGTGAAGTATGACCAAGTGCATGCGTAATTACTTCAAATTCAGAAATACTAAAATCGCAGTGAAAAAGTGGCCTGCAATTTTATAAGACAACTTAATGTTATGTACAAAATTCGCGTGTGAAATAATCATTTTCTTCCTCCGCTCCACTACAGGTTTTTTGGGCTTAGAAAAAACACTTGAATCTAACTTCCTCTCTTTTCTTATTATTTATAAAATACGCCATTTACAATATAAGCAATCAACATCTGATGTCTTTTGGTCGTCTTCTTCGGATTAAACATTAATGGAGGTTTTCCGATAAAACTGTTTGGTTATCTCTTTGACGCAGATGTGACACTTGTGTTTCTGTTATATATATATATATATATATATATATATATATATATATATATATATATATATATATATATATATATTATTTTTGACGCTCTAATTGCACGCAAAAATATATTTTGGAATTTTTTGATTACAAAAAGCAGTCTAATAGTAATCAAAATTATCTGTAAGATTAACGGAATTATATTTGTTCTAAAATATAAAATCCAAAAAAAAGTAAGATTTTTTTTTTCCAATCATATTCAAAAAATGATCAATAATTGATTTTGTAAATTAATGAAATTTCAGTGATAAATAACTTCTTCTCTTAGATCTAAATAACTGCAAATAAGTGCAAACTCGAAAAATTATTGCATGGAAGTGAGCTGAGTTTGGATGATACTACCTTTAACACAGAAAAAAAAAAGCACTGGTGTTTCATACTGTATTTCATAACCATAAATTATTAAAATGCTACCAATAATCTTTTTTTTATTTATTTTCACCTAAACTAATGCAAATCAATGAAAAAAGTATGAAAAATACTTTTAAGAAATTCACTGGGGTTAAATTAGTTCTTCATATTCTCTTAGTGGTTATTTTGTTTTAAGTTATTTTTGCGATTATAATCTTTTTTAATCACAGCAAAACAACATTTTCTTCCTTGATTGCACACCTTTTTCATGTTCTTTTCTCTTGATATTCTAAATTGGCTTTAGAGGTGAGGGTAATACCCGATCCTTATAAGGTGAGGGTAATACCCGATCTTACCCTGGAGGTCGATCGAAACGAAACTGAACCACGCTATTACTGGACTCAATCGCCATTGTTTGTAAGGGTATGAATCCTTATTAAACATATAATAAGCTGTTAAATAAATAATCCTAAGAAACAGAAGTGGTAGGACGTTACTTGATTTAAAATTTCATTCGCTTAAAAAATATACGAATTGGAAATTACTTTGGACAAGTTTTGAGCGCTCAAAAACTGACGCTAATTTTCAAGATTTGTCAGACGTGATTTAGAAGAAACAAAATTGATTTGCGACATAAAACGTAAAGTTTCCAGCGAAAAATAATGGTGAGAAACAAAACTAGAAAAATCACAGAAGCCGAGATGGACAAGGTAAAATGCATTTCCACGAGTTATAGAGAGCTGGGGATATACTAGATGCGCTTTAAAATTAAGACTTATGGAACACGGTGATATGTCCGTTATCATAAATGTCTCATAATTGATGCATATTGTCATAATTCATAAATTGTTGAAATCTGGGGCATAAATTCAGTTTCGACCGTGCCAAAATTATTCCCACCCTAGTCACATCAGCTCATTTTAATGCCCTAGAATTTTGTTTTATTTATATGAATGCTGATTCTTTTGTTAAAGATATTAGTTCCTCACCACCTTTCCTTTTTCTTAGCTCGTGGAAATGCATTTTACCCTGATTTGCCTATGGCCACTATGGTTTTCTTGTTCCATTTTTCATCTTGTTTCTCTCTCGGGTACAGAGGTTTTTATTGTTTTGTTTCTCACGTTTATTTTTCCATTTTTCGTTGGCAACTTTACTTTTTATATCTCAAATCACTTTTGTTTCTTATCATTCACGTATTGCAAGTCTTGAAAATGGGCGCTTGTTTTTGAGCAATTGAACCATGCCGACTGTTATTTTCAATTTGTATATTTTTGAAGACAGTGAAGTTTTTAATCAAGTAATATAATAATCTAGTCTTAAAATTTTTTTTTAAAACTATAATGACCAATAAATAAGTATAGTCTAAGAACATTAAATAGTTCACAGGGTTAAACTTATTTATACAGAGACCATGAATTCAATAGCATACTGATAAGGTAGTTAGTATTTCTTACCTCATCATCATCATAGCTGGCCAGACAGCCCAATGTGAGCCAATGCCTTCCTCTGAAGATTTCTCCACGACAACTTCCGATTTACCTTTGATCTCCAATTCTTTTCAATAATTGCGAGAAAGTCAGACTCCACTGAGTCAGCCTATCTTAACCGCAGCCTTCTTCGTTTTCTTGTTCCAGTGGGTCTAAAATGCAGTATCTTTTTTATTGTATTGTCATCATTCATTCGAATCACGTGGACCATCCAATTCATTCTATTTATTTTTATGTATTTAATAATAACAGGTTGTTTATAAATCTTGAACAGTTCAAAGTTAAATCTCCTTCTCCAGTTATTGTTTTCATTTACACCACCAAGTATACTCTTACCTATTCGAATATAATTCAGAGTCTGTTCACTAGAAAGCAGAACTAATTTCGCCAGAAAAAAGGAACCTGGTTTCTGACCAATACCCGGTCAAAATTCATCAAAAATTTATAAATGTAGACATATTTATAAAAACGAAACTATCTTTCAAAATATTTTGCGCTTAGTATCTCAAATTTAAATTGGGGGACGGCCTTGTATTTTACATGCTTCGAAAGATACTACAGAATAGAGTGTATATCCACCATCAGTTAATTTGTGGAAATTTAAAAAAAAAAAAAAAAAAAAGAGGATTAAAAGCATATTTACAATTTCTATCTCTTATATCAGTCAGGAAGTTTTAATCGTAACACGGACTGCATCATATTGAATCTTTAGTTAAATTTGTAAGGGGCCTTTATTAGTCATTAATATGAAAGTTTAATTGTTTAAGATGATTGGATAGTTTCATGAGAAGAAAGATCAGTTTAGTAAACAAAGTTGCTGGTTTCATTTCTAATATCCACTAACAGTTTTACTTTTCTGACGGCAACAGATAGTTAATACATCCTGTTTCATCATTATTTATACTCTAAGTGTTCCTAATACAACATACATGAATAATTATTTTAAGGTTATAAAATACAATATTTTTTTAGCTATTAAGAATTGTAATGTTTTCATCATGTTTTTACTTCTTGAAATCAGTGACTGAAAATTACACGTGTGTCAAGCCCACAGATAAAATTTGATAATGATAAAAGCGGAACTCGCATTTTTTCTTCTTCCTTTCTTTAATCTCACAAATGATAGTAAGTCATTCAACCACATTCCCCCCCCCCTTTTTCTTTCATGTTTTAAAAGCTAAGATTGTTTATTTACTTTTAGCTTAGGTAATATCAGCGCCGAAAAAAAAATAGATATAAATTTTTTATTTTTCATTGTAAAAACACCAGAGTGCACTTAAAAAATTTTTCTTCAATATTAATTATATTTTGCGCTGTTTCATTAAAAATCTTTTGATGCAGAATTTTCCTTTATCAAATTTTTAATACATTCTTTTTAATTATTTTGTGTAAATTTAGGTTAAAATAAGTCAAAAATATTATATGTATCATTTTAATAATTTATGGTCATGAAATGCAGCAAAAAACACTGGTGTCTTTTTTTGCGTTAAGGATAAAATCTTCTCACCTATTAAACTTGTTTTTTTGTAAATAAAATATACCAAAATACATTTTTACTTGTAATCAGAGAGTCAGAAAAAAATATATAAAAGGGTCTATCTGAACCAAAGGGTTTACAAGAAAAGGTAATGAAAAAATAAAAAAATTACACTACAAAATTATTAGTGGCGACTTATTATAACTTACTTTTCAGTAAAGTAAGGGACTATTTGAAAATCAGTGCTTCGTTACTATGCCATTATTTTTATTGTAATAAAATTAAAACACATAATATAAAATTATCTAGTTTAAATTTGTAAAAATAAAAAAGATAAGCAAAGACTATTTGGGAAAAGTTTTTATTTATTAACTGCAGGTAAAAAAGAAAGTAAAATTTCAATGAACACCAAATATGTTAGAAACATCTTTATTCACAGTTATATATTTATTAATTATCATTTCTTTTTACAATTCAATACATGACTTTTAAGTTTTGGCATCGTAGGTAACTCTTGCTTGCAATTATGGCACCTGTTAAAAAATACAATAAAAGAAGACAATATTACAGTGATAAAATAAAAACAAACATACAACAATTATTATACTAAACCCACATAAATTAATTGTACTGACCTAAGTGGAAGTCTTAGAAGTTCCTTAAATTTATTTGGATCTATACATTTTACACAAGAATTATTTTCCAAGTCTCTAATGATATCTAAAATACAATTACAGAAAAAAACATTATATTAAAATTTATGTAATATAATCTTTTAAGTACAGTCAAACCTAATTAAGGTGAATACACCTAACTTTAATTTTATTTCAATGTGAACTAATTTTCATTTCCACATTAAATTGGATATGGATGAAATGGTTTAAAGTACTTATAATGGGAGTACGCTTAATGCGAAATATCTTTTAACACAAAGTCGAATTTCATTACCATTGGAAAAACTTTTACATTTAATGCAAGTAAAATATTTTTTTTCACTCTGACCGGTAAGAAAACTGGTCATTCGCATTTCTATATCAACAAGAGTAGGCATTTTAATGCTTTGTTATAGTGTTGATTATTTTAAAATTACAGTAGTCAAATGAAAGAGTTGTTTGAATTGACTATGTTGAGAGAAGGTGGCATGACGGGGAACGAGATAGGCCCTTTCCAACTCTAATATGAATCGAGTTATCTTTTAACTAATGGGGTTGCCAGTAAAGAAACATGCTTTCAAGAGAAATGACTACCCATATTGATCCTTTTTATTTTGTTAATACTTTCTCTCTAATTGGGGGAATAAATCACTAACTTTTTGAATTTAATCCTATAATATATATAGTTTTTCATTATAAGATTATAACCTTTATAGATCTTTTCTTTAAATCTTACTTATTATGAGAATATGCATAGCAGTTATTAATTTAGTATTTACTAGCTAGTTTTTTCAGTACACAACCAGACAACTAGAGCAGATGAGAGATTTCAGTTACACATAAAAAAATACTGCAGAATTTTTTCAGGAATAATTAGAAAGTATGCCAAGTTATTTTATAAGTGGTTAAAAGTTTGCAGATGGTTCTAAACCTCCAAGAGTCTATGCAAGATCAGAGTTTAAAAACAATGATTAAAAGCTTAAAAGAAAGAAAACATAAAATATGATAAAAGGAAATGATTAAAATTGATTTTCTGATTTTGGATATGGTTTTTAAATGAAATTTCAAGTACATGCATTCATTTTCAATGAATTTTAGGAATCACAGTTTGGTTTGATTAACAATTCACTGCAAACAATTAGAACAAACAGTACTAATGCATTAACAATAGTTTCATATAAACTTAAGAAATATGCCATTAATTCAACAACAAGTGTACAACTGTAGTTGAATCACTCTCTGTTATAATCTGAAAAATTAATTTTATTAAAATTTTATAAATATTGCTTTAACTTTAATGAAGATCTTTACATACCATCATCAAGATGGAAACATTTTTAAAATCAGGGGGAGTGATAATTTCCTATTACTATTAACTTGTGATGAGTACACGTAATAAATATATACATTTCGTATCTTCGTCAAAAATAAAATTAAAGAAAAAAGAAACATTGGCAGTTGTCAATAAATATTTAATCACAGAAAAAAAGCTGAAAGACCATCATTCGAAACAGTTTCATCAAACAATAAACCTTGCTAAGATTTTTTCTCTGCTTTCCTCAGTAGTAATTTGTTAGATTGTAATAGCATTTTTTTTTCTGGCTTAAATTAATTTAAAAAACCTTATGAGCATACTTTTTTTGACTTTCTTCATAACAAAGAATAGAAATATACAGATATTAAAGGCAGTCACTGCAGAACAGACTGTATTTCACATTATTTTATGATATACAGAACACTTAATTTTTATTAGATCACATAAAATATATATTTTGTATAAACTGACCTTCAGAATCAATAAAGTATTTAGTTGTGAAAGAACAGTGTGTTTTCATTACTTCACCTTGTTTTATGATACACAGAGAAATAAATTTTTAGGTTACATAAAATAGGTATAAACTAACCTTCAGAATCTATAAAATATTCGGTTGTGAAAGAATTCCAGTGTGTTTTGGTCTTCAAACAGGGACTATCAAAATCTTGACTGATAACATGAAGATGTAGATGACTGAAAAAGAATGACATTATATAAATATTTGGAAAAAGAAATCAAATAAAATTAAAGCAATACAGAATTTGATCAATACCTCATACTAGGAACAGCATGATAACCGATTCTTACTCCACATTCAGAATTTATCCTACTAGTAAGAAACAGATTATAAAAGGATCAGCAGTTAAAAGAATATTTGAACGTGATCTAATAAAAAAGAAAAAAAATTTAAATTAGGAAAGTTTTGTTACAAAAATAATACCATGTACAAATTTGCGTTATAGAACCAGACATTACAATAAAATAAACTTTCTGTGATTTTATTGCTAGACAATAATTAGAGCAAGAATGTTAATGACCTAAACATTCTCAAGAAAATGCAAAAAAAAAAAGCTTCTAAACACTATAAAAAATAAACTTAAAATATAAAATAATGGTCTGAAAAATTTTCAAAATCATGTTTTATTATAACTTTTTTTATAAAAAAAATTATAAAATGTAACTTATGTTTATAAATTTAACAAAACAATAAGATAAAGATTAAAATATACAATTTACTAATTACATAAAGAGCAAGTAAATACCTGATAAACATAAATAGGAAATAACTAATTTTTTGTAACAGCCTTAAATGACATCAGTTCAATCAAATGGTTTTTTTCTTCAAATGTTCAAGCAAATGTTATTATCAAATGTTTTTTAATATTCTTCAAACTGAAAGATAGTTTATTGTCTAAAAACAAATTCTTAAATCTTGAAAAACTCTGCTCCACATCAACACTTGTTACAGGAGGATATTTAAAATAAAAAGATACAATTTAAAAAATTTTCTCATTTTTAAACAAAGAAAAAAAATGAATTTGAAAATTTTCCTTTTTGACAAACTTTCTAAAACAAAGTATTTAAAGCCCAATTATATTTATATTTTTTTCGAAAAAACATAGTTTCAGCCAATTGAAATTAATACAGCACTGAATGCTATTTAGAATTACAATATCACATCACAACTAATTAAGAACCAGAGAAAGGATTATACATTATTCACAGGTAGCAAATCACTAACAACAGAATTTTGTTTCGTCGAACTAAGTTTCTAAAATAAAATACTTACACCTTGATTAAATTTTCGTATCTCAAAAATCATATTTCTTAAAAAACTATCCTTAATTTTAAAATAAAAGAGTATACATAGAAAATAACAACGGGAATCAGAATTTATTAAGCTACAAACTACTCCTACAAAAGAATAATATATATATATATATACATATATATATATATATATATATAGGAAAAATAATTAAATAATTAAAAAATTTATAATTTTTGAAAATAAATTAAAGGATATTCCACTTTTTTGCAAGGAATTGCAACTGATCCCTCCCCAGTTTCAGGACCTTGGAAAATTGTCCTTCTCTTGCTCCTATGAGTAGAGCCTTGACTACACAACAGGATTTAGACAAATGATATTAATTCATAATTGCAATATTAAATTGTTAGATGTTAAGGACAAAATGTAATTTATATAAGTTTTATTTACATTTAGAATCCCATAAATATTTCCTTTTATTATGATGACAGTTTAAAATTAGTAATTGATAAGTTATGAATCATTAAAATTGTTAAAATGAAATAAATTTAAAAAAAAGTTATATTATGTTAAAATAGTCATGAAAATATATGCAAATCTAAACATAAAAATTATAAATATTTCTTTCAAAAATCATACCACATGTTTTCAAATTATTCTATGGTGTCTACAGCAAGTTTAGAGTATTGAAAAAGGGCATTTGTACCGTAGATACCACAAGTGCTGTTTGTAAGGGGTATATATCCCTCTCAAAAATCGATGAAAGCTTCATTCCCCATTTCAGATGGAAGAAAATAGAATTTCCATAAATCATTATAAAAATTAAATATAGCTGAGTTAAAAACAAGTTAAGAAATAATAATAACCATTTTGCCTGAATAAAATTGAGCGAAGAAAAATTGCGATTTTTTTTTTTTTTTTTAATGTGTGAAAATAAGAATACAAATAAAACTATATATTTTGATTTTTTCGTTACGGCAGCCAGCGTTCCTGAAGTGACGTCACAGACCTATACCAGCTAATGTGCACGTTGCATTCTGGTAAGCTGTTGTTTGGATTTTCTCATTTAAGTGCTAAATAACATTATATTTGATGATTTAGCAAGCATTATAAATAACAATGCAATCAACTTCAGAAAAAAAATGATTTTAGTTGCTTTTTTCATTATTTTATTTCATAATTGGTCCAAATTTTAAGTTTAAGACAATATTCAATTCCATAGCCTTGTAATTTTAAACTCAACCAAAAAGACAAAGGAACTGCTGAACTAAGCATTGGGATAAATTAGCCCTCATGGAGGACTTTTTTGATGGAACTAATCTACAATAGTATTAAATGGAGAGGAAAACCTCCAACAGTTACCTTGAGGGCAAAGGGGATTTTAACCCATAATCCGACTATCACTTAGGATATTTTACATTAGCATTGTGGTCAGTGCAAGCCGGGAGTAGAGTTCATATTTACCAATTGCGGCTAGGATTCAAACCTGTGTCACCTCATTGGGAGACGAGCACTCTATTCCCTGAGCCACTGCAGCTCTTTTAGTGGTATTAATGGCTATCAAAGAATATCTCACTGAATCAGGCTAAATACATCAGTACACACACGTCAATACGTAAATCCTGGGACTCGTAGCGAAAGGTTTCATATTGCTGACTTCCACCCCCCTAAATGCTTGGGACATTCAGGGGGCTAATGCATAGCATATAGCACAGGTAATACATAGCATGCTAAATACATAGCATAAACAATTTAAAATTGTTTACATAAATGTAGATTGATTTGATTTTTGACTCTTTTGATTTTTAGAAAAGAAAACTTATCTGTAAGTTCAAATAATAATGCTACCTTTCTGTGAGTTTATTGGCTTGCTCATGCATGTGTTTCAATAAAGGCAAATGACTTGATTTTAAAGATTTCAAGTTAGGAATATTTTCTTTGGGCAAAATTAGATAATGATGTCTAGCCTAAAACCAAGAAAAGAATATTGTCACTGTTAAAAATCTACAGTAAATAAAAAAGTTTCTTCAAATATGTAATGAGCTTACTTAATTTCTAAAATTTAGAGATCTAAGATTAAAGGCAAACAAATGAGTAAAATTTTTAGAGGACATCAAGAGCATGTTCTTATTTATTATTTCTATAGAATATTATATCAGTATTTATTTTTACTTTCATAGACATTATTTATTTTAAGTTAGAAATAAATTACTTAATGACATTATATGCTTCTATTAAACTGAAATAGTCCATTTTACATCAGAAGCATATCAAAGGCAATTTAAATTACTTTACTACCCTTACATAAAGTTAGCATAACTTTGAGTAATACAATCTAATTTACACAAGCTATATAATAGTCAATTAATTTCATTTTTTGAATGGTCTCTGTAAAATAAAGGCAGTGCTCAATTAAACAATAAAGAAACATCAAAAATTAAATATTGGTTTTATTAAGAAAGATTTAAGTAATTGAATATCTTAGTAATAAATTATCAATTCTTTTTATGATTCAACCCATATCAGTAATTTTGAAATAACTTATACATTTTTGTAAGATGAAAACATTTTTTAGTCTAAATTCATATAATTTCTTAGCATCATATTCTTACATTCTTCAATCTTTTGCTTATGGCTTTTTCTACGAATGGATTTGTATAGCAGATTTTAGTATGCTAAGTGACATATGCTAAAGGTTAAGTAAAAATAAAATCATTGCTTTCAACAGTTTTCTTTTTTGTTAGATTTATCTAAAAATAATGTAAATTTATATTACAAATAAATGTAAAATATTCTACAATAAAACTGTTGATCTTGCAAAACATAATTTAAATCAGAAATACAAAAGTCATTATACATTATGATGCATAAAGTCTTAAAAATCACAGAAGAAAATTAAAGTAAGATAATCTAAATTCTATATATAACTTTCATAAAAATTTAAAAAAATAACAAAATTAATCAAATTTTCAATAAAAATTTAAAATAAATTGCAAAAAACAATTTTAAAATTTTCAAAATTGACAACCATAATCATAAATTTCTTGATATTTACTTTCGGGTATTTATCTTTAATGACAACAACCAAATCATCAGACTCAACTAAAAGTTCTGGATCTTCCATTGATGCTTTTAAACCTTGGCTCCAATGTCCTATTTTTGCTTTTTTCAAAGCTACAGAATTATTCTCTGTTCCTCGCTTAAAAGACATTTTTAGTTCTGTAAGAAAGAAGAGATTTTGAGGATATGTTGAAATGTAGCATAATAAAAAGTGATAATAATTCATTTGAAAAGTATTGCGACGAAAATGTTTTAAGAAAAAAAAATATTGGATTAAAGAATTCATTTTTAATTTACAATTCCTTCTATTCCTGCAAACTTGAATCAATCTGAACTACTTCTTATAAACTTTTAAAGTCAAAATAAGTTTTTTTGCAATAATATAAGTTTAGATAACTTGAAGAGTAGAATTAAAATATAAAGGGTAAAAATTTAAATTAATAAGATTGATATAATGTTGAGTGCATAATTATAATAATACAGATTGCTAGACAATTTTACGTCAAACACACAGTCAGAGTTTCAATTGATTATATTTCAAGTAAAGCTTTAACTTTATACTATATATACATTTTGTTAAAAAAACAGATATTGTCTTAATTTTAAAAAAAATTAACTTTTGAAAAGTCATCAATTTTGTGAGATTATTTCACAAAAAGAAAATTAGTAAAATCATTGAATAACTCTCTCAATTTTTGTTGCATAACCAGGGGTCTGTCCAAGCAAAATTTACTACCGCTTAGCTGTAGTTTCACGAAATACTTTATCTTAAAATTTTGTTTCGGTGTTTCGTAAGAAACGATAAATCCATATTTTCGTGTTGAGCTTTAAATATTCACAAATTATGTCAAAGTTTTCACAAAATAGGTACCTCTCAGAAAAACCTAGACAGACCCCTGATTACAGTCTTAAGAACAGTACCACCCTGAGGGAAATAGAGGATTTACTGAATAAGCTTTAAATAATAAAAGCAAACAAAACATCATTAAAAGCAAACAACTGCAGATATTTCTGATAAGAGAAATGGGTGGACCAACAAAGAAATTTTAAAATATGGTTTGGATTAGTATTAAAAAAAGGTGCAATTTTTTTTCAAACAAAAAAAAAAACATATTTTTCAATTTATTAGAAAAAAAAAATATAATATTATTTTTATCTTTTAAATAAATTTTCTTTTCATTAAAAAAAAAAAAAAAATATTTAACAGATAATTTTTTTTTTTTGTAATGATGTTTTATGGAACAAATATACATTTATTTATACTATACACACACTATTATTGATGCAGTTCAAAAATATAGAATGAATTTAGATTGTTTCTTTTGAAGATGGTGAGAAAATTTTTGCTATCTGCATAAAATCAAGAGACTTCCTCAAATACAATCTGGAACGCTTGGGTCCAAGTATAAAATCTCTTCTTTGTTATTGACTTTCTTCAAGTCATCAGTCTTTTGGAGTTAGTCTGACTTTTTGAGGGTTAAAAAAAAAACACACAGAAATGATAGAAAATACATATTTTTTAACTTAGAGTTTGTTTCATAAAAGAATATGATGGAATAACAATAAGAAATTTCACAGAATTTTAGAAAAATATAATTGTTTTGGTATCATTTGCTCTGATCTTCTTTCAACAAAGAAAAATTTAATAGCAAGATTTCATGATGTAAAACTCTACATGAATAAACCTTTAATTTTTATTACACAAAAAAACCTTAACCCTAAAAGTGAGTTTAAAAAAAATGGCTAGTCTGAGTTACAGTATGGGAGGATTTGCAGACATAATAGTGGTTTCCATAAAAAAATAATAACACAATCATATTAGTTTCAAGTTAAAAGAGATAGAACAAATGATTATAGTCTTACTTTACAATGAGAGACTGTGCCTAAATACAATTATTAACTTTTATTTATTTTTCTTTCAATAAGACACGATAAAAACTTTTTCATATTTAGTTATTGTTATTTAAAAAAAATAGTAAATATATAAAAAAATTGTAATTTATTTGTGGTGAGCATTTTTTTTCATCTTTTTCTGCCGTTTATCAGAATCCAGATTTGCATAGAACTGAAGCTCAAACTGTCGACAAAGTTTTTAAATGAGCACAGAATTTAAGCTGACAAGTGTCCTGCGAAAACAAGAAAACTGGTAACACGGAACTCACTGCTTAACCTTTTCAATTTAATATTCTAAGAACAGAAAACCCTCACAAACATTCTCGAACAAATATAATTTCCTTCTTAAATAATTGGAAAAGTAAAGAGGTGAGTTTTTGATTGCCCTGTTCGAAATTTTGTTACCAGTTTAATAGTTTTCGGAGAAAGCTCGTCAGTTTAACTGAATTATTCAGCTGTTTTAATTTCAACAAGAGTAAAAGTAAAATGGAATAAAATATTTGGTAACTAAGTTGATAAAATTTGCATTTTTTCTAAAGAATAATTTTTTTAAAGCAAAATAAAAATTGCAATTGTTCATGCCTTTTTTAGTGTTTATGTTTTACCAACAACGAGGAATAGCGATGCGATTATTTACTTGTTCGCTTTCAGCTACCTGTTTTTGTTAAGCTTTAGCTGTTTTGAAACTTAACATTTACTGCATAACCCTAATTAAAAATATTACAAATGGACGACGAAATTAAAACCTGAGCTAATAAATATGTTTTATAATTATTCACTGCAACTGCTAGAAAAAATTTTTTGTTATTGTTTTCTGTTTTGAAAATTGAAAGTTCATCTGTACATTTTAGAAGTTTACAGTATATTTTACAATAAAAGGTATACTTAATAGAATCATGCATGCAAAATTTTTTATATAATGTTAACCAATCATGAAAGGAGTAAATTGACTTTTTCCCGTATTTATTGTGTAATTTTATTTCGATTTTTATTTGTATTCACAAATGAAATCCATTGTCTCAAATTGTAGTATATAGTTCACTAATCTTTATTTTTAAAAAAGGAATCAAAATACCAATGTGTAGGGATTTAATCATTAATTGTCCTTGCTCATATCTGTGGTAAAATTCCTAGTTATAGAATTAAGTTTTCTAAATTTCACAAATATATTATTGCTAAATGTAATTAATTATACCAGAGTTCTTAATTTTTTTTTTGGAACTGAGACTTCCTTATCATTTATCTCAAATTCTGTGACAGAATTTTTTTGGGCTTTCTGCGACACTCCTCTCCAATACTAATATCTTTCTGAAAGATACTTTTAAAAATAACAAATATACATGTTACTAAATTAAACTAACAAAAGCATCAACTTCAAAAAAAAACTTTTCAGATCAAATAAATTTTTTTTTTTAATTAAATGTGTAAAATTTTTTTACTCTAATTTTATGGGCTATATTTTCGAATTTTGTAGGCGGGAAAACACACTAATTATTTATTTTTTTGCATTTTGTAAATTACCATCTCATTGAAAAATAGTGAAATCCATGACAGTAAATCGGATTCTTAAAAAAAGGCGCTACTAAATATGCTAAGTTACTAAATGCGCTTTTTCATTTCGAGATTCAGTTGCTGTATGTAATAAATAATCTATATATATATTTCTCTTACACGGCACCAAAAAAAAGCCTCATTACAACTCCCCGAATGGCAACGTTAGAAAATCTACCAATGATTGCTGCTGAAAATGTCACATGGCAAAACTATATGAGGTGGCACAACATATAGCGCTTTTAAAAACGGAAACAATAACCAGAGTGAGCATTATCAGGTTGTTCAATTCAGATTCATGACCTAAAAACATGATAATATTTAATTCAAACTGGCTCAACATATAGCGCTTTTAAAAACGGAAACAGTAGCCAGAGTGAGCATTATCAGGTTGTTCAATTCAAATTCATGCCCTAAAAACATGATAATATTTAATTTAAACTCAATTGAAGTGAGAATGCTTTAAAAGGCCGCTGTTGAATTGATATTTTTCTACTGGGAGCTACCTAAACGTCTAAGTGTTTGTATTGAATGCATTGAATTTTTTGATTTAGGAATGAATTTATTATATACATTTAGCTGAATTTAGGTGAGTAACTGCAATATTTGATAATTTATTTTGCTAATATGTTTCTCATTTAGCTAATGTTTTGATTTTTTCACCATGTACAATCTAAATAGCTAATATACTTTTTTAATAGCCAATAAGAACATTGATAGAATTCTTCCACATAAGTACAATACTATGTCTTTGATGATAAAATACTATGTCTTTGATGATAATATACTATGTCTTTGTGCTAGAACATTGTGTTCATTGGCGAGCGAGCGCAGCGAGCCATGGTTCACGGCGTGAACCGCATAGGATTGCGTAGCAATTCTCGGGGGTTGGCGAGCGTTAGCGAGCAGGGAGAGGAGCCTCCTAGTATAAAAACATTGGATTTTAAAACTAAGTGGAAATCAATAGTAGGTAATAACTGCATTAAAAGAATTGGAATGAAATTTTTTGCAGAAAAAAAAGCCAAATTTCTTATTTCATTAATCTTTATTTTTCATTGTTCTCAAATGAGAACAGAAAAAGAATTTTTTTTTCTCAATCGGATGAGTGAGAAAGGCATCTTTTGAATGTAATTCTGAAGCAAAGATAAAATCTTTCGAAAATTTCTGCAGAAAAAAAACAGAAACATTTTACTTCCCAAAAGAAAAATCTTTCCGCAAGAACTCTGTAACATTCTGCGACAACGTCGCTGTGTTGCCACAATTCTGCTACGGGGAT
Source organism: Parasteatoda tepidariorum (assembly GCF_982258835.1). Classification (NCBI taxonomy): domain Eukaryota; kingdom Metazoa; phylum Arthropoda; class Arachnida; order Araneae; family Theridiidae; genus Parasteatoda; species Parasteatoda tepidariorum. The sequence goes on along the minus strand of NC_141756.1, from coordinate 90,562,517 downwards.
CTCAAATAAATGTTTTTCTCTCATTTTGTTAATACAGTCATGTGATTAAGTATCTTAAAAAGTTATAATTCTCAAAAACATACAATATAAGTTGTATCTATATAGTTCCCAAGATATCTTTCATCTAAACATTAAATACAGTAGGAAACCGATTATCCGGAACGGTCGGGACAATCGCTATTCCGGATAACTGATTTTTCCGGTTTTCTGAATCGCTACAAAAAGCCGTTTTTTTATTGTTAAACCCAACTAAAAAAAAAAAAAATTTTGGAAATCTTAAAAATAAGAAAAAACGATGAAGTAATACACTAATGATTATTTCCAAAATGATGGTAAGGTAAAAATCTTTAAAAAAAGAAAGAAAAATCGTAAAATCTTATGAGGAAAAAAATTTAAAAAAAAAAAAATTGCGAGAAAATTTATCGAATTTCGTTCCGGTTTTTTGGTTTTCCGGTTTTCTGATTTCCGGATAACGGGTTCTGTACTGTATATGTTAAATGACTTAACTTATAGAGTATAGTGTCGTTGGTCGACCAATCAATGACACTCAACTCTATAAATTAAATCCACCAATTAAGACTACCAATCCATCGAACTTTATTGTGGAACACTAATAGTTTTCTATTGCAGTGATAGAAAAACAGCTGGACATGGTGTAGGCAAAGTTATATTAAAGATTTATTTTATTCTTTAAGCTTTACTCTATCCTACACTTACTACTAGGGTGTTAATTCATAGATTAATGTTAGGTTAAAGATTCTTTTGACTTAACTTTACGGGGTCAAAATTTTACATAGCTTACCATCAGTTGATTCTTTTGACTTTACTTTACGGGGTCAAAGTTTTACATAGCTTACCATCAATTGATTCTTTTGACTTAACTTTACGGGGTCAAAATTTTACATAGCTTACCATCAGTTTATTAATTTGTGCTTAAAGCTTGAGTTTCCAAAAACTGTTAGATTTAAAAGATGGCAAGAGTGGACATTGCCTTGTCTCAGTCCATTTGTGATGGTTATAGGTTCTTTAAAATAGCTTTGTAGTTTTGCTATTAATTTTGTCTGTGTTAATGTTAGTACGGTAGTTAAACAATCTTTTCAGGGATTTTAAATTCTTTCATTGCATCAGAGTTCTCCCAAGGAATAAAAAAAGGCAAGGTGCTTCCTCCCAGAAAAAGGTTTTTTGAAAGAGTAACATAACACAGTAATAATTTATCTAATGTGTAATATTATGTAATAACTGAATTTGATTTTCAACAATTTTTAAATTACCCTCTTATAATATTTGATGTGTGTGTTTCAAAAAGTAATACTCACTCATTATCAAAATAAGAAGAAAAAAAATTGTAGTTTATAAAAAATAATCACTGGTCGCAAGTTTTTTTTTTTTAAAAAAAATAAACTAAAAAGTTCATAAACAATAATTGATAAACAACTTGAAAGCTTTTTTCTGTAATTTAAACTGAAAATTATGAGACTAAGCATTTAAAGGTGCATTTTATTAAAAAAAAAAAAATACATTTGCTTAAAAAATAATATTGAATAATTATTAATATACCTTCCTCCGACCAAAAAAAGAGAGAAACTTATAAAAATTTAGCCAGTTGAGAATAATACATACTAACAAAATAATCATTTGTTATTAATTCTATAATTGGAATTAAATCTATAAAAACAGGTAATTTTGCCTATCAGCGTGACTTATTATTCAGGGGCTGTCTAGGTTTTTCTGTAAGGTACCTATTTTGTAAAAATTATATTAAAAAATCAACACAAAAATGTGGTTAAAATTTGGATTTATCATTTCTGATGGGATACAAAAATAAAAATTTTATGAAAAAGTATCTTGTGAAAGTACCGTTTTTTCTTAAGTTGAATTTATTAAGGTATTGCTAAATGGTAGTAAATTTGGCCTGGACAGACCCCTGTTATTTAAATAGTAAATTAAATTTTTTAAATACGGAATATAAAATGGCAGTGTTTTTAAGGAAAGGCAGCTTATTTTTACCAAAAAGGCAAAGAGGACATTTCAAAAAGCAAACATGATGATGAAAACGATTAGGAAGAACACTGTAGCATAAATAAGTTGCTTTTTATTTACTGTGCCATAAGTTGTTTTAAATTCAATAAATAGTATCAATTTCAAATTCTTGTGTTCTTTCCATTATTTGTCTAATGTTGATTCTACCCTTAAAATAATACAATTTTCATCGTATTATTACAATTTTGAAATTTCACTCCAAAATTTTTTTAAAAATATTTCAGCAATCTCTATGCCTGTTTATGTAACAAAGATGTCCAATATTGATAAATGGCTGATATTCAGTATTTTAGAACCAGATTTTATATCCAATATTAAAATAGCATGTGTATTTGGAAGCTCTGGTAATGAAGCTTTGATAGTGGATAAAGATGATGATGTATATGCCTTGGGATCAAACTGTAGTGGTTGCTTAGGTGTTGGTGACTCACATGGCAGTCTAGAACCTAGGAAAGGTAATTACTGAACCTGTGAACTATATTTCTAGAAATAAATTAGTTCTGCTTTTTATTTTAAAATATTTGTTTTGTTGCTTTACGTAAAATAAGCATTCTTTGATTTTATTTGATGTTAGTGTGGGATTGTAACTATTCTTGATTTATCATTTTCTTGCTAAATTATTGTTGTATAAATTAGTTACTTTTTAGAAATTTTACTTTTGAACAGTATTTTTATTTACCAAAGATAGGATTTCTTTCTTTTTTCTCCTGATTTTAAAGTAACTTTCATTGTGGCTAATAACTCATAATAGAGTATGTATACCGTTGAAACTGTGCTGCGGAAATCAGAGCTATTTTAATTATCAAACTATAGGGGTAATAACTAGAACTGTTATTATGATTTAATTTATCTAATTTCACTTTAGTTTTAACTTTTCTGGTAATAGTTTAAAAATTTAAATTTCTTTATCACATTTTTTTTCCGATTTTTTTTTTCTTTCCAAATTTTAATCTGTTTGTTTTCTCATTAGTATTTATTGTAATTTTTTTAATGCATTAATTTCAATGTGTAACAAATTCGTAATCTAGAGGATAGAGACAAAATTAAAATTTTAATCAAATCTCTTTTTAGTTCTTAGAACACTAATTTTTGAATGAAAATTATCACATTTGTTGCCAATATGACTAAATATGTGTGTGACACTTTGTTTGTCAACCTGCTAGGCAAGTGGCCTTTCACTCAAAAAGGTTGTGCACCCCTAAGCTATGTTAATTATTACCAGGTCCTGATTGGTGTGGGCATAAAATAAGTAAAAGAGTTTTAAAATAAAATTTTCTTTGTGACAATAGAACATCATCTGGAGTGCACAATTGGGAATGCAATGAAGATAATACTCTTATTCACTATCAGCTTCAGCTCACAAATAGAGGTGTGCTCTGAAAGTGATGCTCCATTAGAGCATTGAAATCTGCATACTGGGTGTGTCACAATTCCCTGTCTTGGTTTTTTTTTAAGCTTAACTTCCTGTTTTTTTTTTTTAAATGGAGTTACTTTAAAGTTTACGTGTTTGTGCCCCCTATGCCACATGATTTAACAAAATTATGATCAATAATCACAGCCTTCTTCTCTACCATTGATCTTGATATGTAGCAGCTAGTGTAGTAAAAATTTGACTTTTTGGCTTGAAAGTATGCCGTGTCACTAAAGGTTCACAAATTGAACATTTGTGCAAAAACTTTTGATGTTTTTTTTATCAGGTAAAGTATAATTTGTTGATGTCTGGAAATATTTTGTTTTTTATGAGCATTCCAAATCCTGGAGGGAGTTGTGGCATACTCTGTATTTGTGATTGGCTCTTTCTTTATCTGTTATGACAGCTATTTATGTTTTTCAATTTCAAAATGGGCACAGAATTTTTATTTACCTTTTCTTTATACACAAAAATATGTTAAAATTATGCAGATTTTCTTGTCTCGCTGTTGTATAGTAATTTATTACTCAAGTTATCTTTTTGTTTATTATTTTTCATTATAAAACAAAAATTTAATATTAGAAGTCGATTCCTAAAATCTGTCATTTTTAAAATATATTTCCCAAAACTGTAATGTTATTCTGTTTGAAAAATTTTTTAGAGGCAAAACACTTTTAGCAATTTTTTGGGCAACATTTTTGCATGCTTGAAAATTTAAAAGCTAATTTTTACCAACATGGTGTTACGAACATATGTTTTTTCATGTGTTTTACATCATCTATTCCAGAAGTGCTGCTTTCAAAATTCTCCTTAACCAAGGAAACTTCTTTGGAAGAAGAAACTTTGAAGTTTCTTTTCTAAAAAGAAGGAGCAAAGCTGAAACCACTAACAGTTAAAAATATGAATCAAATCTTTTTCCTTTTTTTTTTAAGTGAAAACAGTCTGTACAAATATTTTCAATTCTGGTTACCTTTCACATTTTTTTAAGTTTAATTATTTATCTAAAATATTTTTTTGGATTTTTAACTGTGAATTTTCCATTTTCTTTAGTTGAGAGTTTGTGCAAAAAAGGCATTGAAAGTTTTGCATATGGCAGTGGGCCACATGTGCTAGCAATTTCAGCAGAAGGAGAACTTTATAGTTGGGGTCATAATGGTTATTGCCAACTTGGAAATGGGGGTACTAATCAAGGTCTTAGCCCTGGCCTCATTTCCTCAAATCTCATTGGACGAAAAGTGATAGAAGTCGCTTGTGGAAGTCATCATTCTATAGCATTAACTAGTGAAGGAGAAGTAAGCCTATTCTGAATCGATTAATTAATTATTTGTTTCATAATTATTACAATAGTAATGTTTTCTTTTTATGAAAATAGATTGCTAAGTGGTTATAGTTGAAAAATGTGTTTCCTGATGATACAGTAATTTTATTTTACCTAGTACATTAATTCACATTGCATGAGTTGGTATGCATTATCTAATTGAAATGAGCTAAAATAGATTTCCTAATCATATATGTATATTGTTAATATGATTAATTGATTTGAGTACATAAAACTGGTTGTTGTTCATAATAAAATAGGCAGATTAATATTAATTGTTTGCAGTTTTATAATTTTATCTGGCTATTTGCTTATATCATATGAATTGTAGATTAAAAAAAACATCCGTATGAGACATTAACAAATTATCATTAGTAGCAACCTATTGGTTTGTCTTTCTGGTCAGGTTAGAGTAATTAATTTAAAGAATATGTTCACTCTATTCTTTGGTTATTTTAATTTATAATTAATTAATTTTATAAATCAGCGAACACTATCATTGATCATGTCTATGAATAATTTTGTTTTGTATCTATCTAATGTATAATAACCAGCTATTAAATGTTATCACATTAACTAAGGCTGTAGTGTTCTATTAAAAATAAAAAGTGGTAGGAGAAGTATGTTATTTTTATGAATGTTTGACTGAAATGCAATCTCATGACTACCAGGATATGCTGATATCTTAATTTATTATATTTAGCTCTAAAATTATTCATTTTTTAAAGAGTTCAAGCTAAAATTTAAATGTTTTCTTAATTTTAAACCATTAAATTTAAACCATTAATTGGTTCCCCCTTTTTCATTTTTGATAGGACACTACTGTACTGCATTAACAATAATGTAGGTTTTATTGGTAATAATAGTTAGAAATTTTCTTATTAATAGGAATTTCAGATTAAGAAAGTATCTTCTTGATCAAAGATTGTATTTATTTCTTCCTAGTGAGCTATGCTTTGCTAAAATTATGTTTTAGAAATGATAATTATAATTGATAATTATAAATTAGAAAGATAATCGTTTGATGTGTTTTTAAAAATAACCATATCAATGTTTTAGGTGTATTCTTGGGGACAAAATAATTGTGGTCAAGTTGGACTTGGCACTACTACCAATCAGCCTACTCCTCGTAAAGTCACTGCTGGAATAGGTAATTACTATCGTGTATAACTAGTTTTTACAGTAAAGAAAGTGTATGAAGTTTTTTTTAATTTTTTTTATTCTGGAAAACAAACTTAATAAAATTAAGTATTTTTTTAAGGTTCCAGAAAATGCATATCTGTTGCTTGTGGCCAAACTTCATCAATGGCAGTCCTAGATAATGGCGAGGTAACATAAAATTTTTTTTTCTCATCACTGCATTATATTATAGAATTAAAAACTCTCTGAAATGAATTGGCAAAATAAACGAATAAATAAATAAACAATGTTAGTTTTATTTGTTTAGTGAAATAACTGGATTTTTAAAGTCAAACTTTTAGTGTTCATATGTTTAATCATTAAACGATTAAAAAAAGTCAGGATATCCTTAGAATTTCAATACTTAGCTAATTTATTGGATGGTGATAAAATATTCTAGTGATCTACAAATGAAAATTTATGCAATAAAATTTAGAGAATAATTTCACTCCTCTATTAACTTTTTGAGGAATGAATTATAAAAGAGTAAAGTGTAAAAGAGATTTTTAAAATTGAGATTATGTTTGCAAATTTCTACCATTTTGTAACACAGATTATATTCTAACTAACATATAAATGAAACGAAGTAAATAAAATAGAGTTATAGTCTGAATATTTAACCAATAAGCATTATTAATACATATGTTATTTTAATTTTTTCTGTTTTTATGGGTTAATTGATTAAATTTTTTTAAAATAGGTAATAAAACCTTTGGAATTAAAAAAAAATTTATGTACCGTTTCCCACCATTCATGCCTTTGTCAGTGACATTAAAAAAGTGTACTCCATGAAGCAATCTTGAAACATCATCCAATTATTCCAAAGCTGACGTTTCAAATTTTATTCTATTTTGAGTTAAAAAATCTTTTTAAATAACAGACTGAGTGTTGCAGTGTTGAGCAATAGCAACTAATTTCCTCTATGCTTGAAAGTCATTCTCACTCCTTATGCTTATTTTGATTAATTTTCTAAGAGATTATCTTTATTCGATGGGATTAAAAAATAAATTTTATGAGGAAGCATTCTGGTAAAAGTTTTGAGGTGCAGGAAATATACATCTAGATGCATATTGGCAAACTTTAGTTGCAGGTGTAGATTTTATCTTGTGAGGAAATTGAAGGATTACAAAATGGGAAAATAATAAATAAAATTGTACAAAAACCGGAGATGGATTAAAAACTGTTTTCAATGTCCTTTTTATCCAGCGAAATAAATGGCTGCTGAGGATAACTTGTGTAAATTGATTACGAATAATTGTTTTATTTAACTGAAAAATATAAACTAAAATGAGCATGAAATTTGTATTTGTTGCTTTATTTAAATTTGGAGTTAGTTATTCTTCTGAGTCTTTATAAAAATTTATTTTAATAAAAATTATATATATTATTTATTATAATGAAAATTATAAATAAATAATTTTTTTTCCCTTTCAATTTGCAGGTATATGGTTGGGGTTACAATGGGAATGGTCAACTTGGCATAGGAAGTAATGCTAATCAAGCAAACCCATATCGTGTCTCAAATTTGCAAGGAGTGGCTATACAGAAAGTAATTGTGCTATAAATATTAAAAATATTTTATTAATTATTGTAGCTATTTATAAATTATTGTAGCTATTTATTTTGCTGTATATTAAATTGTTCTAAAGTTTTTTTAAAAGAATGAAAAATTTACCATTAAAATAAATTCTTATCTGCTCCATATAGAAATATTGAGTAATTTCATTTACATAAAAAACAAGCTTCATACTAACTTTGTCTTCATCTAAAAGTTCATTTGCGGTCACTTTATAGTTATTATTTTCCTTAAAATTTATTTTTCATACAAGGTGAATGTAAGTATAGATAATTCAAAAACAGATTATCAGAAGTTTACTGCTTACTTTAATTTTACTTCTGTATTCCTTAAAAAGCATAAAAATTATAAATGTATCATGATTCTAAAGATATTAAAGAGTACTTTGTTTTATTTTAGGTTGTTTGTGGTTATGCACATACAATGGCCTTATCAGATGAAGGCATATTATATGCTTGGGGTGCTAATTCTTATGGTCAGCTTGGAACTGGAAATAAAGCAAACCAAGTTCTTCCAGTCAGAATTGCATCTGAAATTGGAAGGTAATAATAAAATTGAAATATTATCTCTCAGAATCTTTGTGATTTATTAATTTTTTTACCATGTAAATTTCAGAACCTCTATTGTTATTTTTTTAATGTAAATTTCATGCTCAGAACCTTTATTATTTTTTTTCAATGCAAATATCATCCTCAAAATTTCTATTGTTATTTTCCCCCCCTTAATTTCATGCAGAAAACCTCTTTTATTTTTTCCACGTAAATTTCATGCTTAGAATTTCTAGCATTTTTTTTCAATTGTGCATTTCTTTTTTAGAACCTCTTTTTTTTTTTTCAATGTGAATTTCTTGCTGAAAGTAATTGGTTTTTTATGGTCTTGGTAATTATGGTTAATTGGTCTTGGTAATTTTTTTCCCACTCTTAATTCCATCTCAGAACCTTTGTTATTTTTTTCAATTTAAATTTCATGCTCAGAACCTCTTTAATTTTCTTTTCAATGTAAATTTCTTCTCAAAACCTCAGATAATTTTTTCAATTTAAATTTTATGCTCAGGACTTCTGTTATTTATTTTTTGAATGTATGTATATTGCACAGAACTTCTTTCATTTTTTTTCTATGCAAACTTCTTCTCAGAGCCTCTTATTTATTTGTTCTTTTTTTATTTGAATTTTATGTTCAGAACTTCTTCTTTTTTTTTTTTTCGATGTAAATTTCTTTCTCAAAATATGTTTGTTTTTTTCAATATAAATTTCTTCTTCCGAACCTGGTATATATATATTTTTTTCATTACAAAATTCTTACTCAGAACCTTTTTTTTTTCAATGTAAATTCTCAGAACCTCTGTTATTTTTGTCAATGTATTCTGTCTGTAATTCTAACATTAAATAATTTTGAATTATATAGGGTTGTTGAAATTGCTGCTTCACATTATAATCATATATCAGCTGCCTTAACTCAGACATCTAAAGTATACATGTGGGGTCAATGTCGTGGTCAGGCTGTTACATCTGCAGCAGAAACTCCTTTCCACACATTGCATGATGTTTTTGCATGTTTTGCATCTCCTGCTGTAACTTGGGTACCGATGGATCTTGGTAAATTTATTCATTTGCTGTTTAATTTCTTGTAGTAATTATTAAATATATGGGTCATTCTCATAAAATTAGTTTTTTTTCATACGCCAGCTCACTTTATTCTCTTTTTATGATTTATACATTTATTTAAAAGGAGAATGCCTTTTAGAATGTATTTTAGCAAAATAATGAAAATAAGATTATTATTTTTAAATTTATTATTTTTTTAAATTTCTGCAGCTAAAATACTCCTACATTTTATTTTCTTGCTTGTCCCTACTATTGAATTAAAATTTTTTAAAAAAAATTGTTTTTTAGAAAATGAGCCATAGGTTTGCATATTTATATGTAATATTGAAATGTAGAATTCATAAAATCAATTTTAAACTAAATTTTTAGAACAAATATTGCCACTGCTTTATTATTGTAATCCTGAAAGAAACATTCATTTTCTTACTGTATTTTTAATTACTTGATCTTTTAGATCAAGTAATTAATATTGTGCCAGATGATATTGCAGAAGTTTAAGTATTTTATTTGAATTTTGCATTTTAATTATTTTTTAAGAACATGTTGTATTTTCTAACTATATTTATCTTTTATTCAGCTCTAAATGTTTGACTAAACATTTAAATAAATTTTTATTTTTAATAATAATCTTAAAATAAAAATTTAAATAAATTTTTATTTAAATTTTTATTTTAAGAATTGTTTTTTTTTAAATTTTTCTTTAGTTTTTTTAAAAACCAACTTGAATATTGTTTTAATAAATTCCATGTGTCCAAAACTATTTCGATTTTAAAAATACTCTTTTAGTCTCTTGATATCAAGGGACCTCTTTTCAATCATAATATGTGTTATGAATAGTTTTATTGGGATTAGATTTTAAATTTATAATTTTTGTATGTTTTTTATCATATTACTAAGCGTTTACTAAAATGCGACTTTTCAAATAATCTTTTTCACTAATGTTATTTATGCATCTTTGTTTTATCATAAACCTATCACAAACTGTTTATTCTATTTTTAGATGTAGTGCTAACAAACAGAGTGAGTGATAGTATAAGGCAAGCATTTGATGATGAGGTTGGTATTAATGTTATGAAAACTTGAGACATTAATTGTATTTGTTTAATTTTTACAGTTATTGTTTTCATCATTTTCTTAAAGCTTAGTTATTACTATTGAGTTATTTATATTATTTTACTTAGTTCATGTAAAACTTGTCACTTAATGTTTATAATTTTTTTTTATCTCCACATTAGTTTATTAGCTATTTTGATCTAAATATGCTATGTATATAAATTTAAAGTGCATAATTGATTTATTTTCCAACATAGGACACTTCTGATTTAAAATTTAATGTAGATGGAAAAATAATTCATGTCCACAAATCTATTCTTAAAATACGGTAAGTTGAAATTTTTTATTTTAGTTTAATATTTTTTTATTCTTTTATTGATATAGTTGTTTTGTATGCATTGCAGTACATAGTACAACATGACACTAAATTTTTTTAATTTGACAAGATCACTAAATTGCTTATTTTTCGTTAAGTAAAATCCTTGGAATTACCAAAGGCAAACCTGTTGGACTTTTCTACCAGGTTTGAGGAGAACTTTCTGTGCTGTAAAAGCCTTGTATTCTACTCACCGAATGCACATAAATTGCATTTTAATCACAAAAATTAAAATTATTATTATTATTTGTTATTATTTAATCAATAAATGCTTTATTAAGCCATTTGTTGTACTTATTTATTGCACTAATTATTTATTTTAAAGTGAAAAGAATTATGCATATTTTTGTTTAATAATGTCTTATATAGTAAAATTTTCATCTAACCTTTTAAATAAAGCAATATTATGTTTTGACACTGAGTTGTCCTTTTTATATTTCACGCAAGAACGAAATGAGATTTTTTAAATGAATAAATTTTTTATGTTCTAGTGCATTTCTTTTTTATAATTTCAGTAATCTTTTTTTTAGCTAAGTTTCCTTTGCTACAAATAGAACATAAAAAATGCCTTTAAATACAATTTTAGGTTAAAAATATTAAATAAACCTATTGTTTTGTTTTTGATTCATGACCTTAAAGTAGGGGTGCACAACCTTTTTCAGTGAAGGGCCGCATGCACAGCAGATTGACCAATGAAGGGCCGCATGCCAAAGTGTTTAGACCGACATATTGAAAACAATTGTTGGTGGTGATTGTTATATAAACATCATTGTTTATATAACACTAAATTCTTTTTGTCGGCTTACCTTGTAATCTCTTTGCAGAAAATACAATACTTTAAAGCGTTTAAAATTAGAAAATGCAAAACTGATTACTTAAGAAGGAAAACAGAATTCGAAAATCAGAATCAATTTATCAGAAAAAATTTAGATAAATTGAAATAATTAAAAAACTATGGAAAAATTGAAATTTTTTTTATCACACTACAAAATACAGAAGTCCATTTAAACATAAATTTTAACGTTAAATTTTTTTTCATGGAATTAAATTTCAAATAAATAAATATTCTAGTTATTAATATAAATTCAAGTTAAATACTTTGATTTAAGGAAAGTTTATACGGTTAAAAATGATTAAAACTAAAACAAAACCCGTTAAGTGGAAAATAAGATTTAGCATTTATTAGGGAATGTACTTTAAGACATTACTTTTTCAGACATTTTTATTTTAAATTAATAATAAGAGGCTGAGAGAGGAAAGAAAAAGAAAGAAAGAAAACACATTAAATTTTAAGGAACTATATTCCTTAATAATAAAAAACTATTAAGATACTTGTTTACAACTTTTTATGACGAATATATTTTTAACATAACACTTACTATTTACAATTAATACACAATCAATTAACAATCAATAAAAATTACATTATTTTACGAAACTTATCTTGATTAAATTTTTTATACAGTTAAAATTTAATGATATACAAATCATTTCCCAGCATATAATCATAAATGATATAAAATGCTCCAAGAAGGTAGAAAATGGTTTAAAAAATTTCTTAATGGTTATACTGTAATTTGCAAAATTTTTGAATATTGTGATAATTTTATCTACTTGGTCATGTGATATTTTTTGAGCCATTAAATGAAAATGTAATGATTGTATTTAAAGACTACTCTGTAATTTTGAACAGGCCAAATTCATTCTGGAAAACAGTCTTTCGACAGAAGCTGTTGTTGTGGGTAGTATTAAACTTAGAGCAAATAACATAATCAGTTTTGGAATTTGTCCTAGATGGTGTTCTTCCTTTCTGGGTTTTTAAATCGCGGAAATACAAATAGCGATGTGTTATTTTTTAATTGATTGAATATGAATTGCTATGTGTTATTTTTTAATTGCTTGAATACGAATTGCCATGTGTAATTTTTAAATTACGTAAATAAAAAACTCGATGCCTGTCAAATCGCGTGAATACGAATCGTGTGGCTTTTAAATTGCGAAAGGACTACTCACAACACTTGATTTTTAAAATGCATGAATATGAATCGCGATATATGGTTTTTAAAACGCGTGCATATTAATTGCGAGAAAAGTAGCAAAGGATGATATTTTAAACGCCAGAACACAAATCGCGATATGTGATTTTAGATCCTGTAAATACGAAACGCGATGGATTATTTTTAAATCTCATTAATGTTAATATGAAATGCAATGCGTAATTTTCAGAGAGCGTAAATACAAATTACGATGTATGACTTTTAAATTACCTGTGACAACAAAAAGAATAGGTTCGATGTGTGTTGTTAAACTTGCACGTGTTCATGGGACTAAAGAATTATGCCGTGTTTTGAATTATTTTTTTTGCAAAACGGACCGCGTTTAATATAAACACGAAATGCGATGCGCAATTTTCAGGTAGCGTAAATACAAATTACGATGTATGACTTTTAAATTACATGTGACAACAAAAAGAATAGGTTCGATGTGTGTTGTTAAACTTGCACGCGTTCATGGGACTAAAGAATTATGCCGTGTTTTGAATTATTTATTTTTGCAAAACGGACCGCGTTTAATATAAACACGAAATGCGATGCGCAATTTTCAGGTAGCGTAAATACAAATTACGACGTATGACTTTTAAATTACATGTGACAACAAAAAGAATAGGTTCGATGTGTGTTGTTAAACTTGCACGCGTTCATGGGACTAAAGAATTATGCCGTGTTTTGAATTATTTTTTTCGCAAAACGGACAGCGTTTAATATAAACACATCTCTTTTTTTTTTCCGGGAAGGTGTTGATTTGGCTAAGGTACGTAATTACTTTTAAAGTTACGAAAAAAAATTAAAACTGAATCGAATTTCGCGAGTTGTAATATTGTGTGAAAATATCAGGTATATTCTAAATCACAAATAAAAATGGAGCAATAACGGGAAAGAAGAAAAAACACGTTCGAAAAACCTCTTAAAAAATGCGTGTTAAAATCGGTACAACGCAAATTATAAAATCGGCCATAACAGAGCACATAAAAAATTATTATTTTAATGCTCGATTCAAAACTCGCTTGCTGTCAAACCATAGTATTAAAAATATCATAACCTTTTTAAATCACAGGGAAAGCGTAATAACTACTAAAACAATGACCAAAATACTTTTATATTTCAGATGAAATTGGAGTAAATAAAGTCCATCAAAATTTTATGTAATTTAAATGCCGGATTTGAAATTAAAATGTCGCAATAGCGTATAAAAAATATCGGTACTTTCAAAACCTTGTAGAAATGTGTAGCAATAATTTCTAAAATAACGATTGAAAAATAATTTGATTTGCGATAAAATTGTTACAAGTAAGCCATGTCAAAAAATGGTTACCTAAATGAGCGATTCTTTACTCGCAATTCGCAATAATATCGTGCTAAAATATCGAAGTTTTAAAAACCGGGCGGAAATGTGCAGCAATAACTGTTGAAGAAAGGATCTAAAGTCATTTAGATTTTCCATGAAGTTTGCACAAATAAAGCGTTTCATAACTTTCAAAAATCGCTATTTCAGAAACTACTTGAAAATGGGTAGCAATAACTACTGAAAAGTCATTGGAATCGGCACATGCGAAAAGCGTCAAAAGTGGTAATTAAAATTCGTAAATCGTAATAATGATGTATTAAAAATATTGGGATTTTTAAAACTATGCTGAAATCCGTAGCGTTAACCATCGAAAAACTACATTGATTGAGATTGGGTGTGTCAAAAACTTAAAAGTGTAAATTTAAATTACCGAATTTTTTTTATTATTCTTCAAAAACAAATATTTAATTTTTTCATTTTGTTCAGATTGCAGCCGCGGGCCGCACATCGAGGGTTGGCGGGCCGCATTTGGCCCGCGGGCCGCAGGTTGAGCACCCCTACCTTAAAGCTTTTCAACTTAGGCGCTAGCACTCTTTAATTATTAATCATTGTTACACAGAATATGAATAAATTGCAGAGTACCATACATTTTCTTCATTTTTCTAACTTCTAGTCCCGCAGCTGACTGATCGTAAAGACACCAATTGGTCCCAATAGAATACCAAAGTCACGCATCACTGGCTACGGTCAGTAAGCAGATGGGTGACCACTTTGACCAGCCTGCTTAGGGGCTGAAGGTGCGTGGTATCAGTCCTGGTTAAACTGTTCTATCGTGCTCGACTTTGCCCGCAGATTATCTTGCTGAAGCAGGGGGGCATCTCCTTTGCAGAGGATTAATATTGCAATGGCAAGTCTTCGGATCATCCTCAGGGATGTTTCCCAGACCTTTGCCAATAGCCCATTGTGCAGTCCCAAGTACCTTCCTTCATCTAATTTCTTATGCATGATGATTTATAAGTTTTCTCACCTTGTATAAATACTAAAGATTCCAAAAGATTACATGAAATATAAATCTACTTTGTTTGTGGACAGTTTCGTAAATAAAGAGAACAATGCAATCTGTTGTGTAGCGTTTAGTATACAAGGAAGATTTTTCCTTATATTTGCGTTAAAATGTTTAAATAATTTTTTGTTTATTTTTTTCTTAATATATATTTATTTCTTAATATTTGTTTTTGCTTGTAGCTGTGACCACTTTCGCTCAATGTTTCAAGCACACTGGGGTGAAGATGAGAAAGAGTAAGTAATCTCTTAGATTATATTATAGACTAGCTGAATGTCCATTCTTCGCTTGGGGTAAAAAAAAAAAATCAATAAAACAGTACTGAACAACACTACCAAACCATGCACGAAACTAAAAGATATATACGAACATAATTAATGTTAACTAAAATAATTCCAATATTTTTTATTTAGTATTATATTTTACTGTTCCCGGGAAGCTTTGCATTATTGGATCAAGCAAACAGGTTTTTAGTAATTAAACTCATCAAAATAACTGTTCACAGGTTAACTGTTATTATTAATCATGTTATTATTAACTGTTATTATTAATCATGTTATTATTAACTGTTATTATTAACTGTTATTATTAAACTGTTATTATTAATGTTGTTAATCATTATCATTTTGCATGAAGCTGTTGCTCAATGCCATGTTAGTCAAAGTTTTGCATAATCAAGCAATTTCCTCTGTTACTTGCCCCTTTTGAAAGATTTTAAAAACCTCTTTCTACATCCGTTTTACAACTGCTCAGTATTGATACAGTTTTATTGGGTAACAAATATACTAATACAATACATTGTACTTATATTATTATATTTGTTACCTACTAAAACTGCATCAATTACCACGATGCCAGTAGTGCTTATTACAAAAATTAATTAAGTATCATTGGTGTCAATTAGAATTTTACGAATTTTAGAATTTTACGAATTGTCGTAATAATTATTACGAATAATTATTACGACTCCTAAATGAATTTGTTGTATTTCTCCATTAATTTTGCTTTATAGTACATAGTTTATCTTTTATTTCAATTAGTAACTATTACCAAAATTAATTAAGCATCATTGGCTTCAAAAATAATATAACGATTTTTGTTCTTTTCTTTTAAACGAATTAGAACTAATTCCCCAATAATTTAGCTTTTTAGTACAGTTAGAGTGCTTTCTATTTTATAAATGCAGTAAAGAGAGTATGGAATTATATGGCCTAGTAAAAAGTCGAGAATGTTGAAATCGGCTGCTTTTAAAACTCGTGGAAGGATGAGAATAAAAAATTAGGATTTCTAAAGTGCTTGCCTGCTGCCGGTAGTGTGCACAGTTCGTTAAAACTGTACAGTTTAAATCGTCTTAGTCATAATTTTTAATATTGTTGTAGTTTGTTAATAAACAGTCAGTGTTTTGCATGAATCATTTTTCTTACAATGTGCAACATATTTAGTTAATTACTAGGGAGTGGAGGTAGGGAGTGGAACTCCGTCCTATCCGGCTTATTTGTTATCTTGTTTGACCTTAAATCACATTACCAGATAGTTGACAGTTTACTTTATATCTATAGAACTTATAAAAAGAAACAAGATTATTTTCCTGAAGGTCAATAAACGAGTAACAGAAGCCAATATTCAGTTGCTAGTTCAAAGTTTACTTAAGGGTTCAGCTTTGGACTATTAACTTTTTGTGACTATCGCCAGAAAGTTTACTTAAAGGCTGCAATAAGGGAGAAGGGCAATGATTGGATCATAAATGAAAAGTTTATCTGGTTTTTATCAGAAAAACATCTTTAAAATTTTTTTTTTTTCGTTTTGTTGTTTTAGAATTATTTATATGATTAAAATAAGTAAAGTGATAACTGATTTTTTAAAATTATAATCCATTTTGTTTAATGTATTTTATAGCACCATTGACATCACACAATTTTCATACCCTGTTTATCGAGCCTTTTTGAAATATTTATACACAGATGAAGTTGATTTGCCTCCAGAAGATGCGATTGGTAATTCATAATTAATTTTCTTTTCAAATATTGTTTATGTAAAGCTAAGGGGTCACAGTACCCTTTGCAGCATTTTTTTTTCAAATAAAGGTATAATCATTCATTTTGTGGGTGCTTTACATGCTCATTTAAATGATAATCAATAATTTATCTTCAAAAAATAGTTAAACTGTTTAATTTTTTTAAAATTTAAAAAAAAATTGAAATTTTTTAAATCTTTAAGGCTTTTTTGTTTTAATATATTTTCAAATTTTTTTTTCTCTTAGTGCTTACAATATTCATCTTAACAATTTTGTGCATTCATTTGTTGAGCAATTAGAACATTTTTTATTGATTATTTTGTAAAAAAGTAGAAAAAAAAGGTTAAAAATTCCTATTAGATATATATAACATGCTGTAAAAATTGTAATACCTCATAAAATGCTTATTCCATGCACAATTTAAATAAGTATTATACTTAAGGTAAAAAAGTTTACTCCAAAGCTTTATCTTAAATAGAAAAAATTCCTTAGGGATTTAATTAAGGCAAAATTATCATCTATGAGAAAAGGCACTTTAAAGTGTGTCTGCTGATCAAGTTTCTGTTTTAGGGCAACCTAAAATCATTCATAACTTTTTTAAAAGTGTAGATAGAGAGATGATTTTTTTTTCAGTACATTTGAAATAGTTTTAAGTTTTATTATAAGCAATAAAAAAAACATCGATATTTTGGTTATTTTTTGGGTACTGTGACCCCTTAACGCTCAATATGATAACAGTTGTCGTCGAAAGCAAATAAAACTTTTATTGCTACATTTTAAGTGTACTAAAGTAACGCAAATATTTGCTCATAACTGGAAATACTTGATGTGTTTTGACAAAAAATTTGTATATTCTTCAAAATCAAAGTTATTAGCTGTGAGATTTAACCCATCAGCGTGAATTTTTTTCTTTCCCAAACGGTCGTGCAAGTGAAAAAAATTCCACCTAATTTTTTACTTTCAAATGATTCTGTACATAGAAAAAGCCTCAGATTTTTTTTTGTGCCGAAACACTTACTTATATTGAATTAGATAAGCTATCTAGAATTAGATTGGAGTAAAATGACATTTCATTGCACAGTTTTCTGATTACAAGATGGGTATTCAATTTGAATAAAAGTTGTATAAAAAAGGTATAAATATTGTGATTTGATTACTGGATAACAATTGTCTCTAATATCTTAATGAATTTATTATTTATTCAAATACAAATAAATCACTTGTGATAGCCAGTCAGGAGTTACTTTTTGCTAAATCTTCAAAACACATATGCAATGAAGAAGAAATAAATTATTTGTTTTACATTAAATAAGTTTTCCTTATATCCTGAATATATTTTAGCTACAACATGAATAATAATGATTATACCACATCACATATTTTTTCTTGAAAATAAGCCTCCTAAAATAAATTGATATTTCACATAAGAGTCAATGTATGCAATGTAATCAGCATATTATCTTTAAAAAGAAGTTTACAAAAGCTATGAAAGTACTTTTCCAAACCTATAAAATGTATGCTTGATATTAAACCGATTTCTGAAAGCAATAACGCATCTTTATTTGATTGTCAATATTCTATAACAGGGGTTTCCAACTTACATGAGGCCCGGGACCACAATTAAAAACACAAATCAAATGGTGGGCCGCACCTTTATCAAAATTTTTTGTAGGACTCTTTTATGTTTGAGGGAACATTAAATATTACTGTCAGAGTTTTATCAAGTTGTACAAAACAAAAGTATTGAATTACAAATTAAAATAAGAAGTAGATTTTTAAAAATATTTAATTGTTATTAATAATATTTTTAAAAATATTAAATAAATAATAAAAATTCGGGCTACAATAACTTTCAAGTGAGCACCTATGTATTAAATAATTAATGTGCTGATTGTATTAAAACTTACATAGTAGCACACAAAATATTCAATGAGAAAATTGAGGTTTGTCTGCTGCAACCACCAGAGAATAGATATTTACATTTTAAGTTTACAAATGTGTGTTTAAATATTTTCGTACAAAATGAGTGGTTTTAAAAAGTTAAATCGGAGAATTTCTTCGAGAAAATTTCTGATACGCACATGTTAAATTATATTCACAAAATACGAAAAAAATGAAATAAAAAAGAGCAACATACACAATTATTTTTGTATTTGAATAAAGATTTTCTTAGATGCAAAACCTGAAAAATAAATTTCTTTGCACAGTTGGTATGTTAAATTTCACAGAAACGAAGAAATTAGGTTTTTATTAACCAGAAAAGTATTTTAAACCCATATAAATTTTTTACGAAAATTATCCGCAAAAAAATGACAACTAATATATTTTAGTTTGCGAGCCCCTGAGCCGCCAGTTGGAAACCCCTGCTCTATAATACTTGCTAATTTTCCATTTTATTAAAAACAAATTAAGACCCATCTTGAGTAAAAATGTAAAAACTTAATTATGTATGTTATATTCAAACAAATTTTTAAGTCTTGACAGATCTAAGTCTAATGGAAATTCTCCATATTTCTTCAAAAGTAATAATTATTGCTGCCCCTGATTTTTTATCAGAAAGTTTTAAAATACTAAATACTCAATCACGACATTGACCCTGATAGTATTTCATTATTGTCCTAGATTTTTCTTTCTCAATGAAATCTAACAAAAATTTCTTTTATAAATAGGTCTGCTTGATCTTGCAAATTCTTATTGCGAAGTGCAATTGAAAAAACATTGTGAAATCATCATTAAGCATGGGATAACTGTTGAAAATGTGGCTATGCTTTATGCTGCTGCTATAAAATACTCAGCTGAGGTAATTTCTTCACATGTATTTGCAATTGTTTTCATTTTCACATAAAATGAGATTTCTTCTTTAAGTAAGAGTTTGTAAGTTTTTTTCTAACTGTATTGAAAATTAAATTTTATTTTTAAAACCAGAGTATAATTAAAATGATGGTATTAAATTCTTGGATGTATGTTATTTTTATTTTTTTTTTCAAACTGTGCTAAATTTTGTTGACTTGTAAGTTAAGAAAAAATTTAAAAGGAAGTTATAATTTTCTTAAAAATGAAATAAATTGTTGAATGAAAAAGATTATAAACTATGTTGTTAGGGTTCCGAATGAATTACTTGAAGGTTGTCTAAAATCTGAAGTTATAAAAATAGGAAGAATTCTATATATTTCTTCCATTAAGTGTAATTTTTATGCTTTATTTTCATCAGAAAAGTGTGTACTATTTTTATTAAATAGTTCATTTTTGGCAAAACAGGGAAGTGTTGATAAAAGTGTATTAGAAGAAAAAACTTTTCTTAGACTTTTAAAAACCTTAAAAAATTTTAAAGTTTAAATTTTTTTTTTATGTTTAACATCAAAGCTAAAAATATAAACGTTAATTTTAGCCAGTTGGGATTTAATTTTAGGCAGCACTGCATTTTATTTGCTGATAAAAATTTTAATGTTTATAACTGATTGTTTGATAGTCCTATTTATTATAGTCTACCTTAATTAATTTTCTTAAAGTTTTGTTATTAACATAAGAAACATAGAAATAGCTAAATGTATTAGAAACAAGTTTATAAAAAATTTATAGTTTTAGCAGTTTTAATATTTAAGAACTATTTTTATTTAATAATTTAACATTTTAATATATAATTTTGTTATGCAATAATGTTAAGTTTTCACAATTATTGAGTTCGTAGTTTAATCTCGCCTTATTTTTTTAAAACTTATATTGTTAAGTTAAAACACAATTTTACTTCATTAAATTATTTTGATTACTTTTCATCCGTAATATTTTTGAAAAATTTGTAGAATTTTTGATTTTACTGAATTCTTATGGTTGTGTTCAAGCTACTGCCATCCCTGAGTCCAAATAATTAATTAATCCCACTTTTTTGTTTGAAAGACATCATAGTCTTAAGTAGTAGTTTAATCTACTAATTTTTATGTAGCAAAATTTTAATAATTTTGTACGTAGGTTATTAAAATTTCTTAATACTCCTTTAGTCTTTGTTAAAATATCGATAAAATATAAACATTATAAGATATCGTTTTAAAAATAAATTCTGTAAAGTTATATTGGATATTTGTCTTACATGATAATTTCCAATTCCTTTATATTTTATTCATGTTTATTTTAAGATCATAATTTTTCTCCTTGCATGTAAACTTTTTATGCTAAATGTTGCATTTTGTTTGTATTTTAGCACTAATTTATTTATGTTACATAACTCGATACATTGTGTCGTTGTGGTACATTGTTTCTGTGATACATTATGTTATTGTGATACATTATTTCTGTGTTACAAAGTGTCTTTGTATCTATTTACATTAATTGATCAATACGGCTATTACTTAAATAACTTAATAACTTATAAGTAACTTTTTGCCATACACCATAAAGTAATTTTAAGAACTGTCAATTTTTTTAGGGCCTCTTAAAATTTGAATTTTCCTATTTATGTTTTAGCATTGGCTTTTAATTAAAAAAAACATATCTATGTACAATTATTATTTTTTATTTATAAAATCATAAAGAAAAGAGAATTATTTTTTCCTTGGAATAAATAATGCTTGAAACAAACAATAGCTGCACGAAAGTTACAATGCATATAACTATTTCGATGATATAAACAAGCATTAGTGACAAGACACACAATATTCATTTCATGTATTTGATGATGATGAAATATTTTGTTGATGCTATAAACTAGCACTGTCAAGATACAATGGATAGTCATCGATTGGGAAGAGATTATTGACCTTTAAAAATTTCACTTCAATACAATGTTGTCATTTTGCTGAAAAATTATCATTAAAGCATAACTCCTCATACCATTAACTCAAACTTTACTCCTCATACCATGAACTTAATAAAACACTAAACTAGGTTGCCCTTATTTTAACTAAACTCATACCACGATTTGGCTTTCAATCACCTTCTTACAGTAGATTGACAATTTTCATTTTGTGTATTTGCTCTGATGATAATAAAGTATTGTGTGTCTTGCATTAATGATGCATATTTGTAGCATCTATAAATACAACTAGGTATGAACTACCTATACAACTATTTAATTTGCACTCATTACTTTGCTTTATGCATTAATCTGAAATTTCTTAAAATAACAATGTGATTACCAAGTGTTAAAACAGAAGAATTTATTGTATGATAGAGTATCAACATTTTAACGTTTTGTGTATTACATAGGAATTAAAGGAGTTCTGCTTTGGCTTCGCTTTAAATCACTTGACTGCTGTTGCCCAAACTGAAGCTTTTAATAAACTGGATGAACTAACAGTGAAAAATTTCATTCTTAAAGCTGCTAAAAATGGAGCATTCAAGTACTGACATAAATATTGAACTAGGCTTTTATGCAAAATGTAGGTTTCTTTTTTTGATATTTTTACCTTTTTCTTTTGCATTCAATTACTATAAGCTTGTCATTTCTTTTTAATAACTTACATTACTTGATTACCTTTTTTACATTATCAAAATTTACAAATAATAATAATTAGCTTTCTAAGCTTAAATTTTCTTAATTTCTTTTTTTTTATTAATTTTTTAAGATAAAAATATTGTTTTAATTAATAATTCCATGCTTTAAAAGGGATATTAAATACAATTTATTTCAAATGAGTTAGTTTTCTCTAATTAAGAAGATTTTAGTTAAAAATTTCTTAATAATCGCTGCTTTTCTAAGTTATTCTACATTCTATGCCTGTTGTTTGTTGAGGTAAATATATTGACCAGCTAAACATTATTTGATTTCAAAAAGTTGTTTAAATGTTAATTTATAAGTCATTTATTCTTAATATTTTTTTTAAATGAGAAACTTATGAACTATACTAAAATTGCAAAACATTGAAATATACAAAAAACAAGATTTTTTTTCCTTCCAGTTTTTGAATTCTGAAATACAAAGTTATAGATGATTTTACTATAGTTATATTAACATAAACTTTCATGAATTTTTTAAAAACTATTTTCCTCATAGCTCTTTTTTAAAATCTATTATATTTGTTTTGTTTCTATGCTCGTTTTAATAATGCGTATATATTTAGTTAATCACTAAAAATAAAAATAGTTATTTGAAAGTTAGTTTTACTGCATTACCAAAAGTATAGTTTTACTAAAAACACCCTTTTTTTCAATCAAAGAGTAACCAGTAACTATTAATTATTGAGATTTATGTTTACTTGTTTCCCAAAAGCTGTAGTATTGTTTTCCTGCACTTTTCTATTCATCTCTTCATTTCTTTTCAAACATGTGTCGATGTTATCTATACCACCTTTCTTTTACTTGTAAGTAAGCTTTAGATTATTTTTCCTGATATTTCCTTTGCTAGCTTTTCTATAGAATAAATCATTTTTTTAAAAATAATTTCTAATTAAATATATTTAGTTTTAATGTGCACTTAAATGCTAGATTTAAAACTAAATTTTTTTTATATATGTCATGAACTATTTGAAATTTTTTTTGTCTCTTTGCAAATATCACCATCATTTTTTAATGAAGAAAGTTATTTTGAAATTTATCTTTTTTCAATTAGCCTGATAACTTTTATGTATCTGGTGTTGTTTTTTAGTAGCACAAAATGTATGTGAAATTGTATATATTTCTGATTTTTTTGATGTTTTTTCATGATTTTTTTTAGATTACACAAATTTATGGGACTTAACAGACTTCAGTGAGGAGATTTTGTTACATTATTATAAAAATAATGTTTCACTTCTTTTATACTTTGTATGCTCGTTACTAGTTTTAAAATTATATGTTTATCTATATCTACAGTAATTTCTCGACTATTCTGCCTAATCTATTAAAAGGTAGTCCGGATTACAAAATACCGGGATAGGACGACATTCCACTTCCTACCTCTCTCCCAGACAAATGAAAACATATGTTGCACATTTGAAAGTAAATGTTTAATGCAAAAATACCCAATGTTTATTAATAAACTACAGAAATCTGAAAATTTATGTCAAACACGAGTTAAAATGTACATACAACCGCTTTATTAGTCTTCATTTTTTTATCTTTTTTTTCCCAAAATGAGTTTTACTAATGGCTGGTTCCATTATCCTCATTTTTGTTAGGCAGGATAGTCAGGAGCATCCTGTATATGTATATACATTTATATATTTATTATCATTAGTTTTTTTGAAGTTACAGTTAAAATGGAGTAAAGTCGTCATTAAAAGCCTAGTTCAAGTAGCATATTTTCATTTTTTTTCCTGTAATATTTAATTGGAATTTTGAGCTTGGTGATTAAGAAAATGAAATAAATTATTGTGATTTGTGATAAAAGAAAGTAAAATATAATTTGCAAAGTGTATTTCAATATATTTCGAGTTATAATGTGCTGCTTGATGTTATTTTCAGTCCTTCATTGAATAATCTTTGGGGTTATGACCATTCGAGATCTAATTCTTTTTTAGTTTTTCGATAGATCAAATAATCAATCAAATCTTACTTATTTTAAATGATTATTAACTCTTTATATTTTGTTTTACTGAGTTAAATTTGCTTGAAAAATTTCATTGTCAATGATTTCTCCATAGAATAACTTGAAGAAAAAAAACTGATTTTGTGTGTGACTTATTTTAAACTGAATTGAGTTTAGTATTATTTGGGAAAGCTTAGCGAAATCTTTTCAATTTATCCATGTTTTGTTTTCTTATTTTGATCTTAATTAGTAGTGCTATGAGAAATAAAACAATTTGTTATTCTACATTATTCCATTATTAGTTTTGCATTATTGGTTATTCCATTATTGGTTGGAAAAAATGACTGTGACAAACATTTTATCCTGAACTGAGTTTGGGATTGGTCAATAAATGAGTAAGAAATCTTCTAAATTTATGTATTTTTTTATTTTCTTATTTATTGATTTAAATTAGTAATTCAATAAAAAATAATAAAACTTGTTATTCCACATTATTCCATGATTGGTTTCTAATGTGAGAAAAAACAGTGACTTTAACTGTGACATACATTTTACTGTAAACTAAGTTTAGGATCAGTAAATGGTTAGGATAAATTTCATAATGTAAGCATTTTTTATTTTCTTATTTATTGATTTTAATTAACGCAATAAGAAATAAAAACATTTATTACACAGTTTTCATGTTATTCTATGATTAGTTTCTCTATGGAATAACATAGAAAAGCACTGACTTTGTTGGTAGTTGGTAGTAAACATATTAGTAAATGGTTAACAAAAATCTTCTAAGTTTATATATTTTTTATTTATTAATTTTAATTTATAAGACAATAAGAAATAAAACAATTTGTAGATATGTAAATAAATATTATTTGCTTTGGGAAAACTATGTTGTTATATAATTATTTTATTTAGTTCGTAACACCCTCAATTTCAAAAATATGTGATATTGTACTTATTGTTGTTTTTTCATTCCAAACATTAAATTTTTGAAGTCTTTATGATATAAGGACTAAAATATATCTATATATTGTTCTATCATTGTACAAGCATTTCTCAAAAGGTGGAAGCATAAACGTACCAAACCCTAAGTCCTGACAACAACAAAGTTTAAACTTAATTCTCATTAAAAATTTTAGTCTAAATATCTAGTTTCATTTAGTGACAGGAATTAAAATTTTTAAAAAAAAATTTCTGTAAATAATAAAAATAAATATTCTTTACAACAAAATGGCCAATTATGAACATTCATGAGGTTAACTGAGTCAATGTAATTCCAATAAGTGACCACCGAAGATTGAAAATCATTGAATTTTACCAATTTGAAAAAAAAAAATAAATAAGGGAAATGTCAGGGAATTTAATTGAAATACCTAAACAGTCTGAAAAAATGAATAATTTTAAGTTTTAAAAAAATTTAAGAGTAAATATTTTATTTATTTTTAAAAATTGGTCTATTAATAATCATTTTTTTAAGCAAAAATTTTGTGTTTTTAAATTTAAAAGCAAGTATTAGTATATTGTAACATATTTATGATGTAATATGGCATTTTTAAGAAATTAATGACAATAATATAATACATCCCGGTTAAAAAAATTATTGGAAGAAAATAAAATCAGTGTAAAAAAAGTCATGGAATTTTTTATTGAGTCTTTGTTTATCACGTTAAACAGAATTTAGCTTTGACACATTACTTCTGCAATGTAGGGTCCTCTTAAGTTATGATGTTAAGTTGTGCATTAGATGGTAAACTTATTTAATTATATATTGTTTAGCATACTATTTTTTTATGTGCACCTTTTTCATTGAAACTGATCATACTTAATTTTGAGAAAACTTACTTTACCTCAATTTTATACCTATTTTAATATTTTGCTTTCACATAAGTTGTATAAAAATATATTAAAACATATTATATAAATTGTTTTCACTGTTCCTGCATTTTGTTTGCTTTTCAAAATAGCAATATTTTATTGAAATGGAATTGTTGCTGTTATAAGGGAGCAAAATCTATTTGGCATAAAACCAGGGATTATCAATCAAACTTTATAAGTATTTATTTTAATTTGTTGCATGTGTTATATAAATGTACTTCTTTTAGCATATATTTTATAGGTTTCTGTAAATTATTTAACTGAGTGAGGTATTTTTAATCAGAGCTTTTTGCTGTCTCTTGTCTTTCATTGGGTGCTGTGATGGTGAGCACAAGAATATATTGTAAAAGAATGAAATTCCTTATTATTGTTTTTGTTTTCAAATGATATATGTATATTTTGCTGCACTATTGATTGTATGTTATTTGTTTTGTAAATTTCAAATTGTTGAATATGCATTTATGAAAATATGTTTTTACATTTTTGTATATTTCAAAGCAATAAACTTTTATAATTTATTAATTTAAATTTTGTATAATTTTTTGAGCGTTTGAATGCGCAGTTGAGCCAGTATCAATTTCTCTCTAACCCAAATACCTCTGTTAACTGAACTTGGTACAGAAGTTGATTTTTAAACGCTTGTCTTTTCTTTTTACTTCCATTTTTATTTTTGTAATAATTACTGAACATGATAAAAGTTTAGTAACTAGTAGATCTCTGTTAACCGAATTTTGTACATGGTTGATTTTTAAACTTTTGTCTTTTTTTTTTTTTTTTTTGAAGTTATACTTCTTATGCGACTTCTAACAAGGTTGCCTTAAACATTTAACGCTACATTTTTATTGGCCCGGAAATCACGTGGTAGGATCCAGTTTTCCCTCATTCATTTCCATATTGTTTTGGTTCTCACTAGCATAAAAATAATAAAAGTATTGTTTTTCTATAAATATTTTTTTAGTTTGTTTTGATACACATATAATTTAAAAGGGTAGTATTTTTTATTTTCAAATTTAGTGGATAACAATTGTAAAAAATGAGTGAAAACAATCCCACGGACAATGCGACGGATTTAAGGTTATGTCAAGGCACGTCTCTTGTGAATATCAATTGATTGTTAGGTTTTCTCTTTTGAAATTACATTATGGCGCATTCACATACATTATTAATACAAATACATTTTCCAGGGCGAGACGATGAGGCAACCACAAGCACTTCCACTGGTTCAAGAGGTCCACGAGGGAAAAATGCACAATATTACCGTGATTACAGAGCACGGAAGCGAGCGGAGCAGGAAAAAGAGTCGTTGAATAGAACTAGTGATCCTTCTACGACTGCTGATTCTTCTACTATTAACGTCGCAGGTTGCGAAGTTTAACTTCTCCCTCGCGGAGGGACTCCATGCACTATTTTTTTTTTACTTCCCTTTTTTATTTTTGTAATAATTAACTGTTCTGTGATGAAAAGTTAAGTAAATATTAGTAGTTTAGTATAGTTTGAAATATGTTGATTTTAACTCTGTTAAAAGATGCATACACCCACTAAAATAATGAATGGTGTTTACCGTATTGAAATAATATTCTGACATATTTACTAATTTAATTCCCTTTAATTGATAAGATCTTCTATTTTCAATCGACTCTACTCTCCATTTAATTTGAATAATATTGCCCATTTCGCTGTACATGTTTATTAATAATTTATTTAAACAAATATTTTTTACAAACATTTCTCACTTGCAATAATTTAAGCTTTCCATATTTTTGTTAATAATTGTCTTTAAATATATAGGACCTATAGGCAACCACAAATAACACAGGTTATCCGGTGCAATAAAATTATGATGGCTTCTCTCCCGTATGTGGAGAAACACAAAAAGTATTGTAGCTAAAATCACTCTTTCAAAAATCCTATGGGATGTCCAATTTCATGGGTAGACAACGCTGTGAAAAAGCTGGACTAGTTGCCATGGATAGGAAATGTTGGAAATTGCCGTAGCTGAAACGGCCAAGGGCTGTTGTGCTCATAAAGAAGAATTGTCTTTCAAATTCTAAATTAATCTGCTAACTACAGATAATTAAAGCATCGTCATTTGGCATTATAACAGCAGACCAGTTTTCAAGGTTTATAGCATCCTTAAAACATTTAAAATTTCGCATTCGTGATTCTGACTTGTAAATTTCATTGGTATGTGTTTCACTTTTTGCTCTCTGATTAAAAATTAAACGGAAGAAGGCAAATTATGTTAATTCTTATCTACTATACTTAAAATAGAAATATATTTTTTATTTCATCAGCAACAATTTTATCTTGGGGCCCCAGTTGGGCTCATAATGGGTCCTATATGAAAATACTCCGAAAGACCAATATTGGAATGTCTAGATTTTTCATTATTGGTCCTATATAGGGACTATATTAGCTGAATAATGAATATAAAATATCGGGAGAATCTGGCAGTTCTATGTAGGTCCGATATTGGTTGTAAGGTGGCTGTAAACGAGTGAGTCGTACAATTCTATATAGGGTAATATCTTAAAATATCGATCCTTTGAACCCTTATTGAGCCAAGATTCGTGAATACTAGTCCAATGAGAGTCCAAATTATTTTGCTGCTAGGGATCATTTTATTTCTTCATCGAATTTTATTGAATAGTAAAAACCTCATTATCAAAGAATTGAAGGTATTTTCATCTATTGAGGCTTACAAGACTTACTTTTTAATAAATGAAAAATATTGGTTTAGTTTTTTAAAATTGCGTTTATAACCCCTTTACTCGAGCAAGCGTTTAGTTTGTATATTATAAAATAACAATCATGCATACATTTCATCCTTGGAAACTTAAACCAAATTGAATATTCATGTCTTAAATTTTAAGTATGTCTAAAAATTTTAACAAATTTTTTGAAGACAATTTAAATGAAAAATGAGTCAATCATTCGATGCAAACTCAAAACTAAAGCATTTAAAAAAATGTGTGCTGCGTCTTTAACTTATTACATGCTGTGAGAGATGGTGTTTACATTAACTGTGGCTTACAAGAGCTTAGTTCTCAAATATTTTTAATTAAAAAAATTTTCTTCGACTTTTGGAGATGCATTAACACAAGTATAATTTTAGTTTGCATTATACTATAAAAAAATATTTCATATACTTTTTATTTTTCAGGCTCTAACACATGTTTCCTCCCTTAAAACTGAAACCAATTTGCGCATTCACATCTTATAACTAAAATGTGTCGAAATTTAAATTTAAAACAAGACAAAAAATTTTACATTACCATATATATATATATATATATATATATTGTATACTGCTAAAATTTGTTAAATAGTGAAATGTACTGAATGATATGGAAAATAAAGATGAAACAAATATGAGGAATGCATTTATTAATGATATGACATTTATGCTAGTTTGATGTGCTATAAATAATTGTGAATAGACATGCAGTTTAAGATGTATTTGAGCACTTTATATGACTTGTGACATATTGTACTTTATGTACACGATGACTATTTTCAACATATTTCTTTTTATTAAACAAATCGTACTTTGGCTCTCAGTCCTTTTCCTTCCATTTCATCATCTGCAGCTATTAGAATAATGAATGTTCCTCCCCGAGATGTCATTTTGGTACCTGGTTCTATGTCTGTTCCACAGTAGCTGAAAGTAATTATTAGAATTTTATTATTATTTTTTTAATATCAAGTAAAGGGAGGATAAGTAGACGTCAGGTATTGTATTGTGAAGCAGGATGAATGTGGATTAATTAGCCGCTTCTGGTATGCAGCAACTTGTAAATGAAGTACTGTTAAGTTGCACAAAACACAAAGCTTTATTGTTGCAGGAGTAATTTTAAATCCTAGCGTAGGTTTCACACTTAGCGCAACTTTGAAAAACATCGCAAATGACGCTTGTCGCCAAACTGTTGCCAATGCCGAAACGACTTTCTCACGCTTGTTGCTAAGAACTAGCGTGGAAAAAAATATAGAAAATAGTAACTTGAAAATGGCAAGTACATAAACATACCTTGAAAAAAAGCTTATAAATAAAAGAAAAGCAGTTACCCACTGATTCTCGCCAAATCTACAACTATAGATTGCTGACTTTATCACCTTCAAAACATTACTAATCTCGCCAAATCCGCCGTATAAAACCACCGTTTTTTAAAACGCAATAAAATTTCCCGGGTTGTCTTATATTTGGAGAAACACTTTGGGTTATCGCCAAGTTAGTCGCTGTGATGGGTGATGTTTAATTTATGACAACCCGAGTATTTTACTGTACCTGTTTTAATTACGTTTTTGTGTTTATATATATTTTTGTAATGTTTATGTATATTTTTTTATGTGTTTTAATTATATTTTATTGAATTTTGTTTTCGGTGATATTTTGTTGACAAGTAAGCATGAGTGCCGAAAAAAATAAATAAAAGGATCCGAGCGTTATCGCCCGCCAAGCGCCGTGTGAAGCGTGGAGATGGCGAGTTCGTATCCTGGTCGTAACCCTGGATGTATTTGTTAGGTCCGCTTATAAATTGTTCTATCTATCCTTCTACATGACGAAGGGTCCCCCTGCTCGCTAACGCTCGCCAACCTCCGAGAATTGCTACGCAATCCTATGTGGTTCACGCCTTGAACCATGGCGCGCTGCGCTCGCTCGCCAATGAACACAATGTTCTAGCACAAAGACATAGTATATTATCATCAAAGACGTAGTATTTTATCATCAAAGACATAGTATTGTACTTATGTAGAAGAATTCTATCAATGTTCTTATTGGCTTTTAAAAAAATTATTAGCTATTTAGATTGTACATGGTGAAAAAATCAAAACATTAGCTAAATGAGAAACATATTAGCAAAATAAATTATCAAATATTGCAGTTACTCATCTAAATTCAACTAAATGTGTATAATAAATTAGTTAATGGTAGAAATTCTGAAAGTTTTAGAAATTTTTTTTATTATTTAAAAATATAAACTTTAAACCCTAACTTTCCTTGTGAGTTAATAACCCTAAAAAAGTCTTTCATTTTCAAGAACACAAACTTTTTTTTATCGCCAAATGAAATATTTTTTGGTGATCAGCATTATTGAAATCAATTTCTATATTAATTAACATTTGTGATAAAGTACATAACATTTTAGAACAAAATAAGGATGTTTTACATACAATAAATTAAAATGCATGACTGTTAGCATTACCCGAGAAATACCACGTGGAGGTCACCATGCTGCATTTCTAATCGGGGAGTTTTGATTTTGGCAGTTCCCCTTACCTACTGCCAATAGAAGTTTCAATTAAATTTTTTCCAAAAATCATTTTTTTCTGAAAAGCTCTAAGAAATTAACACTAAGCATTTAGAATTTCTTTGAAAACACAATTATAGATTTGGCATCTTGGAGCAATTACTGAAAGGCTGTCAAATGACTTAACTCCTGACAGGCCAACATGAAGTTGTCCATGACTAAAAACTTGTGACTTATTTATAGACTTTCTCAAAAGTCTGACCTTGTGACTTATTTATAGTCATGGAGAAGGCCAGCCTAATTAATTCCTAATTGAGTTTAAATTAAATATTATCATGTTTTTAGGGCATGAATCTGAATTGAACAACCTGATAATGCTCTCTCTGGTTATTGTTTCCGTTTTTAAAAGCGCTATATGTTGAGCCACCTCATGTGACATTTGCCATGTTATATTTTTAGCAGCAATCATTGGTCGATTTTCTAACGTTGCCATTCGGGGAGTTGTAATGAGGCTTTTTTTTGGTGCCGTGTAAGAGAAATATATATATAGATAGTGAAATAAATCGCTATTTTTGTTAAAAGGTAGTAGTTTTAAAAGTATCTTTTACCTATTTTTTTAATAATAAATATTAATTAATTATTTCTGCAAAGCAAGTTAGGATAAAGGTTTCAAATTAGCTGTTGTATGTACCAATAATAAATTGGAAAAAAAAGTTTATTTTCGAAAAACGACACTAATTTTAAATGGTCATATTTAAAATTAATCGTTTAATTTCTAAAATATCTAAATTTTTTTAAAAAAAAGGAATAAAAATGTAGATAGAGTGATTGAATTACTTACAATGTTCCAGTATAATAATCAGTATTTCTTATTTCAACTCTTTCGTTAACGCAACGCCCATAAAACGAACTAGATTCTTGTTGCAATCTCTCCCTGAAGCTGAATTCTTCAAACTCTACTTCGACTTCTTTCCGTCTCGGTGCCTAAAATAAAATGTGAAATTTATATTTACTTAAAGTTGTTTTTTTTATTTTTATTTACTTATTTTTTTACATTCATTTTTTAGTTCCCTTTGTTGTCAAAATATATTTCCAACGTTAATGTGTGTTATTTATTTCTGAAAATTCTAGCAGAAAATGAATTAAAACAATATGCGCATGAGAGGCCACTGTCTACGGCAGGGATGGGTAAACTTTTTTGGTCGGGGGCCAAAAATTGAGAAAAAAATTGCTTGGTGAGCCAAGTAAAAACTTCAAAATTTAAATTTAAAAAAAAGCGATATTTAAGTTTTAATTCAAATATTTAGTGAGATGAATGAAATTTCGATTTCATTTTAAAAAGTTCCTTATATGAGGTTCAAAGTGAGATGTGCTTACTTTAAGAAACGGGGCTAAATGCTTGTCTGTTAGTCTACTTCTAAAATGATTCTTCAAAATGTTTTAATGACGATTGTTTAAATGATTTTTTAAAATGTTTAGTTGAAAGCTCTTGTTCACATATATATAAGATTAAGCAAACACAGCACTGATTTTCTGGGCATGAAATATTAAGATTTTGGATACTAGCTTTTGGTAATGATTTGTAAAACTCAAACATTGGCATAGTTAGAAACAACTGCATCACATGATTGCTAGATTGTCCTCTCGGTGGAGCTTAAAATGCGCAGTCTGCCACATGTGAAGCATAATTCACCTATATTAGATTCCATAAATTTGCTCCTCGAGAAAGACAAACGCTAGTTGGAGCCAATCTACAGCTATTCTATAAAGAACTTCAATATTTTACCAATTGAAGCTCTCTGTGCTATTTCCATCAATTTATGTTTTGTAGAACAAAAATAGAGAAAGTAAAAAGGTCATCAGTACTTTGTTAAAAAAAAGAAAGAACATAAATAGCTTCAAACAAAGTCGACAAGAAAATAGATGCATATTTTTTTATATTTGCCCTTGATCGGCAAGTTAAAATTCCATCCGTGGGCCGAATAAAACCTTCCGGTGGGCCACAGTTGGCTCGCGGGCCGTAGTTTGCCCATCCCTGGTCTACGGGCTGACAATCCAAATTGCTGTGAAAACCTAACAAATCGCTACTGAGGAAAGTGAAGTAACGAAAAAAGAATCAAAACAAGTTTGATTGCCAGAGAAAATAGAAATGGTTTTTAAAGGGGTTATGAAAAATTTATAAGGTCGTGGGAAGCATACAAAGTAATCATGGTACAAATAAAGGGATTTGTTTAAATAAAGGTTCGCATGAGGTCGAGAAGGGAGGCTGACACTGGGGAGCTGTGAATAGTGTATTAGTTCATTTAATAATTTTTCATCTAGTTTATTTGAAGTTATAAACACACAATTTATGAATTCATTTATTTTTGAGTTCTGAAGTTCAAGTTTACGTCTGATTTCTTATTTAAAATTTTTGAGATCCTATTACCTTCCTACCAAAAAGAAATGGTCTTAAAAATCAGATTAATTTTCGTTAATAAGCTAAATGAATTTCTGTATATGAATCAATCTCTATCTCTACACGATTTGAACTTAACATTACTAGAAAAAACTGTTCCTACAAAGGCTTGAAAACATTTCCAGGTTTCACCAGGTAATCAAACTAATTTTAATGTTTTTCATCTCCCCTTCCTTTCTAGCAATTGGATAGATTTGGTTAGCGTTTTTATTTTTATTTTCCATAGTTTAAATATTAATTTGCGATTCCTATTGTATATTCTTTTTTGAGTACATTTTTAAAAATATTTTAAACATATATATTTAAGACACGACGATTGCGAAATACCTGTATAAAATAACTTAATGTGCGAGCTTGGATTTCATACTATGAAAATTTCATTTGTTTCGAAAAATATAAAGGTGATAAAAGTTGACATGTTTCGGGCTCTCAAAAGTAAGCAGAGAATGAGAAAATGAATTTATGAGAAAAATATAAAGTGTGAAAAACAAAGTCATTTTTTTTTCTGTGGCTTTTTTTTTCGTTTCGCTGTTACAAACTTCTATTGTTTTCCTCATTCAGGTCTGGTAAGTCATGACAACGGGTGCCTGTTTTTGAGAGCTCTGAGCATGTCGAATATTGAAGCAAATTAAGTTTTCATATTGTCAAGTATATCCCCTTTAGTTTCTTGGAATTATGCATTTAAGATGGAGGAAAAAAATTGAACAAAAGTGCCATTTGAATATTCGTCCAAACAGTAACCGAACGAATTAGTTGTCACGAATGCTGCTAGTGTTGCCAATGAGTTTGGAATGGCAGACTATCTGATATAAAAAAAACTTCGGTCGCTCCAAAAATATACAACTAGGAAATAACAGTCGGGCTGCTTCAGGCGTTCAAAAAATAGGCGCCCATTTTCAAAACTTGTGAGATATGAATGATAAGAAAAAGTACGTATATAGAATATAGAGCGTAAAGTTGCCAACGAAAAAGGGAAAAATAAAAGTGAGAAACAAAACTAGAAAAATCACCATTGCCGAGAGAAAAAAAAAGAGAAAAACTGAACAAGAAGAGCAACAGCGGCTGGCAGGAGCAAATCAGGGAAAATTCATTACCACGCGCTATGGAGAGGTTGTGAGACACTAATATCGTTAACAAGGGAATCAGCATTCATATGAATAAAACAAGATTCCAGGACATCAAGATGAGCTGGTGTGACTTACTGTTATAATCCAACTGCAACTCATTTCAGGTTCTTTTCTTTCGGGAAAACCAGGAGTTTCAATTATTGTTTCATCTGTTATATTTCCTCCACAGGGTGGATCCTCTACAAAAATGATAGACATTAATTTATTTCATATGGGATAGTTAAAGAGTTTTGAAAAAAAAAAAAGAACTCACCATAGTATGGTTTTACAATGTATTCACATAGTTCCCCTGACGTGTGAGGAGGACAGACACAGGGACATGGTCCACCCTCACCTTCTCTGTATGGACCAAGATAACCACCATTTTCACATCTTTGTCCCCGATTCGGGCATTTTGCTACAAACACATCAATCGGTATCTTCATCAAACTTATATTTTAAAACTAAATTAATACAACTTTTTTTTTTAGAAGTTCAAACCAAGAAATATAACACCAGGCTATAGATTAATGCAACAAATAAAAAATACTTCTTCAGATACTCACAATCGCATCTGTACATCGAATTGATAATTTTGGCATCTCTAAAGCTTACGTCATTTCTTTTCATGCCAACTAATCTTTGATAATGAGGATTGCGACTGACGACTGTGTTTCTTTCGAACATGCGGCTGCTGAAAGCCTGTGAATTAAAAATTGTGTAAAGATTACATGTATACATTAGTAGTTTACATGAGATTACATATATATTATAGATTGTACATTATACATATAGCTGTTCCGCGATTACCTCCCTCAATTCATATTTTAAAAAATATTATCAAAGAGGAAATGTAAAAAGTATACATATTAAAGGTTGAAGATCAATATTTATACTAAAAAAATAAAATAAAAACCATACCGAAATCTAATGAAGCACTGCTGGGGAAAGTGAGACTGAGAACGTCGAAATCTGTTTGATTGCTGATGGGGACATGGAAGTTAATAATTATAAAGACCTCCGATTATCATCGAGAAACTAAACTGCTAACGTTATTCATCGCCATTTTCAGATTTGTAAAGATACTTGTTACGTCAAGCGCTCAGGTATCATAATTTTGATCTAGTTGCAGTTGTATGTCATTTTGATTTATGTTGCTAAGTTAACTTTCAAAAAATTCTATGGCTGGCAACAGCATTTTTATTTTTTAAGTAGTTTATTTTTACTTCTTTCGGAATTCGTTCTTTTTTCGAGAAATGTTTTATAACCTAACAGAGTTCTTTGCCGATTGTTCCCTCTATATGTGAAGAAAATAAAGTAAATATTTAAGTGCTGTGAAAAGAATCTTATTTAGTTGAACAAAGTACTTCAATACTGACGGCATTTTTGCTTTTTACCCGTTTAAATATTAATTCCAAACCCAAAATAAATAAACTTATTTATTCTTTTTCGAAGTTATACTTCTT
The DNA here is from genome assembly GCF_982258835.1 of Parasteatoda tepidariorum. Lineage (NCBI taxonomy): Eukaryota > Metazoa > Arthropoda > Arachnida > Araneae > Theridiidae > Parasteatoda > Parasteatoda tepidariorum. The sequence continues at coordinate 90,525,949 of NC_141756.1, read as the reverse complement.
ATGCGACTTCCAACAAGGTTGCGTTAAACGTTTAACGCTACATTTTTGTTGGCCGGGAAATCACGTGGTAGGATCCAATTTTCCCTCATTCATTTCATATTGTTTTGGTTCTCACTAGCATAAAAATAATTAAAGTATTGTTTTTCTATAAATATTTTTTTAGTTTGTTTTGATACACATATAATTTAATAGGGTAGTATTTTTTGTTTTCAAATTTAGTGGATAACAATTGTAAAAAATGAGTGAAAACAATCCCACGGACAATGCGACGGATTTAAGGTTATGTCAAGGTGCGTCTCTAGTGAATATCAATTGATTGTTTGGTTTTCTCTTCTGAAATTACATTATGACGCATTCACATATACAAATACATTTAAATATTAATGCAAATACATTTTCCAGAGACGACGAGGTAACCACAAGCACTTCCACTTTTTCAAGAGGTCCACGAGGGGAAAATGCACAATATTACCGTGATTACAGAGCACGGAAGCGAGTGGAGCAGGAAAAAGAGTCGTTGAATAGAACTAGTGATCCTTCTACGACTGCTGATTCTTCTACTATTATCGTCGCAGGTTGCGAAGTTTAACTTCTTCCGCGCGGAGGGACTCCACGCATTATGTTTTTTTTTTTTTTTTTTTTTTTTTTTTTTGACAAGGATTTGAAATTCGTATATTAAGGATAGTCATTACAGAACTCCCTGTATAAAAATAGTTGAAAAACAGATAATGAATAACGTTGGTGTTGAGAATGAACGACCATATATTAACATAGAATTCCTTACCTGAGCATGGTAATGCATGATTGATGTTAAATCATATTCCACGCCATGAGGATTGTCCAGACCGCGCCAAAACTGAGGGCGACCTCCTAATGCTATATTTCGCCATAATACTCGAACATGGCGATCTCTGTCCAGTCTTGACTGCTCATGATTGAGTCCTAGTGCATGTCCGACTTCATGCACAACGACATATCTCTATAATAAGAAAAACAAGTTCAAGTCAATTTAGTTTAAACTTGCTCAAAAATGACATTTTAAGCATTGGCATTACAACTTTGAAATTAAATTGTTCGGAATTAAATTTCTATTTAATTGTTTAACCGTCAAACTAATATTTTATACAAGTATGAACAGAAAGATGATGCCGGCCAGGTGGCCGAGCGGCTAGCGCGCCTGACTGCGAAGCCATTGGCTGCGGGTTCAAATCCCGCTCTGGGCATGGATATTTCTCTCTACGTGTTGTCCACTGTTGTGTGTGATGCGTGAATGTGGCCCACCCTATAAACGGGTTTGTGGCAGAGTGGCGTGGGTAATGTTGCTCGCCTCCGTGACTTTGGTTCACAGGTGCCCACTGGGTTGTTGTTGTTGTTGCTCATTTACGTCGCACTAGAGCTGCACAATGGGCTATTGGTGACGGTCTGGGAAACATCCTTGAGGATGATCCTTGGACATGCCATCACAATTTTGATCCTCTGCGGAGGGGATGGCACCCCCGCTTCGGTAGCCCGACAACCTGCACGCGAAGTCGAGCACTTTACGGTAGAACAGTATAACGAGGACCAATACCGCACATCCTCGGTCCCTACGCTGGCTGATCCAAGTGGTCACCCACCCGCACACTGACCGCAGCCAGTGATGCTTGACTTCGGTGATCTGCTGGGAACCGTGTCTTAACGATCAGTCCACTGCGGGACGGTGCCCACTGGGTAACGTGAGATGAGTAACAATTCCGGCATCTTCTAAGGCGAAGAATAATGTTCAGTGCCTGCCATTTGAAAAAAAAAAAAAAACAGAAATATGATATAATCAAAACTAATGTAGTTCTGATATTTCTCTTACTTCCAACTACTTCTTTCTTACTCTAGCATTTGTTAAATTTCTCACAAGTAAGTGATTTTGAAAAGACTCATAATGATCATTTAAGGGGTGCTTTTTGTGAAAGAAACATCATGGTAAACAGGTTAACCACCATGCTCACCAGATCGGTTACTAAGCCGAAAGACACATTGGCTATTATGCCAAGAGACGCTCTAAAGGAAACCGAATTTTAAAGAACTGAGATGCAGTGGAAACATTGCATTGCCATTTTGGACTTTAATTGGAAAAACTAAGAATAAAAATACATTGTTTAAAAATTTTACGAATATTATGCTTTGAAATAAAAGCATGACTCTCATATACTAGTTAATACAACATATTTGACACATTGCACTAGCTGTAGCCGACGAAGTCATGTATGTAGTCAAGTAGTCATAATCATGTTTGAGTCGAGATATTCCATTCGAGTACTTCCATAAGATTTGCAAATTTGAAATTGTACTGATATATTACATGAGACTGTTTTTGTTTTCATATTATTAACGTTTAAGTAAATAAAATGTACAATATTACATTTTTTTTTCTTTTAGAAGTTAAGGTTGGGTATTATTTCCTGCACTGCGGATTTGTAGCATCACTTTTTTTTTGAAAAAAAAAAAATACTTTGCTAAATTAACATTTTGAACTTATTAAAATAATTGAAATGCAAATGATAAATATTTTTGATTTAAACTTGTTGTTAAGGTTCAATTTATTAGTAACACCCTTTCATGGTGTTACATTTTGAATAAAAACAAAATTTGATCTTTTGAAGTAATTATAAAATAGTTTTTTAAATAATTTTTCATTTAGTAGAATGGAATATTACTACACATATTCTATTGCATTATTACATAACAAATGTATGCTTCAAATACAATAGCATTTAAAGCATACATTTCTGATGGTCTGCACCAACAATAGGGCAAAATCGGTAGCCTCTGTCCCCAAGGCGACTAAATATGAAAAGTGACGATCGAAAATTGTTTTGTAAGCCGCCATGTGCTCCAACACATTTGCTTTCAACTTCTCGTATAATTTATTTCAGGGAAAAGCTGTAATTACAGTTAATTTTATGCTGATGTAATATTTCTGAGGGACTGAGTTTGGTTACTAATGGCTTCATTCGAATTGGAGCAAATTTTTTTAAAATTTATTTCTGATAATATTTAAGAATAATTTAATTAATATACACAGTCCAGTCACATTAATGTGACCACCTGTCAAAATCCAGAATAACCACCTTTGGCAGAGCGAACCGCTGCGTGACGTGCAGGAAGAGAGTCAATTAGGTTTCTGAAGGTGTTCACTGAGATGTTAAGCCATGCCGACTCCAGTGTCGTGGCCAGCTGCGCTAGATTACGCGGTTGAGGATCCATGGCGCGAACAACCCGATTGAGGTGGTCCCACAGATTCTAGATTGGGTTTAAATCCGGTGAGTTTGCTGGCCAGGGGAGTATGGTAAATTCATTCTCGTGCTCTTCGAACCACGCACACACACTGCGAGCTGTATGACACCTCACATTGTCCTGCTGGTAGATGCCATCATTCTGAGGAAAAATCATTCGCATGTAGAGGTGGACATGGTCCGCAAGGACAGATGCGTACTTGTGCTGATCCATCGTGCCTTCCACAATGATGAGTGCACCCAGTGAATGCCAGGAAAACATCCCCCAAACCATAATGCTCCCTCCTCCAGCATGCAGCCTTCCGACAATTGTTGCAGGATGTTTAATTTCAGACGTTTCACGCCGTATACGCCAACGTCCATCTGTGCGATGGAGCATAAAACGTGATTCATCGGATAAAGCCACCCTTTGCCACTCTGTGGGAGTCCAGTTGAGGTACTGGCGTGCAAATTCCAGCCTTCGTCGCCGATGAACAGCAGTCAGCATAGGTGCATTAATCAGGCGTCTGCTGCGGAGGCCCATGCGCAGCAACGTTCGCGGAACAGTGGTTGAGGATACACTCTTGGTAGTTTCTTGGTTCATCTGGGTGGTCAGTTGCTCAACAGTTGCACGTCTATTCGCCTGAACGCATCTCCGTAGCCTTCGTTCGCCTCTGTCATCTATGGCCCGTGATGCACCACATGTGCCACGCTGCTTTGCTTTGTATAGTGCCATTTTGCCATGCATGGTATACTTTTACCACGGAGGCACGCGAACAGTTCACAAAATCAGCCTTTCCGAAATACTTCCACCCTTGGCCCGAAAGCCAATAATCATGCCCTTTTGGACGTCGGATAAATCGCTACGTTTCTGCATTACGCCAACGATTGAAATGCTTTCAGATGCCTTAGGACATCCTATATATACAATCCACTGTAATGCGCTGCCACCTGCCTTCTGTGATTGGTTATTTCACGTAGACGTCGAAAGTAGGTAGTGGTCACATTAATGTGACTGGACTGTGTAACTTCATGATTATGATAGTAATTATTTCAAATTTATTTCGCAACGAATAAACTTTGTCTTTGTTGATAAACATAAATTTATGTCGAATTACTGGTTTAAAAGCTTATGGCCTAAATTAATCAATTGAATACGTTATAAACGTTATCAATACTTAAATTTAATATAGATATGTCAATAAAATTTTATTTTCCTCAATAATGAACCATGTAGTGTTTAACACATTTTAAGGAATGTTTCAAAAAACTGCTTTTCATTAATAAAATCATTTTTTAATGGATTGGAATACTCAATTTTTGAAAAAGTGACCACATATTTTTAATAATGGCCATACATTTTCAAAAATGGCTACATATTTTCAGAAGTTGGCACAATTAAAACTACTACTATCGGCTACTGGCCGGTAACAAAATTTTTAAATTTTTATCCTTATTATTTTATTTTTATCCTTTCTTAATAATATCCGCAGGGGAGCAAATTTTTTTTCTGCTGCATGGGATTTTTTAAAACCGATCTTAAATATATTCCTAGCGCTGATTTTAAATCTGCAATCGGTTTTTCCTTTTCTGAGCTACAGTTTATTTTTGAAGTTATACTTCTTATGCGACTTCCAACAAGGTTGCGTTAAACGTTTAACGCTACATTTTTATTGGCCGGGAAATCATGTGGTACGATCCAGTTTTCCCTCATTCATTTCCATATTGTTTTGGTTCTCACTAACATGAAAATAATAAAAGTCATAAGAGTATTGTTTTTCTATAAATATTTTTTTAGTTTGATTTGATACACATATAATTTAATAGGATAGTATTTTTTATTTTCAAATTTAGTGGATAACAATTGTAAAAAATGAGTGAAAACAATCCCACGGACAATGCGACGGATTTAAGGTTATGTCAAGCCACGTCTCTTGTGAATATCAATTGATTGTTAGGTTTTCTCTTTTGAAATTACATTATGACGCATTCACATACATTATTAATACAAATACATTTTCCATGGCGAGACGATGAGGCAACCTCAAGCACTTTCACTGGTTCAAGAGGTCCACGAGGGAAAAATGTACAATATTACCGTTATTACAGAGCACGGAAGCGAGAGTAGCAGGAAAAGGAGTCGTTGAATAGAACTAGTGATCCTTCTACGACTGCTGATTCTTCTACAATTAACGTCGCAGCTTACGAAGTTTAACTTCTTCCGCGCGGAGGGACTCCACGCACTATTTTATTTAAATGACATTTTTAATTTAACTTTTTTAATTAATTAACTTTAAAAACGTCATATAAAGCAAGGGGTCATATAAATATTGCTACAAATTTATAGGGGAGAAATATGGCTAAAACTATTTCGTCGTGTGCTTTCGAGCAAGTCATAACAAGAAAGTATCCCCGGCTGCATATGACAACATTTCCGGGAATGATACTTCCCATGAAACTTTAATTCTGATGATGCGCCTTAACTCCCCTAGAAATTTGTCGCAACATTTACGTGACCCCCTGTTACGTATGACATTTATAAAGTCGTACATGTTGACAAAAATGGAATAAAAATGTCATTTAAAAAATCTGCATCTTCAGGAGCAAAACTTTAGATTTTAAATCTCCATACCCAAATTAGGCAAAATCAATTATTTTTTTTTTATAAATGCAACAAAAGCTTGGTTCCCCGGTGTTATGTGTCAACTGTTACTTTTGTCAACTGTTGCTGTTACTTTTGTTTTTTTGTAGTTGCTTCCTTCCCAAGCAGCACAAATTTCATTTAAGACATAAAAACTGGTCTATATACCTTTTCACACCTGTTTCCAATTGAAAGATCTTGGCCAATTAATGGCAATAAATTTCTTCCCATGGACGACCAACAACTGTAAAAGGAAAGAAAGGTAACTTCAGTAGCTTCAGAAAACTCGTCAATAGAATTTTCCTCTTTAAGTAGTCATTAAAGGAAATTATTTTTGATGAGTTTCATCAGCATTTTTCATGAGTACAAAATTAGAAAAATTGCTTTGACACTTACCCATTTCTGTCACCCCTGAATCGAACGTACCACAACTGTGTAGTCCTTTCTACGAATCGAACGCATGTCATATTTTCCCAATGCTCCATAGCATCTCTTATCGCTCGACGTCCTAAGGGATTGAGCGCTATGGAAAGAAATTTAAAAGCAAAATTTCAAGATTAATGAAACTTTTGAGAAGACAAATAAATTATTTATAGCACTGGACGAGGAAAGTTCTTTTTTACGAGATTATTAAAGTATTCAACCAAAGAAGAGTTTTAGAAGTGGTTCCCAACTTGTTTTAATACATTCTCTCCCCTTTTCATTACCGCTATGGTTCATTCTTCCTTTTAAAAATTTAAAACTGATTTGCATTCAGATCATATCAGCTCACAAATCATATCAGGTCATATCAGCTATATTTTTTCAGATTTTGAATATTTCTTATGCAAAACACATTTAAAATAAACGAATATGGGTTAAATATTAAGCAACAAAAGCAGGAATTTTTTTCTTCTTGCTTTCATAGTTTTTTTATGTTAGCAAACTAATTATTTAAGTGAAGTAAATTAATAAATCGGCTTCATTTCCGAAAAAAGAATTATTATAACGAACTAATGGGTTATTAGTCACTTTTTGTTCATTAAGATGTTCATTAAGTTCTAGTTCATTAAGTTCTTGTTTGCTGATTTTTAAAAATATTACTGCTAAAATGTAGAAATTAGATTATCTAGCTATTGTATACGATAATTTATGTTGATTGATTAAAGTGCAAACAAAAATTTTTCAATTTTCGAATTCCTTATGAAATCTGCAAACTACCTAGATAAACAGCACATTACCTACTAGACACTTTTAAAAGTGACAATAAGATCTTTGTTGGAACAACAGCAACGTTTCTGTACTCTTAAATTAACACAACGTTATTTATTTATTTTTCGCTGTCTGAGAAATCAAGTTATTACAATTATATGAGCAATTCTACAAATAAACGCCAATTAGGCGGTCAAAAAAAGTTTTTTTCGGGGGGGGGGGGCATACTATTTTTACACAAATTTTCTTCTTTTTCACACCATAAAAAGGCAAGAAAAAATCGTGGACATGAAATTTTTTCTTTGTGACATAATTTTAAATGTGACATATTCTTTCTGATATACTCAGAGAAATCTGAGCCATTTATTCAGATAAAACGATTTTTACATAAATATTATATTATTATAATGTCTCTCTAAAATGTATTTATACTGATTTCATACTATAAGATTATATATTAGTATAAGAAACAAAAATAAAAAAATTTAATTAAGTTCGTAAATTGAAAAAATTGGGAAAAATTTAAAATTGGTATTTTGTCATTTAAAGTATGTCACAATGAAAAAATTTCATGCTCAACATTTCTTCTTGCTTTTTTAGGGTGGAAAAAAGAAGAAATTTCATGTAGAAATAGCGTGCCCCCACCCAAAAAAAAATTTATTTTTGTTTGGCCGCCTAATTTGCGTTTATTTGTAAAATTGCTCATATGAGCAATTCTACAAATAAACGCCAATTTTTATACTAAAATATAATCTTATAGTATGAAATCGCTATAAATGCATTTTAGAGAGACATTATAATAATATTATATTTGTGTAAAAATCGTTTTATCGGAATAAATGGCTCAGATTTATCTCAGTATGTCAGAAAGAGCATGTCACATTTAAAGTATGTCACAAAAAAAAATTAATTTAATGTTCACAATTTTTTCTTGCCATTTTAGGGTGTCAACAAGAAGAAAATTCATGTAGAAATAGTGTGCCCCCCCCCCCCAATTTTTTTTTTTGGCCGCCTAATTAGCGTTTATTTGTAGAATTGCTCATACAAACAATGCATCAGTTGATAGAATCAATCATCAATCCCTTAAGAAACAATAATACATGGAATTTTTTTTTTAATGTTATTACCATATTTTTCAGCGTATAAAGGATCAAGTCAATAAATACAATCAAACAATCAACAAATTAATTGATAGAATGAGAGAAAAAGACGTTTGAACTTTATCGATATGGAAACAGTTAATGCGTTTTTAGCGGAAAACACTTGATTCCGAATCTTTCGCGAATTATCGTGGTCAATCTACCGATAAGCCATAATAACGACTCTCGAGCTTTAGCGGAAATAGTACCGCTTGCAATGTAACTTCAAATCAATTCCTTTGAGTTGTTTTCCTTTGTGTTGTTTTTAATGCTACTTGCCAACCAGGATGCTTGCTTGGTGAAGCCAAGCGAATTTTAGGCCGAGGGTGCGTTTCTTGTTTTTCAGTGGGGCCTTTTATGGCAAGGAATAAGCCTGTTGCCTCACACACGTCACAACTCGTTTATGGGGGGACTCATTCATAGATTCATTCATTCATCCACAAATCATAATTTTGACATGAGCCAGAGAACGTCCAATCTCCATTTCAGTACCCCCACAGGTATGATTTGTTATGGGAACATGGACTATTTTGTGTCCCGGTTGATTTAACGTGCATTAGACATCATTTACTACACGGGCCGCTGGGGATCGAACTCACGACCTTTTCAACATGAGCCCAACGCCCAACCAAACAGGCAATCTCGACCACTGCTTTTATTTATAACATACTTGAAGAGCCTGACTAGCAAATATTAGTCTTCACAAATGATGCTTTGATCGCAAATAATAATGCTCTAAACGTTCTTTCTAGCAATTTTATGTAAAATTTGAACATTAATAAGCAAAATTTTGAGACTAATTTATCTTCAAACGCGTCTTTTGTTTAGAGGAACGAATTTTAAATTTAAAAAAATCTATCTTCCAAAATATTAAGGTTTTTATTTTAAACGAACTAAATAAATTTCGAACTGCATGAATTTAATCAAAAGCAGTATACATTCAAATTCATTTTTGAAGATATAATGAAATCTTTATCAGTATCTTCAAATCAATCATCTATCTTCACATAATCAAGATTAAAATCATTTTTAAAATCTGCCGCAGAAATCAATAAGTGTAATAAGATAGAACTCATCCTCCCTTTTTACTTACAATAATGCAAGGTGTAATAAACAGTTGATCGAGGCCAAAGAGCTAACAAGTTGATGGTCCCTTTTCTGTGGGATAATTCCTTATGATCATCTGCATATTTTGGAACGACAATATCACCTTCAACGATCCTTTCACCGGTTTCCGTGAATGAAGGATTTCCACCAAAAAGCATAATCTTAAAATAAATAAATAAATTGTAATTTTTTAATAATAAATAATAATAATAAAAACAATAATAATAAAAAATAACAATAAATAATAACAATAATTAAATAATAATAATATTAAAATAAATAATTGAATAATAATAAAATAATAATATTAAAATAAATAATAATAACAACAACAACAACAACAATAATAATAATAATAATAATAATAATAATTGAATAATAATAACAATAATAATAATAATAATTATAATATTTGAATAATAATAATAAGAAGAAGAATAATTGAATAAAATAAATAAATAATAATAATAATGAAATAAATAATTGTAATTGAATATTTTCGAAGATAAATGCATGTTTGTTATTATTAAGGAGTGTTCAAATGAACATAATTATTTTAGAAAGTTCATTTATGGGCGTAAATTTACGCAATTTTAGGATTTGGGGCATTGTAATGATAAGCCATATTATTTCTTAAATGCTGTACAATCTTCTTCGCATTGTTTCTGGATATGTAGTTAAAAGTTTCTGTAATTTACCTAGACAATAGTACAATACACACAAACATCCTATTGTCTACTCAATTGTAATAATTATTTCACCAAAAATAAATAAATAAACAAATAAAAAAAAACACTTATAAAATCACACAGCTGAACAATGCGAAAAAGTGACTGATCATTAGAATACATCAAGCTATTAAAACGAGAAACTCAATCATTATTTTATGATTCACTTCATATTTAAAATTCAAGAAAATAGTTATTTAGCTACTATATTACCTGATCATTTGCTATTGTTTTCAAGTCTTCTTTTGTTTTCAAAGCTTCAACCTGCAATCAAAACAAGTGCTTATATAATGAATCTTAGGGCACTTAATTAACTTAATTTTTGTGAAGTTAAGAAGCACGAAGCTCTAGTATGAGTTCTAGAAAAGTTTTAATTGAATGGGCTTTCTAAGGTTACGCAATTTCCCCTGTCTCCTCACTTTTCCAATTTCCGCTACCATAGTTTCAACAAATCTTGTTTTTTCCCCAAGCCAATATTTTCTAACTTTTAATGAAACGTACTGCAGTGAGGGAAAATCAAGATTTACCGAAACCATGGCAACAAAAATGGGTAAAGTGTGGAAAGAGGGGAAATCACGTAACCCTGAGACGCCTATTCTATTTATAAAGAGCATAGAACCATGTTAAAATATGCTATCATGTATAATAATGTATAATCATGTTAAAATATGGTATCGTGTATAATAATGTATAATCATGTTAAAATATGCTATCATGTATAATAATGTATAATCATGTTAAAATATGCTATCATGTATAATAATGTATAATCATGTTAAAATATGGTATCATGTATAATAATGTATAATCATGTTAAAATATGGTATCGTGTGTAATAATGTATAATCATGTAAAAATATGCTATAGTAATAGAAAGAACTTATTTTAGAATTGTATATTTTTGCCCTTGTTCAATAAAAAAAATAAAGTAAAAAAATTAATAATAAAATAAAATTAATAATGAATTAAAATCAATAATAATAAAATAAAAAATAAGCAGTTTAAGAACGTTAAATTTAAAGTAAAATTTTTATATAAAAGTTATAATTGTATTAAATTCATAGAAGAAATGCTTTTGTTAGACAAAAAGACTACCAAGTCGAAATTATCTAATCTATTTTTAATATCTTAAAAAAGAACATGATGCGTTCGCTCTTATATAAATAATTATATTTAACAAACCATGCTTAAAAGCTGCAAATGTAAAATTCAGTTTTTAATAAAATATTAGCTTACTAAAAATTATATTTATACGATTATTAAAATTCTATTTTGTTTCATAATTTCAATTTTTTATGAGTTTCTCATATATTTCTGAATTTTTTATTCTTTTAATATCTTACGAACTCTTTTAAGCGGCAAAGCTATACACTCAAATCTCAAGAGACGTGTTTTAAATGTTAATAAATCCCATATCTTAATCTAAATATTTTTTAAACGGACTCTATAATTAATAACCATGAAATATGTGCTATGTTCGTGTGATTTATACTAACTTCAGTTTAACCCTTTGTTTAAACGGGAGAACAAGTTAAATGATCTAAAACTGAAAATAAAATATTTATTAATGAACTTGTTTCACTACATCCTATAACTTTGCTTATATTATTGCTCGCCATATAGAAAATTGACATATTTTTCCTAAAAATAAAATTATTTATAATTGTCCCATGATGCTCGTGTGTTTCATGGTTTTCATAATATGTATAATTGGTACCCGACGGCTCAGTGGATAAAGCATTGAGTTATTATTTATTTATTCATTTATCTAAAAATGTCTTTTTTTTTCCAATGGCAGATTCAAGCCTATCCAGCTTCAGATCGATGAGTACCAACATGTCTGGAAAATAAAGGCAGCTAGTGCGCAATGCTGACCACATAGTCACCATCATAGTCTCGAAACTGAGGAACACTTACACTCCACTGCTCTCTTGCCTACAACGATCTGCTACGAAATACTTTATTATAATAAATATATAATACTTTTTCTTATTATATTATTAATATATAATTTATGTAAAATAAAGAAGTGAAAAATAATTGTAAATTACTCCGTTTTCTCTGTCTTCGCCGTCTATAATATAGTCTCCATCCATGTCTTCCTTAGCCGCCGGATTTTGAAAATTGGAATTACAGTTGGTCCTTCCATGGTCATGAGGTTCATACAATTCAGGCGGCAAATTGTACGTTTCTTCCTGCATGAGACAAATCATAAAATACATTAAAAATTTGACATTTTTATAGAAATAAATTTTTTTTATATTTGTTTATCATGAAAAATTATTATTCGACAACATTTCTGAATTGTAAGTTTTAAAACAACATATAGCGTTATGAATTTAATCTATTAAAATAATAAATAACATAATTTCTCTATAGCTGAACATTAACATTGCAAATAGATTTAGTAGCTGCAAAGTGGTCCTGCATAATGTTAAGGTTAATTGATTTGTTACTCAATTTTGCACAAGAATGCTTTATGCACCTTGCATTAAAGCATTTAAAAAAAGACGTAAATATTCAACGTTTTTTTTGCACAAAGTGAAGTAAAAATTTATAATGTAAAGTGAACACTAAAATTATGGGAAAACGATTAAGTTACACTAGCAAAATAATTTCAGGCCAAAATAATACTTTATTTTAACTTTAGAGAGGTTTGATAGTTAAATATGAATTATTTAATTCCCTTTTGAACTATTGCTTAACTATTGACATAAGAGTGTATTGGGATTTGAGAAAAAATTCTCATTTACAACAGGAAATGATAATTTTAATATTGTCATTACTCGTGAAAGATATGAACTTTCAAATTATAAGCTTGGACCTTCATTGGACATTCAAAACTATTGATAGTAGCTTGTTTTTAACTATTTTAAAACGTCTACCGAGAAAAAAAAGTATGGCCAAAAGTTCAAGAATATGGTGAAATTTACCGTGGTTTTGGCTCTTGGGAACATCTAAAAGCGAGAAAATTTTTACAGCAGCGCTGAGATAATTATTATGGTAATCTTAACAACATAATATCTTATAATATGTGTTACAATTTGGTGAATGTGGTAAAATTTGGTAATTTTACCATGATACCTTAGAGTGTGGCAAAAAAAAATCTTTATTCTGTTAAATTTACTTTTCAGTTTTCATTTTAGTTCAATTTACTTTGGTATTTTTACTAAACAGGTGTTAATAAACAGTATAATTTAGAAAATAATAATTTATGATACACCAATATCATATGAAACGAAAAATCATGGAATGAATGGTTCAAATGCTGTAATATTTTAGTTTTAGGAACCAGAGTTATTCATTTTTTACCAGTATTTTTTTGTGTAGACTTATTTTTTATGTAAAGAAGATCACATAAAAGTATAAATAAATAAGAACTCATTAAAGCTGTTAACAAATTTGTGTTAACTATTTGTTAAGTTATGAAACAGTATTCTGGTATTGTCACATAAAAATATAAATAAATAAGAACTCATTAGAACTGTTAACAAATTTGTGTTAACTATTTGTTAAGTTATGAAACAGTATTCTGGTATTGTCACATAAAAATATAAATAAATAAGAACTCATTAGAACTGTTAACAAATTTGTCTTAACTATTTGTTAAGTTATGAAACAGTATTCTGGTATTGTCACAAAAAAATATAAATAAATAAGAACTCATTAGAGCTGTTAACAAATTTGTCTTAACTATTTGTTAAGTTATGAAACAGTATTCTGGTATTGTCACATAAAAATATAAATAAATAAGAACTCATTAGAACTGTTAACAAATTTGTCTTAAATATTTGTTAAGTTATGAAACAGTGTTCTGGTATTGTCACATAAAAATGTAAATAAACTGGTACTCATTAGAGCTGTTAACAAATTTGTCTTAACTATTTGTTAATTTATGAAACAGTATTCTGGGAATGTCATTTTTAAGCAAACAAAAACATCTGCCTAGAAACTCAAACAATAATCATAGTATTCTCTATCCGGCTTTGGCTATTAAAATAATAAGTCTGACTAACAAGGAAAATTTTCTAAGTGCAGTCCGTCTATTGGGCTGAATTTTTTTAGGTTCTGAAATCATGTTGTACACGATTCATTTTTTCTGTTTTGAGGAAATTTTTACGTTAAAAATTGTCAAAACTACAATTTTTTTCTTGATTATGTCTCCAACTTTGATTCATTCTGCAGAGGAAGCGCTTTGTTCGCTATAAAAGAAGACTAGCAAGACCTCAATCCTCAATCAGAAATTTTAATACTATTTGCGTTTTAATATGATAAATTTAAAAAAAAAATTATTTGAAGAATTTGAATAAAAATTCAATTGCTTTGAGTGATGACTCCAAATGCTCCAGCATAATTATGCATTTTCCAAACATTTTGTTTTATTGTAACAATTTATTATCGGAATTAAAACTAACGAAAATTCGTTTGAATTTAATATTTATTTTATATGTATCTTAAATGCCGACCAGGTGGCCGAGTGGTTAGCGCGTCTGACTGCGGAATCGATGGTTGCGGGTTCGAATCCCGCTCAGAGCATGGATGTTTCTTTCTCTCTTCTCTGTGTTCTATGTCCTTTCTCCTTTTTGTGTGTGATTGTGCGAATGTGACCCGTCCTATAAACGGGTTTGTGGTTGTGTGACGTGGGCGACGCTGCTCCACCGCCGTGGCTTCACCACAGGTGCCTACTGGGTAACGAAAAGAGAGTAGCAGTTCTGGCATTCCAGTGGCCAATGGGTCAATGTCCCAAGTGCCCGCCATTGAAAAAATGGTATTATTTATCGCGTATTTGAAAAAATTTCATAGATTCTTTAGTATTTTTTCTTCTTTTGCCAAGCTTGCAATTATATTTCTACAAATAATGTGAAATAGACTAAATATTTAATACATATTATTTCATTACTGAAAAAATTTGTACTAAAAACTGCGGCATAGAAAGAGATTTTTTTTCTACAATATATAGAGATTATATTGAGACTAGTTTCTAAAGGTTTTTGGTAAATTCTGATAGACAGTTTCAAAACTTAAAAAATTAAATGGAAAAAGACAAACATATTTTTTTTGGCAGTATTTAATCTTTTCAAAGAAAAATTATCGTTATCACTGAAATGTACTTCAAAAATGTATTGAAATTACGAAAGAGAAAAAAGAAAAAAAAAAGAAAAAAATAACAGTGATAAAATTTCTCAATTATTACTTACAGGATAATCTACACTTTCCTTGGAAACTTCATCTATAGTGTCGGCAACAGGAATTCCAAAAATCTATAATTAAAAGTTAAATTATGTTGATTAGTAAAGCTAATAACTTATGAAATATTACATTAAAATATTCTTACGTTTATGATTAATTTGATTAATACCGACTACATAAAAAATAAATTTCGATTGCATGAATTTTCTTACTCAATCAACTAGAGAGTTTAAGACAACAGAACTAAAATGAATGTTTTCCTAGAAGGCACAGCATCAAGAAGGCACAACATCAAGATGTACTTATTTTCCTTCCTTACTTTCCTTTTAACCTTTTCCTTACTTCTTAAACTGATTTTCTTTACTTTACCGATTTTCCTGACTTACTTTCTTTTTAACCTTCTTATTGCTCATTTGCCGATTTTCCAAGGTTTTTTTTTTTTTTTTTTTTTTTTGTCGTATGCTTGTTTAGGCAGTGGGGGTGCAATTGTTTCGGTTTTTCAGTGGCGCCATCTATGGCCAGGAATTCGACTTCTGCCACGTCATTCACACAACCACAACCCGTTTATAGGGCGGGTCACATTCTCACACAAAGGCAAGGATGCAAGGACAGTTCCCTGCCTCCTACACTAGCCGGTCGGCTCCAAGGTTTAACAAGTATTGGCTGACGTTAATTGATTAAGAAGAATTCGCACCATGATACTGGAAAAAAAATTAACTGAACTAAATTGCTTCAAGGATAATTTTAATTGCAAGAGCAATTTCAGAAGTAGTTTGGGAAGTAAAGAATGAAAATGGCTGGTATTTATTTTGAAGATCTTTTTAGTTAGAATTTATAAAATTATTTAAAATCAGTCACAGAAGACTTTAAAGAAAGATTACAATTTCAGGAATTTGCCTCCATGAAGGACATTTTGATGGAACTTATTCGCGTTACATGGATGTCTACTCTGACGGCAAGAGGATTCTAATCCATGATGCATTTACCACCGATAATATTTTAAGCTAGCACTGTGATTGATGCGAGCCGGGTGCGGAATTCGCAGGGATTCGAACACGGTTAACCCAATTGGGAGGCGAGCGCTCTATCCCCTAAACCACCACAGCTTTTTTGATAGTATTAGAAAAAAATTAAATATATTTACTTGAGCACTATTTGTCGCAATGCATAGAATCACAATTAGCCACTTATGCTTCATTTTGAGACCTACCTGAAACAAAATGTTACAATTTTATAAGCAATAAATCAATAAAAGTACATAAGAGTCACATTAATACGAAATTAATTGGTTCCTATGAAAAATTCGTTATTACGAAAATTTCGTTGCACAGAGGTTGAATGTTTTTTCAGTTACTAAGGTAAATATTAATTTTTTTAGCTTGTTTGAAAAATTATGTCTTTTAATTAGAACTGAAGTTAATAGATATTATTATTGTATATAAAAACCATAGATTTTTATTGCATGCGTAACCGGTGAAGTTTGAAAGTATGCAATAATTCTCTGTTTAGCATATAGTTATTTATGATTATGAAACACAGCATGAAACATCGGTGCCTACCTATTTCTGCGTTAAAGGTAAAATCTTCCAAACACGACTCACTTCCAAATTATTATTTTTCTAAAATTTGCAGTTATTTTGCAGTTTTTTAAATCCAAGAAAAACAGTTATTTGTCAATGAAATTTCATTAATTTTCAAAATCAATTACTGATAAATTTTTGAATATGAATTTTAGAAAAAAACTCTTACAAACTACTTTTTTTATATTTTATATTTTGTACAAATTTAATTCCGATAATTTATCAGATATTTCAGTGACTATTAAACTGTTTTTTATAATTAAAAAATACCTAAATATACTTTTGCTTGTAGTTAATAAAAGGACAGAAAAAAATGCATAAAACTATATACCATTGTCTCTCCAGAGTCAAGGGTTAGTTCATAAAAATTTTAAGAGTGACTTATATATAGCACATTTTTTTTTCCATTTCTGAACTTAATTTCGAATGAATGTAGTATTTCAGTTAAAGGGCAGTTTGTCTGTATTTTATCTTCATTTTTTGCATCGCTATTACTTTCCTGTCTTTTAACGTTAACCATTTCCCCTTATAAATCTAATACCATTTTGTATATAAATTAGTTTAAAATTTTTCGTTCACTTTTAAAAAGACGGAAAGAGTTACCTCATTCTCATGATCCAATTTATTCAAAAATTCCAATTTTCAACTGAGATTTCTAAAAAAACTGACGAGAATATAAATGATAAACATCTAAAAAATTCGATATACGAAGACAATCGCTTCGTTATATGGGGAAAAATTTTAATGTTGTTTAACGTTTTTGATTCAAAATAGTATTCAAGGGAGAAATTCGCTGTAGGTATACTTCATTGTGGAGAAACTTTGCTGCAATGTATTTTTTTTTAAATAAGAATTAATTATTATTTTAGTTTTTAAGGCAAATTTGCGCGAAATTTAATCAAGCGACATGAAGGTTTGATTTATGATTAACTCAATTTAAAATTGTTATTAAATCTTATGATGAACTTAAAAGGAGTTTTAATATTAAATAATTTATGGTTTGCAGACACGAAAATTTTAAAACGGGGAAAAATAATTTTTATGTGCGTCTTAAACGCTTTGATTCTCTTAATTTTTGAATGTAAATAAAAAATTATAGCTAAGATTTTCAGAATTCAAAAAATTGATTTTAATATATAGATAGATGAATAGTAGTAGGTATATGAATTAAATTCATGACATATGTCTTAGAATGGAAATAACTTTGGATGGTACTTTATTGTGATTTGACTTATATACCAATTATAATATACCAGCGTTCTTGTATCTATCTTTTTTAAATATTAGTATTCATAAAAGTTTCAAAATATATGCACTGAAAAAAAGTATGGTTTAAACTATCAGAATATGATAAAATTTACCATGTTTCTGGCTCTACGGAAAAGCCTAATAATTTTTACCGAAGTGCTTTAGTCATGGGATTTTGGTGAAATTAACAATAAAATATGATTTTTATAATATGTGATAAAATTGTGAATGTGGTGAAAGTTGGTAATTTCAATATGATAACTAAGAGCAGATTTTGTTTAATTTTTTGGTGTAGGGACTCTGTAATATTTACAATAAATTTATGAGATCCTATAAGCATTCACCAATCCATCAATCAAGTGAATGGAAGTGTCAGTTTCTTCACAAGACTATTGTACTTATTGGTTGATGAGTTCAATTGACTTCAACTTTAATTTTAAAATAATTCTAAGTTAAAGTATTTCCTTCTCTAAACAAAGACACAATGGTCTTTGAAAGGAGATTTTCTACTATGGAACCGGGACCAGAACTTATTTTCGTTAAATAGAGAGCCGTTAAACAGAGATTCATCTGCATATTTCTACTTGGTGGTATCAAGGAACTTTAAAGTACATTTCAAATAAATAATAACTTGCAAATTATTAACAATGCACTTACCTTCGTTTCACTTAAGATCTTGAATGTTTAGAAAAATAAATAGAAAAAAAATATCCCCCTGTGTACAATGTTTACAGTAAGGTCATCGCTACAGAAAGTGATGAACTTTTAGTGTCCACAAACTTCTTTTTTCGCCCTAGGGCCCCCATCCAAAAAACTTCTTGACTTGCTATACCAGTTTACATGAAGATGAGTAGAATAAGACACAAGGAAATTTATCACGTTCACTTAATTATTAAGTCTTTTTAATCGAAAAAGAACCTTTCAGCTTGAAAATTAATATTATTTTTATATTATTTCATAATGTAATTTAAATTTTGCACCATGTCATATCATTACTGCAATATTAATATGGTGCTAAGTAATGAACTTATGTTATAGTAATACTACTTTATGGTATAGTACAGGGGTGGCGAACCTTTATGTACCAACGTGCCATTTTCTCTAAAAAATTGCTTAATGAGGTCATAGACGTGCCGTCAAATAATTTTAACTTCGTGATTATTGGGAAAATAATAATACTAAATACTATCAACTCAAAACTCTTTATTTACATTGAAAAAAATATACATTTTGCAATGTCTCAGTTATACACGCAATTCAACTTAAAGTAACATCAGTATGACTTCTGTTGTAGCAGATTAAATGACCAATAAGTTATATTAGGTTGTAAGATGTTAGTTTAAGCAGGACTGTTGATTTTTTTGCTAGTTATTTATTGTCAGCTTGTTTTTTACTGTTATTAATTGTTTTTTTAGCATTAATTTGTAATTTTTTTATTAATAATTGTTTATTCTTTTGTTTGTTTTTTGTGAATTTTAATTTAATTGTTACATATGCTTCATAG
This sequence comes from Parasteatoda tepidariorum, assembly GCF_982258835.1. Lineage (NCBI taxonomy): Eukaryota > Metazoa > Arthropoda > Arachnida > Araneae > Theridiidae > Parasteatoda > Parasteatoda tepidariorum. Next base: position 90,506,373 of record NC_141756.1, on the reverse strand, counting down.
CGTAATAACATTTGTGTAATAACAATTCATAGTGTAACAACAATTGTGATCGGTGGGGTGCCCAAAATATTGTGTAGCGTGCCATAAATGGCACGCGTGCCATTGGTTCGCCATCCCTGGTATAGTAGGTAATTTGGTAAGTTTGAATAGTGTAATACTATGATCGTAAAGGTTTAGTGAATTTTTTACAAGTTACTTTCAAAGATTAGTTCATGGAAATTATATTATTATGAATGAGAAGGTAGAACTTAATGGAAACTTGATTCAATTTAATATCCAATGAAAATTATAGAATATCTGTACCACATTATATTTCAAGGTTTAACTGAGTTTATTGAGAGTGTACACGGAGGAAAAATTCCAGTAAAATTAGCGAACTTTTTGGTAATGACGCTTCTGGTTAAAAAAAATTGTAATTCTGGTGAATGAAATAAAAATGTACAGTATTTAAATCGGTAATTTTTTCGTATATATGATATTCCGGTTTTCAAAATTACAGCTCTTACTACCTTACATTTCGTAAAAAATTATGAAACTGTAATGCAAATTTAACCGAATGTATGGTTTTTATGCCATCCTTTTAAGGAGCAAGATAAAATCCTTTTAAGTATCAAAGAATTTCTAACATAACATGTTGGTTGACCATCATTTTCGAACATGAAATGATGGAAGTTTGTTGGCCTATCAAAATCCATTGTAATTGATAGAAATTGTTGGATGATGTTTACAATCAAATACTGTTGGGCTATGAAGAAGCCAACATAAACCATTGAAATATCTTAATGGTTCCATTAAGAATTTTATCTTTGGTTTATATTCTAGGTTCTTTAATTTATTCATAATACTCTTTATATTTGGGGTTCAATAGGCATACTCTTTATTTTAATGTACCTTACTTGTTAAACTACAATCTGAAATTTATTTGTTCTTCTTCGAGCCGTTTAGATGACATTTACTTCTTTGTTAGGAATTACGTTAGGAAAGATTTAAAGCACTAATCCATATTATCGTCTGAATTTCTATAATCTTGACATGGTGCCAAGTTGAACCTTATTGTCTTTCAAATAAGGTCTGATTGAACTTGATTGAACCACAATATTGCTCAACTTGAACGAAAATGTCATCCAACTTATCACGTTTTCAAGGTTGATGCAAGTTTGCTCGATAATTGCGTAAATGGTAACAATATCTATATATATATTTCGCTTACACGGCACCAAAAAAAAGCCTCATTACAACTCCCCGAAGGGCAACGCTAGAAAATCGACCAATGATTGCTGCTAAAAATGTCACATGGCAAATGTCACATGACGTGGCTCAACATATAGCGCTTTTAAAAACGGAAACAATAACCAGAGTGAACATTATCAGGTTGTTCAATTCAGATTCATGCCCTAAAAACATGATAATGTTTAATTTAAACTCAATTAGGAATTAATTAGGCTGGCCTTCTCCATGACTATGAATAAGTCACAAGGCCAGACTTTTGAGAAAATCAGTTTAGTATTGACTAAACAAGTTTTTAGTCATGGACAACTTTATGTTGGCCTGTCAAGAGTTTAGTCATTTGACAGCCATTCAGTAATTGCTCCAAAATGCCAAATCTATAATTGTATTTTCAAAGAAATTCTAAATGCTTAGTGTTAATTTCTTAGAGCTTTGCAGAAAAAAATGTTTTTTGGAAAAAAATTAATTGAAACTTCTATTGGCAGTAGGCAAGGGGAACTGCCAAAATCAAAACTCCCCGATTAGAAATGCAGCATGGCGACCTCCACGTGGTATTTCTCGGGTAATGCTAACAGCCATGCATTTTAATTTATTGTATGTAAAACATCCTTATTTTGTTCTAAAATGTTATATACTTTATCACAAATGATAATTAATATAGAAATTGATTTCAATAATGCTGATCACCAAAAAATATTTCATTTGGCGATAAAACAAATTTTTGTGTTCTTGAAAATGAAAGACTTTTTTAGGGTTATTATCTCACAAGGAAAAGTTAGGGTTTAAAGTTTAAATTTTTAAATAATAAATTTTTTTTCTAAAACTTTCAGAGTTTCTATCATTAACTAATTTATTATACACATTTAGTTGAATTTAGGTGAGTAACTGCAATATTTGATAATTTATTTTGCTAATATGTTTCTCATTTAGCTAATGTTTTGATTTTTTCACTATGTACAATCTAAATAGCTATTATACTTTTTTAAAAGCCAATAAGAACATTGATAGAATTCTTCTACATAAGTACAATACTATGTCTTTGATGATAAAATACTATGTCTTTGATGATAATATGCTATGTCTTTGTGCTAGAACATTGCGTTCATTGGCGAGCGAGCGCAGCGAGCCATGGTTCACGGCGTGAGCCACATAGGATTGCGTAGCAATTCTCGGGGGTTGGCGAGCGTTAGCGAGCAGGGGGTGGAGCCTCCTAGTTAGGATTTAATATTGAACCAGAAGGGAACAAAAAAGTTACCTTAGGTGTTACTCAACTATCATGTATTTGTTAATGTGCGCGAGCAGGTGTGCGAGAGTTAGAGACATTTACTTTTCTGTTAGGAATTACGTTAGGAAAGATTTAAAGCACTAATCCATATTATCGTCTGAATTTCTATAATCTTGACATGGTGCCAAGTTGAATCTTATTGTCCTTCAAATTAAGTCTGATTGAACTTGATTGAACTACAATATTGCTCAACTTGAACGAAATTATCATCCAGCTTATCACGTTTTCAAGGTTGATGCAAGTTTGCTCGATAATTGCGTAAATATTAACAATATTAGGATTTAAGAACACAAACAACTGCTCACACAACAACTGCTAAGAACACAAACAGCAGAACACAAACAACTGCTCACTCAAATTCAAAACATTGAATGAACAAGAATTTCTACTTCTCGGACGAACGATATCGGACAGGTGAAAAAACAATTGCTTGAACCATCCGGCAACGACATTGTCGTTCACACATTTGTCGTCCGATTTTTCGGTATCGTGTCGTGTAATGAAAAAGCGCCCTTAAGACACGGTTCCCTGCAGATCACCGAAGTCAAGCAACACTGGCTGCGGTCAGTGTGCGGGTGGGTGTCCACTTTGATCAGTCTGAGTAGAGACCGAGAGTACAAGGATCGGTCCTCGTTGAGCTGTTCTACTGTAAAGTGCTCGACTTCGCGCGCAGGTCGTCGGGATACCTAAGTGGGGGTGCCATCACCCCTGCATAGGATCAAAATTGCGATGGCATGTCTTCGGATCATCCTCAGAGATGTTTCCAAAGCCGTTGCCATTAGCCCATTGTGCAGCTCTAGTAAGACGTAAATGAACTTCAAGAACAACAATCATTCGTTTCTGAATTATAAATTTAAAATAAAAATTTTGGTGTGCATTAAGGGTTGTCTCAATTTTAAAGGCGGAGATGTTTCTCCTCTTACACCACAGCTGAAATAAACTCTGCTGTCGAGGAAACGGAGTCAAGTGCCAACCTGGTGAGAACTATAAGTAACTATAAGCGGTGAAAAAGCTATAAGTAACCTTTGATTTTTTTCTTTTTTAGAGCCAGCCATTTTTGACTAGCTGGTGAACGAAATCGCTTCCTGGATGTGAAGCTCAAATAATGTTAACATTAGACTTAAGGTCTGGTTTCTTAGGACAAGCGCCTTATCTGAGCGTCAGCGGGACGTCAACGTCCCGCTTACGCCAACAAAATACTGGTTTGTTAGCTCAAGGCCTGGTTTCTTAGAACTAGCGCCTTATCTGGGAGTCAGCGGAAAGTTGACGAAGAGCTGACGCCTAAAAAATACTTTTTTGTTAGCTCAGCGTGAGCAGTCGGTTCAACGCAGACATTATCTCTCATTGCGCATGCGTTAATAACGTAAACAAATATTTATTTTGAATTTGTATTGATTTTGTTATTGCCGACCAGTATTTTAGAGAACAAATAATGACTTTGTCCAAGAAAAAACACATTATAGCTGAGTTAAATGAAGAGTGCTATGTTTAATGAAGAAGCTATGTTTAATGTCAAAATCAAAATCTTGGCTGATTTCAATGTGCTGTTGGATGTTGTCCGCCATTGCTTCTGTGGTTAACGTCACGTTGTAATCCAACTGCAGTTGAGTTGGACGGCAATTGCAGTTCAAGATGAGTGTTCGATGACGTAGACTATCAAACTCACAAATGGGCCAATCAGAGGTTAGCGCTGATTTCCAGCTGACAGCGTCCTGTCCTAAGAAACCAGGCCTTTAGGAGGTAACATAACTGTATGTGAAATCTATTTATTGATATAAAACGATCACCTTTAATCATAATAGAATTTCGAATAAGAAACTATCTTTATCTCTCTTGTGTATAGTTTAAAATTTTTTTTTTTATAAATGTTGAATATTTAAATCTGGATACATCCAATCGCGCTCTCTCTCTCTCTTTTGTAGCTACTTCTCATCAATTCAATCACGAGCTTACAAAATGAATATCTCTAGAGAAATAAATAACCACAACGATAGATAAATAGTTATTAATGTTAAAAAAAAAATAAAAAAAAGTTTTTAAAAAAAATCGCAAATAAAGCTCTTCAGATTGCAGTAACTTTCGAGTCCCGCAGTGGACTGATCGATAAGACACGGTTCCCAGCAGATCACCGAAGTCAAGCATCACTGGCTGCGGTCAGTGTGCGGGTGGGTGACCACTTGGATCAGTCTGCGTAGGGGCCGAGGGTGTGCGGTGTAAGAGTTAAATAAAATTATTATTATTTTGGGTTGGTGCGTATAAAGTAAAAGGTTATTTATGTATTATAATTAATATATTGAAATATTTGGTATATGTACTAATAATTGGATATAGTCATGATTAAAAATAGTTAGATGATTGATATAATAATTAAATTAAGGCTGAAATGTATAAAAGGTAATTAAATTAAATTAAGGGGAATGTGATCGTTAAGGAAAGTGGTAGTACAGTGCTAATGTGGGATAACAATAACCCAATAGGTTCAAAGGGTCACAAAGTGTGAGGTTTGAACAAATTGGATGATTTGGTATCACCAAATTTGGAAAAAGGGCGAAACTAAAATAAATTAAATATTAAAGATAAATAAGGTAAAGTCATGCTATATCCAAAAAATATATATGATTCAAACAGTAAGCTGATGTTTCCAATAAGAAAAACTAATAAATTCACACTTATGCATGCCCATAACAATAAAAAAAGTACTCACCACATACAGAAGGAAAAAGGTGATAACTAATAGTTATAAAGGTAAAGCTAAAAAAACAATCACAAAACTTTCTGTTCAACTAAACATTTATTTTTGTAAAACTACCTTTCGTAACAAACAAACAATATGATTGCAACACATTTTGTGGCACAGAAAAATATATCTTTTAAAAGGAAATGGGTGACAAGAGAATTTAAAGAAACCAAAGGCGTCATGCAAAAGTTATAAAAGAACGAGTAATTTAACCGTTAAAATAAATATGAGAAGAAAGCTTAAATTTGAGAGGGCTTTTAATGTTAAAGAAAATTAAAGGTATAAATTGTTGATTTTAAATTTTACAGAAATTTATTACAGTTACGGATTTAATTTAAAATAAAGGTTAAGAAAAAATGTAAAAAGAAATCCCTCGATACGAACCGAAGTCCGCATCGCGGAGAATTTAAAAAAGGGTAACCTGTCCGAATGTTCGAGAAAAAGAGAATGTAATTTTAAAAAGACTTAAAAATTCCTTAACTGGGGTAGACCAGAAAAACTGCGACCAATTAAAATTAAAGAGGCGGAGAGTTTGAAATTTAAAGGAAAGAGATTGGTTAGTTAGCCCCCCTAAAATTAAAAGAAGAAGAAGAAAGGCGTGAATAGAGGGGTTGGTGGACTTTCCCCACAGTAAGTGCGATGGCCGCAATGACCATGAGAAAGGTCAACAAAAAAGTTAGAAAAGATTGCTAAATTGGAAAAAAAAAGGAATAGCGTTTAAAGAAAAAATTAAAGGCTTAAGTAAAATTCGAAATTAAATTGTCACATTACATTAAGTGTAAATGTGACATGCGGTATTGGTCCTCGTTAAACTGTGCTACCGTAAAGTGCTCGACTTCGCGCGCAGGTCGTCGGGCTACCGAAGCGGGGGTGCCATCCCCTCCACAGAGGATCAAAATTGTGATGGCATGTCTTCGGATCATCCTCCGGGATGTTTCCCAGACCGTCGCCAATAGCCCATTGTGCAGCTCTAGTGCGACGTAAATTAACAACAACAACAATAATTTTCGAACTGATTAGAATTTCGAAAAAAAAGAAGAAAAAACCCTCGCTTAAAATTTATTAACAGAAATGGCCCTTTCAGCTCGCCAAATTTCAATCTCGTAGTTGCATTTCAGTGGACTGTAGATTTGCCCAAATGATATTTTTTACCTACATTTTGGAAATAATAATGAAATCTTTTTTATTTCATCGAACTATGTACATTTTTCTACTCCCCTCATAATTTTAAGTTGTTAAGTGTTATAGTTTTTGCACAACATAACATAGTGTTATGAAAAGTTGAACAAACAAAACAGCAGCAGTGATATTCAACACATAAATTTCACTTGAAGAACAACAACTAAAATAAAAATATTTCTTTCTCAGTTAAAGTTAGCAGTTAAGTTTGTTTGATTTTCTATTCGATGTTTTTTAATCATGACATACATATACTTTCCTTGATCAACATAGGGGAGGGGAGGAATGCACCCCGTTTCGCCACGACGCTTCCCCATAAATTTCTATGTTGCACAGTAACCATGAACGACCAGACCATGACCTCCAGAAGACGTGTTATCTCTGCGCAGCAATGCCGTATCATAGAACAGGACGAGGCGGAAAAGTCTACCCGGCCACCAGCCGAAACAGATTACTGAACAACGTTGACCAAGCTTCAACAGAGGAATTTCTTGAGAAAAGTGGGATTCCCCTAAAATAATTTCTCCCGAGTACGAGTATGGAAAAGGATGAAGTGATAGATTACTACCTTCAGTTTACCCTGGAAGAACTAGAAAGTTGGTATCATCCATACTGTAGACTCCGAAGGGGACTAGACTGGCGCACAAATCCTATATATGTCTACCTCGACGCAGGAGCCATAGGTATGATCAACGCCATGGAAAAGAAGCAGAAGGAAGAGAAAGATCGAAAGAATGAAACTGCAATTGCCAATCCAGTGCCCAACGCCCAAAAGACTGATGAAAAGGACGCAACCAAAGACCCAGTGCCTACTCCAACGATTGAAATGGACACTACGGAAATTCCAGATCCCCCTGAGAAAAGAAACAAAAAGAAGAGGAAAAAGGCGAAAACGAGTGTCAACCAGGCGACGCTCCCTGACATTACTGCAGTTAGCGAGCCCACTCAAGTCCCAGCTCCCGCTATCCCAGCTGATACAATACCGACTGAGAGTATGGAAACTGCCGATTCGGAGGACCCCAGCCCAACCCTGGACATAGCTCCAAAACCAAAACTGAAAACCCTCATCAGAGGACTGCTAGCAGATACGGATATTTCAGCCCTTGAAAAATATCTCATCGAATTTGGAATTCATCCAGAAAAGATTATTCAGCTTAGTAAAAGGAGTGGGCAGGAGCTTAGGCCCCTCCCACTCTTCCTCATCATACAGATGGACACGCCCACCAGTAGAAAAATCTACAACATTAGCTCCATTTTGGAGAGAGATGTTATAGTAGAAAGATTCAGAGGAGGACGATTCCAGACACAATGCTTCAGGTGTCAGAAATATGGCCACACCCAGCGCAACTGCCAAGTCACCGAACCAGCCTGCATGGAATGCGCAGAAGCTCATCTTACGTACCTTTGTACGAAACCCATATCCACTCCCGCCAAAGGCATTAACTGCGATGGTGAGCACCCGGCCTGTTTTTCGGACTGCGGTGCAAGACCCAGAAAACCCACACATAGAAGAAGAGCCCAACCCAAGACAACAAAAGATGCTGCCAGCAGATTCCTGCTCCTCTTCAAAGAGATGAAAGAACTACTACAAAACGAAGAGCTTGTTAAGCTGCTCCGTTCCCTACTTCCAGAGCCGCAGAATTGATTGTGTTCTGCATCCTCCCAGGACTCCACCCCCAGGACTTACAGTGATTCACTGTAAATTTTTTCATCACATATATTTCAACTTGAAATCTATGCCCATTCAACTTAGGACTCTACAATTTAGACGAATCAGTTAGCGGCGCTTCGCGCCGAATACTGAGATTTTCTACATTTCCAACGTTCCAACGTAACCATGAACTAAAATTGCGAATGAATGACAATAAAACGGAGAGGTTTTTAGTAAGAATCGTTGCCGATAGAAGGCGCATACCTTCTTAAAAAGAATACACTTTAAGAACAACCTTTTTCGTTGTTCGTCATCAAAATTTCCTATTCGTCCGTATCGTGTTTAGTTACATGATTTGCAAGAGTTTATATGCTATACTTTTATATTTAAACATACATGTAATGGGTTTTTATTCGGAAGATTCTTCCTATTTGTATTTATTTTTAACGTATTGCATTACAATGTTAACCAATTGATACAGAAATATAAACAAATGGAAACCGGTTTCATCAGAGTAAAAATAATGCGGTTGCTTAGTATTACCTGATTATTATAATTTTACATAGAATCTTATAGTGTGTGTAATAATATGGCCGGGGACTGTCTTACTTCCAGTAAAAATAGTGATTTAACTTAGCTGAAGAAATCTGATACAATTGTTTGTGTTTTTGTGGTATAGAATACACACTAGAGAATTGTTGAGAATTAACAATGATTTTAGAAACTGAGAAATAATCAAAAAGAGAAATGTATATTTTGTTTGCTCGAAAAAAGGTCATAGAGCTAACAAATGCAAGTCGAAACATGTAAGATGTGTAATTTGTAATAATAGACATTTAGCTCATTTTAGTCCCGATTATACTAAAAACAAAATCGTAATGTTTTGAAGGAGGAAAACCACAGAAATAAAATATGTACTATCGGCCTAAAACCAACACGCTTGATATTTTAGTAAATAACGACGGACCACTAGCTGCACTTTTTGTTTTTTTTATTAATGACAACAACATTAAATATAAACAACAGGGGCCGGGATAGCCTGGTCGGTAGGGCGCTGGGCGGAGATCCAAGAGGTCGTGGGTTCGATCCTCGCCGGCCGAAGACTCCCCGTGTAGTAAATGGTGACTGATGCACGTTAAATCTGTCGAGTCTCAAAGTCCTCCATGTTCCCACAACAAATCAATACCTCTGGGGGTACTGATCCAGGAGTTTCCTTGTCTTCTGGATTGGTTCAAAAATACAAGGCTACGGAGTTGAACGTTAGTATTCGTAAACCCATGAAATTGGGTCGGCTGTTCAACGACGGTTATAAAATAAAATAAATATAAACAACAACAACAGCTGGAGATATTGTGGATTTCGAAAGGGTTTAAGAGATATTTATCCACATCTAATGTTTATCGAGTCTCATAGGAGAAGTGATGATTTAATCTCCTTCCACTAGGGAATGGCGCGCATGCGCCAACACACCGCCCAGCCTTGCACTGTTCACATGCAAGAACTTGACAATTTTTTTTGCAGTTATACATTTAACATATAATTTTACAAAAACTTTAACATTATTGAGTATTATAACTTTAACATAACTACTACTCAATCAAAATCTTTGAGATACATTTCAAATTTTTTACATGAAATTCTAATAGAAATACAAGTGTTACATAAAAACAAGTATTAGGATCAGTCAGCTTAGTGATTTCTCGAACACGATTAGCGACGAATTGTTTCCATTTTTTTCTGAGATCCTCTAATCCAACCACTTTTGAATCGGTCCAATAGAACACTGTGCACTATCTTTTCTGATTGATGATTTTCAGTACTTTGGAACTCAGACGTGCAGCTGAGGCTCCTAGAAGCTCAAGTCGAGGCAAAGTAACTCCTTTTAGTGGTGCAACTCTGCTTTTCGAAGTAACGAAATTTACATACACTTTGTCTTGTATTTTAAGTTTCACATAAATGGTAGCTCCGTATGCAAGTTTCGAGGAATCTCAGAAAACATGCATTTCTACGATGTCACTATTACTGTTAGAATCTAGCACAAGTCTTGGAATTTTAAGTTTTCCCAGGAGAGGTAACTCTTTACACCAATTTTTCCAACTTTCCATAATGCTGGGAGGGAGATTCTCATCCCACGAAACTTTCTTTTCCCAAAGTTTTTGAATGAGGCATTTCATCCGTATTGTGAAGGGAGTAAGCAATCCCATTGGATCAAAAATCTTTCCGATGGTCTGCAGAAGAAATCTTTTGGTATTTCGGCAGTTTGAAACGAATTCTAAAATACCTTTTGTGTCTAATATCAAGCAATCATCTTCAGTTTGCCAGGTCATGCCTAATACCTTAGCATTATTAGTTCCTAAGTTTATAGGAATATCGACTGGATAAGTATCAAAGGCTTCTTCTGACCACTGACTCATCAAGGCGGAGTCATTGCTAATCCATTTTCTCATCTCCCTTCCAGCTTCTTTCATGATTTTCTTCGCACTTCGGGATATTATAAGTGCCTCTTCTCGGGTATCTTGACCTGTTATCTAATCGTCTACGTACATGTAAGAATCTAGATGATGTACAGTCGTGGGATATTCCTCTCTGTATTTTTCAATGTGATGTTTGATGGTGGCTGCTAGTTGGAAAGGGCTAGTGTTAAGTCCAAAGAGTAATCTCTTGAAACGATAAATTCGAAGTTTTGGTTTTGAGTCTAAACGAGGATCACTGTCTGTCCACAGAAATCGTACTGTATCCTTGTGCTTATCCGCAATGCAAATTTGTAAAAAAGCCTGACGAATATCTGATGAAATTGCCACTCGGCTTAGTCTAAAATTAATAAGTATATCGAAAAGGTTAGGGTAAAGGTTTGGACCTGGCCATAAACAGTCATTCAATAAAAGTTCGTCTACCTGGTGAGATGCTGCGTCAAACACTATTCGAGTTGAAGTTGTAACGCGACCTTCTTTTTTTATGGCCTGATGTGGTAAATAGAAAAAGGGTCTATCAATGTTTGATTCAGAACTCTCTACTTCTTCGATTATTCCTTGATCCAAATAGTCCCGAATGATATTTTGGTACTGAGAATATAGTTCATTATCGAATCGCAATCTTCTCCATAAATTAAGAAATCGTTGTTTTGCAACGCAAACGTTATTGGATAATTCTTTCCAGTGTTTACGGAATGGTAGTTCAACTATATATCGACCATCTTTATATTGTACAGTTTGTTCAAAAATGTTCATGGCTTGATCTTCTTCTCGAAGACAAGGGTCTTCTTTTATGCCGAGAGATTCAAGTTCAAAAAAGCGTTTTAAGATATCGTCTATAGAATCATCGTTTTTGAGAAGAAGACACGCATTTTCATTATTAATTTTTATCTCATCGAGTCGACCACTCGCGATCCATTCGAATTCCGTTTCTCTTAACAACAAATCTTCATTTACTTTATAAACGTTATCCTTAATTATTCTAAAGAAAACATCAGCATTTAATAAAGCGTGAACTTCTTTCGCTTCAAAAAATGAAGGATCCGCTAATTCGAAAAACTCGGGTATTTTCGTTTACGATATATCTAAGCTGACACTTGGAGTTAGACCCGTAATTTTATCTGTTCTTCTGTGGAATTCAATCGGTTCTTTAAAACTACCACTTTTATTTGAAATGATAGTACTCAATTTTCCTTTCAGATTTTGTTTAGTCGTATTAAGTCCAGCCACGAATGTTTGGATTCTTTCTAATTTAATCCCAAGAATTTCACTCGTTTTCTTACTCAATATATTAACATTTGATGCCGAATCGAAAATAACTCTACATTTAATTAATGACCCATCCCTTTTTTGCAATAGAATATTTCCAGTAGATAATAAAACATTCTTTTTATTTTCATTAGAAGTATTACTTAAAACCGCATTATGAAGAGAACTTTTATTTTCATTTTTTATTTCTGATCCTTCGATTTGATTTTCTGACGCCAGCTGTTTTCTGTTCTCAGCGATAGCTCGTCTGAAACATAATGTATTCGAATGGCGTTGACCACAATTACATACAAAAGACGATTTACATTCCCACTTTTTATGATTTTTTTTCAAACAAATTTCACATAGTTTATGATATTTAACAAGTTCAAATCTTTTATGCGGTGTTAATTTCAAAAATTTATCACAGCGAAATATAGGATGTGATTCTTTCAAACAAATTACACAGTTTTTATTCTCTATATTTTCATTCATCAAAACAGTTTTGTTTTTAAATGAGAAATTAGTTGTTTTCTTAATTGTTTTCGTTTCTGAATAACAATTTCGATTTACCGATAAGAGAACAGCTTCGCGTTGTTCTAAAAATGTAATGAATTGTTCGTATGACGGAACTTCTTTTGTTTTTTGTATTAATTCGAAGTTCTTTCGAGTTTCTTTATCTAATTTGTTAAGCATTATGTTTTGAAGAAAAATGTCAAATAAATCGTTTCGCTCATATTTTAACACTTTTAAAGCTCGTAAATTCTTTTGAATGCAATCTATCATTGCACGAATTTCTGTTGCATTTTCACGTTCTATATTTTTAAAATTTAGGATGGAATCATCAACGATTAATCTTTTATTATCGTAACGTGAATCGAGTGCTTCATATAATGAAGAAAATGTGTCAAATGTGGAAGCAAATTCTTTTACTTCATTTGAGAGACATGAGTTTAAATAATAAAGATTTTGCGACTGAGTGAGTCGATCATTAGAGGTGATCAAGTCATCAAACTGATTTTTAAAGGTACTATAGTGTTCATATCTTCCCCGGAATGTTGGAAGTATAATAGGTGGAATTTTTGTGTTAGTTATATTTTCAGTTTGATTACTTTGTTTAACATCGTTTACAGTTGATAAAGTTTCTTTTTTAGAATCAATTATAAGTTTGAGGCTTACCTCCAAATCTTCTAGACGAGATTCGCATTGTTCGATTTCTTTTTCGAATTCCTCTAATTCTTGATCAGTTATTTTTTCAACACCGAAAGAATGCACTCTCAATTCATCAAGCTTAGTTTGTAATTGTTCGACTTTTTTCAATTTCACTTCAAGTATGGTATTAATAGGAATATCTTCAGATATACTATCGACAAAGGTTTGTATTCGAGTAATATTTCCTTTCAAGGAAGTTTTTGCTTTATTTAGTTTCGCTATTGTATCCATAGTTGTAGTTTGATTCGAGCGCTCCGTGTGCTCGACGTGCCAGACAATGTCGGCCTAAAACCAACACGCTTGATATTTTAGTAAATAACGACGGACCACCAGCTGCACTTTTTGTTTTTTTATTAATGACAACAACATTAAATATAAACAACAACAACAGCTGGAGATATTGTGGATTTCGAAAGGGTTTAAGAGATATTTATCCACATCTAATGTTTATCGAGTCTCATAGGAGAAGTGATGATTTAATCTCCTTCCACTAGGGAATGGCGCGCATGCGCCAACATGTACGTTAAATAATTAAGTACAACTCTCGTATATAATGATTCATACTTTGATTGTTAGAATACATAATGATAAGAAAGAAATGTTAATTAGATTTACTATTAATACTGGAAGCATGAGCTTTAATATTAGTGAAAATTTGCATGATTTAGGAATTATTTATCATTAAGACAAATTGAGATTAAGCAACCACTTTTTGACTGAATCGAAAGGGGAAAAAATATGCACAATGTGCAGTAGAATTAAGTGATGTTTATAAAAGCTATGGATGTAAATTTGAAACTTTATGTCTAAAACAAATTTGTTCTGATATTGAGCAGGCTTCATACGGCCCTTGGGTCAAAGAATTACAAAGGATTAGTATTAAGTTAAGTGATTTAGAAAGCGAAATTAGCAATGTTGATGCGTTTGAACTGCACAATGGGCTATTGGTGACGATTTGGGAAACATCCCTGAGGATGATCCGAAGATATGCCATCACAATTTTGATACTGTGCCAAAGGGAAGGCTTTGCTTGAGAGCTGCTATGGTAGCTTGAAAAGACCTGCTTGAAAAGTCGAGAATTTGAGGTAGAGCAGTTTTACGATGACTGATACCGTGCACCCTCAGTCCCTACACAGACCGATCAAAGTAGTCACGATCCCGCTGACTGACCGTGGCCAGTGATGCTTGACTGTTCTGCTGTGAACCATGCCTTTAGGATCAGTCCATTGCGGGACCCAATGTTGATGAAGAAATCAAGTTATCGATAGGAACAGGAAAAAACATTAAATCTTTTTAAGAATACGATTCACGTTTATTCAAAGGAGAGATACGAAATTTCATTACCCTAGGTTTTAGGTAAATAGATTTCGTCAGAAAATAAAAACATTGCTCTCAAAATGTGCTTTAAGTACGAAACTATTTCTTTATTCCTATTGAACTCATGTTGTTTCACGTTTATTGAGTGGTAAAGTCAAAAGTAATAGTAGTTTGACTATTTCCTGTTTCCTCCACGCTTTTGTTACTCATAGTCTCATTCTCGCAGAAATAATGTTACTTGTATTTCAAAGAGAAAATGCGACTTCATGTATCGGTCGTTATAATTGTAAGTTTGTTGTATTACGGAGAGGAGCATTGTATTAAAGAGCGTAGCCTATATATATATATATATATATATATAGAATCTTTTAGTGCGTCTAATAATTAGCCAGGGACTGTATATATATCTTCCTAGAGACTATTTTTTGGGAATAGTGAGGAAAAATAAATCACGTAATTTTGCTGATTTTCCTTCAGGTATAACGAAAATAAAAAAATAAAGTTGTGGCAAATAAATTAGTTATTGAAGTTGTGGCAAATAATGTATAGCGGATATTGTTTAATTGCCATTAAACAACTAGCACTAAAAAATGGAGTTACATATTTATTATAAGACAATTAATCGTTTGACAGTGATTGCGTAGTGAATATGATTTGTCTTCTGACAGAGAATATGATTTTATTTGCATTCTTTTTTGATCGCAAAAATATGTTCAGCTATCATCTGCTGTCCTTCTCAACAACATTCTCCAGTAAATCCAACAGAGCTGAAATCTGTAGATTCAATTCATCTTTGAAAGAGTGACTAGTCTTCTGCTCCAGAATTCGTGACTTTAATTCTGCGACTGTATTTAGGGACAGGGGTGAGGACCACATTACGATTTCTTTCTCGTTATTCCACTCAGCATCAGTTAGTGATTGCTTTAAGATTAGATCCTTTTTAATTCCTTTCTCAGACAGTATAAGTTCATTTTTGTATTGCTTCACTTCATTGATATTATCAAAAGATGCATTCAAAAGTAAGGTGGCACTTTCTAGAAAACTTTTACTCAGTGCATACTCTATACAACTACGACAAATAAGTCGAAATTCTGCAACGTTTTCAAGAGAAGACAAGTTGTAGTTTATAAATTTTTGTAACACATCGCCTTCTCTTTTTGATACAATGAACGGCATGTCTATGAATCGCTTGAAAAAATAATTATCCAATTCTCGCAAAAAGTCTGCTTTAAATTGTTGAATTTCCTCTCCCGTCTGGAAATACCAATTCAGAAACTGGTCCACATGCTCATAATTGGACAAAAATATTAATGTCAAATAGATAACATGTGGAGATGATATTGTTTTCTTAAAGGTTTCAACTCGCACAGATTGATATACCCATCTCAAGAAGGACTCAGCTGCTTGGATGTTACCATCACATATCCACTCAATACAAATATGCCAATCACTAAATCTAATAAGCCACGATAATATCAGCCTATCTCGCTCTATTTGCTCTATAAGACTGGTTTTATGGGGATAACATTCTGCTGGCAAGGTAGATTTTGATAATAACACGTGAAGCGAATTTAGATTGCTTAGATTGCTTGAATAAATAGCACGATTGAATTCAGGCCGACCAAACATAAAGCAAATAAATGCTTTAATCTCTTCTTTGGAAGCATCGTTTATCATCCTAACAGCCATGTTCAGATTTTCTAATTCCAGCAACTGCAACAACACTTCAACGCAAAAAAATTTATTTTTTAGAAATGATTGTCTTAGTCTTAATGGACTGGCACTCCATATTTCTTTCAGAATCATTACTTCATTTCCCATTTTACTCATCTTAAAACTAATATTCAGCATTATAGATGAATAAATGTCTTCTTGAAGATTATCCAATAGTTCAAAAATAGTGGACAAGAATATTCTTTGATATGGCCAACTTTCGAACAAAAACACTAATACGCGAGAATGATTCCGAAAAAATTCGTTCATTTGAGTTATACGATGGACATAAGATAATAAAAAACATAAAACATCTAAAGCTTCTGAAGAATCCTGATATGGGGAATGATCTAGAAAATCAATAAATCGAGTAGCTTGCAAAAGCCACTTACTCAAATGATCGTTTTTCTCCTGTTCCGACAATTTCTTCCAAAAATACTTTAGGGCAACTTTGTTACCAATTCGTATAGAGCAAGCAATCATATTTACATCAATACTAAACTTATCATCGTATATGTTTTCGTAATCTTTGAGTCTAGTTAGAAAACTCCCTAAATTATTCTCGAGGACACATGTCCAATATGTTATCAAATCATCACTGTGCATTCTAAAGCTGTTTCTAAATTGTTCTGGAATTTTCTCCCACAAAATTGAAGCATATTCCCCTAAACAGTGAGAGCAGGCTATCTCATACAAATCGCAAATATCTAAGCTTTCTAAGCTTCCATTATCGAATAGTTCCGTAAGGGATTTCACTATGTCTACTGTCCCCTCAACTGTCCAATAAATTGTACCACGCTTCATGCAATACTCACAAAGTTTTCTTTGATATCCTGTCCATCTACAGAAACTACGAAGCGCTTTCAACCACTGCCACTTAATGGGTCGAATAACGTATGAGATTTCGGTCTTCAGCGATGAGGGCAAAGAGCTATCGAACAATTTGTTTAATATTCTTCTCTCCAACTCAGCCGTATCTCTGCTATAGTTTGAGAACGAAGACAAGAAAGAAGATGTTATTTCATGCCTTACATCAGGTGCCGTCCATAGCCCAATTGCAATCGACACTGATGTAATACGCTGCAGGGGAGGAGGTTCAGAAAACTTGTTTATGAAGACGATTTCAGTCGATTCTGTTTTCGTTGTTTTGAGTGTCCAACTTCTAGATCTCTTTTCTTTACGGACGCCATCTGTAAAATGCAATTCGAGATTTAGTTTTGAATTAAAGATTCGAATAAAAAGAGTTTAAAGAACGTAATGCATACATCGATTCAAAGTCATACATTTAATCTACATATTACTAGTTAAGGAGAAATGAAGTATTGTTAACAATACTTGCGCTATGTCTAATGCAATTTAGCAATTTTTTCTTTTAAATGCAAATTGGTATAATTTATTTTAAATTTAAGATATTTTTCAAAAATCCGTTATTGAATACATTTCTGAGTACCAATTATTAACTACTTCTTTGTGGTTAATTTCGTGTAATTCAATCAACTGGTAATTGCAGGAGGCATAAAATATGACGTATATTGATATATACGTAAGATATCTCTATATTTTGTTTGAACTTGCAGTATGATGAAAGATTTTAGCTATGGACATTTCATAAAAAGTGATAAGCATTAAGAAATCTTATTAATCGCATTTAGTTAGACTAAATGCTGTTAATACATTTTAATAATTTAAAAAAAAAAGAAGTTGAAGTCAATGAACTATGCACATTTGTTTTCAGAATGACTTAATTTTGGTAAGAAATTCAGAGAAAATACGTTTTAGTGTCTGATTTTGTCACTATAAATATAGCCTGCACTAATTGATTATCATATTTAAGTTCACTCCCTTGAACTATTAATAAGTTATTCAGTGTGATTCGTTTTACCTTCTTTTTTGCGCACTATGCAGAGCGATTGGTGTAGAAACATTTAAATGGGAAGATTAATGTTTATATGTGGTTAACGTGCGTGACTGAAGCATGCGTATCGTAAAATTTCATTCATATTTTTTCCGCTGAGAGCCAAATGTTAATCCTTTTTTTAATTATGAAATAACGATGTTTCCTTTTAAGTCATCTGAAAATTTACTCGTAATTTAGCAAAGAGATTCGAATAAACATTATATTTAACGAATGTTGAGTTTTATAAAATCATGTTTCTGATAAAATGAGGTTATACATTTGCCTTTTTTTAAAAACATTTTTTAGTAAGTTCATTGAATAATTGATACAATTTTATTACATATATGTATAAATTGATATGGAATAATATATTTAATAATTATCAAGCAATTATTACTTAAATGAAAAAAAAAGAGCTATAAAATCTATTATTAAATCGAATAAAATTGTAATATCATCTAAGATTATGTTTAACCGTGTTTTAATATTCTATGTCCCTACCAAGAGAATAGAATCGTGCCAAGATTTTTAAACATCTTAAAATGAAAGTAAAAAAAGTATTGGAATTTTTGAATCGCTCATTTTTTGCCGAGCGAAATCTAACTCAATGCAATTTTTCGATCGCTTTTTTCGGTGGTTATCACAACGAATTTCCGACGAACGAAATTTTAAAAATCCCAATATTTTTATTTCGAGGGCCGGGATAGCCTGGTCGGTAGGGCGCTGGGCCCATATCCAAGAGGTCGTGGGTTCGATCCTCGCCGGCCGAAGACTCCCCGTGTAGTAAATGGTGACTGATGCACGTTGAATCTGTCGAGTCTCAAAGTCCTCCATGTTCCCACAACAAATCAATACCTCTGGGGGTACTGATCCAGGAGTTTCCTTGTCTTCTGGATTGGTTCAAAATTACAAGGCTACGGAGTTGAACGTAAGTAGTCGTAAACCCATGAAATTGGGTTGGCTGTTCAACGACGGTTATAAAATAAAATATTTTTATTTCGACAAAATTATGATATGTGAATTTCAAATTTTAGTAATCACTTGTAAAGCTCTTTATTTATGTTTAGTTTATAGTTAATCTAAGTGACTTTTTGGTCGTGTTTTACGAGGTTATTATTGGATTTCCACGTGTTTCTTAAAATCATGATCCTTTTAATGCATACATTATAACCACATTTGACATCTTAAAAAAAAGTATTTATCACACAAAATATTCTTTTTCTGAATTGAGAAAATTGTACTACTTATGAAAATTGTAATGCACAAATCTGAAACGCGAATACTGACACTATTGAAGAGCTTAGTGGAAGAACCAGGTAAGTGACATTCTTAGGGGTGCTTAAGATTCTGTGAAAATTATAAGGTGGTTGTTTCAATATGGGTAAGTTAAATGTAGCAGAATTTTTTTGCTTACACTTTAATCTAAACATAATCCATCTTATTTTATTTTATAACCGTCGTTAAACAGTCGTCGCACTTTTGGGTTTACGCCTACTAATATTCAACTCCGTAACTTAGCAATTTTTAATCCAACACAAAACAAAAGAGCTCCTGGATCGAACTAGCTATCGTGGAAAACTTATTGATGAAACTTAACCGCAATTGCCTTATATGAAGTAGAAAACAACAAAAACCGCTTTGGTTAATCTGATGGCAAGAGAACTTTAACCCATGATCCTCTTCCACTGAGGATATTTTACGTCAGCACTGTGGTAGATGCGAGCTTGGTGTGGAATTCATATAGATTAATAACTACATCACTTGAAGCGATGCTATTTCTCGCGGCCTGCTTATAGTCAAAATTCACACACACACACACACACTCACAAATATATATATATATATATATATATATATATATATATATATATATATATATATATATATATATATATACATATATATATATATATATATATATATATATATATATATACATATATATATATATATATATATATATATATATATATATATATATATATATATATATATATATATATATATATATATATATATATATATATATATATATATATATATATATATATATATATATATATATATCCCTTTCAATAGTCATACTTATTTCCACAGTATCGATATTAAAACTGCGTGTAGTTTTAATACTATTATTTAATATTTGGTGATTATTTAAAGTGCACTGACATAACGAATGAAAAATAATTAAATATGAAAGTGCGTGCAACAAGCACTTTTCTTGATCAAATTGAACTGTAAGCAAGTCAAATATCACACTCATATTGGATACAAACTTTAAATGTCGATGTTTCGGTTACATTTTAAATTAAGTTGAAGTGTTTTTTACCATTTTTATTATCTTTTTACAAGGGCCTATTATATTACATTCTTGTATTAACACTTCTTGTCTTCGAGAGCTGTAAAATAAGTTAAAAATTTTAATCTAAAATTTAAATTTAAACTTTTTAAATATAATGGATGTGTTAAACAATGTAACTTCTATTAATCTTGTAGAAATATGAAAATTTACAAAAAAAAAATTATGGATACTTTTTTTTGCGATTAATAAGCTGACGAAAAAAAAATTTGCCAATATACGGTTTTAAAGCGCATAAGATTTTATTCAAATACATTAAGTCTAATTAAGTAAAGAATATTCCTAAATGATGCTTTTAATAAATATTTATCATCCTTTTTACGCATAGAACTACACATTTGTGATTGAGATTTTTTTTTGCTGAGTTTTGTTGAAAAGAATTTGTTTAAAATCTGGTGTATCATTATCAGGGACATAAATTAAATAAATATCATAATTGAGAGTCTTGAGAAGAAAGCCTTCAGAAACTATATTAGGCTTCACCGTTTAAATGTGAATATATATTTTAAAAAAAAGGTTCCTCAAAATTTCAGTATTGAAAAATACATAAAATAAATGAAGAAATGATTTACATTACATATGATTTATTTTTATTATTATGTGTCTTTTATTGATTGCTTTAAGAAAAGTTTTCATCTTCAAGGTTTAAGGAAATTTAAATGGTTTTTCTACATAACATATATCTCAGTCAGGCATATGCCTTGAATATATGTTCAAGTACAAAAATATAAAATCATGAAATATTATTTCAGTATTTTAGAAAAATTAAAAGTAATTAATTCCAGGTCCATCTGTCTGAAAAATACCACATAACCACTAAAGAATGACTTTCCAGAAACTAAAAATTCCTCTTTGACCATATTTCATATTTGTGTAAAATACTTTAATAAATACAATGTCATGAGAGAACTTAATAAAAAATATAAGTTTTCGCATAGTTAATTACTGCTGCTCGAAGATTTTCATTTCTCTTCACTTATTTAAATTTTTTTAACTGAGTAGTTGAATTTTATGACTGTATGGATTCATCAATAAAGAATATTCTAGAAAGAAATGCAAAGAACCATTTATAATGTCATATGTTTGGTTCATGAAGTACAAACTTTTTACAAGCCTAGCAGATAGAACAATTTACACTTTTTAATTACCATCTAATATATCTATTAAAAAAAATTTATTTTCACAAAATGCATCATTTTTTATTTTAAACTTCGTTTCAACTTTAAACTTTGTTTTGTTTCAATATGAGAGCAAAAGTGGAGTTCTCATACTTAATATGCAAAGAAAACGCATGAAAGCTAAATTAATATTTAATTTTTTTAGTTCTTATACTTTTTTCATTTTATAATAAATAAATGGCTTAAAATAAAATACTATTTTTATATTCAAATATAGTACTATTAGGCCCCATAACTATTAAAAGTCCCATGCAATTTTTTCGAAATAGTTGACCTTATAACTACTTAACTTTAATTCCGAGAGTGACTGTCTACTTCAACTTTTAAAATTTCAATTGTAGGCCTAATTGTTTAACACATCCTTAAAAAAATTGATTTTTAAGATAAGCAGTAAAAAAAATTTATTGCATTGATTTTTTAAATAGTTTTTACTAATCTTATAATATTTTTTGCAACCTAAAAGCTATAACCGTTTTCTTACGCGTAACTTTTTTTAATACCGTGATTAGTATTTTACTTTAATATACTGTGCTACTGTTGTCCACGTCACGAAGTCTGGAGAATAGGTGTTTATTTTTAAGCTCTCGAAAACTGTCAAGTTTTATTGCCATTCTTTGTTTGAAGCAAATATTCCATGCGCTCTAAAATAGGGGCCCATTCTCAAGATTCGGCAGACGTGAATAAGGAAAACAAAAATAACCTGAAAAATACAGGAAAGTATCTTAAGAGAAAATAAAAGTGAAAAACAAAATTAGAAAAATCGCAGTAGCCGAGAGTGAAACAGAGAACGAGTAACTAGACCAACCTGGGCTACATCGCACAAAACAGACGCAGTTAAGCCCGTTATCTAGAATATGATAAGTATTCATGACCTCTTGGAAATGGTCTAGCTTGCAACTGGACATTGAGGAATAAACCACAACAGCAATTGCTTTGCTGAACAAAATTATAAGACTTCGAAACTTGAAGTTACAAAGGTATGAAAAAAATGTACAAAGAGTACAATGAAATAAAAACAATAGAATTTTCGCTGGAATGCTGGTTACTCTGAAACAAAAGGGAATGTAACTGCAAAATTTGACGTGCTGAATTTAAGTAATTTTTTTCGAAATTCTAATTCATTTGAAAGTTTTTGTAATTGTATTTTTCTCTCTCTAATGTTTCAGTCTTTTTGCAATAAGTTACATTCTATTTCATTCTGCAAAAACACGCACTTCGAAACTTGAATTTACAAAATTTAAAGAAAAATGCACAAGAGAATAAATAAAGATTTAACATTCGTTAAATAGTTCAAGAATTTCAACTGTTAAAATTGTAGTAGAAAATACCACGTGGGACTCTCTGCAATTTTGCAGAAATGCATTTGCAGAAAAATCCATTTTCCTGTACGAATTTAAGGCAATTTTTTTTTTCTGAATTTCTATTTGTTCGAAAGTATTTCCAATTTTAAATGCTGTTTTTAGCTTTTTTTTTTAATTTTTCCTTGCTTAAAGTAATGACTATTGTTTTAGAAAAAAAAGTTTCCCCTTGAGATCTAAATTTTATAAGCTTTCTTTTCTTGATGTAAACTCTAATAAGAAAATAAATAATAAAAGTTTAGTTGATTAGATGTTGCCAGGCATAAATTTTAGCATTTGTATTGAACTTTTTAGGCTATATAAAAGGCTCAAGAGAAGAAAAAAAAAACAGTTTCCTATTTGATTTGTTATGTGATTTAAAGTAATTGTTACATATTATTATGTGAACATGTTATATATTTTTATCAAGCATAATTACTTCTTATTTATTACTTCTTATCATGCAACTCATTCTGTATTCTTAGTGTATAATTTTTTTCTCAAGTGCAGTTGATTATTTTTTAAATCTAGGTATCCATTCATTTCGTTGTAATTAACATAGTAATAAATTGAGTTTGCATAAAATTATAACAATTGTATAGTTTATAAACAAAATTATCTTTTTTATCGACTTTTAAGGCAAAAAACAAAAACAAAACAATGATGAAAGAGAAACAACCACGGAGCCTTTTAAATTAATAAAAAAAATACATTTAGTTTAAGTTTTACCAATGAGTACTTGATCAAAATACAATCATACATACTTCTTCATGAGCATAATTTAGAAATGGTGTTAAAAATAAAATAAATGCTGCAAATGATCATTCCTTTTCAGCATATTCATGATTATTATCATAACCGACAGGAACATGGTGATTATTAAATATATCTTTACAATAGTCAGAAGCCTTGTATCGCAAATTCTAATAATACTTCTATTTTATACTATATAAAATCTAATTATTTTAATTTGGTACAATATTCCTTGGTTTGGTGTAATTTTTAAACTTCTGTCTGTATAAATAATTACAAATGTTTATCAGTGTTACAATTGGGTTCTTGCATTTTAGGAAGAAGAAGACTTCCTAAAGTCTACCCACACATGTGAGCTATGACGTCAGCTAAGCTTTCTTAACAAAACTGCGCATTAAAGATGAGCTCTAGACATAAGCTAGAATGTTAATTATCGTTAAATTAATTAAATACAGAGTTGTATCGCTCATCAAATTAGTTGAAATATAATTCTTTCTCGTCTATTTTTTTACTTAACTTATTGTTTGTTTATGTATTTTATTCTATATATTTTTGTTTTGAGTACCTGGCAAACTTCCTTGCATAATTACTTTGTTTATGCTTCGTGCCTGTCTTTTTGTTAAGTCCCTGTGTAAATATGTAGTGCAAAAAATTTAAAATGCGTCACTTAAAAGAGTTGATAATTGACAGGCTTGGCTTACTCGAAATAAAATAGAAAGAACAGTTGCTATCAGAAATGCCACGTTTAAGCACCCAATAAGGATCGAGATACCCACATTACGTCACTTGCTAGTAAGCTATTGCTAATATACGACAATATTGATGACGAATGGAATACAAATAGAATACAAATAATACAACATTCAGTGATGTATTTCATCACAGAAGGTGCTGCATAAAAGGTTATGATAAGAATATAAACATGATTCTCGCAACATGATTAGAATATAAATGAAACAAAATTAATATCTTTATTTTTGCCTAAAACACTTTGTACTTGACTTTAAATACGAAGCATATATGTACATTTTTTTAAACATGATTTTGCTTTTTCTCTAGGAGATTTTGAAAGAAAAATATGTCCAAACGTCTAAAAAAAAAATGTGTTTGTACAAACACTGTGTTCCAAGCTGCTTTGTTTTTACTTTTTATCATACATAGTACAGTACAGTAAAATATATCAAATTAATCACTCTAGTATGTTGAACACCTATCTAGGTGTCAAAGGTGGTTTTACGAGGGTTATTTATCAGGTTCTCAAGTAAGTTAACAAGAATCGTATTTATCTCATGTATTAAAAGCAACTAAAATCTTTGTAACCTCATCACTTGCTTATCTTGAACCCTGAAATAAGTCAAGTTTGTCTAGGAAAGTTATTCCTAATAAAATTTCTGAAGAAATTTTTTATGACATTAGTTTAACTATTTGAAATTTACTCATTTGATGAAATTATATAAAAAGGTAACATATACCTTTCTTGTGAATTGATAATATAGAAAACTATTAAGGGGTTTTAAAAGTAGCTGAATTTTAAGTACATATAACAACATCGATTTCAAGATGCTGAAATTAATGTAATGTTAAAGTTTAGTGGGGTATGTTTGAATCAACTATATTAACCTTCGTCTATCAAACAGTACCTTAATATGGAATCAAGTTAACAAGTCTTACATACTACTGAATTGATATTTAATATTATTAGTGGTAGTTACGTCACATTACTCCCCTTCCAGAATTTTTATCTGTGATAGAAATGGATGAATGAATACCACTAATCGATTAATGCTGTTTTATTTATTAATCAATTTTTTAATTTATATCATTTCGCAAATTATTATTATTATTTTTTTCATTTTCATTAGTTAGCTGGGAGAAACTCACTTACTACACCGAATTTTTGACAGCTGTTTTGTGTGCAGGTCAACTGCTTAATCGGGACAATCTATCGTTGTCGCCGAGTTTATGACGCGTCTGAAGGTCATCAGTGTGGGGAGTTTATTATCGACTATGGCAGGGGTGGCGAACCTTTATGCACCAACGTGCCATATTTTCTAAAAAAAAAATTTATGTTGTCATAGACGTGCCGACAAATAGTTTTGCCTTAATTGTTCAGTCTTTTGTGAATTTTAATTTAATTGTTATTATGCTTCATATCGGAACTTCATGATCGGTAGCGTGCCCAAAATATTGTGTCGCGTGCCATAAATGGCACTCGTGCCATTGGTTCGCCATCCCTGGACTATGGCATCTTTCTTTTCTCAACGGGTACCTCTACATAAAACAAATTAACAAGTCTCATATACTACTGAATTGGTATTTAATATTATTAGTGGTAGTTATACCACATTTTCTTATTACATTAGGTACTAGTGTACTGATATTTTAAGAAATTTATTTCTAATAAATACCTGGCATACTTCACTGACAAAGTATACGTATTTGTATTTTAAACTAATTAGTTTAATTATAAATCTATATCACTAATTATAATTCATTCCGGCTATTAATCATCCGGCTATTAGGATTCACGGGGCATTTGATTTAAAAATATTTTATGTCATAAAAGAAACTAAATGCATCTTTATTTTGATTGGTAACAGGAACAGACAAGATATAAATGCATAACACGAGCAACGTGAATAACATGAAAAATATAAAAATAGCATAACGTATTGCTTTTATGCTCTTCCAACATAACCATATGTAAAAGGATTAAAAAGTTTTGAGAAAAAACCTATTTCAATACTTACACACCTGCATAAGCTATTTTATTTGAAATAAATATTAAATATAAATGTTAAATTCTCTTTTCAAGTACTGGAAGTATAAAATAACTGCATCGGAAGTTTAACAAAAGATAACAATGTTTTATTAAAAAAACTATACGCGGGTGTTTCAGGATTGAAAAAATTGTAGGCATTTAGTTTTCTAAACAGAAAAAAAAAAAAAAATAGAAAGACTGTAAAATATGCAATAATCGTAGCTTTTAAGAAATACATTTTTATAATTTGCATAAAACCATGTTTTGCAAGAAGAAAAAAATGTTTTTAAAAATAACAATTAATAAAAATAAATGATAAGCGGGAGCAATTTGTGCAACTTTTTCAAAGAAGTTTTGAAGTTTTTTGAAAAAGTGCCTAAAACTAGATTTTTTTAATTTTTTTTTATTTTCCTAAACTCGTCGCAATCGCTGATGTATTCCAACTTTGATGACGCAAATGTTATTAAATCAACAAATCAAGAATTATAAACTATCTGCATTATTCTTATGAAATTGGACTTATATATCTTAATTATGTAATATTTTGAAATATCACTTTTGACTTCAAGTTCATATTTAATAATTGAAGGCAATTAAGTATTTTGCATTTTACTTCTTATTAAAAAATTGAAATATTATAATATATTTACTTACAAAGCAATTAATCTAATTGTATTTCTTAAATAGTCATAAACTATGTATTCGCAATGTATTCATAAACTATTAAAAAATGAATTGGCATTCCCGATTGTGATGAAATAATGACTTATTTTACCAAAAGCTGTTGTTAAATAATTATATAATCTGCATTATACCTGCATTTTAATAAAAAATTTTAACTTCCGTTCCTTACTTTTTTTCTTAAGCTGGTCTCATTAGCTAGAATATGAAAATAGGGATGAAGGGATTGATTCAGATTTATAACCCATTCATAAACCACGTGTATATTCTAAGTCTACGACTATCACTGCTGATCTCCATAGCCGTCTAACTTTGCAACTAATCCACATGTGCGTTACATGGAGAGGAAAACCACAAAAACCTCTCCTGGATAGCACGATAAGAAAGGGTCCGTCTGCCACGCAGGATATTTTATATCAGCACTGTGGTTGGTGTGATCAAGCAGCAGGATTCGTATCAACCAGCAGCAGCTGGGACTCGAACTTGGTCACCTCATTAAGAGAAACATCATTTTCGATTTTTAGAGGGAAAAAAGTAAATAAAATACGAAAAATGCTCTTCTTTTCCAAAATTAATAAGGAAATGCTTATCTAATTCGCATTACAATTCAGTAAATACCGAAAATAAATCTTCACATTAAGAATTTTTTTATAATAATTCAACTATATATGTACTTACCATCATCATTTCCAATAGCATAACTTCCCATCCTTACAGTTATAACCACGTTCCTCTGAATACACTAAACTATATTTCTTTTCTTGAGGAGAGCCTTGTACTCATAAGACTAACCCCCGTACATTGCAGAGCAGTTCATTCATAGGTGCATATGTTGCCCATTCATCAATGTCCAATAAGAATTGTTCACTTCCTTGAATAACCACACCCTTACTAACTCTCAAATGAATGGTTTCTTATCTACCTTTTCTATTGCTGCATTCCAAAGCAACAGTACTTACTAGTAAATTCACATTCATTCTGAATACTTTTGAGAAGATTACATGGGGAGAATCTTTTCATGGCAAATTCTCAGAAAGTTCATTATTATTTGACTGTGACATTTTTCTTTTTGCAAATTAAACACGAGTAAAATAATTAAACTAATAAGTCATGGAATGCAGAAAAATTAACATCGCATAAGAAATAAAGATTCCTTTTAAAGTTCATTTAAATTCAGTTAATTAATTATTATTGTATTTGATTTTAATTTATTATATTTAATGAGTCGATTAGTATTTGACTGTGAAATTTATTATTTGATCTTAAATAGAAAAAATTAATATCAGCTATCAAAACTAGTTAATTGAAAAACTATTTGCAATATGTAGAATAAAACTAAGCAACTTATAATTTGGCATTTGATTACAGATAATATTTCATTTAATATTTATATAAGAGCCAAATTTGCTAGCAAAAGGCGAATAAAAAAAATGCAAGAGTGGACAAGAAAAAAAAAACAGGATGAAATATCCACACTTTAAAGACAGACGTATCATGATTATTGTTCAAATTCAATAATAAATGATGAATAAAGTTTAATTTTAGTTACTTATCGGGATTATTCTAATGTAATTATGAATTTGAATTTTTTTAAATTATATAACAGATAAAAAAAATTTTCTATAGAAGTTAATGTATAAATTAAATATAATTTAATGCTAATCATTAATTTCAGAATTTGTATACTTGTTTTGTCCTGTCGAAGTTATGTTCACGCGAATCTTTGCTCTGGCGAAGTTTTGTCCGGAGAAGGCTCGACCGTGAAGGTCTGACCCATTACCTTTACCCCAATTAGCGATTCAGAATCTTATCTGTTTAAATAGAGAGAAAAAAATAACTAAACAAAACCATTTCACAATAAACCCCTGTTAAGAAATACGTCGTACTCAATATCCTCTCCCTTTCACCTCAACTCAAAAATCTGAATCGTATCTGGCGTCCACGAACTTCTTTTTTCGCCCTAGGAACCCCATCCAAAAAACTTCTTGACTTGCTATACCAGTTTATATGAAGATGAGTAGAAAAAGACACAAGGGAATTTATCACGTTCACTTAATTATTAAGTCTTTTTAATCAGAAAAAGAACCTTTTAGTTCGAAAATTAATATTAATTTCATATTATTTCATAATGTAATTTAAATTTTGCACCATGTCTTACCATTACTGCAAAATTAATATAGTGCTAAGTAATTAACTTATGATATAGTAACACTATTTTATGGTATAGTAAGTAATTTAGTAAGTTTGAATAGTGCAATACTATGATAGTCAATGTTTAGTTAATTTTTTTGGATCAATTTAATATCCAATAAAAATGATGGAATATCCGTACCACATTATGGCTGAACGTACTGACATCATGGTTCAAGGTTTAACTGAGTTTATTGGGAGTGTACACGGAGGAAAAATTCCAGTAAAATTAGCGCACTTTATGGTAATGACGTTTCTGGTAAAAAAAAAATAAAGAAAGAAAAATATGTATATATATATATATATATATATATATATATATATATATATATATATATATATATATATATATATATATATATATATATATATATATATATATATATATATATATATATATATATATATATATATATATATATATATATATATATATATATATATATATATATATATATATATATATATATATATATATATATATATATATATATATATATAATTCTGGTGAATGAAATAAAAATGTACAATATTTAAATCGGTAATTTTTTCGTATATATGATATTCCGGTTTTCAAAATTACAGCTCTTACTACCATACATTTTGTAAAAAATTATGAAACTGTAATGCAAATTTAACCGAATGTATGGTTTTTATGCCATCCTTTTAAGCATCAAGATAAAATCCTTTTAAGTATCAAAGAATTTCTAACATGACATGTTGATTGACCATCATCTTCCAACATGAAATGATGGAAAGTTTGCTAGCCCTTCAAAACTCATTGCCATATGATTGTTGGATGATGGTTACAATGAAATAGTGATGGGCCATAAAGAAACTAACATTAAAATATCTTGATGGTCCAATCAAAAATTTTGTCTTTGGTTTATATTCGGGGTTCCTTAGTTTACTCATAATACTCTTTATATTTGGGGAACATTTCACTTACTCTTTATTTTTACGTACTTTACTTGTTATACTCTAATCTGAAATTCATTTGTTTTTCTTCTAACCGTTTAGATGACATTTACTTCTCTGTAAAGAGTTAAGTTAGGAAAGATTTAAAGCTCTAATCCATATTATAGCCCGAATTTCTGCAATCTTCGCATGTTGCGAAGTTTAACCTTACTGTCGTTCAAATTTACTTGATTGCACCACAATATTGCTCAACTTGAACGTAATATCCTTCAGCTTATCACGTTTTCAAGGTTTATGCAAGTTTGCTCGATAATTGCGTAAATGGTAAGAATATTGTGATTCAATATTGAACCGGAAGGGTAAGAAAAAGTTACCCCAAGTGTTACTAAACTATAATGTATTTGTTAATGCGTAAGTGTGTGAGAATTAGAGATGAACTCGGGCTCACCTTTGGGCGTCTTGGGCAGAAGAATTTTAATCTGAGTACTCCTGAGTCCGAGACACATAGGATTACTTAGAGCTCGAGTCCACGTGAGCCCGAGATGTACTTTCGAAAAAGGTGAAATTTTGAGATCTTGTCACTTGGGCTTTGATGTCAAAACAAAGAAATTAGTAAATTAAAAACTTCCCACCTGTTTACCTGCTTACCACCTGTCACCAACCTGTGAAAGCAACAGTGAAGAGGAAAACTCAGATACATAAAACTCCAAGATAACAAAAATTCAGAAAAAAAAAAATTAAATATTCAGCTAAATAAAAGTCATTTGACAATTAGTGCGTCACAAAACAAAAGCACCGAACAAAAGAAGCTGATCACTAAACTTTTTATACCTTATAAATTTTGCATTTTCAATGCTTAATAATGGAAATAAACGTTTGTTTAAAGCAGTGTTTCCCGAACTTATGACTTTTGTGTACCTTTTCTAAATTTTTCGTTACGCTGTGCACCACGAATTAAAAAAATTTATGTATTTTTTTAAAAACGTGTTTGTTTTTCCTTTTTAGTGCAAAGTTTTGTAAATATTAACCAGCAATTCATATTCTAAGTTAGGGATAAAAATTATATTTTATGAAAATAATCAAAATAAGTAGAATTTATTACAAACCTTTACTATAGAAAATTGCACAAAAGTTAAAAATCACAACTGGCGGTTGACACCACGAATTATTAACTGTTAACTTTGCAAAAAAATAATCAATAGAAAAATACGCTATTGTAAATTTTCATGGCTAGTTTTGCTTTTAAAAAAAACTTTTTGAAATTTTCGTTTGTTGCAAGAAATTTCGCATAAGAAAGCGTACCCCCGCTAAACAGTTCCCGTACCCCAGGGGGTACGCGTGCCACACTTTAGGAAAGCCTGGTTTAAAGGATGAGAATTTTATTATGAATACGAGCTTGTCCAAGCCCAATATCGTTTTGTTCAGTAAACAAGCCCTAGCATGCGTCGCCGGTGCCATCTCTAATATGAATATGCTTGAATATATTTGAACATGTTTAAATATACACATGTGTGTGTATTATACACATGTTTAAATATACACACATCAATGGATTTGAATATAAATACTTTCTTTCTAAACATAATGATGCGTAAAGAAATCCAGTCTCTTTATCTTAATGCCTTAAAACTTTTGGAAAAACGTTACCAATTCTTATTTCAATCACATGGAAACCAATTTGTTGAATGCACATATATTAAACAATTATTAATATAAACTTGCTTTGGAACACTGCATACTCACACTGACAGGTATATAATTTTTCTCTATCTTGGCGGTAATTCCGTGACAACGTGATTTTTAAAAACGCATATTTTCCTAATCACAATGAAATAGACAGAATTCCGTTCACAAAAATATTCTATTCTAAAGACTATTACTGTATTAAACTTTATCGGGATTAGTAAAGCGAGTTGAATATTCTCTGTATTAACATTTATATATATTGACATTGTTTTTTTTCCAATCGCTGAGAAAAAATTTAAATGAAAAAATACGGTTACACAAAATAAAAATTTTATTGCATGGCTTTGTAAAAATCATTTAAATACAGGTGCAGACACATCTAAGAAATATAGTGCCTTCACACAAATTTTACAGAAGCTTTTAGTCCTCGACCTTGTCCTTTGCTGTCAGCTTTAATGAGAATGAGAAACGTATTCGATGTTGAAATCATTTTTGACATTTTTGGAATATCCTCCCCACAGAAACTGAAAGTAAAACAAAGATTATTATTTTAAGAGAAACATAACTAAGTCTGATTAAAATTGACTCTCAATAATATGTTGAATTTTATTTTTTGGAACATTTTAGATTAAGTGATTTTTGAAATAAGTTTCGTCGTTTTTGATATGTTTAATATTTTCAATTTTTTAAACAACATATTTCTGCAACTACATTTATTTTATTTTAAAAATTTTTTTTAAAAAAATGCATATACACTGAGAAAATAATATGATTAAAACTACCAGAATATAATAAAATTTAACGTGTTTCGGGCTTTATTGGAACACAAAATAGTTTTATAATTTATACCGAAGCGATTTTTAGATTTTCTTGGTAAAATTAATGATAAAATAGAATTTTATATAAAAATTTGGCAAATGTGGTAAAATTTGGTAGCTCGTGGTAAATCATGATAACTCAGCTTTGGTAAATCATGATACCTTAGAGCATGGCATAAAAACCATTTATTCGATAAAATTTATTATATTAGTTTTGTACTTTTTACTAAATGTGTTGTAATAAGAACTACAATTTTGAAAGTCAAAGTTTTCGGTAAACTATTACCATATGAATGGAAAAATTACCAAACATGTGGTTTAAATACCGTATATTTTGGTTTTTAGAACCAGTATTTTTTAAAAGAAATATCATTACCCTACAGTGCAGAAATTTTATCAGATTATTTTTACCATATATCTTACAACTTGTTGATATATATATATTTGTAGTTTAAGCATTTTTACTAAAATGTAAAAATATGTTGGTACAAATAGCACTGATAGTAATGGTATTATTTAAATTGGTTTGTAAGTGTATTTAAAGTATGTAACTATTTTTTTTTAATGTACCTTATGTAAAATTACAAATTTTATGCTTACATTTGCATCAGAATGATTTTTCATGTGAGTTAATGAAGGTTTGTGTAATTCAGTTTATAACATAAAATCAATATTTCTATTCGCTTGAAAATTTTAAAACTGTTTTTAATTATAATATTATTATTATTAAAATTTAATTAATTAATAATTATAGCATTATTATTATTAAAATTTACATAAATAATAGTTTCTTTCTACATGGACATAAGCCCGAACACGTCAAATTTTATTATATTTTAGTAGTTGTAATCATATTATTTTCTTGTAAAGCGAATCATACTATTTAAACTTGTAAAACAAAAATCAGAAAACAGCACTATGAAAAGCAATAAGTATAATTATTAAAAATGTTATAATTATAAATTTGAAAAAATATTATAAATGAATGTTATGTTTGGACTCATATTACGACTGGTTATTTTTAAATTTATATTACGCTGAGATTAACGCTGTAAATGAGCTTAACATAAAAATATTTTTTAGTCTTATAACTATCATATAAATTTCCATGGTGATTTTTTTTCTTACAATTCTCCTTCTTCCATATTTGATGTTCGAATTTCCACATGTTCAAAAACACAATAACCGTTGTATTTATTGCCCGGTTTATCCATTCTTGAACGAAAGCTAAAATCTTCAAAAGTAACTTCAACTTTGTTGCCTTGAGGTGCCTGAAAAATTATATTAATAATTTACAGTATTTTCTTAGAAATAAAAATAAAACAGACAAGAAATTTAGTTTTAAATTATAAAGTAAAAGTATTGTCTTGGAGAAAAAGATAAATATTTTATTCACTATTAACATAAATATAACTGCATGAAAAATATGGCGATATACTTTATGAGGTATTATTTGTATATTATAAAACACATTAGGGGCCGTTCAAAAAGTACGTACACAAAAATGGAGAAATTTTAAACCCCTCCCCCCCTTCGTACATTACCGTACATAAGGTCTTACCCCCCCCCCCTTAGAGTACGTACATTTTATTAGTCTACCCCCCTTTTTCATAAAAATTAAAATAATTATGTTTTAAATAAAATTAAATATTTACTTAAGGAGGGTGTAGGATAAAGTCAAATTTAAATTTGGTGTATGTTTATGAAGTACGTACTTTGTATAATACCTCCCCCCCTCCCCATCGTACAAAACCGTACATAATAGCAAATCCCCTCCCCCCCCCTTCGGGATGTACGTACTTTTTGAACGGCCCCTTATTTATACTCTGTATTTTTGCAGATATTGCTTATTATTTGGAAAAATTTAAATTAAACAAATATGACAAGCACCATTGATGCTGCGGGACATGCAGTGTAAAATATTCCGGATCAAATTATGGTAAAAAATGCTAGAAATTAGGGTGCTGGTACTTTTTCCCGTAAAATCCACTTTTACCAGAACATGTTTGGAACGAAAAATATGATATATCGTAATTTTTATGGTAATAATTACTATAAAATCACTGAATTTCTTCTATTAAATAAATATTACTGTAAAAATTGAGGTATATTATTTTTTAGTAAAAATAGATTTTACGGATAACTGTTCTTACGGATAACTTTTTTTAACTGTAATAGAATTTTACGGAAAATGGATTTTACGGATGATGCACCCAAGTTGATGAGTTCCGGTACTTAACACCGTAGTTTGATCCGAAATTTTTTACAGTGTAGAATATTCATGTTTATTTTGATGGCGATAATATAAAACTGAAAACACTTGTATTTGATGCAAGAAAGAAGTTGGTGATTTAGAATGACTTTCTGTCTTTTTATTTTTGGATGTGTGCTTCATTCTTTATTTTCTAAATTATTATAATTGTCTAGTTAACAATTAAGATTTAAAACTTTACGTACTAAGTTGTAAAATTTTGCTTAAAACTACTCGAAGAAATTGTTAGAAATATGTAATAATCATATCTTTATTAGTATCCTTGATTTAATAATATCGTCTTTATAATATTCATATTATTTCTTATACTAAAATCTAAACACAATAAATTTTCTCGTTATAGTGATTTACAGATTAGTAGAAATTTCAATTGTATTCACGTCTTAGGAAACGATAAATTTTTATGTGTGAGGGACAATTTATTAAAATTTAAATTAACCTGTTTACCTTAATCTGCCAAGCGCAACTGTCGTTCGGAATTCTTTGAGGATAACCAGGTGTTTCTATTATCTTTTCTTGAGAAATATCCCCACCACAAGAAATAGATCCTGTAAAAAGTTTATAAAATGTTCAAAATATTATTGTAAAGATTAAGCTTTCATGGCTATGGTTATATGTTTAATACCAACGTAGAGCCTTTATCACTAAATTAAAAAAAATTAGATAACATTTCTTTAAGTACTAAACATTGAAAATAAAGTTTCTGAAACGTTGTATAATGTGTTAAATGTTCAGATTTTGACACTCATTATTAAAATGCGAACAACATTTCTGAAATATACGTATATCATAAACATTGTGTCAGGCGTTATAATGAAGAATCAGTTGTTGTGAGAGTAAACACCGAGCTCTTTCACATTGAGAACTCATGCTTATGCAATGAGCATTTAGTTCTTACACATTGAGATCTTACGTGCATGCATTGAGCACTGAGCTCTCGCACATTGATATTTCGTGCTTATGCATTGAGCATTTAGTTCTCACACATTGAGATGTCCTGCTTAGGCTTTCTATACTTTCCCGGCTTTTTAATACTTTCCGACGCCCGGTGGCTGAGCGGTAGCGTTTCGCGCTGTCGTGCCACAGATCCCTGGTTCGATCCTCTGGCCTTCGGTGGGTCGATAAATGAGTACCAAGCATGCGTGGAAACTAAACACTGGGGGTTTCGTGTTCTGCTGACCACCTAACCGGAGCATCTGCTGTTGCAACCCAGAGCCCAAACGTCAAGAAAACTGAGATGGGCGCAGTAGGCCTTGGCCCTCTGTGGGCTGTCGCGCAGCTGAGTTTAGTTATATTTTAGTTTCCATAACCAAAATTATGTAGTATTTTAATTAAAATTATGTTGTAAATAATTGTTTTCTTTTTTGTTGTTGTCGTTGTTCTCTTTTTTAATAAATAGACATGTCATCACCATACAGTACGATAGTTTTACTAGATTTGTTTCTCCGAGTAGAAAGTAAAGATTAAACAATATAATAAGCCATTATCAGGATTAAATTTCATTTTGCTCAATAAAGCGCAGCTCATAATTCACTAGTGACAATTCATTCACATTTTAACATTTAACGTATTACGTTACTTAAAATTTCCCATGAGACATGAACTTCAAGCTCCAAAATTCATCCATACTGTCATAAGACATTGCTGGAGACATAGATTTGAAATCTTCAATATTAAAAGAAGTCAGATGGACCAAGTGTTTTTAGTTACTTATAATAAAATGAATTAAGAAATTTACCGTAATAGTCACCGACTAAAGTCTCACATCTGGATCCTTTGGTATTGGGAGGACATACACAATGACATGGTTTCAAATCTTCTTGGTAAGGTGACAAATAACCTTCATTTTCACACACCAGTGTTCTCTTATTTGGGCAACCATCTGTTAAGCAATATGAAACATTTTATTTTTCTTTGATAAGCAAAGTTAATAAAGTAGTTGTTCTACTGATTGCATCAATACAAATACTTGATCTTTCCTAATTCGAGTGTTGGAATTCTTAAATTTGAAATTTGTTTTGCACCTAAGGCTACAGATTTTTTTAAAATGACATTTTTAGTCTATATTTTGTCATAACGTACAATTTTAAAAGCGTTATATATAACAGAGTTATTCAAATGTTACGACACTCTTTTAGGAGAGTTAGGGCCTATCATCAGGATTAAAATTGTATAGAAAACCATGTTTGGAAATGACATCGTACGCGGATGCATGCGCTTCTTTATTATGACGTGATCAGATGTACACTAAGAAAAAATTCATGATGCGACAAGCACCCCTAGCGGTGTATGACGACATTTCCTGGAATCGGTTCCTATGCAATTTAAGTCCCGATGAAGTGCTCCAACTCCCCTAAGAGTTTGTTGCAACATTTATGTCACCCCCTGTTGCATATAACGTTTTTTATTTTGAACATTTCGACAAAAAATGGATAAAAAGTGTCATTTAAAGAACTGTAGCTTGGAAGGAGATGCCGATTGCAGATTTAAAATCAGCCACACGAAAGTACCTAAGATCTGTTAAAATAATCTCATGCAACAGAAAACAAAAGAAAATTATTACTCTTTTGTTCTATGGTATTCCACTAAATTAGGGTACTCCACTAAAGTGTCGAAAAAAATTGTTTTATTTCTCAAATTTTATAGGTGATCTGCACATTACTTATCTGCACATTGCTATTACCAAGCCACTCGATAAAATGAAAATAAGATATTTTCTGGAAAAACAATGTTTTTGTACGTTTAAACTAACATAATGTTATCAATTCATTTTTCGCTCTCTAAAAATCAAGTTACTATTATCAATCAATCAACACATTAGTTTATAGAATCAATCATTAATACTAAACGAATTTTAATGCTAAGAATCAAATGGTTTTAAATGTTATTACAATTGAGAAAATTAATCTAGTGTCATTTATTTATTTTTCAATATATGAAAGGATTAAGTCAATAAATACAATCAAACAATCAACAAATTTGTTGATAAAATAAGAGAAACAAACTTCAGAAGTTTAACGACAGGAAAACTGTTATTGAGCACAATATATAAAGTAAATTGCTGAAAATTATCAACTCCACATTTTGACCAATCACTCTTTATAAAGCTGCTTCATAACGATAGACTAACCTGTAAAATACATATTGAAAAGTACAATTACAAATACTTTGTTATAGTCCAGCACAAAATTTAATCTTCACACAAATTACACTTTTCAGTGTTTTCCGTTCCTATCAAACTAATGGTGTAATTCACAATTCAAGGAACATAATTATATAAAAAAATTATCAATAAAATTCAGAGAAAGGAATAAACCATTAATAATAATAAGGAAATTCTTTTTAGAATTATTTATATAGAAGAGAAAATTAACTCTTTTTTAACTGTAAGTTTGATATTTACCATCACAAGAATAGATCATATTCGCCAGTTTTGCGTCCCTAAAGGTGATACCTCGATTTCTACCAATGAGAGTTTGAAGTTTTGGCTCCAAAGTCACCATTGTATTTTTTTCAAATAACTTCTTGCTGAAAGACTGCCAGAATAAAGGAAATAAAGGGAAATACACTTTTTGTTTATTCACTAGACAAAAATAATTTTTATTATATTTTACTTATTATGTTTTACTCATTCTATATGTATAATTTTGAACAAATTTTTAAAGCAACATGATATTGACCATTAAAATAAGATTATTGTCCATTAAAATAAAAGGACGAGCAATGAATAATTGCGACATGTAGAAAAAAATTCTTATAAAAATATCATACTCTCTTCCAAATTTACTATTTATTTTTCAATATTATTTTTTTTAATTAAATGTTTGGGTTATTAGAGCTATAATTTTAAAAACCAGATTTCTTGATAAAGCATTACTTAAACGAACAAAAAAATTATGAAATAAATTCTTCAGTTACTGGAAAGATTGGCGTTTATTACTAGAATACTCTGTCTTCTATTTTTTGTTGAAGATACATATCTCTTAACAATACACATCTATTTTTTTTATTACCTGAATTTTTTCAGTGTATGTAAGCAATTGACATTAAATAAATAAGATATTTATAATAGTTTTTTTTAGCTTAATATGATGCTAAAGACAATTAAAAATATAGCAATTAAAAACAATATGCTATTTGTTCGTATTTGTAAAAATGTTACCATTGGGTTGTAGTGCATGATAGATGTGACATCGTACGGTACACCTCTAGGTGCATCATTTCCTGGTCTAAACTGACTTGCCATTCCATTTTCGATGTTTTGCCATAATATCCTTAGCACTGTGCTGCGATCTTTTCTAGAATGCTCGTGGTAGAATCCCAAGGAATGTCCAATTTCATGCATCGCTATTTGAAGCTAATATAAGCAAAGTGAAAAGAATTTTTAAAAAGAATGTAACGTAATTATTGAATAATTTATTGATTTATTATTTTTGATTTAGTGATTTATGATTGATTTATTATTATTGATTTAGGGATTTATTATTATTGATTTATTGATTTATTATTATTGATTTATTGGTTTATTGTTATGAATTTATTGATATGCGTCATATAATTTGGTGAAAGTCACTGACAAAAAATAATTTTGTGATTCGGGAATTTCTACAAATTTATTTTCACTAAGTAAAATAGGGTAGGAGAAGAAGGAAAATGTTATAGTGTTCAAAAACCTGTTACTATCTGTTGTATGGATTGAAAATAGTTTTTAAAAAAGATTGTCATTAATTAATACAGTTTTTAATGAGACAAGATGCTCTTAAACATTTTCCTCCCATTTATTATTAAACTAATATTACTAAATTCGCCAAAAATGTCACTAAAAACTTCTTTTATTAAATTTGCCTAATTATAACATTGGAAAATGTTTCCAAGCAACGAAAAAAAAATATTACAAAAGATTTTAATGAAAAATGCTAAATGTATTTAAGAAAAACTTTTAAAAACTTACATTTTATACTGATGTATGTAAAAACAAATGATTATCTGTTTTTTTTTTAAATTTTATTTTTTCTCAAGAACTAACATTTACATTAAATGACTTAATCTTATCCGTGATAACTGAAAAGAATAGTATTTACTTACATGTTCGCAACCGGGTCCCAAATTGACATCTTGACCATCCATGTATTTTTTACCCACAAATGTGTAACACCTAGAAATAAATGGCATATATGTAAAATATTTTACACTTAAATATTAAATTTTGAAATACCAAATACACAAAAGTATATTTTTTCGTCTTTTTTCCCCACTTCTATCTCCCTATCTGTAGGTCACAAATAATCTCAAAATTAAAAAGGAATATATTTGAAATGAACAATAATATTTAAAAAATTCTCTTGATTCTAGGAAAATTTCTGAATTGTAGAACAATCCATTTTTTGCAATCAAGTCTTTCCATTCACGTTCTGGAATATTTTATTAACATTCCAAAAATTCTTCATACTTTTTTGTCACAGAAAATTTCATGCTGCCATCTAGTTATTGAAAATGAAACTAGAGCTTAAACAAAACTATAAGGGAAAAACTTGATCATTTTATATTGATCATTGATAACGTACTAAAATTAGATAATGTTTTTGAGTGGTAAAAAGCATTTCTGAAATATAAGTAAGATTTTGATATAAATAAGTATAATAAGATTAGAATAAATAAGATTTTAAAAATTAAATTAGGTTTTTAGATTATAAATTCTGCATTTTTCCAGATTTTTGCCAGACAAATCCTATTTTTTATCTGCTGCCAGAAATCACTGGAATGAATTAACAGGATAGTAATATTTTTTTTTAGAAAAAACTTACCCAGCACTATCTGTTCGAAAACGAAGATGTTGTTTTTCATTTGTTCGTCGAACAAAGTGTATGCAAGTTTTCTTTTCCCATTCTGACATGGCAGATAGAATTACATCCCCAGTACTTTTATTTACAGCTGGAAATACAATCAGAAGTATGTTAGATAACTAGCGTTGTAATATATATATATATAGGCAGAAAATATATAAGGAGAACAGTTATGTAATACGTATAATACAGGGTATTCTGCAAGTACGTGTCATTTTTCGAATCCTTTTAAAACATCAAGTCAAAAATGTATGCATATTAGGGGTGGAAAATTAATAATAAAATTGAAAGATAAACTCAGTTGAAATCTAATGAATCAATAGTGATGAAGGCGGAACTGAAAACATCGAAACCTCTTTGATTGCCGGAGGAAATAGAGAGAAGATGTAAGATGATTGTCATAACCGCAAGTTTTATCCGACAATCAAACAGGTTTTTACTTTTCTGCTTTAATATTGGTTTGCCACCTCTAATGCACATGTTTCAAACTTTTACAAAAATTTTAAAATATATACTAAGAGCAGTTTTTGCGAAACACCTAGCATATTATGCATGTTTCGCAGTTTTGCTGATCGGAAAGTTTGAAAAAGTCTATTTGTAGAATGCCTCTCTTTCGTATAACTTTATAAACGTACATTATTCTTTAATTGTATAGTATTTTTACCAACAGTATTTTGAAAATAAAATTGAGTGAAAACAATCGCAATGAAAGCTCATAGTTTAGTTTAAAAATTAAATCTGCGAAACTTTAATATACTTTAATATCCCTCATAAGGCATTTTCAAAAATTTTTTTTAGGTTTTGGAGACATTTTTTTTATTGTTAGGTATTTTGAAAGATTTTTGGGAATTTATTTATTATTTCTTTTTATTTTTTCATGATTTTTCATGATTTTTATGATTTGCTTATGATTTCGGTTAAAATGCCCACTCCACTTATAAAGCAATTTTATTTTTTAAACTATGTGAAACAAAGATTTTGATTTACTGTTGTCTACCACACTGCAACAACTGTAGTGCGCTAAATAAAAAACGGAACACCCTAAATAACTTTTAATCCTAATAATCGGATCTTCACGTTGTTGGACTCAGTCTCAATGTCTTATGGGTTTGACCAGAAATATGGCAATTAATTAGGGCAGACGATATTTGAAGTTAAAAAATCAGACACAAAAAAGTACTTTCTACAAAGAAATAAAAAGTTTTTTAGACGGATTCGGATTTCTGATTCTCAAAATATAGGGGGTAGCTTACATCTGGGTAATATGGTCCCACAATGCTATGGTTAGAAGAGCTGTCCAAAGTTTGGATCCTTTAATGTTAAATTTACTCTTTGCTTAGATTACCATATCAACTTTTTAAGCGAATTGAAATAATAATACTAAATAATAATAATACTAAATACAATAAAAATAATAATACTAAATACTATCAACTCAAAACTCTTTATTTACATTGAAAAAAATATACATTTTGCAATGTCTCAGTTATACACGCAATTCAACTTAAAGTAACATCAGTATGACTTCTGTTGTAGCAGATTAAATGACCAATAAGTTATATTAGGTTGTAAGATGTTAGTTTAAGCAGGACTGTTGATTTTTTTGCTAGTTATTTATTGTCAGCTTGTTTTTTACTGTTATTAATTGTTTTTTTAGCATTAATTTGTAATTTTTTTATTAATAATTGTTTATTCTTTTGTTTGTTTTTTGTGAATTTTAATTTAATTGTTACATATGCTTCATAGCGTAATAACATTTGTGTAATAACAATTCATAGTGTAACAACAATTGTGATCGGTGGGGTGCCCAAAATATTGTGTAGCGTGCCATAAATGGCACGCGTGCCATTGGTTCGCCATCCCTGGTATAGTAGGTAATTTGGTAAGTTTGAATAGTGTAATACTATGATCGTAAAGGTTTAGTGAATTTTTTACAAGTTACTTTCAAAGATTAGTTCATGGAAATTATATTATTATGAATGAGAAGGTAGAACTTAATGGAAACTTGATTCAATTTAATATCCAATGAAAATTATAGAATATCTGTACCACATTATATTTCAAGGTTTAACTGAGTTTATTGAGAGTGTACACGGAGGAAAAATTCCAGTAAAATTAGCGAACTTTTTGGTAATGACGCTTCTGGTTAAAAAAAATTGTAATTCTGGTGAATGAAATAAAAATGTACAGTATTTAAATCGGTAATTTTTTCGTATATATGATATTCCGGTTTTCAAAATTACAGCTCTTACTACCTTACATTTCGTAAAAAATTATGAAACTGTAATGCAAATTTAACCGAATGTATGGTTTTTATGCCATCCTTTTAAGGAGCAAGATAAAATCCTTTTAAGTATCAAAGAATTTCTAACATAACATGTTGGTTGACCATCATTTTCGAACATGAAATGATGGAAGTTTGTTGGCCTATCAAAATCCATTGTAATTGATAGAAATTGTTGGATGATGTTTACAATCAAATACTGTTGGGCTATGAAGAAGCCAACATAAACCATTGAAATATCTTAATGGTTCCATTAAGAATTTTATCTTTGGTTTATATTCTAGGTTCTTTAATTTATTCATAATACTCTTTATATTTGGGGTTCAATAGGCATACTCTTTATTTTAATGTACCTTACTTGTTAAACTACAATCTGAAATTTATTTGTTCTTCTTCGAGCCGTTTAGATGACATTTACTTCTTTGTTAGGAATTACGTTAGGAAAGATTTAAAGCACTAATCCATATTATCGTCTGAATTTCTATAATCTTGACATGGTGCCAAGTTGAACCTTATTGTCTTTCAAATAAGGTCTGATTGAACTTGATTGAACCACAATATTGCTCAACTTGAACGAAAATGTCATCCAACTTATCACGTTTTCAAGGTTGATGCAAGTTTGCTCGATAATTGCGTAAATGGTAACAATATCTATATATATATTTCGCTTACACGGCACCAAAAAAAAGCCTCATTACAACTCCCCGAAGGGCAACGCTAGAAAATCGACCAATGATTGCTGCTAAAAATGTCACATGGCAAATGTCACATGA
Organism: Parasteatoda tepidariorum; assembly: GCF_982258835.1. NCBI lineage: Eukaryota > Metazoa > Arthropoda > Arachnida > Araneae > Theridiidae > Parasteatoda > Parasteatoda tepidariorum. Next base: position 90,462,583 of record NC_141756.1, on the reverse strand, counting down.
CGTGGCTCAACATATAGCGCTTTTAAAAACGGAAACAATAACCAGAGTGAACATTATCAGGTTGTTCAATTCAGATTCATGCCCTAAAAACATGATAATGTTTAATTTAAACTCAATTAGGAATTAATTAGGCTGGCCTTCTCCATGACTATGAATAAGTCACAAGGCCAGACTTTTGAGAAAATCAGTTTAGTATTGACTAAACAAGTTTTTAGTCATGGACAACTTTATGTTGGCCTGTCAAGAGTTTAGTCATTTGACAGCCATTCAGTAATTGCTCCAAAATGCCAAATCTATAATTGTATTTTCAAAGAAATTCTAAATGCTTAGTGTTAATTTCTTAGAGCTTTGCAGAAAAAAATGTTTTTTGGAAAAAAATTAATTGAAACTTCTATTGGCAGTAGGCAAGGGGAACTGCCAAAATCAAAACTCCCCGATTAGAAATGCAGCATGGCGACCTCCACGTGGTATTTCTCGGGTAATGCTAACAGCCATGCATTTTAATTTATTGTATGTAAAACATCCTTATTTTGTTCTAAAATGTTATATACTTTATCACAAATGATAATTAATATAGAAATTGATTTCAATAATGCTGATCACCAAAAAATATTTCATTTGGCGATAAAACAAATTTTTGTGTTCTTGAAAATGAAAGACTTTTTTAGGGTTATTATCTCACAAGGAAAAGTTAGGGTTTAAAGTTTAAATTTTTAAATAATAAATTTTTTTTCTAAAACTTTCAGAGTTTCTATCATTAACTAATTTATTATACACATTTAGTTGAATTTAGGTGAGTAACTGCAATATTTGATAATTTATTTTGCTAATATGTTTCTCATTTAGCTAATGTTTTGATTTTTTCACTATGTACAATCTAAATAGCTATTATACTTTTTTAAAAGCCAATAAGAACATTGATAGAATTCTTCTACATAAGTACAATACTATGTCTTTGATGATAAAATACTATGTCTTTGATGATAATATGCTATGTCTTTGTGCTAGAACATTGCGTTCATTGGCGAGCGAGCGCAGCGAGCCATGGTTCACGGCGTGAGCCACATAGGATTGCGTAGCAATTCTCGGGGGTTGGCGAGCGTTAGCGAGCAGGGGGTGGAGCCTCCTAGTTAGGATTTAATATTGAACCAGAAGGGAACAAAAAAGTTACCTTAGGTGTTACTCAACTATCATGTATTTGTTAATGTGCGCGAGCAGGTGTGCGAGAGTTAGAGACATTTACTTTTCTGTTAGGAATTACGTTAGGAAAGATTTAAAGCACTAATCCATATTATCGTCTGAATTTCTATAATCTTGACATGGTGCCAAGTTGAATCTTATTGTCCTTCAAATTAAGTCTGATTGAACTTGATTGAACTACAATATTGCTCAACTTGAACGAAATTATCATCCAGCTTATCACGTTTTCAAGGTTGATGCAAGTTTGCTCGATAATTGCGTAAATATTAACAATATTAGGATTTAAGAACACAAACAACTGCTCACACAACAACTGCTAAGAACACAAACAGCAGAACACAAACAACTGCTCACTCAAATTCAAAACATTGAATGAACAAGAATTTCTACTTCTCGGACGAACGATATCGGACAGGTGAAAAAACAATTGCTTGAACCATCCGGCAACGACATTGTCGTTCACACATTTGTCGTCCGATTTTTCGGTATCGTGTCGTGTAATGAAAAAGCGCCCTTAAGACACGGTTCCCTGCAGATCACCGAAGTCAAGCAACACTGGCTGCGGTCAGTGTGCGGGTGGGTGTCCACTTTGATCAGTCTGAGTAGAGACCGAGAGTACAAGGATCGGTCCTCGTTGAGCTGTTCTACTGTAAAGTGCTCGACTTCGCGCGCAGGTCGTCGGGATACCTAAGTGGGGGTGCCATCACCCCTGCATAGGATCAAAATTGCGATGGCATGTCTTCGGATCATCCTCAGAGATGTTTCCAAAGCCGTTGCCATTAGCCCATTGTGCAGCTCTAGTAAGACGTAAATGAACTTCAAGAACAACAATCATTCGTTTCTGAATTATAAATTTAAAATAAAAATTTTGGTGTGCATTAAGGGTTGTCTCAATTTTAAAGGCGGAGATGTTTCTCCTCTTACACCACAGCTGAAATAAACTCTGCTGTCGAGGAAACGGAGTCAAGTGCCAACCTGGTGAGAACTATAAGTAACTATAAGCGGTGAAAAAGCTATAAGTAACCTTTGATTTTTTTCTTTTTTAGAGCCAGCCATTTTTGACTAGCTGGTGAACGAAATCGCTTCCTGGATGTGAAGCTCAAATAATGTTAACATTAGACTTAAGGTCTGGTTTCTTAGGACAAGCGCCTTATCTGAGCGTCAGCGGGACGTCAACGTCCCGCTTACGCCAACAAAATACTGGTTTGTTAGCTCAAGGCCTGGTTTCTTAGAACTAGCGCCTTATCTGGGAGTCAGCGGAAAGTTGACGAAGAGCTGACGCCTAAAAAATACTTTTTTGTTAGCTCAGCGTGAGCAGTCGGTTCAACGCAGACATTATCTCTCATTGCGCATGCGTTAATAACGTAAACAAATATTTATTTTGAATTTGTATTGATTTTGTTATTGCCGACCAGTATTTTAGAGAACAAATAATGACTTTGTCCAAGAAAAAACACATTATAGCTGAGTTAAATGAAGAGTGCTATGTTTAATGAAGAAGCTATGTTTAATGTCAAAATCAAAATCTTGGCTGATTTCAATGTGCTGTTGGATGTTGTCCGCCATTGCTTCTGTGGTTAACGTCACGTTGTAATCCAACTGCAGTTGAGTTGGACGGCAATTGCAGTTCAAGATGAGTGTTCGATGACGTAGACTATCAAACTCACAAATGGGCCAATCAGAGGTTAGCGCTGATTTCCAGCTGACAGCGTCCTGTCCTAAGAAACCAGGCCTTTAGGAGGTAACATAACTGTATGTGAAATCTATTTATTGATATAAAACGATCACCTTTAATCATAATAGAATTTCGAATAAGAAACTATCTTTATCTCTCTTGTGTATAGTTTAAAATTTTTTTTTTTATAAATGTTGAATATTTAAATCTGGATACATCCAATCGCGCTCTCTCTCTCTCTTTTGTAGCTACTTCTCATCAATTCAATCACGAGCTTACAAAATGAATATCTCTAGAGAAATAAATAACCACAACGATAGATAAATAGTTATTAATGTTAAAAAAAAAATAAAAAAAAGTTTTTAAAAAAAATCGCAAATAAAGCTCTTCAGATTGCAGTAACTTTCGAGTCCCGCAGTGGACTGATCGATAAGACACGGTTCCCAGCAGATCACCGAAGTCAAGCATCACTGGCTGCGGTCAGTGTGCGGGTGGGTGACCACTTGGATCAGTCTGCGTAGGGGCCGAGGGTGTGCGGTGTAAGAGTTAAATAAAATTATTATTATTTTGGGTTGGTGCGTATAAAGTAAAAGGTTATTTATGTATTATAATTAATATATTGAAATATTTGGTATATGTACTAATAATTGGATATAGTCATGATTAAAAATAGTTAGATGATTGATATAATAATTAAATTAAGGCTGAAATGTATAAAAGGTAATTAAATTAAATTAAGGGGAATGTGATCGTTAAGGAAAGTGGTAGTACAGTGCTAATGTGGGATAACAATAACCCAATAGGTTCAAAGGGTCACAAAGTGTGAGGTTTGAACAAATTGGATGATTTGGTATCACCAAATTTGGAAAAAGGGCGAAACTAAAATAAATTAAATATTAAAGATAAATAAGGTAAAGTCATGCTATATCCAAAAAATATATATGATTCAAACAGTAAGCTGATGTTTCCAATAAGAAAAACTAATAAATTCACACTTATGCATGCCCATAACAATAAAAAAAGTACTCACCACATACAGAAGGAAAAAGGTGATAACTAATAGTTATAAAGGTAAAGCTAAAAAAACAATCACAAAACTTTCTGTTCAACTAAACATTTATTTTTGTAAAACTACCTTTCGTAACAAACAAACAATATGATTGCAACACATTTTGTGGCACAGAAAAATATATCTTTTAAAAGGAAATGGGTGACAAGAGAATTTAAAGAAACCAAAGGCGTCATGCAAAAGTTATAAAAGAACGAGTAATTTAACCGTTAAAATAAATATGAGAAGAAAGCTTAAATTTGAGAGGGCTTTTAATGTTAAAGAAAATTAAAGGTATAAATTGTTGATTTTAAATTTTACAGAAATTTATTACAGTTACGGATTTAATTTAAAATAAAGGTTAAGAAAAAATGTAAAAAGAAATCCCTCGATACGAACCGAAGTCCGCATCGCGGAGAATTTAAAAAAGGGTAACCTGTCCGAATGTTCGAGAAAAAGAGAATGTAATTTTAAAAAGACTTAAAAATTCCTTAACTGGGGTAGACCAGAAAAACTGCGACCAATTAAAATTAAAGAGGCGGAGAGTTTGAAATTTAAAGGAAAGAGATTGGTTAGTTAGCCCCCCTAAAATTAAAAGAAGAAGAAGAAAGGCGTGAATAGAGGGGTTGGTGGACTTTCCCCACAGTAAGTGCGATGGCCGCAATGACCATGAGAAAGGTCAACAAAAAAGTTAGAAAAGATTGCTAAATTGGAAAAAAAAAGGAATAGCGTTTAAAGAAAAAATTAAAGGCTTAAGTAAAATTCGAAATTAAATTGTCACATTACATTAAGTGTAAATGTGACATGCGGTATTGGTCCTCGTTAAACTGTGCTACCGTAAAGTGCTCGACTTCGCGCGCAGGTCGTCGGGCTACCGAAGCGGGGGTGCCATCCCCTCCACAGAGGATCAAAATTGTGATGGCATGTCTTCGGATCATCCTCCGGGATGTTTCCCAGACCGTCGCCAATAGCCCATTGTGCAGCTCTAGTGCGACGTAAATTAACAACAACAACAATAATTTTCGAACTGATTAGAATTTCGAAAAAAAAGAAGAAAAAACCCTCGCTTAAAATTTATTAACAGAAATGGCCCTTTCAGCTCGCCAAATTTCAATCTCGTAGTTGCATTTCAGTGGACTGTAGATTTGCCCAAATGATATTTTTTACCTACATTTTGGAAATAATAATGAAATCTTTTTTATTTCATCGAACTATGTACATTTTTCTACTCCCCTCATAATTTTAAGTTGTTAAGTGTTATAGTTTTTGCACAACATAACATAGTGTTATGAAAAGTTGAACAAACAAAACAGCAGCAGTGATATTCAACACATAAATTTCACTTGAAGAACAACAACTAAAATAAAAATATTTCTTTCTCAGTTAAAGTTAGCAGTTAAGTTTGTTTGATTTTCTATTCGATGTTTTTTAATCATGACATACATATACTTTCCTTGATCAACATAGGGGAGGGGAGGAATGCACCCCGTTTCGCCACGACGCTTCCCCATAAATTTCTATGTTGCACAGTAACCATGAACGACCAGACCATGACCTCCAGAAGACGTGTTATCTCTGCGCAGCAATGCCGTATCATAGAACAGGACGAGGCGGAAAAGTCTACCCGGCCACCAGCCGAAACAGATTACTGAACAACGTTGACCAAGCTTCAACAGAGGAATTTCTTGAGAAAAGTGGGATTCCCCTAAAATAATTTCTCCCGAGTACGAGTATGGAAAAGGATGAAGTGATAGATTACTACCTTCAGTTTACCCTGGAAGAACTAGAAAGTTGGTATCATCCATACTGTAGACTCCGAAGGGGACTAGACTGGCGCACAAATCCTATATATGTCTACCTCGACGCAGGAGCCATAGGTATGATCAACGCCATGGAAAAGAAGCAGAAGGAAGAGAAAGATCGAAAGAATGAAACTGCAATTGCCAATCCAGTGCCCAACGCCCAAAAGACTGATGAAAAGGACGCAACCAAAGACCCAGTGCCTACTCCAACGATTGAAATGGACACTACGGAAATTCCAGATCCCCCTGAGAAAAGAAACAAAAAGAAGAGGAAAAAGGCGAAAACGAGTGTCAACCAGGCGACGCTCCCTGACATTACTGCAGTTAGCGAGCCCACTCAAGTCCCAGCTCCCGCTATCCCAGCTGATACAATACCGACTGAGAGTATGGAAACTGCCGATTCGGAGGACCCCAGCCCAACCCTGGACATAGCTCCAAAACCAAAACTGAAAACCCTCATCAGAGGACTGCTAGCAGATACGGATATTTCAGCCCTTGAAAAATATCTCATCGAATTTGGAATTCATCCAGAAAAGATTATTCAGCTTAGTAAAAGGAGTGGGCAGGAGCTTAGGCCCCTCCCACTCTTCCTCATCATACAGATGGACACGCCCACCAGTAGAAAAATCTACAACATTAGCTCCATTTTGGAGAGAGATGTTATAGTAGAAAGATTCAGAGGAGGACGATTCCAGACACAATGCTTCAGGTGTCAGAAATATGGCCACACCCAGCGCAACTGCCAAGTCACCGAACCAGCCTGCATGGAATGCGCAGAAGCTCATCTTACGTACCTTTGTACGAAACCCATATCCACTCCCGCCAAAGGCATTAACTGCGATGGTGAGCACCCGGCCTGTTTTTCGGACTGCGGTGCAAGACCCAGAAAACCCACACATAGAAGAAGAGCCCAACCCAAGACAACAAAAGATGCTGCCAGCAGATTCCTGCTCCTCTTCAAAGAGATGAAAGAACTACTACAAAACGAAGAGCTTGTTAAGCTGCTCCGTTCCCTACTTCCAGAGCCGCAGAATTGATTGTGTTCTGCATCCTCCCAGGACTCCACCCCCAGGACTTACAGTGATTCACTGTAAATTTTTTCATCACATATATTTCAACTTGAAATCTATGCCCATTCAACTTAGGACTCTACAATTTAGACGAATCAGTTAGCGGCGCTTCGCGCCGAATACTGAGATTTTCTACATTTCCAACGTTCCAACGTAACCATGAACTAAAATTGCGAATGAATGACAATAAAACGGAGAGGTTTTTAGTAAGAATCGTTGCCGATAGAAGGCGCATACCTTCTTAAAAAGAATACACTTTAAGAACAACCTTTTTCGTTGTTCGTCATCAAAATTTCCTATTCGTCCGTATCGTGTTTAGTTACATGATTTGCAAGAGTTTATATGCTATACTTTTATATTTAAACATACATGTAATGGGTTTTTATTCGGAAGATTCTTCCTATTTGTATTTATTTTTAACGTATTGCATTACAATGTTAACCAATTGATACAGAAATATAAACAAATGGAAACCGGTTTCATCAGAGTAAAAATAATGCGGTTGCTTAGTATTACCTGATTATTATAATTTTACATAGAATCTTATAGTGTGTGTAATAATATGGCCGGGGACTGTCTTACTTCCAGTAAAAATAGTGATTTAACTTAGCTGAAGAAATCTGATACAATTGTTTGTGTTTTTGTGGTATAGAATACACACTAGAGAATTGTTGAGAATTAACAATGATTTTAGAAACTGAGAAATAATCAAAAAGAGAAATGTATATTTTGTTTGCTCGAAAAAAGGTCATAGAGCTAACAAATGCAAGTCGAAACATGTAAGATGTGTAATTTGTAATAATAGACATTTAGCTCATTTTAGTCCCGATTATACTAAAAACAAAATCGTAATGTTTTGAAGGAGGAAAACCACAGAAATAAAATATGTACTATCGGCCTAAAACCAACACGCTTGATATTTTAGTAAATAACGACGGACCACTAGCTGCACTTTTTGTTTTTTTTATTAATGACAACAACATTAAATATAAACAACAGGGGCCGGGATAGCCTGGTCGGTAGGGCGCTGGGCGGAGATCCAAGAGGTCGTGGGTTCGATCCTCGCCGGCCGAAGACTCCCCGTGTAGTAAATGGTGACTGATGCACGTTAAATCTGTCGAGTCTCAAAGTCCTCCATGTTCCCACAACAAATCAATACCTCTGGGGGTACTGATCCAGGAGTTTCCTTGTCTTCTGGATTGGTTCAAAAATACAAGGCTACGGAGTTGAACGTTAGTATTCGTAAACCCATGAAATTGGGTCGGCTGTTCAACGACGGTTATAAAATAAAATAAATATAAACAACAACAACAGCTGGAGATATTGTGGATTTCGAAAGGGTTTAAGAGATATTTATCCACATCTAATGTTTATCGAGTCTCATAGGAGAAGTGATGATTTAATCTCCTTCCACTAGGGAATGGCGCGCATGCGCCAACACACCGCCCAGCCTTGCACTGTTCACATGCAAGAACTTGACAATTTTTTTTGCAGTTATACATTTAACATATAATTTTACAAAAACTTTAACATTATTGAGTATTATAACTTTAACATAACTACTACTCAATCAAAATCTTTGAGATACATTTCAAATTTTTTACATGAAATTCTAATAGAAATACAAGTGTTACATAAAAACAAGTATTAGGATCAGTCAGCTTAGTGATTTCTCGAACACGATTAGCGACGAATTGTTTCCATTTTTTTCTGAGATCCTCTAATCCAACCACTTTTGAATCGGTCCAATAGAACACTGTGCACTATCTTTTCTGATTGATGATTTTCAGTACTTTGGAACTCAGACGTGCAGCTGAGGCTCCTAGAAGCTCAAGTCGAGGCAAAGTAACTCCTTTTAGTGGTGCAACTCTGCTTTTCGAAGTAACGAAATTTACATACACTTTGTCTTGTATTTTAAGTTTCACATAAATGGTAGCTCCGTATGCAAGTTTCGAGGAATCTCAGAAAACATGCATTTCTACGATGTCACTATTACTGTTAGAATCTAGCACAAGTCTTGGAATTTTAAGTTTTCCCAGGAGAGGTAACTCTTTACACCAATTTTTCCAACTTTCCATAATGCTGGGAGGGAGATTCTCATCCCACGAAACTTTCTTTTCCCAAAGTTTTTGAATGAGGCATTTCATCCGTATTGTGAAGGGAGTAAGCAATCCCATTGGATCAAAAATCTTTCCGATGGTCTGCAGAAGAAATCTTTTGGTATTTCGGCAGTTTGAAACGAATTCTAAAATACCTTTTGTGTCTAATATCAAGCAATCATCTTCAGTTTGCCAGGTCATGCCTAATACCTTAGCATTATTAGTTCCTAAGTTTATAGGAATATCGACTGGATAAGTATCAAAGGCTTCTTCTGACCACTGACTCATCAAGGCGGAGTCATTGCTAATCCATTTTCTCATCTCCCTTCCAGCTTCTTTCATGATTTTCTTCGCACTTCGGGATATTATAAGTGCCTCTTCTCGGGTATCTTGACCTGTTATCTAATCGTCTACGTACATGTAAGAATCTAGATGATGTACAGTCGTGGGATATTCCTCTCTGTATTTTTCAATGTGATGTTTGATGGTGGCTGCTAGTTGGAAAGGGCTAGTGTTAAGTCCAAAGAGTAATCTCTTGAAACGATAAATTCGAAGTTTTGGTTTTGAGTCTAAACGAGGATCACTGTCTGTCCACAGAAATCGTACTGTATCCTTGTGCTTATCCGCAATGCAAATTTGTAAAAAAGCCTGACGAATATCTGATGAAATTGCCACTCGGCTTAGTCTAAAATTAATAAGTATATCGAAAAGGTTAGGGTAAAGGTTTGGACCTGGCCATAAACAGTCATTCAATAAAAGTTCGTCTACCTGGTGAGATGCTGCGTCAAACACTATTCGAGTTGAAGTTGTAACGCGACCTTCTTTTTTTATGGCCTGATGTGGTAAATAGAAAAAGGGTCTATCAATGTTTGATTCAGAACTCTCTACTTCTTCGATTATTCCTTGATCCAAATAGTCCCGAATGATATTTTGGTACTGAGAATATAGTTCATTATCGAATCGCAATCTTCTCCATAAATTAAGAAATCGTTGTTTTGCAACGCAAACGTTATTGGATAATTCTTTCCAGTGTTTACGGAATGGTAGTTCAACTATATATCGACCATCTTTATATTGTACAGTTTGTTCAAAAATGTTCATGGCTTGATCTTCTTCTCGAAGACAAGGGTCTTCTTTTATGCCGAGAGATTCAAGTTCAAAAAAGCGTTTTAAGATATCGTCTATAGAATCATCGTTTTTGAGAAGAAGACACGCATTTTCATTATTAATTTTTATCTCATCGAGTCGACCACTCGCGATCCATTCGAATTCCGTTTCTCTTAACAACAAATCTTCATTTACTTTATAAACGTTATCCTTAATTATTCTAAAGAAAACATCAGCATTTAATAAAGCGTGAACTTCTTTCGCTTCAAAAAATGAAGGATCCGCTAATTCGAAAAACTCGGGTATTTTCGTTTACGATATATCTAAGCTGACACTTGGAGTTAGACCCGTAATTTTATCTGTTCTTCTGTGGAATTCAATCGGTTCTTTAAAACTACCACTTTTATTTGAAATGATAGTACTCAATTTTCCTTTCAGATTTTGTTTAGTCGTATTAAGTCCAGCCACGAATGTTTGGATTCTTTCTAATTTAATCCCAAGAATTTCACTCGTTTTCTTACTCAATATATTAACATTTGATGCCGAATCGAAAATAACTCTACATTTAATTAATGACCCATCCCTTTTTTGCAATAGAATATTTCCAGTAGATAATAAAACATTCTTTTTATTTTCATTAGAAGTATTACTTAAAACCGCATTATGAAGAGAACTTTTATTTTCATTTTTTATTTCTGATCCTTCGATTTGATTTTCTGACGCCAGCTGTTTTCTGTTCTCAGCGATAGCTCGTCTGAAACATAATGTATTCGAATGGCGTTGACCACAATTACATACAAAAGACGATTTACATTCCCACTTTTTATGATTTTTTTTCAAACAAATTTCACATAGTTTATGATATTTAACAAGTTCAAATCTTTTATGCGGTGTTAATTTCAAAAATTTATCACAGCGAAATATAGGATGTGATTCTTTCAAACAAATTACACAGTTTTTATTCTCTATATTTTCATTCATCAAAACAGTTTTGTTTTTAAATGAGAAATTAGTTGTTTTCTTAATTGTTTTCGTTTCTGAATAACAATTTCGATTTACCGATAAGAGAACAGCTTCGCGTTGTTCTAAAAATGTAATGAATTGTTCGTATGACGGAACTTCTTTTGTTTTTTGTATTAATTCGAAGTTCTTTCGAGTTTCTTTATCTAATTTGTTAAGCATTATGTTTTGAAGAAAAATGTCAAATAAATCGTTTCGCTCATATTTTAACACTTTTAAAGCTCGTAAATTCTTTTGAATGCAATCTATCATTGCACGAATTTCTGTTGCATTTTCACGTTCTATATTTTTAAAATTTAGGATGGAATCATCAACGATTAATCTTTTATTATCGTAACGTGAATCGAGTGCTTCATATAATGAAGAAAATGTGTCAAATGTGGAAGCAAATTCTTTTACTTCATTTGAGAGACATGAGTTTAAATAATAAAGATTTTGCGACTGAGTGAGTCGATCATTAGAGGTGATCAAGTCATCAAACTGATTTTTAAAGGTACTATAGTGTTCATATCTTCCCCGGAATGTTGGAAGTATAATAGGTGGAATTTTTGTGTTAGTTATATTTTCAGTTTGATTACTTTGTTTAACATCGTTTACAGTTGATAAAGTTTCTTTTTTAGAATCAATTATAAGTTTGAGGCTTACCTCCAAATCTTCTAGACGAGATTCGCATTGTTCGATTTCTTTTTCGAATTCCTCTAATTCTTGATCAGTTATTTTTTCAACACCGAAAGAATGCACTCTCAATTCATCAAGCTTAGTTTGTAATTGTTCGACTTTTTTCAATTTCACTTCAAGTATGGTATTAATAGGAATATCTTCAGATATACTATCGACAAAGGTTTGTATTCGAGTAATATTTCCTTTCAAGGAAGTTTTTGCTTTATTTAGTTTCGCTATTGTATCCATAGTTGTAGTTTGATTCGAGCGCTCCGTGTGCTCGACGTGCCAGACAATGTCGGCCTAAAACCAACACGCTTGATATTTTAGTAAATAACGACGGACCACCAGCTGCACTTTTTGTTTTTTTATTAATGACAACAACATTAAATATAAACAACAACAACAGCTGGAGATATTGTGGATTTCGAAAGGGTTTAAGAGATATTTATCCACATCTAATGTTTATCGAGTCTCATAGGAGAAGTGATGATTTAATCTCCTTCCACTAGGGAATGGCGCGCATGCGCCAACATGTACGTTAAATAATTAAGTACAACTCTCGTATATAATGATTCATACTTTGATTGTTAGAATACATAATGATAAGAAAGAAATGTTAATTAGATTTACTATTAATACTGGAAGCATGAGCTTTAATATTAGTGAAAATTTGCATGATTTAGGAATTATTTATCATTAAGACAAATTGAGATTAAGCAACCACTTTTTGACTGAATCGAAAGGGGAAAAAATATGCACAATGTGCAGTAGAATTAAGTGATGTTTATAAAAGCTATGGATGTAAATTTGAAACTTTATGTCTAAAACAAATTTGTTCTGATATTGAGCAGGCTTCATACGGCCCTTGGGTCAAAGAATTACAAAGGATTAGTATTAAGTTAAGTGATTTAGAAAGCGAAATTAGCAATGTTGATGCGTTTGAACTGCACAATGGGCTATTGGTGACGATTTGGGAAACATCCCTGAGGATGATCCGAAGATATGCCATCACAATTTTGATACTGTGCCAAAGGGAAGGCTTTGCTTGAGAGCTGCTATGGTAGCTTGAAAAGACCTGCTTGAAAAGTCGAGAATTTGAGGTAGAGCAGTTTTACGATGACTGATACCGTGCACCCTCAGTCCCTACACAGACCGATCAAAGTAGTCACGATCCCGCTGACTGACCGTGGCCAGTGATGCTTGACTGTTCTGCTGTGAACCATGCCTTTAGGATCAGTCCATTGCGGGACCCAATGTTGATGAAGAAATCAAGTTATCGATAGGAACAGGAAAAAACATTAAATCTTTTTAAGAATACGATTCACGTTTATTCAAAGGAGAGATACGAAATTTCATTACCCTAGGTTTTAGGTAAATAGATTTCGTCAGAAAATAAAAACATTGCTCTCAAAATGTGCTTTAAGTACGAAACTATTTCTTTATTCCTATTGAACTCATGTTGTTTCACGTTTATTGAGTGGTAAAGTCAAAAGTAATAGTAGTTTGACTATTTCCTGTTTCCTCCACGCTTTTGTTACTCATAGTCTCATTCTCGCAGAAATAATGTTACTTGTATTTCAAAGAGAAAATGCGACTTCATGTATCGGTCGTTATAATTGTAAGTTTGTTGTATTACGGAGAGGAGCATTGTATTAAAGAGCGTAGCCTATATATATATATATATATATATATAGAATCTTTTAGTGCGTCTAATAATTAGCCAGGGACTGTATATATATCTTCCTAGAGACTATTTTTTGGGAATAGTGAGGAAAAATAAATCACGTAATTTTGCTGATTTTCCTTCAGGTATAACGAAAATAAAAAAATAAAGTTGTGGCAAATAAATTAGTTATTGAAGTTGTGGCAAATAATGTATAGCGGATATTGTTTAATTGCCATTAAACAACTAGCACTAAAAAATGGAGTTACATATTTATTATAAGACAATTAATCGTTTGACAGTGATTGCGTAGTGAATATGATTTGTCTTCTGACAGAGAATATGATTTTATTTGCATTCTTTTTTGATCGCAAAAATATGTTCAGCTATCATCTGCTGTCCTTCTCAACAACATTCTCCAGTAAATCCAACAGAGCTGAAATCTGTAGATTCAATTCATCTTTGAAAGAGTGACTAGTCTTCTGCTCCAGAATTCGTGACTTTAATTCTGCGACTGTATTTAGGGACAGGGGTGAGGACCACATTACGATTTCTTTCTCGTTATTCCACTCAGCATCAGTTAGTGATTGCTTTAAGATTAGATCCTTTTTAATTCCTTTCTCAGACAGTATAAGTTCATTTTTGTATTGCTTCACTTCATTGATATTATCAAAAGATGCATTCAAAAGTAAGGTGGCACTTTCTAGAAAACTTTTACTCAGTGCATACTCTATACAACTACGACAAATAAGTCGAAATTCTGCAACGTTTTCAAGAGAAGACAAGTTGTAGTTTATAAATTTTTGTAACACATCGCCTTCTCTTTTTGATACAATGAACGGCATGTCTATGAATCGCTTGAAAAAATAATTATCCAATTCTCGCAAAAAGTCTGCTTTAAATTGTTGAATTTCCTCTCCCGTCTGGAAATACCAATTCAGAAACTGGTCCACATGCTCATAATTGGACAAAAATATTAATGTCAAATAGATAACATGTGGAGATGATATTGTTTTCTTAAAGGTTTCAACTCGCACAGATTGATATACCCATCTCAAGAAGGACTCAGCTGCTTGGATGTTACCATCACATATCCACTCAATACAAATATGCCAATCACTAAATCTAATAAGCCACGATAATATCAGCCTATCTCGCTCTATTTGCTCTATAAGACTGGTTTTATGGGGATAACATTCTGCTGGCAAGGTAGATTTTGATAATAACACGTGAAGCGAATTTAGATTGCTTAGATTGCTTGAATAAATAGCACGATTGAATTCAGGCCGACCAAACATAAAGCAAATAAATGCTTTAATCTCTTCTTTGGAAGCATCGTTTATCATCCTAACAGCCATGTTCAGATTTTCTAATTCCAGCAACTGCAACAACACTTCAACGCAAAAAAATTTATTTTTTAGAAATGATTGTCTTAGTCTTAATGGACTGGCACTCCATATTTCTTTCAGAATCATTACTTCATTTCCCATTTTACTCATCTTAAAACTAATATTCAGCATTATAGATGAATAAATGTCTTCTTGAAGATTATCCAATAGTTCAAAAATAGTGGACAAGAATATTCTTTGATATGGCCAACTTTCGAACAAAAACACTAATACGCGAGAATGATTCCGAAAAAATTCGTTCATTTGAGTTATACGATGGACATAAGATAATAAAAAACATAAAACATCTAAAGCTTCTGAAGAATCCTGATATGGGGAATGATCTAGAAAATCAATAAA
Organism: Parasteatoda tepidariorum; assembly: GCF_982258835.1. Lineage (NCBI taxonomy): Eukaryota > Metazoa > Arthropoda > Arachnida > Araneae > Theridiidae > Parasteatoda > Parasteatoda tepidariorum. The sequence goes on along the minus strand of NC_141756.1, from coordinate 90,447,488 downwards.
TCGAGTAGCTTGCAAAAGCCACTTACTCAAATGATCGTTTTTCTCCTGTTCCGACAATTTCTTCCAAAAATACTTTAGGGCAACTTTGTTACCAATTCGTATAGAGCAAGCAATCATATTTACATCAATACTAAACTTATCATCGTATATGTTTTCGTAATCTTTGAGTCTAGTTAGAAAACTCCCTAAATTATTCTCGAGGACACATGTCCAATATGTTATCAAATCATCACTGTGCATTCTAAAGCTGTTTCTAAATTGTTCTGGAATTTTCTCCCACAAAATTGAAGCATATTCCCCTAAACAGTGAGAGCAGGCTATCTCATACAAATCGCAAATATCTAAGCTTTCTAAGCTTCCATTATCGAATAGTTCCGTAAGGGATTTCACTATGTCTACTGTCCCCTCAACTGTCCAATAAATTGTACCACGCTTCATGCAATACTCACAAAGTTTTCTTTGATATCCTGTCCATCTACAGAAACTACGAAGCGCTTTCAACCACTGCCACTTAATGGGTCGAATAACGTATGAGATTTCGGTCTTCAGCGATGAGGGCAAAGAGCTATCGAACAATTTGTTTAATATTCTTCTCTCCAACTCAGCCGTATCTCTGCTATAGTTTGAGAACGAAGACAAGAAAGAAGATGTTATTACATGCCTTACATTATTTTTATATTCAAATATAGTACTATTAGGCCCCATAACTATTAAAAGTCCCATGCAATTTTTTCGAAATAGTTGACCTTATAACTACTTAACTTTAATTCCGAGAGTGACTGTCTACTTCAACTTTTAAAATTTCAATTGTAGGCCTAATTGTTTAACACATCCTTAAAAAAATTGATTTTTAAGATAAGCAGTAAAAAAAATTTATTGCATTGATTTTTTAAATAGTTTTTACTAATCTTATAATATTTTTTGCAACCTAAAAGCTATAACCGTTTTCTTACGCGTAACTTTTTTTAATACCGTGATTAGTATTTTACTTTAATATACTGTGCTACTGTTGTCCACGTCACGAAGTCTGGAGAATAGGTGTTTATTTTTAAGCTCTCGAAAACTGTCAAGTTTTATTGCCATTCTTTGTTTGAAGCAAATATTCCATGCGCTCTAAAATAGGGGCCCATTCTCAAGATTCGGCAGACGTGAATAAGGAAAACAAAAATAACCTGAAAAATACAGGAAAGTATCTTAAGAGAAAATAAAAGTGAAAAACAAAATTAGAAAAATCGCAGTAGCCGAGAGTGAAACAGAGAACGAGTAACTAGACCAACCTGGGCTACATCGCACAAAACAGACGCAGTTAAGCCCGTTATCTAGAATATGATAAGTATTCATGACCTCTTGGAAATGGTCTAGCTTGCAACTGGACATTGAGGAATAAACCACAACAGCAATTGCTTTGCTGAACAAAATTATAAGACTTCGAAACTTGAAGTTACAAAGGTATGAAAAAAATGTACAAAGAGTACAATGAAATAAAAACAATAGAATTTTCGCTGGAATGCTGGTTACTCTGAAACAAAAGGGAATGTAACTGCAAAATTTGACGTGCTGAATTTAAGTAATTTTTTTCGAAATTCTAATTCATTTGAAAGTTTTTGTAATTGTATTTTTCTCTCTCTAATGTTTCAGTCTTTTTGCAATAAGTTACATTCTATTTCATTCTGCAAAAACACGCACTTCGAAACTTGAATTTACAAAATTTAAAGAAAAATGCACAAGAGAATAAATAAAGATTTAACATTCGTTAAATAGTTCAAGAATTTCAACTGTTAAAATTGTAGTAGAAAATACCACGTGGGACTCTCTGCAATTTTGCAGAAATGCATTTGCAGAAAAATCCATTTTCCTGTACGAATTTAAGGCAATTTTTTTTTTCTGAATTTCTATTTGTTCGAAAGTATTTCCAATTTTAAATGCTGTTTTTAGCTTTTTTTTTTAATTTTTCCTTGCTTAAAGTAATGACTATTGTTTTAGAAAAAAAAGTTTCCCCTTGAGATCTAAATTTTATAAGCTTTCTTTTCTTGATGTAAACTCTAATAAGAAAATAAATAATAAAAGTTTAGTTGATTAGATGTTGCCAGGCATAAATTTTAGCATTTGTATTGAACTTTTTAGGCTATATAAAAGGCTCAAGAGAAGAAAAAAAAAACAGTTTCCTATTTGATTTGTTATGTGATTTAAAGTAATTGTTACATATTATTATGTGAACATGTTATATATTTTTATCAAGCATAATTACTTCTTATTTATTACTTCTTATCATGCAACTCATTCTGTATTCTTAGTGTATAATTTTTTTCTCAAGTGCAGTTGATTATTTTTTAAATCTAGGTATCCATTCATTTCGTTGTAATTAACATAGTAATAAATTGAGTTTGCATAAAATTATAACAATTGTATAGTTTATAAACAAAATTATCTTTTTTATCGACTTTTAAGGCAAAAAACAAAAACAAAACAATGATGAAAGAGAAACAACCACGGAGCCTTTTAAATTAATAAAAAAAATACATTTAGTTTAAGTTTTACCAATGAGTACTTGATCAAAATACAATCATACATACTTCTTCATGAGCATAATTTAGAAATGGTGTTAAAAATAAAATAAATGCTGCAAATGATCATTCCTTTTCAGCATATTCATGATTATTATCATAACCGACAGGAACATGGTGATTATTAAATATATCTTTACAATAGTCAGAAGCCTTGTATCGCAAATTCTAATAATACTTCTATTTTATACTATATAAAATCTAATTATTTTAATTTGGTACAATATTCCTTGGTTTGGTGTAATTTTTAAACTTCTGTCTGTATAAATAATTACAAATGTTTATCAGTGTTACAATTGGGTTCTTGCATTTTAGGAAGAAGAAGACTTCCTAAAGTCTACCCACACATGTGAGCTATGACGTCAGCTAAGCTTTCTTAACAAAACTGCGCATTAAAGATGAGCTCTAGACATAAGCTAGAATGTTAATTATCGTTAAATTAATTAAATACAGAGTTGTATCGCTCATCAAATTAGTTGAAATATAATTCTTTCTCGTCTATTTTTTTACTTAACTTATTGTTTGTTTATGTATTTTATTCTATATATTTTTGTTTTGAGTACCTGGCAAACTTCCTTGCATAATTACTTTGTTTATGCTTCGTGCCTGTCTTTTTGTTAAGTCCCTGTGTAAATATGTAGTGCAAAAAATTTAAAATGCGTCACTTAAAAGAGTTGATAATTGACAGGCTTGGCTTACTCGAAATAAAATAGAAAGAACAGTTGCTATCAGAAATGCCACGTTTAAGCACCCAATAAGGATCGAGATACCCACATTACGTCACTTGCTAGTAAGCTATTGCTAATATACGACAATATTGATGACGAATGGAATACAAATAGAATACAAATAATACAACATTCAGTGATGTATTTCATCACAGAAGGTGCTGCATAAAAGGTTATGATAAGAATATAAACATGATTCTCGCAACATGATTAGAATATAAATGAAACAAAATTAATATCTTTATTTTTGCCTAAAACACTTTGTACTTGACTTTAAATACGAAGCATATATGTACATTTTTTTAAACATGATTTTGCTTTTTCTCTAGGAGATTTTGAAAGAAAAATATGTCCAAACGTCTAAAAAAAAAATGTGTTTGTACAAACACTGTGTTCCAAGCTGCTTTGTTTTTACTTTTTATCATACATAGTACAGTACAGTAAAATATATCAAATTAATCACTCTAGTATGTTGAACACCTATCTAGGTGTCAAAGGTGGTTTTACGAGGGTTATTTATCAGGTTCTCAAGTAAGTTAACAAGAATCGTATTTATCTCATGTATTAAAAGCAACTAAAATCTTTGTAACCTCATCACTTGCTTATCTTGAACCCTGAAATAAGTCAAGTTTGTCTAGGAAAGTTATTCCTAATAAAATTTCTGAAGAAATTTTTTATGACATTAGTTTAACTATTTGAAATTTACTCATTTGATGAAATTATATAAAAAGGTAACATATACCTTTCTTGTGAATTGATAATATAGAAAACTATTAAGGGGTTTTAAAAGTAGCTGAATTTTAAGTACATATAACAACATCGATTTCAAGATGCTGAAATTAATGTAATGTTAAAGTTTAGTGGGGTATGTTTGAATCAACTATATTAACCTTCGTCTATCAAACAGTACCTTAATATGGAATCAAGTTAACAAGTCTTACATACTACTGAATTGATATTTAATATTATTAGTGGTAGTTACGTCACATTACTCCCCTTCCAGAATTTTTATCTGTGATAGAAATGGATGAATGAATACCACTAATCGATTAATGCTGTTTTATTTATTAATCAATTTTTTAATTTATATCATTTCGCAAATTATTATTATTATTTTTTTCATTTTCATTAGTTAGCTGGGAGAAACTCACTTACTACACCGAATTTTTGACAGCTGTTTTGTGTGCAGGTCAACTGCTTAATCGGGACAATCTATCGTTGTCGCCGAGTTTATGACGCGTCTGAAGGTCATCAGTGTGGGGAGTTTATTATCGACTATGGCAGGGGTGGCGAACCTTTATGCACCAACGTGCCATATTTTCTAAAAAAAAAATTTATGTTGTCATAGACGTGCCGACAAATAGTTTTGCCTTAATTGTTCAGTCTTTTGTGAATTTTAATTTAATTGTTATTATGCTTCATATCGGAACTTCATGATCGGTAGCGTGCCCAAAATATTGTGTCGCGTGCCATAAATGGCACTCGTGCCATTGGTTCGCCATCCCTGGACTATGGCATCTTTCTTTTCTCAACGGGTACCTCTACATAAAACAAATTAACAAGTCTCATATACTACTGAATTGGTATTTAATATTATTAGTGGTAGTTATACCACATTTTCTTATTACATTAGGTACTAGTGTACTGATATTTTAAGAAATTTATTTCTAATAAATACCTGGCATACTTCACTGACAAAGTATACGTATTTGTATTTTAAACTAATTAGTTTAATTATAAATCTATATCACTAATTATAATTCATTCCGGCTATTAATCATCCGGCTATTAGGATTCACGGGGCATTTGATTTAAAAATATTTTATGTCATAAAAGAAACTAAATGCATCTTTATTTTGATTGGTAACAGGAACAGACAAGATATAAATGCATAACACGAGCAACGTGAATAACATGAAAAATATAAAAATAGCATAACGTATTGCTTTTATGCTCTTCCAACATAACCATATGTAAAAGGATTAAAAAGTTTTGAGAAAAAACCTATTTCAATACTTACACACCTGCATAAGCTATTTTATTTGAAATAAATATTAAATATAAATGTTAAATTCTCTTTTCAAGTACTGGAAGTATAAAATAACTGCATCGGAAGTTTAACAAAAGATAACAATGTTTTATTAAAAAAACTATACGCGGGTGTTTCAGGATTGAAAAAATTGTAGGCATTTAGTTTTCTAAACAGAAAAAAAAAAAAAAATAGAAAGACTGTAAAATATGCAATAATCGTAGCTTTTAAGAAATACATTTTTATAATTTGCATAAAACCATGTTTTGCAAGAAGAAAAAAATGTTTTTAAAAATAACAATTAATAAAAATAAATGATAAGCGGGAGCAATTTGTGCAACTTTTTCAAAGAAGTTTTGAAGTTTTTTGAAAAAGTGCCTAAAACTAGATTTTTTTAATTTTTTTTTATTTTCCTAAACTCGTCGCAATCGCTGATGTATTCCAACTTTGATGACGCAAATGTTATTAAATCAACAAATCAAGAATTATAAACTATCTGCATTATTCTTATGAAATTGGACTTATATATCTTAATTATGTAATATTTTGAAATATCACTTTTGACTTCAAGTTCATATTTAATAATTGAAGGCAATTAAGTATTTTGCATTTTACTTCTTATTAAAAAATTGAAATATTATAATATATTTACTTACAAAGCAATTAATCTAATTGTATTTCTTAAATAGTCATAAACTATGTATTCGCAATGTATTCATAAACTATTAAAAAATGAATTGGCATTCCCGATTGTGATGAAATAATGACTTATTTTACCAAAAGCTGTTGTTAAATAATTATATAATCTGCATTATACCTGCATTTTAATAAAAAATTTTAACTTCCGTTCCTTACTTTTTTTCTTAAGCTGGTCTCATTAGCTAGAATATGAAAATAGGGATGAAGGGATTGATTCAGATTTATAACCCATTCATAAACCACGTGTATATTCTAAGTCTACGACTATCACTGCTGATCTCCATAGCCGTCTAACTTTGCAACTAATCCACATGTGCGTTACATGGAGAGGAAAACCACAAAAACCTCTCCTGGATAGCACGATAAGAAAGGGTCCGTCTGCCACGCAGGATATTTTATATCAGCACTGTGGTTGGTGTGATCAAGCAGCAGGATTCGTATCAACCAGCAGCAGCTGGGACTCGAACTTGGTCACCTCATTAAGAGAAACATCATTTTCGATTTTTAGAGGGAAAAAAGTAAATAAAATACGAAAAATGCTCTTCTTTTCCAAAATTAATAAGGAAATGCTTATCTAATTCGCATTACAATTCAGTAAATACCGAAAATAAATCTTCACATTAAGAATTTTTTTATAATAATTCAACTATATATGTACTTACCATCATCATTTCCAATAGCATAACTTCCCATCCTTACAGTTATAACCACGTTCCTCTGAATACACTAAACTATATTTCTTTTCTTGAGGAGAGCCTTGTACTCATAAGACTAACCCCCGTACATTGCAGAGCAGTTCATTCATAGGTGCATATGTTGCCCATTCATCAATGTCCAATAAGAATTGTTCACTTCCTTGAATAACCACACCCTTACTAACTCTCAAATGAATGGTTTCTTATCTACCTTTTCTATTGCTGCATTCCAAAGCAACAGTACTTACTAGTAAATTCACATTCATTCTGAATACTTTTGAGAAGATTACATGGGGAGAATCTTTTCATGGCAAATTCTCAGAAAGTTCATTATTATTTGACTGTGACATTTTTCTTTTTGCAAATTAAACACGAGTAAAATAATTAAACTAATAAGTCATGGAATGCAGAAAAATTAACATCGCATAAGAAATAAAGATTCCTTTTAAAGTTCATTTAAATTCAGTTAATTAATTATTATTGTATTTGATTTTAATTTATTATATTTAATGAGTCGATTAGTATTTGACTGTGAAATTTATTATTTGATCTTAAATAGAAAAAATTAATATCAGCTATCAAAACTAGTTAATTGAAAAACTATTTGCAATATGTAGAATAAAACTAAGCAACTTATAATTTGGCATTTGATTACAGATAATATTTCATTTAATATTTATATAAGAGCCAAATTTGCTAGCAAAAGGCGAATAAAAAAAATGCAAGAGTGGACAAGAAAAAAAAAACAGGATGAAATATCCACACTTTAAAGACAGACGTATCATGATTATTGTTCAAATTCAATAATAAATGATGAATAAAGTTTAATTTTAGTTACTTATCGGGATTATTCTAATGTAATTATGAATTTGAATTTTTTTAAATTATATAACAGATAAAAAAAATTTTCTATAGAAGTTAATGTATAAATTAAATATAATTTAATGCTAATCATTAATTTCAGAATTTGTATACTTGTTTTGTCCTGTCGAAGTTATGTTCACGCGAATCTTTGCTCTGGCGAAGTTTTGTCCGGAGAAGGCTCGACCGTGAAGGTCTGACCCATTACCTTTACCCCAATTAGCGATTCAGAATCTTATCTGTTTAAATAGAGAGAAAAAAATAACTAAACAAAACCATTTCACAATAAACCCCTGTTAAGAAATACGTCGTACTCAATATCCTCTCCCTTTCACCTCAACTCAAAAATCTGAATCGTATCTGGCGTCCACGAACTTCTTTTTTCGCCCTAGGAACCCCATCCAAAAAACTTCTTGACTTGCTATACCAGTTTATATGAAGATGAGTAGAAAAAGACACAAGGGAATTTATCACGTTCACTTAATTATTAAGTCTTTTTAATCAGAAAAAGAACCTTTTAGTTCGAAAATTAATATTAATTTCATATTATTTCATAATGTAATTTAAATTTTGCACCATGTCTTACCATTACTGCAAAATTAATATAGTGCTAAGTAATTAACTTATGATATAGTAACACTATTTTATGGTATAGTAAGTAATTTAGTAAGTTTGAATAGTGCAATACTATGATAGTCAATGTTTAGTTAATTTTTTTGGATCAATTTAATATCCAATAAAAATGATGGAATATCCGTACCACATTATGGCTGAACGTACTGACATCATGGTTCAAGGTTTAACTGAGTTTATTGGGAGTGTACACGGAGGAAAAATTCCAGTAAAATTAGCGCACTTTATGGTAATGACGTTTCTGGTAAAAAAAAAATAAAGAAAGAAAAATATGTATATATATATATATATATATATATATATATATATATATATATATATATATATATATATATATATATATATATATATATATATATATATATATATATATATATATATATATATATATATATACATATATATATATATATATATATATATATATATATATATATATATATATATATATATATATATATATATATATATATATATATATATATATATATATATATAATTCTGGTGAATGAAATAAAAATGTACAATATTTAAATCGGTAATTTTTTCGTATATATGATATTCCGGTTTTCAAAATTACAGCTCTTACTACCATACATTTTGTAAAAAATTATGAAACTGTAATGCAAATTTAACCGAATGTATGGTTTTTATGCCATCCTTTTAAGCATCAAGATAAAATCCTTTTAAGTATCAAAGAATTTCTAACATGACATGTTGATTGACCATCATCTTCCAACATGAAATGATGGAAAGTTTGCTAGCCCTTCAAAACTCATTGCCATATGATTGTTGGATGATGGTTACAATGAAATAGTGATGGGCCATAAAGAAACTAACATTAAAATATCTTGATGGTCCAATCAAAAATTTTGTCTTTGGTTTATATTCGGGGTTCCTTAGTTTACTCATAATACTCTTTATATTTGGGGAACATTTCACTTACTCTTTATTTTTACGTACTTTACTTGTTATACTCTAATCTGAAATTCATTTGTTTTTCTTCTAACCGTTTAGATGACATTTACTTCTCTGTAAAGAGTTAAGTTAGGAAAGATTTAAAGCTCTAATCCATATTATAGCCCGAATTTCTGCAATCTTCGCATGTTGCGAAGTTTAACCTTACTGTCGTTCAAATTTACTTGATTGCACCACAATATTGCTCAACTTGAACGTAATATCCTTCAGCTTATCACGTTTTCAAGGTTTATGCAAGTTTGCTCGATAATTGCGTAAATGGTAAGAATATTGTGATTCAATATTGAACCGGAAGGGTAAGAAAAAGTTACCCCAAGTGTTACTAAACTATAATGTATTTGTTAATGCGTAAGTGTGTGAGAATTAGAGATGAACTCGGGCTCACCTTTGGGCGTCTTGGGCAGAAGAATTTTAATCTGAGTACTCCTGAGTCCGAGACACATAGGATTACTTAGAGCTCGAGTCCACGTGAGCCCGAGATGTACTTTCGAAAAAGGTGAAATTTTGAGATCTTGTCACTTGGGCTTTGATGTCAAAACAAAGAAATTAGTAAATTAAAAACTTCCCACCTGTTTACCTGCTTACCACCTGTCACCAACCTGTGAAAGCAACAGTGAAGAGGAAAACTCAGATACATAAAACTCCAAGATAACAAAAATTCAGAAAAAAAAAAATTAAATATTCAGCTAAATAAAAGTCATTTGACAATTAGTGCGTCACAAAACAAAAGCACCGAACAAAAGAAGCTGATCACTAAACTTTTTATACCTTATAAATTTTGCATTTTCAATGCTTAATAATGGAAATAAACGTTTGTTTAAAGCAGTGTTTCCCGAACTTATGACTTTTGTGTACCTTTTCTAAATTTTTCGTTACGCTGTGCACCACGAATTAAAAAAATTTATGTATTTTTTTAAAAACGTGTTTGTTTTTCCTTTTTAGTGCAAAGTTTTGTAAATATTAACCAGCAATTCATATTCTAAGTTAGGGATAAAAATTATATTTTATGAAAATAATCAAAATAAGTAGAATTTATTACAAACCTTTACTATAGAAAATTGCACAAAAGTTAAAAATCACAACTGGCGGTTGACACCACGAATTATTAACTGTTAACTTTGCAAAAAAATAATCAATAGAAAAATACGCTATTGTAAATTTTCATGGCTAGTTTTGCTTTTAAAAAAAACTTTTTGAAATTTTCGTTTGTTGCAAGAAATTTCGCATAAGAAAGCGTACCCCCGCTAAACAGTTCCCGTACCCCAGGGGGTACGCGTGCCACACTTTAGGAAAGCCTGGTTTAAAGGATGAGAATTTTATTATGAATACGAGCTTGTCCAAGCCCAATATCGTTTTGTTCAGTAAACAAGCCCTAGCATGCGTCGCCGGTGCCATCTCTAATATGAATATGCTTGAATATATTTGAACATGTTTAAATATACACATGTGTGTGTATTATACACATGTTTAAATATACACACATCAATGGATTTGAATATAAATACTTTCTTTCTAAACATAATGATGCGTAAAGAAATCCAGTCTCTTTATCTTAATGCCTTAAAACTTTTGGAAAAACGTTACCAATTCTTATTTCAATCACATGGAAACCAATTTGTTGAATGCACATATATTAAACAATTATTAATATAAACTTGCTTTGGAACACTGCATACTCACACTGACAGGTATATAATTTTTCTCTATCTTGGCGGTAATTCCGTGACAACGTGATTTTTAAAAACGCATATTTTCCTAATCACAATGAAATAGACAGAATTCCGTTCACAAAAATATTCTATTCTAAAGACTATTACTGTATTAAACTTTATCGGGATTAGTAAAGCGAGTTGAATATTCTCTGTATTAACATTTATATATATTGACATTGTTTTTTTTCCAATCGCTGAGAAAAAATTTAAATGAAAAAATACGGTTACACAAAATAAAAATTTTATTGCATGGCTTTGTAAAAATCATTTAAATACAGGTGCAGACACATCTAAGAAATATAGTGCCTTCACACAAATTTTACAGAAGCTTTTAGTCCTCGACCTTGTCCTTTGCTGTCAGCTTTAATGAGAATGAGAAACGTATTCGATGTTGAAATCATTTTTGACATTTTTGGAATATCCTCCCCACAGAAACTGAAAGTAAAACAAAGATTATTATTTTAAGAGAAACATAACTAAGTCTGATTAAAATTGACTCTCAATAATATGTTGAATTTTATTTTTTGGAACATTTTAGATTAAGTGATTTTTGAAATAAGTTTCGTCGTTTTTGATATGTTTAATATTTTCAATTTTTTAAACAACATATTTCTGCAACTACATTTATTTTATTTTAAAAATTTTTTTTAAAAAAATGCATATACACTGAGAAAATAATATGATTAAAACTACCAGAATATAATAAAATTTAACGTGTTTCGGGCTTTATTGGAACACAAAATAGTTTTATAATTTATACCGAAGCGCTTTTTAGATTTTCTTGGTAAAATTAATGATAAAATAGAATTTTATATAAAAATTTGGCAAATGTGGTAAAATTTGGTAGCTCGTGGTAAATCATGATAACTCAGCTTTGGTAAATCATGATACCTTAGAGCATGGCATAAAAACCATTTATTCGATAAAATTTATTATATTAGTTTTGTACTTTTTACTAAATGTGTTGTAATAAGAACTACAATTTTGAAAGTCAAAGTTTTCGGTAAACTATTACCATATGAATGGAAAAATTACCAAACATGTGGTTTAAATACCGTATATTTTGGTTTTTAGAACCAGTATTTTTTAAAAGAAATATCATTACCCTACAGTGCAGAAATTTTATCAGATTATTTTTACCATATATCTTACAACTTGTTGATATATATATATTTGTAGTTTAAGCATTTTTACTAAAATGTAAAAATATGTTGGTACAAATAGCACTGATAGTAATGGTATTATTTAAATTGGTTTGTAAGTGTATTTAAAGTATGTAACTATTTTTTTTTAATGTACCTTATGTAAAATTACAAATTTTATGCTTACATTTGCATCAGAATGATTTTTCATGTGAGTTAATGAAGGTTTGTGTAATTCAGTTTATAACATAAAATCAATATTTCTATTCGCTTGAAAATTTTAAAACTGTTTTTAATTATAATATTATTATTATTAAAATTTAATTAATTAATAATTATAGCATTATTATTATTAAAATTTACATAAATAATAGTTTCTTTCTACATGGACATAAGCCCGAACACGTCAAATTTTATTATATTTTAGTAGTTGTAATCATATTATTTTCTTGTAAAGCGAATCATACTATTTAAACTTGTAAAACAAAAATCAGAAAACAGCACTATGAAAAGCAATAAGTATAATTATTAAAAATGTTATAATTATAAATTTGAAAAAATATTATAAATGAATGTTATGTTTGGACTCATATTACGACTGGTTATTTTTAAATTTATATTACGCTGAGATTAACGCTGTAAATGAGCTTAACATAAAAATATTTTTTAGTCTTATAACTATCATATAAATTTCCATGGTGATTTTTTTTCTTACAATTCTCCTTCTTCCATATTTGATGTTCGAATTTCCACATGTTCAAAAACACAATAACCGTTGTATTTATTGCCCGGTTTATCCATTCTTGAACGAAAGCTAAAATCTTCAAAAGTAACTTCAACTTTGTTGCCTTGAGGTGCCTGAAAAATTATATTAATAATTTACAGTATTTTCTTAGAAATAAAAATAAAACAGACAAGAAATTTAGTTTTAAATTATAAAGTAAAAGTATTGTCTTGGAGAAAAAGATAAATATTTTATTCACTATTAACATAAATATAACTGCATGAAAAATATGGCGATATACTTTATGAGGTATTATTTGTATATTATAAAACACATTAGGGGCCGTTCAAAAAGTACGTACACAAAAATGGAGAAATTTTAAACCCCTCCCCCCCTTCGTACATTACCGTACATAAGGTCTTACCCCCCCCCCCTTAGAGTACGTACATTTTATTAGTCTACCCCCCTTTTTCATAAAAATTAAAATAATTATGTTTTAAATAAAATTAAATATTTACTTAAGGAGGGTGTAGGATAAAGTCAAATTTAAATTTGGTGTATGTTTATGAAGTACGTACTTTGTATAATACCTCCCCCCCTCCCCATCGTACAAAACCGTACATAATAGCAAATCCCCTCCCCCCCCCTTCGGGATGTACGTACTTTTTGAACGGCCCCTTATTTATACTCTGTATTTTTGCAGATATTGCTTATTATTTGGAAAAATTTAAATTAAACAAATATGACAAGCACCATTGATGCTGCGGGACATGCAGTGTAAAATATTCCGGATCAAATTATGGTAAAAAATGCTAGAAATTAGGGTGCTGGTACTTTTTCCCGTAAAATCCACTTTTACCAGAACATGTTTGGAACGAAAAATATGATATATCGTAATTTTTATGGTAATAATTACTATAAAATCACTGAATTTCTTCTATTAAATAAATATTACTGTAAAAATTGAGGTATATTATTTTTTAGTAAAAATAGATTTTACGGATAACTGTTCTTACGGATAACTTTTTTTAACTGTAATAGAATTTTACGGAAAATGGATTTTACGGATGATGCACCCAAGTTGATGAGTTCCGGTACTTAACACCGTAGTTTGATCCGAAATTTTTTACAGTGTAGAATATTCATGTTTATTTTGATGGCGATAATATAAAACTGAAAACACTTGTATTTGATGCAAGAAAGAAGTTGGTGATTTAGAATGACTTTCTGTCTTTTTATTTTTGGATGTGTGCTTCATTCTTTATTTTCTAAATTATTATAATTGTCTAGTTAACAATTAAGATTTAAAACTTTACGTACTAAGTTGTAAAATTTTGCTTAAAACTACTCGAAGAAATTGTTAGAAATATGTAATAATCATATCTTTATTAGTATCCTTGATTTAATAATATCGTCTTTATAATATTCATATTATTTCTTATACTAAAATCTAAACACAATAAATTTTCTCGTTATAGTGATTTACAGATTAGTAGAAATTTCAATTGTATTCACGTCTTAGGAAACGATAAATTTTTATGTGTGAGGGACAATTTATTAAAATTTAAATTAACCTGTTTACCTTAATCTGCCAAGCGCAACTGTCGTTCGGAATTCTTTGAGGATAACCAGGTGTTTCTATTATCTTTTCTTGAGAAATATCCCCACCACAAGAAATAGATCCTGTAAAAAGTTTATAAAATGTTCAAAATATTATTGTAAAGATTAAGCTTTCATGGCTATGGTTATATGTTTAATACCAACGTAGAGCCTTTATCACTAAATTAAAAAAAATTAGATAACATTTCTTTAAGTACTAAACATTGAAAATAAAGTTTCTGAAACGTTGTATAATGTGTTAAATGTTCAGATTTTGACACTCATTATTAAAATGCGAACAACATTTCTGAAATATACGTATATCATAAACATTGTGTCAGGCGTTATAATGAAGAATCAGTTGTTGTGAGAGTAAACACCGAGCTCTTTCACATTGAGAACTCATGCTTATGCAATGAGCATTTAGTTCTTACACATTGAGATCTTACGTGCATGCATTGAGCACTGAGCTCTCGCACATTGATATTTCGTGCTTATGCATTGAGCATTTAGTTCTCACACATTGAGATGTCCTGCTTAGGCTTTCTATACTTTCCCGGCTTTTTAATACTTTCCGACGCCCGGTGGCTGAGCGGTAGCGTTTCGCGCTGTCGTGCCACAGATCCCTGGTTCGATCCTCTGGCCTTCGGTGGGTCGATAAATGAGTACCAAGCATGCGTGGAAACTAAACACTGGGGGTTTCGTGTTCTGCTGACCACCTAACCGGAGCATCTGCTGTTGCAACCCAGAGCCCAAACGTCAAGAAAACTGAGATGGGCGCAGTAGGCCTTGGCCCTCTGTGGGCTGTCGCGCAGCTGAGTTTAGTTATATTTTAGTTTCCATAACCAAAATTATGTAGTATTTTAATTAAAATTATGTTGTAAATAATTGTTTTCTTTTTTGTTGTTGTCGTTGTTCTCTTTTTTAATAAATAGACATGTCATCACCATACAGTACGATAGTTTTACTAGATTTGTTTCTCCGAGTAGAAAGTAAAGATTAAACAATATAATAAGCCATTATCAGGATTAAATTTCATTTTGCTCAATAAAGCGCAGCTCATAATTCACTAGTGACAATTCATTCACATTTTAACATTTAACGTATTACGTTACTTAAAATTTCCCATGAGACATGAACTTCAAGCTCCAAAATTCATCCATACTGTCATAAGACATTGCTGGAGACATAGATTTGAAATCTTCAATATTAAAAGAAGTCAGATGGACCAAGTGTTTTTAGTTACTTATAATAAAATGAATTAAGAAATTTACCGTAATAGTCACCGACTAAAGTCTCACATCTGGATCCTTTGGTATTGGGAGGACATACACAATGACATGGTTTCAAATCTTCTTGGTAAGGTGACAAATAACCTTCATTTTCACACACCAGTGTTCTCTTATTTGGGCAACCATCTGTTAAGCAATATGAAACATTTTATTTTTCTTTGATAAGCAAAGTTAATAAAGTAGTTGTTCTACTGATTGCATCAATACAAATACTTGATCTTTCCTAATTCGAGTGTTGGAATTCTTAAATTTGAAATTTGTTTTGCACCTAAGGCTACAGATTTTTTTAAAATGACATTTTTAGTCTATATTTTGTCATAACGTACAATTTTAAAAGCGTTATATATAACAGAGTTATTCAAATGTTACGACACTCTTTTAGGAGAGTTAGGGCCTATCATCAGGATTAAAATTGTATAGAAAACCATGTTTGGAAATGACATCGTACGCGGATGCATGCGCTTCTTTATTATGACGTGATCAGATGTACACTAAGAAAAAATTCATGATGCGACAAGCACCCCTAGCGGTGTATGACGACATTTCCTGGAATCGGTTCCTATGCAATTTAAGTCCCGATGAAGTGCTCCAACTCCCCTAAGAGTTTGTTGCAACATTTATGTCACCCCCTGTTGCATATAACGTTTTTTATTTTGAACATTTCGACAAAAAATGGATAAAAAGTGTCATTTAAAGAACTGTAGCTTGGAAGGAGATGCCGATTGCAGATTTAAAATCAGCCACACGAAAGTACCTAAGATCTGTTAAAATAATCTCATGCAACAGAAAACAAAAGAAAATTATTACTCTTTTGTTCTATGGTATTCCACTAAATTAGGGTACTCCACTAAAGTGTCGAAAAAAATTGTTTTATTTCTCAAATTTTATAGGTGATCTGCACATTACTTATCTGCACATTGCTATTACCAAGCCACTCGATAAAATGAAAATAAGATATTTTCTGGAAAAACAATGTTTTTGTACGTTTAAACTAACATAATGTTATCAATTCATTTTTCGCTCTCTAAAAATCAAGTTACTATTATCAATCAATCAACACATTAGTTTATAGAATCAATCATTAATACTAAACGAATTTTAATGCTAAGAATCAAATGGTTTTAAATGTTATTACAATTGAGAAAATTAATCTAGTGTCATTTATTTATTTTTCAATATATGAAAGGATTAAGTCAATAAATACAATCAAACAATCAACAAATTTGTTGATAAAATAAGAGAAACAAACTTCAGAAGTTTAACGACAGGAAAACTGTTATTGAGCACAATATATAAAGTAAATTGCTGAAAATTATCAACTCCACATTTTGACCAATCACTCTTTATAAAGCTGCTTCATAACGATAGACTAACCTGTAAAATACATATTGAAAAGTACAATTACAAATACTTTGTTATAGTCCAGCACAAAATTTAATCTTCACACAAATTACACTTTTCAGTGTTTTCCGTTCCTATCAAACTAATGGTGTAATTCACAATTCAAGGAACATAATTATATAAAAAAATTATCAATAAAATTCAGAGAAAGGAATAAACCATTAATAATAATAAGGAAATTCTTTTTAGAATTATTTATATAGAAGAGAAAATTAACTCTTTTTTAACTGTAAGTTTGATATTTACCATCACAAGAATAGATCATATTCGCCAGTTTTGCGTCCCTAAAGGTGATACCTCGATTTCTACCAATGAGAGTTTGAAGTTTTGGCTCCAAAGTCACCATTGTATTTTTTTCAAATAACTTCTTGCTGAAAGACTGCCAGAATAAAGGAAATAAAGGGAAATACACTTTTTGTTTATTCACTAGACAAAAATAATTTTTATTATATTTTACTTATTATGTTTTACTCATTCTATATGTATAATTTTGAACAAATTTTTAAAGCAACATGATATTGACCATTAAAATAAGATTATTGTCCATTAAAATAAAAGGACGAGCAATGAATAATTGCGACATGTAGAAAAAAATTCTTATAAAAATATCATACTCTCTTCCAAATTTACTATTTATTTTTCAATATTATTTTTTTTAATTAAATGTTTGGGTTATTAGAGCTATAATTTTAAAAACCAGATTTCTTGATAAAGCATTACTTAAACGAACAAAAAAATTATGAAATAAATTCTTCAGTTACTGGAAAGATTGGCGTTTATTACTAGAATACTCTGTCTTCTATTTTTTGTTGAAGATACATATCTCTTAACAATACACATCTATTTTTTTTATTACCTGAATTTTTTCAGTGTATGTAAGCAATTGACATTAAATAAATAAGATATTTATAATAGTTTTTTTTAGCTTAATATGATGCTAAAGACAATTAAAAATATAGCAATTAAAAACAATATGCTATTTGTTCGTATTTGTAAAAATGTTACCATTGGGTTGTAGTGCATGATAGATGTGACATCGTACGGTACACCTCTAGGTGCATCATTTCCTGGTCTAAACTGACTTGCCATTCCATTTTCGATGTTTTGCCATAATATCCTTAGCACTGTGCTGCGATCTTTTCTAGAATGCTCGTGGTAGAATCCCAAGGAATGTCCAATTTCATGCATCGCTATTTGAAGCTAATATAAGCAAAGTGAAAAGAATTTTTAAAAAGAATGTAACGTAATTATTGAATAATTTATTGATTTATTATTTTTGATTTAGTGATTTATGATTGATTTATTATTATTGATTTAGGGATTTATTATTATTGATTTATTGATTTATTATTATTGATTTATTGGTTTATTGTTATGAATTTATTGATATGCGTCATATAATTTGGTGAAAGTCACTGACAAAAAATAATTTTGTGATTCGGGAATTTCTACAAATTTATTTTCACTAAGTAAAATAGGGTAGGAGAAGAAGGAAAATGTTATAGTGTTCAAAAACCTGTTACTATCTGTTGTATGGATTGAAAATAGTTTTTAAAAAAGATTGTCATTAATTAATACAGTTTTTAATGAGACAAGATGCTCTTAAACATTTTCCTCCCATTTATTATTAAACTAATATTACTAAATTCGCCAAAAATGTCACTAAAAACTTCTTTTATTAAATTTGCCTAATTATAACATTGGAAAATGTTTCCAAGCAACGAAAAAAAAATATTACAAAAGATTTTAATGAAAAATGCTAAATGTATTTAAGAAAAACTTTTAAAAACTTACATTTTATACTGATGTATGTAAAAACAAATGATTATCTGTTTTTTTTTTAAATTTTATTTTTTCTCAAGAACTAACATTTACATTAAATGACTTAATCTTATCCGTGATAACTGAAAAGAATAGTATTTACTTACATGTTCGCAACCGGGTCCCAAATTGACATCTTGACCATCCATGTATTTTTTACCCACAAATGTGTAACACCTAGAAATAAATGGCATATATGTAAAATATTTTACACTTAAATATTAAATTTTGAAATACCAAATACACAAAAGTATATTTTTTCGTCTTTTTTCCCCACTTCTATCTCCCTATCTGTAGGTCACAAATAATCTCAAAATTAAAAAGGAATATATTTGAAATGAACAATAATATTTAAAAAATTCTCTTGATTCTAGGAAAATTTCTGAATTGTAGAACAATCCATTTTTTGCAATCAAGTCTTTCCATTCACGTTCTGGAATATTTTATTAACATTCCAAAAATTCTTCATACTTTTTTGTCACAGAAAATTTCATGCTGCCATCTAGTTATTGAAAATGAAACTAGAGCTTAAACAAAACTATAAGGGAAAAACTTGATCATTTTATATTGATCATTGATAACGTACTAAAATTAGATAATGTTTTTGAGTGGTAAAAAGCATTTCTGAAATATAAGTAAGATTTTGATATAAATAAGTATAATAAGATTAGAATAAATAAGATTTTAAAAATTAAATTAGGTTTTTAGATTATAAATTCTGCATTTTTCCAGATTTTTGCCAGACAAATCCTATTTTTTATCTGCTGCCAGAAATCACTGGAATGAATTAACAGGATAGTAATATTTTTTTTTAGAAAAAACTTACCCAGCACTATCTGTTCGAAAACGAAGATGTTGTTTTTCATTTGTTCGTCGAACAAAGTGTATGCAAGTTTTCTTTTCCCATTCTGACATGGCAGATAGAATTACATCCCCAGTACTTTTATTTACAGCTGGAAATACAATCAGAAGTATGTTAGATAACTAGCGTTGTAATATATATATATATAGGCAGAAAATATATAAGGAGAACAGTTATGTAATACGTATAATACAGGGTATTCTGCAAGTACGTGTCATTTTTCGAATCCTTTTAAAACATCAAGTCAAAAATGTATGCATATTAGGGGTGGAAAATTAATAATAAAATTGAAAGATAAACTCAGTTGAAATCTAATGAATCAATAGTGATGAAGGCGGAACTGAAAACATCGAAACCTCTTTGATTGCCGGAGGAAATAGAGAGAAGATGTAAGATGATTGTCATAACCGCAAGTTTTATCCGACAATCAAACAGGTTTTTACTTTTCTGCTTTAATATTGGTTTGCCACCTCTAATGCACATGTTTCAAACTTTTACAAAAATTTTAAAATATATACTAAGAGCAGTTTTTGCGAAACACCTAGCATATTATGCATGTTTCGCAGTTTTGCTGATCGGAAAGTTTGAAAAAGTCTATTTGTAGAATGCCTCTCTTTCGTATAACTTTATAAACGTACATTATTCTTTAATTGTATAGTATTTTTACCAACAGTATTTTGAAAATAAAATTGAGTGAAAACAATCGCAATGAAAGCTCATAGTTTAGTTTAAAAATTAAATCTGCGAAACTTTAATATACTTTAATATCCCTCATAAGGCATTTTCAAAAATTTTTTTTAGGTTTTGGAGACATTTTTTTTATTGTTAGGTATTTTGAAAGATTTTTGGGAATTTATTTATTATTTCTTTTTATTTTTTCATGATTTTTCATGATTTTTATGATTTGCTTATGATTTCGGTTAAAATGCCCACTCCACTTATAAAGCAATTTTATTTTTTAAACTATGTGAAACAAAGATTTTGATTTACTGTTGTCTACCACACTGCAACAACTGTAGTGCGCTAAATAAAAAACGGAACACCCTAAATAACTTTTAATCCTAATAATCGGATCTTCACGTTGTTGGACTCAGTCTCAATGTCTTATGGGTTTGACCAGAAATATGGCAATTAATTAGGGCAGACGATATTTGAAGTTAAAAAATCAGACACAAAAAAGTACTTTCTACAAAGAAATAAAAAGTTTTTTAGACGGATTCGGATTTCTGATTCTCAAAATATAGGGGGTAGCTTACATCTGGGTAATATGGTCCCACAATGCTATGGTTAGAAGAGCTGTCCAAAGTTTGGATCCTTTAATGTTAAATTTACTCTTTGCTTAGATTACCATATCAACTTTTTAAGCGAATTGAAAAAGTTTTTGCACACAATTATAAAATTCGCTTATCCAAAGATTATTTCTAAGCAAAAACTAACTTTTAGTAAATATTTGTTATCTTCTATCCCTTCATTTAATAATATTCGAAAAATTATGAATTGCAAGGAATAAAATTAATTTTAAAGAATGCAATTTTCATGGCGAAATGCAAAATATGAATGAAATTGGTCGAATAGTTCCAGAGAAATCGATAACTTTAAAACTTTTAAAGTCACGACTTTTTTAAAATTCGACATTGATTATTAAGTCAAGACTCTGAACAAAATTAGCGACATCGTAGGAAGAAAAATATTTGTGTCAGCTGATGAAATTATTATTTCGTCAATTAACAATTAAACAATTAGATTACAAAAGATAATTGTCTATTGGTATTTCTGCTATTTAACATTAGTTCTAAATTTCAATGAAAATTTTAACTCAATTTTTTAATATACATGGTTTAGTACCATTATATGTTAATAAAAATTTTAGAAAAAGAAAATGATACGTGCCAGGTTATAATTTATGGGATTTTTTTAATTTCTTAAGGATGAATTTTACCACATATTTTAATGCATTTTTGCAGATTTTAAGTTCATCAAAATCCAGCTACACTGCAAAAAATTCTGAATCCATACCAATAAAAAATACTTGCCCTCTGAGATAATCATCCGTAAAATCCATTTTTACCGTAAAATACTATACCGTTGATTTTACAGTAACATTAATTATTTTAAGTGGTTCAGTGATTTTACAATAATTATTGCTGTAAAATATCACAATACACAA
The DNA here is from genome assembly GCF_982258835.1 of Parasteatoda tepidariorum. NCBI lineage: Eukaryota > Metazoa > Arthropoda > Arachnida > Araneae > Theridiidae > Parasteatoda > Parasteatoda tepidariorum. The sequence continues at coordinate 90,425,581 of NC_141756.1, read as the reverse complement.
TAACTATATCATAAAATAATTCACCGTAATCGCCAACAATGTTCTTGTTAATAATTAATAAAATATCTATCTTTTACTCCAAGATAACCCTTTTATTTTTTAATTTGAAACTAATACTCTTCTGTTTTGTTTTTATTTCAGGAGTATTACTTTGATTAAAATTAATATTATTTTTCTAGCATCTCGGGGTAGAAACTTTAAAGAATATTTTAACCCCTTAACGATCGGTTAATTTTCAAGAGAATGGTCATAAAAGTGACTATTTTTTTAATACACGTATATTATATACGTATTTGATTAGCGCTGACATCTAGTTTAAAATAAACCAACTATCTACTTAAAAATAATTTGGTACTGCCATCTGGTGTGTAAAATGAGAAATAAAATGTTTTCTGCGCAAAAAAATGAATTAGTTTTATTCTTATTGGCGAGTTACTACTGAACACTCCAGCCTGGGAATATCACGGGAGCGAGAAATAAAGGGTGAAACCTCACGCCGTCATTTTCACGGGAGCGAGAATGAAGCGGTTAAGTTTTTAGTTTCTGTTCAACAATGGATAAAATATAAAAATGCCTGCACCATGAGTGCCGATACTTTGTACCTTAATTTTTTCAGTATATAAAAGTAATATAATAATAATAATAATAATGTAGCTCACTTTTATGAAAGGTATACGGTATGATTTTATCCAACCAAAGTCCTCCTTTATGTGGTAAAGCTTTCATTGTGTTTTTCTCATAAGTTATTGGAGTGTCTTGAACGATGTCTCCCTCCATAAGATTTTGACCTTTATCAGTCTTTGAGCGCGCAAGAAGACTCATTAAAAGCTAATAAATGAAAATTTGTGAACCATTTTAAATAAAAAGCTTTGAATTCCATTTAAAGAGCTAAGCAAAAGTAAATATATAGAAGAAATAATATTTTAATATTTTATAACATTAACTGTTTATGCGTAAATATTACGTTTTATATCTGCTTTGTAATATTAGTATTTTAAACGCATAAAATTGGAACAATTGCTTAAATTCAATGTAAGCAATCTAAACGCTCAAAAAAAAATTCTGGTAAAATTATCTCACAATATTGTAATACATTTCTGAAAGCAAAAACGTAATTCTAGTAATAAAATTTAAATATTTGGTAATTATAAACCATTCATTTGTTAGCTTTTCCGCTTATTAACCAGAAATACTGGATTTCAAAATTATAGTTCTTACTATCACGCATCCGGTAAAAAATACAAAACTGAAAAATGAATTTAACCGATTAAATGGTTTATACGCAATGTTTTAAGAAATTACGATAAAAATACTAAATTTAGCACATTTACTATATTTTATTACATATTATAATACTATATTTAATGGTTAATTTAACCATAATCATTACCAATGCGCGGCGGTAAGAATTACCGTCTTTTTGGAGTTCTCATGTACGCAGTAAATTTCGCCGTATTCCGGTAGTTTCGATTGCGGTTCTTTTTTCTCAATGTCGATATACTATAAGCATTCAATATATTTTTAAAAATTTTTAAATATGATCACGCAACAAATTCACGAAAAATTGAGATTTCGATGATATTTTTCAGAATTTAAACTTTGAAGAAAAAACAGAAAATTAACGCTTGATTAGTTGTTTCAAATTTTATAAAACTTACAAAGATATCATTTAACTGCATTAAAATGTTTTCATGTTGAGATAAATCAATTCTAAGATATTTCGGGATGGAAAAAATAGTTTAAACTCTTAATAAAAATTTCCGCAAGGAAAAATTGGTCTTAATTTATTTTATCCATTTTTTTCAAGCATTTTAAAAAGAAATATTTTATTCAAAAATAAAAACACGTAACTATGCCCCCAAAATTATTATTCACTTGTTAAGTAATACAAACTTAGGAAAAAATAAAAATTTGCCAAGAGAAAACTTTTAAAATCTTACTGTTTGATTTTTTTTCCTGAGAAAGTATTCTTTTTTCGAAAAATAGCAAGCTAAATGTGTTTTTAACTTACTTTTTCATCATCAAGTTCCTTGAAATCATCTTCCAAATTTGAAGCGTACGTGATCTGAAAAGCGAAATTTACTGTGTAAGCAGTTTACATCTTACAACATATAGCGGAATAAGAATGCTGTATTGTTTATTCGTAAACAATTTAATTTAATTCAAGGCACGTAATTGAAAAAAGGAGGATACATTTTAAAATTTTTAAGAGAATAAAACATCAGAGTTTTCGATTGCTATTATTGAGAACATTAGCCGTGGTAGTTCAGGGGATAGAGCTCTCGCCAACCAGTGAGGTGATCATGATTCGAATTCCAGCGATGCCTGGTTAATCCGAATTCCGAACCCGGCTTGTACCGACCACAGTGGTGACGTAAACTACCCTCAGTGGTACACGGATCTTGGGTGAGAGTCTACTTGCAGTGAGGCTAATCGTTAGAGGTTTTTGTGGTTTTCCCCTCCATGTAACGAAAATGTGGGTTAGTTTCATAAAAAAGTCCAGGATTGTGTTCAAAATTAAAAGATTACGGAGGTGAACATTAGTAGTCGTAAATTAAGAATTGGGTCGGCTATTCAATGACTGTTATAAGAAAATAAATGAAGAAAAAAAAAGCATCACTTGTGGCAAAATATTACAGTCTACGTAGTAAATTTTTCTCTGATGTGCTTAATAGGCTTAGAGAAAATTAAAGCAATGAACTAGGATTATAATGAAATATAAAATATGATTATCGTAAATAAGACTTAAGGCATGAAAATTTTTTGTGTTTAATATACCTTTTATTTTCGTGTATCTATGTAGTCCATAGGTATTGTGGGGATTTTTTACTTTTAGTTCTTTGTCATAGTTAAACATGTTTGCATTTATAATATATTTTTACAACTGCTATCGCCAAGGGTTTTGGGTAGTTCATTACCATGCCATATTTTTCTGTTGCTTTGTGTTAATCTGCAATTTAACTATTAACAGTTTGCAATCAGCAAACACGATGTAGTTTCTCATATCATGACAAATTTATTTCTTAAAACTGTAATTTTTTTTTTTTTTGGGTTAATCTGCCTAATTTGCCATAATGTCAGCTTAATAAGTCGATTAGTAGAAGAGAACTTATTTCTCAGAACAGTAGTTGATTTCAAAGTTTTAGTGGAAATATTTTTAGTTTTAAGCAATGTTTAAAAATAAAGTTTTGATATAGTTTTTCTGCGATGCTTTCTTTTTATATAATAGTCTTTCACCGATAATTTTCTTTTTAGATATATTTAAATCAAAGCTTTGGTTTTGGTAATTTTTATTGAAGAGCTGTAAATTTAAAACGTAATATTTATACTGTAAAAATTTCATTAAAAATATTTTGAAGTGCCATCAAACATTGAATAAAATAGGATTAATATAAAATAGAATAAAATAGGATTAATATAGTACTCAAAATAAAATTTTTTAAATTAATAAAAGGTACTTTAGTTGCAGCTAACTTCAATGTAACTCCTTTACTAATTTACAATAACTATAAATTATTACACTCAAATCATGCTAAAAAATTGGCTAGTTTTTCTGTTAAAAAGCCTCCATCTGTTTTTGGTCATTTTTATTAAAGAACTTTAAACTTAAAAACGTAATATCCATACCGTAAAAATTGCGTAGTATTTATACCGTAGAAAAATAACGAACTGCCATCAAAAATTAAGGCTGCAGACATGAAGGATTTTTTTAAAATTAATTAAAGGTGCAGTAGTTGCAGCTAACATGAATAATGTAATTCCTTAACTAATTTATAATGGCATTCACAAAGGCACTGCCTGTAAATTATTTTATTCAAATCGAGGTAGCAAATTGGTTAATTTTTCTTTCAAAAAGTCTCCATCTTTGCGGATATTTTTATTTTTAAATTCAAATAAACACAATTTAAGAAAAAAAAAGGCAGTGAAACTGATTAATGAAATCATTTTTACCATAAAAGTATTATCCATCAATACTATCAAGAGAAACCAGTTCATGATCATCTTTTCTCTTAGAAAATATTATTACGTCTTTGAGAAAAATTTTCTTATTTTTACATTTAACGAACAAACACCTGGCATGAAGTATTCAATCAACTGTTCTTCAAGATTTCGTCAAGGTTGCCGAATTTATAAAGCTTTCGGTATAGGGGCTGAGGCGAACATATTTATAATTTTTCCCTCCTTACTACCAGAGTGGGGGTGATGATAAGGTGATTTCTTATCGGAGACTGAACTACCCATATATTTTTTGACGAGACTGTCACTCTTACTAAGGCGGAAACGGTCAACTTGAAAAATGTTGTCAAATAAATCCCAAAATTATCAACATTGCCGGAAGAAGTGTGATAAATGTGATGTAAAAACTGCAGCAATTAATTATACTAATAAGAAGGGCGTGGTTAATTACGAATATGTCTTTATTTCCTCCTTATTTGTTTTTTTGAGGATCAATAAACTTTTCTGCATTGAATTAAATATCTATGAGTAGTTTAAGCTCAATTGTAAAGCAATTTCTTAAAAGTTTCTAACAAAAGACCTTTCATCAAATCGTAATTGTTTTACGCGATTTCCACAGTTAGAAGTTTTTGAGACTTGTTGTTTCGTAAACACTGTTGTCGCAATATGATCTTTTAATAGGATTATTTTAAGTGTTACATATTTTTAGATAGGCTTTGAGGGTCTTCTGATTAAGCCCAGTTTGTTTTAACACCTGTTTTTTCCCTGATGCCCACCCGGATATTGACTTTTGTCATTCCGGTATCAGAAGGGCAGATTTGTTGGATAATCTATCAGGGGCACTATGTTAGATGGGCCAACGCTCTTCTCGCAGTAAGAAAGACGGATAGTACATGGAAGAGAAGGAACGAACGTCCATGCTTTATCCGAGATACGAATCCAGGACCTCTCTGACTTGAGGTCTGCTCTCTGTCCACCATACAATCCGGTCGGTGTTTAAACACGCGTAATTGGTAGAATTGACCAGTTTATTTCTTGTATAAGTCATGACAGTACAGGAAAAGTTAAGCTTCTTAGAACAGAACATTATTGGCCATGTGGAAGTTGTGAAGGTTAAGGTGTTATTATTTTGTCATTAAGGCCTTACTATTTTGCTTTCGCTTGATGGTAGCCATGTGATCAGCATTGTACAGCAGTCCCCTTTACATCACTGACAAGCTGGTGTCTATCGATCCAAATCTGAATGAAGAGTGATAATTAAAAATAATTACAGCTGGATTTGCTTGAAACTACTAAATTAAAAAAATTTAAAACTTTTTTCGCGTAAGTTTTTTTATAAGGTTGGCTGGACCGATTTCTATTCACACCTTTCCATTCGGCAATTATTTTTTACAAAGGATTCACTTTTGATTCCAACTTTTGATTTTACAAAGAATTAACTTTTGTTTGGTCTGAACTTTTAGGCCACTGTTCTTGGAGAAATAAAAAAAATATAGAGTTTTTCTATTTTAAGTCTTAGACGCAGCCTATAACACTGAATATAATTAACGATACCGCCAGCTACATAACACTGATATTAATACAGCTTAATGATTTCTCAGTAATTACAGGCACTTCACTGTCCTTGTGAAGGACTGGGTTTCTATAACTAGTGGCTGCTTTAAGCCCACTCAGCATCAGCTCGTTTGGGAAGTACAGGTGGTCGTTAGGTAATGCTGATCACAACGCCACTATCATGCCGTTGGTCACGGAATTGTGGTATCTCAACCTCCACAAACCCCCTCGGCCTAGATTGGGCTTTTGCGGGAATGCTTTGCCTTTAAATATACTTGTAGAAACTGAAGATAACGAAGAGCAAATTAATATTTATGAGATGAACAGAAAGTTTTCACTCTTTGACCAATCATCATAGAAGTCACTTAGAAATCTGAAACATACTTTTGAAACATTTAACCAAAATATAATTCAAATTGATGCAAATGGAGTAAAGTGCTTTGTTGCAGTATTTTAACGTTTGAAATTTATTTAATTAAGTATCTATGAATAGTAGTTTTGGTTATAGTGATTTCATCCACGATCTGATAAAAGCAGGTTTAAAAAGTTATGTTTGTTGCACACATAATAATTTCATTTTATACATTTGAATTTACGTTTCGCGATGTATTTAGTATCAATTAATCTGTGTCTCACAAAAATAGACTCACTTAAATACGCGTTAAACTGGTAATATTAGTAATCCGAAATCATCGCCTAAATAACACTGGGGAAAAGTTTTTTTGTTGCCTAATTGATCTGTGATAATTTCACATATGAAAATAGTTTTGCTCTTAAGGCTACAATTTTTCAAAATGGCATTTTTAGTCTATTATTTTGTCGAAATGTACAAGTTTAAAAACACGATATGCAGCAGGGAGTGGCATGAATGCTACGACAAACTTCTAGTGGAATTATGGCACATCATCAGAATTAAAATTGCTTAGGAAAGCTGCTGTGAGCGATTCTCTATTATGAACTATTTATTTGTGTGCTTTTGAACAAGTTTAGAAAAGCGCTCCTACGATAATATTTCCGGTCATCATGGTCCGGTTTTATAGGTAATTCTTAATCCTTATTACCTAGGGAATTCTTATCCTACTGAAGGCAAATTTTCCCCTGTACTTGATCCAGTAGTCCCCATGTCTTCTGGATTGGGTTAGAAATACCCAATACAAGACTACGGATACAAGACTACGGAAATACCAGACTACGGAGTTGAACATTAGTAATTCTAAACCCTAAAGAATTGGGTCAGCTGTTCAACGATGGTTATGAAATAAAATTATGAAACTATTATGAGACACCCTGTATAACGTTTTTTTAACTTGTACACTTTGAAAAAATGGACAAAAAATATCAGCTAAAAAAACTGTATCTTGGAGAAAAAACTGATTATTGATTTGAAATCTGCGATACGAAAATGTTTAACATCTCTTAAAAAAAGCTCATGCAACAGAAGAAAAAAAATTAGTTTCTAGTGTAATTCAAATAAGACAAAAATATTGCTTAATCTTCTGTTGAGATTGTAGCAAACTTTACCAAATAAATTATAAGTTTGAATATTTGCACAGTAAAAAAAAAAAAAAAAAAACTATTTGGACTGTTTTGAGGCAAAGTAATATAAATTTAAAGATTTGGAAACTTGGAATAACAAACTTAGACAGACATATAGTTTAAATGATTTTTTTTACTAAAAGATGATGCGCGTACAAGTGAATAATAATGAATATGCTTTTGAGCTTCTTTAAGTAAAAGTGATCTTGGCTTTCAATCCTCTCGTGTCTTTGTCGTGTCCATTGGTGTTAATTATAATCATGAATTGCCTTCCTGTTGATTGGAGATTTGTTCCTGGCTTAATGTCTTCCCCACAATACCTAGAAGCAAAAACAAAACAAAAAAATACATATATATATATATATATATATATATATATATATATATATATATATATATATATATATATATATATATATATATATATATATATATATATATATATATATATATATATATATATATATATTCCAGCAACGTTGAAACACCTTTGAATCAACGAGGTTATTAATGAGGGATACGGTAGTTTGTCCCACTCTTCCAGAAGAGCTCTTTTTAGTTCTTGGAGAGTTTCTGGGGGTGGTAGGAGTTCAGCAATTAGTCTGCTTAGAATGTCCCAACCATGCTCAATTGAGCTCATGTCCGGAGATCACGCTGACCAATCAATTCGTATGATTCCATCTTCCAAACGGAAATCATTCACCAAGCTACCACGATGCGGCCGGCAATTGCCGTCCATAAACATGAAGTCATCTCCACTTGCTGAAGTGTAAGGGACTGGAATAGGTCTCAAGATCTCATCCCTATATCGGTGACCGGTCAGAGCTCCATTTCGAATGATATGGTGATCGGTGCGGCAGCATAGACCATCACTTCCCTCAATAATAAATTGTTTTTATTCTAACTATTGGTAATCGTTAATTTATAATTAGCAGTTGTTAATTTATAATAAGTAATTGTTAACTATTATGATAATTGTAAAAAAAGTTTTGAATTGTTTATAATATAATTAATTTTAAACAAACTAATTACAAGTCTCTCAAAAATATATTGGGTTGTCTACTGATTTCTTTATATTTTTTTTAAAAAGTTTAAATTATTGAAGCATTTCATTTTCTTTGTAAGTTACCAAGCCATGTTATTCAAATTTTCGTACAAAAGTTGGATTTATCGCTGTTAATTGAGATAAACTGGATGTCCAATACAAGGTGAGTCATTGAAATCAAAATTTCCTTTTTTAAACTTTGCATATCCAATCACGAGCAGATTTTTTAGCTGTTCCACCTCCTCATACTAATGTCATGAGTAGTTAATGCTTAGAAAACGTTAGGAACTTGGTTGCCGACTCAATATTTGTCGGATCAAACAGAAAGGTTATCATTATCACGTTGAATGCCATGGGGATCACCGGTGACCGGCGAAGCCAAGATTATTACACATAATTCGAGTACATTTTTAATGCTTTTAAATTTTGTTACATTATTATCGTTATTAAAATGATTTGAAGAAATTAATGCAATACATACTGAGAAAATCATTTTGGCCAGACGGGCAAGCCATGTAAAATTAGCGTGGCATTCAACGTGCTAAAAAGAATTTTCTAATTTTCTAGCTGAAAAGATGATTTTTTTACACCAGTTTAACCTTAGCTGTAATTGTCTTCGTTGCAGTTTCGTAAAACTTTGGTAATGTATTAGATTCTTCATCTCACTGTTTATAAATATCAGTTTGCGACACCCGACAAGTTGGTTCCAATAACTCCCTTTTAGAAAAAAAATCTATAAATATGGATTTGAATACAGAGCAAATGTATGAAATTTGGTACAGCAGCGAATTTAGTAAAAGTATAATTAAATGATTACATGTTTCCTTCAGCCATGCTTCTTGTTCTGATTTCAACCCTTTCTTGCAGGCATCTGTTTCGATATTTGCTGGCTCTGGAGGCAACTAGACGTGGGGCAAAACTAAAGTCATCAAATGTCACCATGACTCGCTTGCCGTAAGGAGCCTGGAAAGAGCACATTGTAGAAAAAGTATAATAAAGCAAACAGCCAACTAGAAATTAAAAACAATGTTTGTTTCGGTATATTCATTTTATAGCTTGCCGTAATGGTAATTCTTTAGAGTAATTTAATCGAGTAATGAGGAAAGAAATTTAAAATAAAGCATAACAGTTGATATATAATTAATTAATGTCTTTTAAACAAATCAATTTCATACGGAAATTAACAAACTTAATTTTGGTAGCTAGTATAGCAATTAAAACCATAATCAGACCAACCGTTATCTATGGATCAGAGACATGAACTCCAACGCAGAAACAAGAAAAAATGCTGATTACCTGGGAAAGAAAAGTTCTCAGAACTATTTTTGAACCTGTCAAAGAGGGTGATCTGTGGAGAAGGCGATAAAATTTTGAAATTTCAAGACTATTTAAAGAAAAAAATATAATCATGTATGTAAAAGCAAAGAGAATTCAATGGCTAGGACACCTTGAAAGAATGGAGGAAAGCAGAGGCACTAAGAAGATATTCAAGGAGCAGTGCCAGGGTCAAAGGAAAAGAGGAAGGCCGCCCAAGAGATGGTTAGACGAGGTGGAGAAAGACCTTAAGATTCTAAACATCAGAAACTGGGAACAAAGAGCTAGTGACAGGCGACTTTGGAAAAAAAATGGTTAGTGAGGTCATGGTCCAACATGGACTGTAATGCCAGGGAGTTAGTTAGTTAGTTAGTATGGCAACTAATCGAATTTGTTCTTATCCTACAAAAACTTACCTATAAACTTACAAAAACTTACTTATTTTACTTTCAGAATTGTAACTAGGTGTGCAAAAAATAATCGCTGATTTGAAAAATTGTTTTAAAAAACGAAATAAGTCAGAAATTTAAGATTTACTGCGTTCGGTTTAGAAACTAGTTATTCTCAATAAGTTTTAAAATAGGTTAGAGAGATCTTGAACAGATGGCGCTGTTGACTAGTAGTCACACCATTACAACTGAAAATATTTATTCAACAGTGTGTTTATTTTGCCTTCATACGTTTGTCCAATGCCCTTTTCTGCAAATGATGATTATTTCAAAAAAGTTGTTTCATAGCTTTTCCTAATCGGCAACGCTATCGGTGGGAGGACATTTCTACTGATTTTAACACGTATTTCGGTTACCAATTTTTCAGATCAACGGCTATTTTCGGGATTTCCGGTATCACATGTTGGCAGACCTAAAATAAAGGGAAATATACATTCCAATACTTTATTTCCAAGCTCTTTTCTTCACGGGATATTCAATAGCATATTTCAGAAAATATTCAATGATTGCAGGTGATAGTTCCAGACTATATTTACTGTGTTCCAAACTTGTCGTCAAGTGACTTCTATGCATTCAAAATGAAATAATTAAAAAAAAAACATAATACAGTGAAACCTATATAAGTTGATCATTTGCCGTGCGTTGCTTTTGCGGTTAACTTAGTCGATTAATTTTAAAAGGGACTCAACTTGACGGATTTAAATGTGCATATTACATATAATATTCCATCAAATTTACCTGAATCCACCAACTGCAAGGATCAATGGGAAGATTTCTGAATGGGTATCCAGGTGTTTTAATTTCTGTTTCTTCCGTCACGTTACCACCGCATATAGGTGGACCTTCAATAAAAATTTATAAAAAATTTATTCTTTGTTATGAAAAAATTAATACAGAGATAAGAACAAGTAAAAATATATTCAAACTCTTTTTATAAGTGTTTATATAGTTTTTGAAATTTTTTTTTCTATTTACTTTGTTATTCGAAAAATTTCCACAAACACATGCTAAACGAGAATGGATTATATAAACATCTTTTCAGATCTACCCTACATCATTTAATCAAGATTAAATCGTATAAAAATGTTCAAAATTGCAAAAAATAGTTTTGCCGACATTTATATGCAAATCATCTGATAAAACGTAGAAGAAAACGCCATGGAAATCTTGTAATTTAAAAAATTATGATTTATTGATTCTGTGATTTATTACTATGTATGTTATTAATAACAAAGATGGAAAGTTTTATATATAAATATAAGTTTGAGTTGCAACGGCTTCAATATTTATTACAAAGTTAAAATTTTTTGTAGAATAATTCCACTTTGAAAGATCTACACAAAATGTAAAGCAAGAGTCTAAGTGGGGAAAAAATGGATTTAAAAATAAAATTTAAAAAAAAAATTTAAAAAAAACTGACATTTTTCGTTGACAAGTTTGAATTCTCTTTTTCAATACTTCTTTTAATTTTTTTATTTTATTTATTTACGCCAGTTGAGTCTTGAGAATTACCTCATACTACTTACAAACGCTAGAAATATGCCAACTTTTACTGCTTTATAATTTATAAAGCATATGAAATGTTTACAATATAGAGCATGTTATTATTTCTTTGCACTACAATCTTGCAAGTATACTTTTACAATGGTTCGGAGATATCCATCTCATATTCTCTGTATCAGAGATTACTCTTCCGCGGCGGGATACTTTTATTGAATAATCACCGTATCAAATTATTTTCTAACATTATTAGCACGCATTCCTTGATCCTCATTTTTAATAAACACATTCACAAAAAGCATCTTTTGAGCTTACGTTTGCATTGTAATCTTGCAAGTATACTTGGTACCATGATACGGAGGTATCCAACTCATATCACTGTATCAGTGATACTCCTGTCTGGAACGACTAAAATGAATAAAAGCGTGGATACCCATGTTCATTTGATAGCTATGTTATTTATCTTTTAAATATTTTAGATCAAATTTTATTTTTCAAAAACCATGTTCAAAATCCTTCTGACAGGGAGTGAGGTTAAATGACAGATGATGGTAACTGAATGAAGTTTCAATTGGAAATTTCACAGATTTTGATGTTTTCTTATCCTCATTCCTTTATATTGGTTTGTTGGATATCGATAGTGCTTTTTTTGAGCTTTAATATTAAATTTCGATGATCAATAGGTGTAATTTTTTTTAAATTTCATTTTCGGAAAAGATTGCCAAAATATGTCATAGACAGCGATTAGGGAGCAGAAATGAGATTAGAAACATTTTTCTTATAAATTTGTTTTCAATTTTTTAAAAAAAATTATGGTTGCACTTAATGAACAAGTGCAAATTAAAACAAATATATTTAAAAATATGAGGGGTGTTTATTATCATTTGAATGAGTGCTTTTTAATTTTATAATAAGTATGGATTAAAGTATATATTAATATAGATACGTATAGATTATTTGTTATTATATTTTTACTAAAAATCTGATAATGATGCTCTTCATAGTAACCACCATAATTATTTTTTTTTTAAAATTATGATTGCTCTTAAGGAACGAGTACAAATTAAGACAAATATACTTTGAAAAAAGGGGATGTCTATTACCACTTGTATGAGTGCTTTTCAATTTCATCAATAGATATAGTTTAAAAGATTATTTATAACTATATTTGTACCAAAATTATACTCACTATAGTAACCATCATAAATAACGTTCTCACAACGTTCTCCTGAAGTTCCGGGTGGACAGTTGCAGGCACAGTCTTTGCCGTCATTTCTGTAAGGTGCTAAATAACCATTATTTTCACATTGTTGTGATTCATTGAAGAGGTTGGGGCAAAAAGCTGAAGATATTGAAATAATAAAAGAGTGACCACACAATTTATACCATAAAAACTAGCAATTACAATACAAACAATATTACAAACAGAGTAATCTGTTTGTTATAACAATGAGTTTAAGAAAGAAACTTCACCCAAAATGAACCGTAGATATGAGTTACAATATCAGAAATACTGCACCCTTCAACTAGTCAGAAGGGAGCATTTAAGGTGAATGTAAAATCGCGCATTAGTACGATTTTTAGTGGCAGACAGTATGTGTAGTGCAAACAATTATCGTCACACTATTGCTACTAATGGAAGATATTATTGTCTTGTAGGAACTGTTGTAAGCAAATAAACAAAAGGTGTAAAAGGTTTTAAGAATGGTTTACATCAGTATCCTATTCACGAAGTACCAGAGGGCAAGTAAATACTACGATCTCCAATGAATTCATCGCAGATGATAATATATATATATATATATATATATATATATATATATATATATATATATATATATATATATATATATATATATATATATATATATATATATATATATATATATATATATATATATATATATATATATATATATATATATATATATATATATATATATATATATATATATATATATATATAACAGGTAAATAAAAAGTTTCGTTTAATCACTTTATTCAATACAAAAGAGAAAGAAGATAATATATTCGTTTTTAAGTGCACAAATAGTTTAAAAAGCATGGAATCTATATTTATAAGCAATGTGTAATCATTGCAAGTACACCATGAATATTTGCAATGTAACGGTAAAATTTATTATATTTTAAGTCATTTTAATCTCAAACCCAGACTGTATTCTTAATCCAAGCACCTTTCAGCTCTAAAACTTCAATATAATAATAAATTTAGTTTTTTAATGAATTTTTTTATTTATGTATTGAAAGAAATTTTAATTGAAGTTAGAAAGACTGTCATGTATTAAAAGTAGATACAGTCTAGGTACGGGAACAAATATTGAAATATTTGTTGTTTTTATTCTTCCAACGTATTCACAACTATTTTATTCCGATAAAAAATATCTCTGGCCTCAACGAAAAGAAGACATCTATGAAATGACGGCTTCAAAATATGGAGTTCCAGATATTTTTACTTAGTTATAATTACAGAGAAAAACTGATAAAATCTAGTAATTAAGATATAAAATACTAGAAACAGACTTACAATTGCAGGAATACATTCGATTCACGAGCTTTGCATCTCTAAAAGAAATCACACGTCCACTTCCAATCAGTCGTTGATAATGAGGATTTTTCGTTGTGATAGTATTTTTTTCAAACATTGCTTTGCTAAAAGCCTGAAAAGTAAAAAAAATATTTCCAAAAGCGACAATGATTTGAACACTCCTAGAAAAATTAAAACATTTATTAATTTTAGTTTGCGAGTGCGCCACAAAAAAAATGCCACTGTACTCACATATTTGTAATTTTGTTTAGTCAAATTGGAACATAATTAAACACACCGAAATGAGTTTAAGGTTTCATATCTTTGGCAAAAAACGTAGTTTCTTAACGTAGTTTCGTAGACGTAGAACGTACGTAGTTTCTTAAAAAAAAATTATAAATATTATTTAAACTGTGTTTTGAAATTTAAAAATATTAAGCTCATGGTGGTCCTAAATCTTAATTTAAAGAAGGGTAATGTAAAAAAATTGGGTTCAAAATTAAAAAGAAATCAATTAATAAAAAAAGCATTTCGTGTCAATTATTAGATATATAAATTCTTTTTCTAGCTACTTTGCATTCTAAAATATACACTTTTGTAACTTGAATGCTAAAATTTGTGTTATGTTTATGCTTTTCAAGAAGTTAGCCTTACGTTTAACTTTTCATTGCATAAATGTACGCAAAAAATGCGAAATTTTGGACCTATGTTAAGAAAGTTTAGTATTTTTTTTTTTTTAAATTTGATTGAAAATTTTATTGGTTAATATAAATGAACAGAAGGATAAGTTTTTATTGACTTAAAACTTTATTGCTCAAAAAAAGTCAAAAATTGAAGAATTTAGCTTTGAAATGCTTTAGTTTGAGAAAAGATTTACCATTATTTTAAATTTTCTAGCTATCATACTGCACCGTCGTAATAGAATTGTTAATTACTACAATAACTATTTGTAGCCAACAAGTCATTGTTGTAACCGAATAACAAAATAAAAATGCGATAATTTTGATGTAATTTGAATCGTTATTTAATTTACGACTATAAAAATAATGCATCCTGCTACGATTTGTAATGCAAAAATTTTTTTTTGTTTGTTTTATTTCTGTATATTTATTTATTTATAATTTGTAAACTCCATCTTTAACAATTATACCATAAATGACACTGGATTCATTTGGAACATTTTTAACATTTAAAGAGTTTCATTGTTTTTTTTTCTTGAAATAAAATTTTTAAAAGTGTTAATTTCTGATGAATGCGTTAAAATAAACTGTACGATTTTGTAAATAAGCATACCATTGCGCTGTAATGCATTATAGATGTATAATCATATTCTACTCCCCTAGGAAAGTCCATTCCTTGTGAGAATTGAGAAGTCATTCCAGGCGGAATGTTGTTCCAAAGAATGTTTACGTATCTGTCTCTGTCTATACGAGATTGTTCATGGTACAATCCTATAGCATGGCCAACTTCATGAGTAATAACAGAAACCTAAGGAATTTTTATCATTAAAACAGAAAACTTAAATTTTTTTTTGGATAAATAAATAGAATTAAAGCAGCTTAAAAGAAGAAAAAAAACAATTTTAATAACTTTACAAAAAAATTCCAAGTATAAATTTGTATGGATTTTTAAGTTCAATTTAGCAACAAAGTTTCTCCAGAAAATGTAAAATTGGCTATTTGGAAGACCTGAAATATTACACAAATCTAGACTTATCTACAGGATGTTTCTGCTAGCACCACCTTTAATATATATTTGTAGACTCTTTGTAAAAAAAGAAGTAAAGAAAGTATGCACAGGGCACAAAAAAAACCCGGACCACCCTGAATTACTTTTGATCTAATGATCGGATTTTCACTTTCAAGGACTCAATCTAAATGGTTCGAGAGAATGACATCAAATATGCTAATGAATAAGTGCAGACACTAATTTAAGTTATGAAATAAGACACAAAAATGTACATTCTCTGAATAAACATACCTTTTTTTCGACAGATTCGGATCTCTAACCCTCAAAATATAGGAGGTAGCCACAGTCTGCGAAATATAGTCGCAATAGTTTGGTCAGAAGAGCAGTCAGAAGCTTGGATCCCTTAAGTTAATTTATTTTTGTGCCGTTTTTGTTTATATCTCGGGAACTTTTCAAACAAATTGAAAAAGTTTTGCACGTAATTAAATTCGTTTTACCAAAAATAATCCCGTGTGAAAAATAGCTTTTAGTAAATATTTGTTATTTTTGATTATTTATTTAATAATGATCGAAAAAATTTTTGAATTGTAAGGAATGAATTTTTTTTTATATAATTTCAAAGAATATACTTTTACATGGCAAAATATAAAATTTGAGCAATATCGGTCGAATAGTTTTTGAGAAATCAAATTTTAAGTATCGATTTTTTTTTTAATAAAATGTAATTTCTTAGGAACTATTTCACCGATTTTGATAAAATTATGTAAATATTTTTTTAAAAGTGTGTCCTCTCCTGATCAAACTTTTGAGAACCTGTTTCCGAGATTGCGACTGCCCCCTATATTTTGCGGGGCAAAAATCCAAATCCATCGAAAAATGGTATGTTTATTCAGAGAAAGTAAGTATGTGTGTCTGATTTCGTAACTTAAAGTATCACGTGTAATTATTAATTAGCAAATTTAAAATCACCCCTTTGAGCCATTAAAATTGAGTCCTAGAATTGAAGATCCGATCATTACAACAAAAGTTATTCAAATTTGTCCGCTTTTCTTAGCACTGTACAGTGCACAAAGTAAGAAACAGAATACCCTGAGTAACGTTTGATCTTAAGATCGGATTTTCACATTCTAGGACTATATCTCAATGGCTCAAAGGGGTGAAATGGATTAGGATGCCTTGTTTATGTAGAAAAAAAAGAATTATTCACGGATAAAAATATTTTTTTCCTTACTCTTTCGCAACCTGGTCCAATGGAAACATCTTGACCTCGAAACGGTTGGTTTTGTCTACCCACCAAGGACCAACATCTGGAAAGTAAAAAGAAAGAAAAAGAAAATTCATACAAATTCTACTTAAAAAAGACTTATGTTTTTAATTTTCTTCGTTCTTACCCCGATTTGTCAGTTCTAAATCGAATGTATGAAAAATCTACAAGAGTTTCATGGAAGCGAAGACATGTCTCATTTTCCCATTTGTCCATGGCTTCTCGGATCCTTTCCTTTGTTTGTTTGCTGACAGCTGAAAAAATGCACCAAGATTACACTGGGAAACAAGTTTTTCTGTTTCTATTACACGAAAACAAATACAAATACATATAAGTGCATTGCATTTATACATTACATTATCTGATTGGGTCGTGAAGTTTGCAAATCTGATGCTAGTTTAGTTTCAAAAGCTACAGATATTTTTCAAAATGGTATCTATAGTTTAGTTTAGTTTTTGTCTGAATGTACTAGTTTATAAAGAGCGCATAGGTTAATATACATACATATATACTTGTCTGCGCCTTTGAACACTGAAGACAAAAAACACACTCGTTTAAGCTTAAGTTATCGTATAATAAACTGAAATGTATTATTGCCTTCTTCCTATCGTTCAATACGTAGCAGAAAAGTGGAGACTCTTTATTATACATCGTATGTGAATTTCAAAGAATTATGGGTTAAGAATATAATATTAAATTACATTAAACTGTAGCTTGTAGCGAGAAACTGGTTGCAAGCCTTAAATCAGCGACGCGAAAATATCTGACATCTGCTCAAAATTTTAGTTGGCCTACCAAATCATTTAAAAATTATAAAAACAAAATATTCATCAACGACTTGGTATTACAGTAAAGAAGAATATCAATTTATCTTGAATTAAAAATTGTAGTCCATTTGAAAAAGTATTTTTAAAACCAAGATACATGAATTTAACCTCTTAATATAAAATTATAGACAAACATGCATTTAGGGCAGTATTTTAAGGAAAAATTTAGAAATTATTTTCATATGTTTTCTTTTCTTAGTTCGACGAAGAAAAATAACAACTTTAGAATCCTTTTACATGCGAATTTTACATCTTTAGAATCCTTTTGCGTAAGAATTTTACGTCTTGAGATACCTCTTACGCACGAATGTTACGTCTTCAAAATCCTTTTACGTACGAATTTTACGTCTTTAGAATCCTTTTACGTACGAATTTTACGTATTTAGAGTCCTTTTACCAGTTATTTATATTTTTTATAATTAGATGTTTATGTCAACTAGTTCATAGTTACTTATGTTTTTTTCTACTTAAAGTTAAGCCTCATGATCACCAAAATTAAATCGTAGAGACTTTTTGCATCTCTTTTAATTAGAATCAACCACAAATATTCCAAGCAGTGATTGAAATTATCATCAAACTAATGTAATGTGCGTGACTACTCTCAATACATATTTTTGAAATGGTCGACAAAGCTGAAGTCAAGAAATTACAGACATCAGAAATTATTATTTAAGTCAGAAGAAAATGCTTTCTAATGAATCTCTTCTCATGAAGGTGCAACTGAAACAGCAAGCTGGAAGAAGCAGATAAGAGTTGTAGAACTATTTTAAAGGTTTTAAGGTTATCAAATTGACTGTCATTTTGTGCAATCCTCAAAACGAATTCAACTGGTCTTGTAAATGGTCTTGTTTTATCTTCACTTGTATATTGATTTTGGCATATTTTTATAACTCCATTTTTGACAAAAATTTGAAAAATCAGTTCCACGAAGACAAATTTCACCCAATACTTTATCCAGAAGTTCTCGTGTCTTCTGGAGTGTGGTCAAAATTACAGGGCTTCTGAGTTGAACATTGGAAGTCGTAAACACAGAACTGGATCGGCTGTTTAAGGTTGGTTATGAAATAAAAAGCAAATTTCACTAACAAAACGAATTCTAAACTTAAAATCCGAGAATAACTGCTTACATATTCTCCATCGTATTTAATTTATTTATATTATTTTTTTATAATTTAAAAAAATTTATTATAATTACGCTTAAATTACTTGAAATGTGACGCCTTTGTTCTCACTATGACAAAAAAAAACTAACCAATGCCAAGAAAGCTGTAATGAAGTTATTTCAGAAGCATTATTTTCAAATACTAAACGATCAACTGCAATTGTCACAACATCAACTGCAATTGTCCTATTGTAAAACTCAAACTTAGTTCTGTACACGAGTTATTCTTTTAAGAATTCCTCTGGAAGCTGTTGCTTTTTGGCTGCCGAACTATTTCGGTGCGTTGGCTTCAGTGTCTTTTCTATGACGGTATCAATGCCAAGACACTGGTTGGCGCTTCAATAACGTATCCTTCGTGGAAATGAAATTACAGTAAAAAGTTTTCAATTTATAATTTAATTTGGCAAGAGTGCATTACTTTACCTCAAGTACAGTTGAAGAGCTTAGTATGACATTCAGGAGACTCTAAAAAAGGCTTGGATCTTAATACCCATTACAAAGTGCGTTTAGAAAGCAAAGTCACTGAATTTAAAACACGTTAAAGCATGTTCATACCATTTGATATCGGTCAAGAGGTAGGTCATCTTGCGTTCTGTGAGTTGTTAAAGTTGTATGACAATTGAGTTACGGTATGTAACTCAACTGTCTTAGACCATTCGAGGAGTAAGGACAGGCAGTTCGTGAAACTAATTTTGAATTCTTCTTCGAGCCTCTATGTTGCGTTCGATGCTATGCTCCATTCTAAATTTGTCGAGAATAAAGTAGACAAATTTAAAATAAAAGCTGATGAACCATGGAAAAAAGGTTCTTTGGTGAAGATTGCTTGATAGAGCCCCAAGTTTACAAGCAGCAAGAGCATTTTTGAAGCTCATGAAAAGTTGCGAATGAGGTTTGTGATAGAAGGCCATCAACGACCACCACTGAAGAAAATAGTATGACAGAATTATAAAACTCAGACTACTAACTGATGTCTGATATTCCATTTAATGGCTCATTCGCAGATTCAAAAAAGGTCCTGACATGGCATCGTGGAGATTTTATAACCGTCGTTGAAAAGCCGACCCAATTTTGGGTTTACGACTACCAATAATCAACTCGGTAGCCTAGTAATTTTGAACTCAATCTAGAAGACGTGGTAATTCTCGAATCAAGTATTGCGATGAATTCGCCTTCGAGGAAGACTTTTTGATGAAACTAACACGCATTTGCGTTACGGGGAAAGAAAACCTCCCACGGTTAGCCTGATGGCAAAGGAACTCTGACCCATGATCCGTCTACTACTGAGGATATTTTACGTCAGCACAGTGATCGGTGCGATCCGGGTGCGGAATTTGTATCTACCAGCTATCGCTTGGATTCGAACCCTGCTCATCTTGTTTTACCACGACTCTGCGCCTTGGCACTTCGCCTTCTTCATGATCCCTTTTCTAGCCAATTCAAAAGCCTATTCCCAAGGCACCTTCCAGTCCCCAACTGTTTTAATTCTGATGCTTGAATGCTATGGATTGCTATGGAAAAATATAAATTCGAAACAACTGATATAGTAAAAAGAGTTGCACCAAAGGTGTTTCTGGAATGGACTTGTTCTTATTCCTTGATTGCTTGAAAATGATCGAACGTTGCTGTGTAAACTTGCTGACTATGGTGACGAATTCTTAATTAGATTAGCCCGTTTACAGATCCCAAATACTGAACAAGCTGGAACACGTTTAAGTCTTATACTGCATTCGATAAATCAATTTTAAAACACATCCTGTTAAATTTTCTGTTAATATAGTAAACAATTTTTTATTTTTTTTTAAGTCTTTAAATAAGGTGGTGAAAAAGCTCAGAAACTGATATTCCTAAATTAGAACTAAACTTTCAAAAATGTCAATGAGAATTATTTTCTACTAAGCTGTTCAATTTTATATTTCGTGAATTACTTTGTTCTTACACGAGTGAAAGTTGTATGATACTCGCCCACTTGGCCACAAGTTAATGACGTTTAACATTCCCTTTCTCGTCTCCAATTCATCTTCGATATCATTCGAGTTTCCATCTGGCATTGGAGGAAGGACTATATCACCTTCAATCAATGGATCACCTTCATCAGTTTTATCTGGATTATTCTCAGTCAAGATGTCCTGTTAAATGTAAAGCAAAACATTGGTTTATTTTTTGTAGCAGTTACCCTTAAGAACCCATTACTCTCTTTGTTTTAGGTTTTAATTAAGAAGTTGATAAGGGTTTTGCTGTTATGTTTTGATATTAACAAACTTTTGATAATAAACCATCAATAATAACTAAAAGGAATCTCATAATTACATTAACAAGTTTGATATCGAGTATTTTTCTAAGTTTTAATAACTTTTTAACTTGTAAAAATATTTAAAAATATTAGTTTTTTTCTTACATTATAAAAACCATTAAGAATATTTTTTAGAAAAGAGCTCAATGATTTAAAAAAAATTCAATGCTTGTTTTTTCTTAATCAAAAAATATTTTAGATGGTTAGTGCATCAAAAAAAAGAACATTTTAATAACTTTTAATCTATTTCGGATGTTAAGGTATTAAAACGTAATATTAACTGTTGGGAAAGATAACCTTAAATAAGCGAATTAATTAGGGGGCATGATGTTTTGAAAACTTAATATCTCAGAATAACCATATTACAGTACAGAACCCGTTATCCGGAAATCAGAAAACCGGAAGACCAAAAAACCGGAACGAAATTCAATAAATTTTCCTGCCATTTTTTTAAAAGAAAATTTTTTTTCCTCATAAGATTTTAGGATTTTTCTTCCTTTTTTGAAAGATGTTTACTTTACCATCATTTTGGAAATAATCATTAGTATATTATTTCATCGTTTTTTCTTCTTTTTAAGATTATTTCCAAATATTTTTTTTTTAGTTGGATTTAACAATAAAAAAGCGGCTTGTTGTAGCGATTCAGAAAACCGGAAAAATCAGTTATCCGGAATAGCGATGATCCCGATCGTTCCGGATAATCGGTTCCCTACTGTATTTTTTTCAAGGAATTTTTGACCTCAAAATAAGGGTAGGTGGTTGGAATGCGGTCTAAAGTTTAAGCCTCTTAATGTTAATTTCCCTTTTCCCATATTTTGAAATATCTTTGGAATTATTTAAGCGAATCAAAAGAATTTTGTACATGACTATAAAACTAGTTTGTCTAAAGAAAATTTCAAGCAAAATGCAGTTTTAAAAATCATTAATTTTTTTATTTATTAGATAGAAAAAGAATAAAAAGATTTGAATTGCAAAGTATAAAAGTTTTAACTTTGTTTCAATCTAAGTAAACTGAAATATCAAAGTACAAGAGTCGAGTAAAATCGGGCGAATAGTTTCTGAGTAATAAAGTTTGAAAAAATTATACTTATAAATGTTTTATTTTTCAACCTATTGCGCTTAAATTTTGAATTTTGTTAATTAAATAGTCGAAAATAGTACAAATGTTTAAGTACCTTGTGATTCAGGCAATTTTAGCTATATTTTGAGCTAAATGATAAAGATTAATTAATGAATATATGAAAAATATTTTTTACATTGAAAAAAGGAAACTACATTGAGTTTGGGTAAACAAGTTATACAATTGTTTTTAAAAATTCTTATATTAATTTAAATAGCTCCAGAGATACAATAAAAATTCAAAACAATTGAAATTCATGTTTTGGGAGTGAAAAACTTTCAATTGTTCTCTTTGCTAAATCATTGAGACTATATATTTAAGATTGAACCTTGATTTGAGGGACAATAAATTGAATACGTTAGAAAAAAAAGCATGGTTATGTGGATAAGTACGTGTTTGTGACTAATTTTTCAGCATAAAATCCTGTCTGTTAAAAAAATGAACTATTCAAGTTTAGTCTCTTGTATTATTAAGATTGTATTGTGCATGCAAAACTCCGATCAATAGATTAACAGTTATTCATCCCCATTTTCTCTATTTTTCACCCCTTTCATGCATAAACAACCAGTCCAAATTTAGCTTATTATGTACGCATTAGCTCTTGTTAAGTATGGTCAAACTTAAACTTATAAAATTAAAAAAAAAGACGAGAAACTTAGTTGTCATCCCATTAATATTTTTGTTTTTGATGAAGGAAAATGCTCAGGCATAATTTATGAATTATTAAAATGAAGGTATCTCAAAATTATTTTATTCCTTGAAATTTCCTTCATGAAATGTATTTAGATGCTGAAGAATAGGTACATTGGGTATTGTTAGGTCAATTACGGTTTGACTTAAATAGAAGTGAATAAAGAGATCAAATTAAGTTTTTTTAATATAATTAAAATAATATTTGTTTACATGTTGTTATTCCCCTATTTAATTTATAAGATAATATAATATCAAAAAATTTAAAAAGGTAAAATGGCATCATCTGCTAATTTCCCCATTGTGTTGCCAAAACCAAAAAGTAACTATAATAAACTCCTCGGTAAGGAGATAAATCTTAATTTTACTAAAAAGTAAAGGAGTCATAAGTTAAGAAAGCATATTAGTAATTTGATTTAGTAATTCGATTTTTGAAATGTTTCACAATCGGAGAACACTCACAGAAAAACATTTTATGAATAGTTGAAGACTACCAAATTCACATCGCAAACCCCGATTCTATTTAATAGTAAACTAATTTATATAATAATAAAAACTTTCTAGAAGCAAAATATGCATAGTAAAAGTTTCAAAGAGTCATTTACTGAAGTCAAAAATCTCGTTCGAGAGCTCAAAGGGACTTAAATCGACGTTTTCCATTTGGTTGGTTTTTCTAACTGGACTCAATAATTAACTAGCTTAGGGCTAAACATTCTTATCAATCCGGTGTTAATAACTAAAATTTTAAATAATTTGTTAAATAAAAAAAACTGGATTTTTGAAGTGAAACAAATCTTTCAATCAAATTATCTTAAATGAATTTGTAAAGGAAAGTTTCCTAGCAAATTGACACTCCCTTGAGTAGTTATTAGTTTTTGGAACAATTTCTTTCAACGCATTATCATCCACTATATGGCTCCATATTTTTTCAGCTTGATCACAATATTTTCTAAATTTTGGCCAAATAGCAAAAAATTGAAATAGTTTCATGAAATAAAATACTTCTTTCAATCAAATTATCTAAAACGAAGTTGAAGTTGCTTAACAAGCAGAATCCCCTTAAAACAGGTGTTTGTTTTAAGAAAAGATTTTTTTGAGCATATTAACTTGATACTTAATGACAACTCCCCATTATTATTTCTGCTCATTACATCAAACTTACTATATCTAAATTATAATTATATATAGATAATTACCAACCATATCTGATAGTGGTACTGAGTCGTCAAAACTGTCTATGGGCTGTGACCAGACATTGCTAATGGGATTTTTAAACAAAGACACTGCTATTACACAAAGCAACACTTTATACATATTATATCTAAATGGGTAAGTAGAAGAAAAAGAGAACACTAAAGGTGCATTTAGTGCCCTAAAATCTCTTATATGTATGTTACGTCACCAAGCCCCTATAATAAAAGATTCAAGGTTCTTATCTTTGTTCGCACCATTAGGGTTGATAACACGAAGAATTGATTGAAGAAAGGGACATAAAAACAAAACAAGGAATTAGTTTGTCATCAGGTTTTTATGTCATCGGAGATATTGTTACTCGTGCGGGGAGGTTCAAGCACGTGTCTAAAGGGAGGTCTTTTTTTTTTTTTTTTTTTTTTTTTTTTTTTTTTTTTTTTTTTATAGGCACAATCGAAGAAGATTTATGTATTGTTATATTCAATACGTGGGATAGGTGAACCCACTTCTAGTTTTTAATATAAATACTGTATAAAGATTTAGGAAGCATTCTAGCATTTTATTGAAAATCTGTTTGGTTATTAATGGCAACCTAATGCTGAAATTAATTTTAAAAAGTTTAGTAACTAGTGGAAAATGGTTTTCTCATTAATGCAACAATTCTTAATCAGGAAGGTTTGATAATATTTATAAAAAATTAAATATAGTTTGGTAAAATAATGGGTGCTTTTGTATCACAAGGATCTAAACAATTTAAAAATAAATAATTTCATGAGAAAAAAGTTCAGTTTTTTTTGAAACACTGCTTTCTAGCAAATAATGTGTTATAAATAATGCTTTAAATTCTAGCAAATAATGTGTAAATAATAGTTTATGCTAAATACCATACCAATTTTTGCGCTAAATACCACAAAAATTTGAAACAATTGTTTGCCGAAGTGTAGAAGGAAATTGTGAAAAGAAAGAGCGCAATTTCACTTAATATCATTTGAAACGTTGAAACTACTTAATTGCTAATTGCAACTATAAAGGACTGGGGGAGAATTTAATTTATTTTTCCTATAGATCCTTAATAAACTATACCTGTCTTCATTTTCTGGGTATTATTTGCTATATATAGCCAAATAATGAAAAAAGCTCAATGGTGGCTCAGGTGATAGAGCTCTGGCCTCTCAATCATGTGTACCGGGTCCGAATCCCAGCAATGGCTGGTCGATACGAATTCGGCACCCAGCTCACGCCGACCTCAGGGCTGACGTAAAATACACTCAGTTGTAGACGGGTTATGGGTTAAAGTCCCTTTGCCTTCTGACTAACCGTGGGAGGTATTAGTAGTTGCCCTATCCAAGTAATGCAAATGCGGGTTAGTGCCATCAAAAGGCTCTCCCAGAAAGAAAGTTTCTCCCAATACTTGATCCAGGATTTATCTTTTCTTCTGGATTCGGTTCAAAATTACGAGGATAAGGAGTTGAGCATTGGTAATCGTGAACTCATAATTGGGTCGGCAGTTCAGCGACGGTTATGAAACAAAATAATAATGCAAATGTTGTTATTCCTTCAGAATTCTTACATACTACTTCAATAGTCATAGTTTTCATCTTCTAATAATGTGTTGATGTGGGTTTACTGAATTACAAAAACTCTTGAATTAAATCCTGCGAATTTGTATTCTCAATAATCTAATACTTTCTAAAAATTGGGTATCGTCATTAACTTATTCTGCGATCAAACCACAGAATTAATGACAATAATTCCAAAAATATTTAGACTTTTTTTAAATACTTTTTTTTCAATAAAACTCCAATAGGTTAATTTTGAAAGAGCTCACAGTTGATTTTATTAGCATTTCTCAACTTTTAACAATCTTTTAATAACAGCAAAAACTACAAAATCTTTTTTAAAATATTTTTACTAAGAACATAAAATAACATAAATAATCTACTACATAAACTTTCTTGAAAAACTAAGTTTTGTAGGCATTATTTTATAGCATACGGGCATTATTTTATAGCATAAGGGTATTCGTTATATTCTTTAGCAGTATTCAAAATAGAAAATTATATTCTCTAATTTGAACCAGCTTGTATATAGATCATTTCATACTCTCTAAATTGGTCTTGTGAAGGAATAATAAGAAAATTTGATAACAAATAATTTAATAATTTAACAAATACATCTCAAAAATGCTTAATGATTTTTAAAGTATCTTAGTTAATAAGATCAGTGTTTTTCAACTTTTCATGAGGCTGTCAGACTAATAATGGGAGATTTAATAAATATTTTTCTATTCGTAAAGATTATAGT
The DNA here is from genome assembly GCF_982258835.1 of Parasteatoda tepidariorum. Lineage (NCBI taxonomy): Eukaryota > Metazoa > Arthropoda > Arachnida > Araneae > Theridiidae > Parasteatoda > Parasteatoda tepidariorum. Next base: position 90,399,144 of record NC_141756.1, on the reverse strand, counting down.
TAATCTTTCACAATTTTTTTTCAATTATTGCCTTTGACATATGCATCAATATTTGGTGTCATAAACCTTAGGTTTTGAGAATTAATAACGAAAATTGAGAATTACGCGAAACAAAAACCGTTATCATAATCTGATGAATTATAATCGAGAAAGGTAAGAAAAATATCAAAACCAACTGGGTTGTCAGAAAAATAAAACATGTTTCAAATAATTACATTTCCCCACCTTTTATTTTAATCCGGTGATAAAACTGATTTGGATATTTTTAATTTCATTTTTCTGCACAAGTTTTTTTCAGATTAATCAGTACTAAAAATATTTTACTTGGGCTATGCACATTTTTGGAGTTAATTAAAATGATTTATTACATATTCTCTATGTTAATCGAAGGTAAACGATGCTGATGAATTTAAATATGCATAATTCTGATAAAGGTGGCACACAAATTCAGTTTCGAGAAAATACAATTATTTTCAGATGAAGCAATAATAATTTGAAAATATTAAAAATATAAAATCAAATTTATAATGCTGCGTTGAATCATTTACGATAATTTTAGAATTGTTTTTCACGGGAAGTTTAACAAAACCGGACTACAGAAAAAGTTTCAATACTAAGCTTAGAATGTTGAAGAAGAAATTGCTGTGAAACTTGAAAAAATATTATTGTCAGAAGGTTTTTAAGATGGGGAAAATCTTTACATTGACAATCAATGACTTATAAAAACGAATCATTCCGATTGTTATTAAGCAGTAAAGATGGGCCATGAGGCGAAAAATTGGTCCCAGTCTGCATTGAAAATTTCAGCTTTGTAAATTGCTATGTAAATTTCAATATTTTTTTTGCTTATTTGGACTATTATTTTGAAGCGTACTCTAATGCTATTTTACCTTTTACCCACGTCATTTGGCATTCTTTTCGGGATCTCATAATTTATTTTGTTTTGCAGCTCTTCTCTTTTTTTCTGGTCAATAATTTCTTTATTCAAATATTATAATGTTCTTTATTCAAATATTATAATGAGTCAACCTATTGATTAAAGAAATTTAATTACAGATTAGTCAGAAAAAATTACTTTTTTTCCCGAAATGGAATAATGATTCTCAAATAGTCACCCTATTTTTATCAACCTCTCTTTTAGCTGCGTAGAACACTTATTACACGTAGGTACGACGCATGAGAATACACATTGTATGTTAGATAAGAATACACAGAGGATACTGCGCTGAACACTATTTATTCTCATCTAGCATAAAGACAATGCTCTTATTTTTTCAAAGTAGCTGCTAATTTTAATGATAATGATTGCGCGGTCTTTTATTTAAACCTGACTGTTTCCGGGAAGAATCATTGGTGGTTCGCACTGTTAATCAATATTTGATATTTTTTGACGAATCTTTTAATTTTAAAATATTTATACAATTGCTATTTCTGAGTAACATTTATAAAAATTCAAGCATTTGCCATAGAAAAATAGAAGAAAATAGCTATGTTTTGTACTTGATGCTCATTTTTAACAACTTAGACATTTGAGTATTTACTCCAGTAGTGTTTTTGTGCAATTACCTGGAATCTTTACTCCAGTAGTGTTTTTGTGCAATTACCTGGAATCTTTACTCCAGTAGTGTTTGTGTATAATTACCCGGAATCTTTACTCCAGTCGTGTTTTTGTGCAATTATCTGGAATCGAAACAAGATTTCTGTGCGCAATATTTCCTAGATTTATCTTACTGCTATGCTAGTAAGTCATCCACTGTAAGAAATTCCAAATTAAATTATGGTAAAACGAATTAGCACACAGGCAGCTTTTTACCGCAAAATCCATTTTTACCAGAACATATAAGGGAACAAAACATCTGATATACCGTAATTTTTACAGTAATAATTATCGTAAAATTACTGAATTACTCAATAATCACAAAATAAATATTTCTTGGTAAAAAGGGATTCTACGGATGATGCACCCAAAATAGAAATATTTTATACCGTAATTTGATCCAGGAATTTTTTACAGTGTACATTATGCCCTTTTATCTTGTAATAAAGCTTTATGCAATAATTACTAAATTGTGACTTTATTTTGTGTTTTTCTGTCTCTGTATCACAAGTGTAATAAAGCTTCTTGTGCAATAAAGCTGTGTTATGATTAAAGCTTTTTATAATAATTTCTAAACTGTGATATTTTTTTGTGTTTCTGTATCAGGTGAGAGTGACAACTTTTTTTTGGGGTGTGAAATATTAAAAGTTGGATAAACGTTTAAAAATAACAGTCATAATTAGTTTGATGAAAATGCTTTATTTGATTAGTTTATGGGTAAAAATGATGATATAGTCCGTGTAGAATTCTGCTGTGAATCTGGATCAATAAATGATATTTTGGCTTTAAGTCCCCTTCCAGCTTGAGCTTCTTTTTTAGTATCAATGATGATAATGATTTCTTTGCCGGGAGATGTTGCTACGGTACCTGGTGGGATGTCTTCCCCGCAAAACCTAAAATAATAGATTTTTTTCAAACATTTCTCATAAAATTTCAGTCACAATTATTCATCTCTTTATTGTTTGGCATTTGTTGTGCCAATTTATTATTTTTAAGAAGTTTGTTTCTTATCCGATCCCTAATTCTTCCAACTATTTAAGAATTTAAGAATCGGCGTATATATATATATATATATATATATATATATATATATATATATATATATATATATATATATATATATATATATATATATATATATATATATATATATATATATATATATATATATATATATATATATATATATATATATATATATATATATATATATATATATATATATATATATATATATATATATATATATATATATATATATATATATATATATATATATATATATATATATATATATATATATATATATATATATATATATATATATATATATATATATATATATATATATATATATATATATATATATATATATATATATATATATATATATATATATATATATATATATATATATATATATATATATATATATATATATATCATGTACCTTTATGTATATTTATCATGTACCTTTTTGGAGTATTTAAGTCCAAAAATTTGGTAATGTAAATATTTAATTAAAAGATGTGTTTTATTATACATGTAGGAAACTATTTCTGATTTCTTTTGTTACGTATATAAATTAAAATATTTTAGCTAAATTTTTAAATTTTTTTAGTTTAATATTTTAACTAAACTTTCTTTAATAAAAATAACTTTACGCAAATATATGTAATTATGTTTCGCTTAGAAACTGAACATAACTAGGTTGTGATTTTAATTACCCATACAATGTTGAAATAAATGACTAAATATTCAACATTATTGTAGGGGCCATTAATTTCTAATCACTAAGTTGAAGTATTCTAATTAATTAAAATGAGCAGTGCCAAACACGTGCTGCATTTAAAATTGCTCTTTCTTTCTTTCACCATCGCCATCTTTCTTTCTTTCCTTCCTTCCTTCTTTCTTTCTTTCTTTATCTCTTAATTCATTATTATTTTTGTTATTTTCTACAAAAAGCTTATAAATGTTGAAAAATAATTATTTTTGAAGTGAATTTAACGCGGTGATATTTTATTAAATTCGGTCCATTATTGCAAGTAAACTTGATATTTGGTTTACTTGAGCAATTATGTATCAATTAATTAATTAGTAACCATCAGGAACTAATTTTTTATTGCATTTAAGCAGATACACAATCTTCCTTAATTAGGGTATGGGGATTCAGAAATTATTTTCGCTCTTAAACTACAGATCGTTTTTAAATTACATTCTTACTATATTTTTATCGAAATGTACAAGTTTGAAAACATTATATGTAACAGGAGAGCGCGTAAATGTTACGAAAAACTTTTAGGGGAGTTAAGGCAGATTACCATGATTGTCTGGAAATGTCGTCATAAGAGGCCAGGACTTCTCTTTTATGACCTGTATAGAAGCACACGTAGAATCAGTAAATTATAAAAAAGTGCCCCTAGAGTCATACGGCGATATTTCTGGTTATCGGATCCTCAGCAAATTTAATCATGGCAGCGTACCCTAACTCACCTGAAGTTTTTCGCAACATTTATGCCACCTTCTGTTATATATGGGTGATTCTCACGAAACATAACAATTCGGACCAAAAAATTTCTTCAAATTTAAAGTCTTCAAAATAATCTAAAATTTTTTTTGTATACTTCTTTAGCTACACTTATTAATGTCTCATAGACAGCAGTGCAGTTTATTGACATTTGCTCGAGAAAAAAAAAATAAAATAGAAATTCACCAAATCTTTAATGCCAGGAAAATGACATATTACCTCAGAAGTTTAAAAAACAGTCATTTTAAGCCTACAGTAAGTAACTCAATTTAAACCTTTATGTTAGATGGACCATAAATTGCTTAAATGAATTCTTTTTATCCACTGTAGAAAGAATCAAATTTTTTTTGCTGCTGATATGTACAGAATAAAATTGTGTATAATAATCAATCAATAAATAAGTAAATAACTTTGATTACATCCAACCATATTACAATCATACATAAACTTGGTATTTGGTTAATATTTGCTTTTCCACCTTACAGTATTAGCAGTTAAAAAAAATTTCTGGTAACACTTCAATGTCCTGGCATTCATAAGCCAGGAAAATGACAGCCAGGATAATGACAAATTCGCCATTTTATAGCATATAACTTTACTTTAAATTCATATTTTGGCCGAAGAGATTTATATTCTGCAGAAAACAACAGTATTTGTTAAAATAACTAAGATAAATCTATGTAGTTTTTGTTATTAATGATTTCAAGAAGCCAGGAAAATGACAGCATAAAAACCTACTCACCGTGAAAAAAATTTTGAAATAGATTTCGAGCCAGAAAATTGGTTCTTTATTCATGCAACAAGACATCTTCAGATAGGGTATCTAATCAATCTATTAACATAAGATATTGATTCCTGGAGCTATCTATTTTGGTTACAAATCACTAAATAAAAGTAGCCAGGAAAATGACAGATTTTCATATGACAAACAAATTATTGACTGAAAAAATTATTTTAAACGAAGTTTTAGTAAATAATATCCTCTGCGTATATTCTAGAAATGCTTACATAGGATAAGATAAAAAAAATTAGATTTTGAAAAGTGTATGGGAAGTTTTGAAGCTTGTTATTATTGGAAATATTGTTTGGGACATGGCAGGAAAAGGACATTTTGAAGTTCAATTAAATTTTTTAACTATACAAAACAGTCAATGCTAGTGCAAAGTCATTTTAAAAAGCTAACAGCAATGCTATTTATTAATTTTTTTTTAAAAAATGTTCTTTTAGTATTATAGTATTAGATCTTGGAGCAAGGGACAGTGAATGTCATGTTTCGTGAGAATCACCCATATAACATTTTTAAACTTATACAGTTCGACAAAAATTTATTAAAAATGCAATTTTTTATATAAAACTTAGAGAAAGAATCCGATTGCAGGTTTGAAATTAGCGATGAGAAGGTCTGATAAATAACATATATAAAATCTGTTAAAAATCTCGCGAAACAAAACAAAAAATCAATTTATCAATAAATAATACATTAATCAATTTTTTGATTGAATTTGTTCTTATTTCGCGTTTTAGAAGAGATTAAAACATGATTTTTGATCCATTTAGTGGATAATTTTCAGTAAAAATAAAAATTTATAAGAAATACTGAAGATTTTTGTGTTTGGGACCCTTAAGAGAAAAAATGATTAGTTAAATAGCTTACATATCTCCGTCGTATCTACTCTTGAGTCTGATTTCCACTCTTTCGTGAAAGCATTTTTGATTAAAGATTGTTGAGTTAGATTCAAAGCGTGGATGAAAACTGAAATCCATAAATTCTATTCTTGCTTTTTTTCCTTCTGGTGCCTAAGAAATATTTGAAAATAATAAGAGATACACATAAAGAAATACTTTTGAAGCTATGTAGGGGGATTTGTGATCACCACATTTAATAAATTGGAAAAAAATAAAATAAATTGTATATTCTGAACATTATTATGGTAAAAACTGTAAACTTGCTTTTAAAAAAATTTAATTTTAAAATCATTCAATGTAATTTTAAAGTGAATTGCGCCATTTTAAATGACATAATCAAAAATTTGAGCGAAAGTGATCAAATTGGACCGTAAAAATTTAAAAAAAAGTATTTTTAATTTGAAAAAGTAATTCATCCGATTTTGTTCGTAGTTTAAAATGATATAAAAACTTGTATACCGTACAATTTAAAAATTATGCCTTATTAAAATAAAATCCTAATATAAACCTATAAATCCTATTAAAATAAATAATAAATAATAAAAATTTATTTTCATAATATTCTAAATTAAGCAACATATGAGTAAAAAAAATGGTATATGACGTCTCATTCCTTGAACTATATATTTGGCTCAAAAATGAGAATAACTGTTTCAAATTTGAGCATGTCATTATACTCCTTAATAAGTGCATGGGGTTTCCATAATCGACTATATTTGATTCGGAAAATGCGTCATTAATCAAAATGACACATTTATGCTCAATTTTGAGAAATCTTTTTTTTTATCTGTGTATGAGAAAATTTTGTTTCTTCTCATTTTAGAATTAAAGTTTCGCCATTTTCAAATTTTGTAATCGACCGAAATAATTAATAATCGGAAGGTCTGAAGAATATAATGGGTGAGGTAAAATAGCCCATATAAGCTGCTAATTCTTTTAGCCAGTTATCAAGCTTGAATAAAGTCACGCACTTGTCTATCTACCAAATATAGCCTTTTTTTAGTAGGTTGGAACTTTTAATTTTGTTCAGTAGGGCTCAGTACATTTTAGAATCATTCGTGCACTGGGAAAAATTCTGGATCGTCACTCAGAGTGTCGATAATTTTTCCGGAACAAAAAATCTAATGTACTAAGACTTTTACATTAATAATTACCGCAAAATTACTGAATCACTCTAATTAAATAAATATTACGGTCTGATATTTTACAGTAAAAAGGAATTTCACGGATGATGCACCCAAAGTGCCGGTGCCTTATACCATAATTTGATCCGAAATTTTATACAGTTGTGTTTACTGGTATTATTTCAAGTCTTTTTAAGAAGAAGAAGACGAAGAAAAAGAAAGGAGGCTTTTGTTTATATCAGTTATTCACAAAAATAATGATAATACGGATAAAGTGAAATCTGTTATGAAAAAATACAACTATTTGAATTGGTCGTTAGGGCAAAACAAAATTTTCCGAACAAACTAATACTTTAGAATTACGTTAGAAAAGTAAAATTCTTGGAAATATAAACTGACTGTTTGGCATGTAAATCATTAATGGAATTTAAAAGAAGCAAAAACTGAAAATAAAATACATTCAATTTATATATAATAATAAAAAATAATTTCTGTATGCTTTTAAGGCAATTTTAGAACAGTACCCGAAGGAGAATAGTGTATTTAATCAGTTTATTATCTTAAAATCGTTCATTTTTCAAGTTTCAAAGAACATAATGTTACCTGAATCCACCAACTACATGAATCAGGAGGGAGATTTCTAGTTGGATATCCAGGAGTTTGTATCACAGTTTCTTCAGTAATATTTCCACCGCATGGAGGAACAATTTGGAAGAATTAAAAAATAAAAAAAAAGTTATAGTAACAGTAAATAATAAATGTTATTTATCAACTTTGGCTTAATTTTTATGACCAACATTGATTATAAAACCAATACAAATTAATATTTACTTCATGAAAATTTAATAAAGCTAAAAGAACTATGTATAGTTACAAAAGTAGAACTTTCTTAATTGAAAATAGTTTCAAGTAAGTTTTCTCATGTTTTCAAATTAATATATACCTTTTGTTAAAAATTCTGTTGTTTCAACAAAATCTTACCATAATATTCTAAAGGTTCATCGGCATTCTCGCAAAATTGTCCAGAGGAATTTGGTGGACAAACGCAGGTACAATTAGCTCCATCTCCTCTATAAGGAGAAAGAAAACCACCATTCTGACATGCACTCTCATTTCTGTTAGGGCAACCATCTAAAATAATTGCATTGAAAGTTAATGCCAAACAAGAATTGAGAATAAATATAAATCATGCAGCTGTTTAAGAGGACCGTAAAAATTCCTGTTAATCAATAAATAATGAGATTAATCCGTTTGAAAACAAAAATCGTAATTGTGGAATTTGGTAACTAAAACTTTGTGGATGGAACACCGATGCTTTATTTACAATTTTTTTCCCTGACGCTCTAATTACAAAAGAAATGTATATTTTTTACTAGTAAATGATAGTCTAAAAGTTAATAAAAAAATGCGTAAATTTATCGGAATTATATTTGTGTTAAAATATAAAATCCAAAATTGTAGTTTGAAAAAAAAATTTTTTCATTCATATTCAAGAGTTCATTGATAATAGAAAATTTATAATTAATTTAAATGAAAGAACTTTCAATGATGGATAACTGTTTCTCTTAGATCTAAAGAACTTCAAATAAGTGCAAATTTTCTTAAAATTGCTGTGCGGACAATTTTACCTTTAATGAAGAAAAAGACACTGTTTCATGATGTATTTCATAACCATAAATTATCAAAATATTTTTTCACTTATTTTGACCTAAGCATATGCATCAAAATGTAAAAAATTTAAAAAGTATGTTTAATAAAAATTCTGCGTCTAATGGCAGAGGAGATATGAGCTTAATAAGACGTTGTTGCACTCTAGTTTAAATAGTTTTTTGATTAGGTTTTAATTACGATTAGATTTGAATTTCAGTTAGATTTTACGGAAATTTAACTGATATTAAAAATCCACATTTTTGTTGTCTAGTGATTGTATAGTATTCTTAAAAGTTACTGTTTTAAGATTAGTTTTTTTTCTTCAAATATGTAAAATCTTTGTGCATTGTCTGCAAAATGTCCTACATTATACATAAGTTTTTTGTATTCAATTTTAAAATATGTAATTTTTATTTTTTAATATGTTGTAAAAAAGGAAAACATGATATTAATAAGATTAACTAAATAAGCCAATTAAAATAAATTTGTATTTTATAAACATTTGATTTACTGAATAAAGAAAATTTTTATTTTTTTTCAGTCTTCAACTCAGAAATATTTTTGCTTTTTTTAAAGAAGAATAAAAGAAAGTGAAGAAAAAATAATGCGTTTTTCTTTCTCCATAAATTCCTACCACAGACTTTACCTAAGAGCATTGATCATTGTATACAATACCTAGTTTAAGTTTATTATAATTCTCAAATTTTATATTAGCACTGCATACAATGTCTAAGCCAAGCATTGTATACAATGCCAGTTATGTATGTAGTTGCTTGTAGTTTGGTAGTTATGCTTTTAAGAGTGTTATTAATTTTTCAGATAGGTTCTTAAATATTTTTGAGGAATTCTTTTTCTTCCTTTATATTTCTCCACAACTATTGTAAAATCTTTCTCAATGATCGTACGAGTTCGCAGTTTTACATTAGTACGGAAATTAATTCGAAAATCTGATTCTATCATATTTATTTTTCTAAATGCTTAGAAATTAATTCGAACATTTTGCTGTATTTAAGTATTTCTCTTAATCATATTTAACTTACTAAAAATGTAACCTGATTATGATTGAAAAAACCTGTATTTAGTTTATAGTAAAATATGTATTTAACATATTTGGCTTCAGAGATTTTAATGAATGTATCCAGTTCAGCTCCTCTACTAATGGACTCAGATTAGTTCAATCATTGATTTTTAGTAACCTATTTGCTCTGTAATAAGTAGACATGAATTTATAATAATTCATGTTGTATTGTGGAATTTAAAACTAGGTAAATGCAACGCTTCATATTTGCAAATTGAAGACCCTTTATGATAATTGATAAAAATTGAGTATTTTAAGGTTTGAAAAAGCAAATGAAAAACAATTTTTTTGAAGTTTTGTAAATGTCAAATGTTAAAAAATGTGTTCTTAGGTAATTTAGTTTTTGTACAAAATGTGGTAAAACTTACCGAGTTCTTGACTTAAAGGGAGCACCAAAAACCGCGTAATTTTTACCAAAACTCTTTGTTAATGATTTTGTTAACGAATTTTGACGCATATTATAAGACAAAAAATTTGTTGTTTGATATAATGAGTTAAAATTCGATAAATGTATTAGAATTTGATAATTTCATCATGATACCTAAGAGCATGGCATGAAAATTATTTATTATTTTAAATTTACATAATAGTTTTGTATTTTAACTAAACGCGTGGTGAGAAATATAATTTTTAAAACTGGAATTAGCGGTTAACGGGTGCCATATTATAAGAAAAATTACCAAAGAAACAGTTTAAATACCGTATATTTTGGTTTCATTTACCAGAATTAAATTTTTTCTTACGAGAAATGTCTTAACGGGAATTTCTTTCCCTTGTGTATTGTGATACTTTTAAAATAATACTTACTACTGCATGAATACATTTTATTGATCAATTTGGCATCTCTGAAACTTATTTCCTCTCCAGATCCAATGAGTGTCTGAAAATGAGGATTCAAGGCCGCAATTGTGTTCTTTTGGAAATACTTTCCAGTAAAAGCCTAAAAGAAATTGTCAACAACAATGATCATCAAACTTATTTTTGCAAAAAAAATTTGAATATAATTACTGGGCGAACTTCATTGAATACAATTCTAGACTTTCCAATGTTTCCGAAATATAATACTTTGAAAAAGAGAAACTGCAAGGCGTCATTTGAGTTTTAAATGGTCAAAAAAGGCAGTTTTTTACGACAATTTAAGCCACTTATGAACCTGTGCAACTTTTCTTTTCAAAATGGCATTTTTTTACCTATTATCTATACTAGAAACTATTATACTGAAAAAATTTCCGAATCAAATTACGGTATAAAATATCGGCTCCTTGGTCCGTAGAATCCATTTTTACCGTCAAAAAAAATATGCCGTCATTTTTAAAGTAATATTTATTTAATTAGATTGAGCCAGAAATTATTTTAAAAATTTATTTTTGGTAACATTGTTTAAAACACATTATATTTTTATATTTCAATATTTTTTATCAAAGTAATTATCATTCAGTAAAAAAATTAAACACAGTTAAATTTTTTATTATTGATTTATAATTATTGATATCTATATGATTATGATACTGATATATGATTTTGATATTGATATTTATGATTATTTGCATTATTGATATAATGGGTATGTTTATAGACATTTTAGAAAGCGGAAAATAAGCAAGATCAGTATTTTATTCCACTGAACCATTATTTATAACTGTCACAAAAATAATATTTGTTAATATAAATTCTTAAATGAATTTCGAAGATTTAATATTATTTTCCACCTGTGTTTCGAAATATTTTTTCCTCTCAGTTTTGTCTAATAACAAATTATTTTTCCTTAAAATTATTTCTAGCGAAAATTTCTATTAAAACTATCCTGTCAGAAAAGCGGTTTAGAGTTGAAGCGTGACATAAGTATTTTGACCCTTAACCTTCAACCTTAATAAAGTGTTAAATTGAACTTTTTTTCCTTTTAAGTTGAACCTTAATATAATGTAATCAAGATTAATCAACATAATAATACGGTTCACCTTAACACTACAATAAAGGTTGCAGTAAATTTGGTCAATATTATGGTTCAACAGGTTCTGAAATGCCAAGTGTACACTAATAGTGATATTAATAAATCATCGTTTATTAATATTATTATTTTCTGACTTACCATCGGTCCGTAGTGCATTATTGATCTATAATCGTATTCAATGCCTCTTGGACTTTCGATTCCTCTATCGAACTGGGAATACCTTTGTACAGGCATGTTGTGCCAGTTTATGTGTATGTAGCCATCACGGTCATTTCTGGACTGCTCGTGGTAGAATCCGATGGCATGTCCAATTTCATGAATGATGATATTAGACTGAATAAAATAAATAGTATGCATTATTTAGTATGCATGAATCAAAACATATCGAAAGTTAAAAACTAATAATTTTTAAAAGAAATAATATAACAAATTAAGAAAGGTAACAGGCATATTTAAGGAAAAAAACTTACCTTGCTGTTTGGAGGAACAATTAAGTTCTTAATGCTTAGCAAACGTTATCAACGTAACATAAACAAATAAATAAATAGATAGTTGTTGATCAAAGATCGATGGAGATAGTTGTATACGTGGTAAAGCTTGATCGAGAGTAACAAGCTACGGAATAGAAACTAATTTTTAGAAAACTGCTAATTTTAATTACTTAAAATATTAATTAAAAAATAAATATATACTCAATCAATCAGATACTGGCATTTGGTAAAAAAAAACTGGAAATACAGCTGAATGTGGAGTTTTATTTTATTAAAGTTACACTGGAGTATACTGCACTTAACCTTTAACCTATATCTATAGGATATTATGAATTCAAAAAAATAAAAGTGAATATTGTTGAGTTAGGGAGGCCATAGTTGTACAAGGAAGATAAATCTTTTGAGATATAAAAATAGGATTGAGGAAACCCCTTTTTGAATTTCAAACCAAAAAGTTTGACTTGCGATTAATGATTAGATAGGCATTTCGAAACTAACCGATCAGTTGGGTCAATTTTTAATAAAATTTCTCAAAATTCAAAACTTAAATTAAATATCCCGGGACCAATTTTTGTGGAACATATCCAAGAATAATAGCATTGTTCTTGGCATTGTTCAAAAATTGATATATAAGTTTTGGATATAATAATTAGTATGCATGTAAAGTTGTTGACTTAAGCTTTTCCACATAGGCTACCTGAGGATTCATGGAGCTTAAGGTACAACAATATCGTGCCCAACTTCAAAACTGTGGTAACGTGGTCATCATTGGCTAAAAGCCTTCTTTACTTCCCAGACAGGCTGGTACCTATGGATCTGATGTCAGGTAGAATTTAAGCCGCCACTGAGGATCGAATTGCAACTATTTACAATGACTGCTCCCTGCTTTTAACAACTGATCAAAAGTGGCACGAAAATTTCCTTCTCATTTTCTAAGATTTCGAATATTTGAGTGAAGAACATGAACCTGCCTTTCTCCAACAATACTTTTAGTGGGAATATCAAAAACACTATAAACTATACACTGTGAAAAAAATTACGCATCAAATTGCAGTGTAAAGTACAGTTAGAGCCATTGAGCGATATGCTTTTAGAGATTTATTTTATTCAGTGATTTTTAAAAAGAATGACTCAAAATTTTTATTTAGTTAGAGAGATTTTTCATTATTTTTTTAGTGATTTAAGTGATTTTTTTAATTTAAGAGTCATTTAGTGATTTTTTTAAAAGTATCTGCACCCTGTGTGCCGGTACTTTTTACCATGATTTGATCTGGAAATTTTTAGAGCGATCAAATTGCAGTATAAAGTACCGATACTTTGGGTGCATCATCCATAAAATTCATTTCACCGCAAAACCTATTCCTATCATAAGATATTATACCGTATTTTTTGCATTAATATCTATTTAATTATAATCATTCAGTGATTTTTTAATAACTTTTAAAGTCATTTTATTATTATTTATTTTTTTTTTAGTTCATTTAGAGTCATATTGATTTCTTAGAGTGATTCAGTATTTTTTTTAGAATCATTGAGCGATATGTTTTAGTGATTTAATTTATTAAGTGATTTCTTAAAAAAATTATTCTTAAATTTTTATTTAGTTCGAGAGATTTTTCATTTCTTTTTAGTGATTTCCGTGATTTTTTTTTATTTAAGAGTCATTTAGTGATTTTTTAAAAGTATCTGCACCCTGTGTGCTGGTATTTTTTACCGTGATTTGATTAGGAAACTTTTACAGTGTAGAGTAAGCAACTATTGAATGCTTCATAAGAACAACATAAATCAACATTTACATTAAAGCAATAATCAAAACATTTCTAATAATGAACTTAGATTAAATTCTTTTAAAGGACATTTTCAAATTTTCAAATATTAGACAGCATATATTCTATCATTTGAGACTAAAACTCATATCTGTTATGAAAATGTCACTTCAACTTAAGATAAAAGTAATGAAAATAATAATTTTTGAAACTTAAGTAACCTTTGATCAGATATAAAGTGCGCTAAAATGAAAATTTCGACTTACTCGATTACAGCGTTCACCTATGGATACATCTTGTCCAGTAAAAAATCCGTTGACCCTGCCAATCATAGACCAACAACTACAAAAAAATTTTTTTTTGATAATTTCATATTGATTCAGTATTTTATTGTACTTCAGATTATTAATTTTTTAGTAAATTCATTTCATTAGTTTAGTCATTGATTCATTTTATTATCAATTATTCAATGACTCATTAAGATCATTGATTTCAATTTTAACACACTGAGTAAAAAATTCTGGCAAAAAAACAGTAATACGTATTTCCATGCTCTGTAAAAAATTCCGAATCAAATTTTGGCACAAGTACGGGTATCCGGGGGGCATCATATGAAAAATTACATTTTTCTGTAAAATCCATTTTTTTTTCATAAAATTTTATAGCGTCTATTTTACAGTAATGATCTACAGAGTTTCAGAAATTTTACAATAAATATTACTGTAAAAAGTACAGTAGTTCAGATTTTTTGTTGCGTAAAACTTTATTGTAAAATTAGATTTTACGGTGAAAAGTACCTGCTTCTAGATACCGGTTTTAACAGTAATTTGAATCGTAATTTTTCACAGTGTGGTAAAGATTTTTCTGACAGATAAATTCTGGTAATTAACATCTGAAATTTACGAAACTTAAGTAATTTATTTGGTAATTTTTCTATTCGTTATGTTAAGGGTTTTATTGAAAATTTCGATTTCCAAAATTATAGTTCGTATTGGCACAGATTAAGTAAAAATACAAAAATAAAAATTAGATTTAAGAGCAAAAATGATTTTCACGCCAGGCTCTGGAAAATCCTGATAGAATTAGCAAAATGTTCTACATAACTACCATTCATTTTACCATTTATTTGGTGATTTTAATATTTTGGCCTTTTACCAAGTAGAATGATAATAGACCTTATGATCTGTTTTCCTTTCTATGGTTTATTTGAAAAGACAGTGTATTTAAATGTTCGATAGGACTTAGCTGACGGTTAATTATTTGTTCTTCTAATATATTTCCAAATTTTAACTCAGGGAAGAGAAGTCTGAATGATACTTAAAAGTATTTTAAAATCTACTGCACCGGGATGGGTTGAATGATGGTGCCGGCTGGGATATTGACGACTGTTCTTCGTTACAGTTACCATTTCACTGCACTTTACACAGTGACTGTAGTGTGTTAGTTTGCTATTTGAGCTTCTTGCGCAGTTTAGCTTCATTCATTAAACAGCCATCGATTGCTTTATGAAGTTATTTTGTCAATCAATATATTTAAAGCTTCTGCTGATAAATATAGCGATTTTTTTGCAATCAAATCAGATTTATGCACGAAGAAAAAAAATTTTGAATAATTATTGTAGTGTAGGTTAATAACATTTCTGGTCAAAAAAATTATTCTGGTAATTAAAACATAAATAATTGATATTCAAACCATTCATTTAGGAATTTTACTGTTCATTCTGGCAACTGTTTACCGGAATTTCTGTTTTTTTTTATGTTATAGTTCTTATTACCATGCATTCAGCAAAGAACTACAAGAATGCAAGATAAATTTAACTTAAATCATTTTTATACATGCTCTAAGGTATCATGATTAGATTATAAAATTTTACCACATTTACCAAATTTTATCACTCATTATAAAACCCTATTTAATTATTAATTTTGCCATAATCAATACGAAAGCATTTCGAAGAAAATCACCGAACTTTTGGCGTTCCCATAGAGAACAAACACAAATTTTACCATGTTTCGGAAGATTTGACCATACTTTTTTTCTCAGTGTGAATCGATTCAAATTTGAATAAAGGAAAAGAACGTAAATAAAGCACAAGTAAATGTAAAAAGATGGATATTACTATAGTTTTGGTTCAGTAAACAAGAACCTTCCTCATTAAACACAAAAAAATATTTTATACAAAAAAAAAAAAAAAAACCATAAATTGTATGTGTTTAGATTCTTAAGAATGTTCTTGTTTATAGAACCGTAACTATAGTAATGCCCGTTTCTGTACCTTCATTTGTGTTTTATTCACGTTGTTTTGCTTATTGATATATAGCACAAAGTATACCTTATACTCATTTGCATATTCAAATATGAATTGTAAATTATTCATAAATTACTTATATTTATGGATATCCCGTTATTAACGAGACGTTAAGTGAGATTATAGTTAAGTAAAATCGAGGTCTTATCAATTTAATAAAGTTTTGTTGGAATTATTAGCTAATATACTACAAAAATCTACTCATAACTAGTAATTATGGCCCACAGGAAACTAAAAAAAATAATTACATTGTTTAGACGTACTTAAAGAGGATAAAAAAAAATGGAAAAAAGAAAAGAAAAGAATAAAAAAGAAACGGAAGTGGAAACGGATTGGGCTTGTTCCGGAAAAATTTAAAGTAAACAAGTTTTTGATTGAAACCCTCAAGTCAAAAGAAAAAGAGGAATATCTGAAAATACTTCACGCAAGAATATGAAAAAATAACATTACGTCGAGGTCTTATTAATGTAATAAAATTTTAGTGGAATAATTAGCTAATACACTTCCAATATTTAATTAAAATAACTATTTATCATTGCTCACAGAAAACTAAAGAATCACTTATAATAATTAGATACACTTAAAAAGAATGAAAAAGGGAAAAAAAATAAACTAAGAAAAGAATGAAAGGAAAATGAAAAAGAAAAAAAAATGAAAATGGATTAGTCATCTTCTAATTAAACCTGAGAAATTTAAAGTAAAGCAAGCTTTTTAAGTAAAACAAACAAGAAACCTCAAGGCAATAGAAAGAGAGGAAGACCCAAAAATATTTGGCTCCGGACAATTACACGTGAATTGAAAATAATAGGAAAAACATGGGGTGAGGCAAAATGTCTGGCCACAAATAGAGTGAGATGAAGAGTTATGATAGAAGCCATTTGCTTCAATTCGGAAAGAAGAGGATTATTTATGTATGTTAAAAAGATATGAAATTCAGATAAAAAGATTTAAATGAAAGAAAAGTTGTAAATAATTACCCTTCTTTGTCTGCTCTGAACCGTAAAAAGCTGAAATCCGTTGGCTTTTCTGTAAATTTCAAGCATGAATGTTTTTCCCATTCTTTCATTGCATCTACAATCATGGATTTTAAATTATCGTCCACTGCTACACATTAGAGAAAAAAAAATTTGATTATTTTAATTTAATATTTTTGAACACTGCAAATTCAAAATAAAAAGTATTTTTCAGTTAATTAGATTTTATTAAAACAATACTTTTTTATTGACACTGTCAGATATTTCTTGGAAAAAATGGTTAAATAACAATTTATTTAATTGTCATTTTACCATATTCAACTATAACAGTCAAATTACCATAAAAACGATGTTATTCTAACTATTAAATGTGAGAAAAATCGTTTATCGGCGGTTTTCACGCAATACGGTTAAACAACTAAAATTTTATCTTCGCCAATCAGGCCCACAATATGAAGTCCCTTTTCTCGTTGCGGCTGAATACGTACTGTTGCTAAAAGTAAGTACCCAGTTACAATATCCTCATGATTGATTGTGCGGGAGTTCGTATCCCGAAGATTACACCACTTCCTTCAGTAAAGTTTCCAGCGTTTTGCTCTCTCCAATTGGCGATTCTGGACTATTAGAAAAGTAAACTCTATCCTCTCATAGATGGTAGCACCATAGAGTTGCTCAACACAAAAAAGTATTTCTTAATTCTCATAATAGATAGCTCCATCAGAAAAAATAATTGAGCCACATTCCATGATTCATTTGGTAAAACACAACCCAAGCATAACTTAACTCTAATATTCATTACCTAACAAAAAGCATCGCATAACCTAACTCCTATGTCTAGTTAAATTTCATTCTAACTGTTTTTTAATCATACCAGTTGTTAAGGGTTTCAAAACCATAAAGGTAGGAAATGTTCATAACCCTAAACTTAACAGTAAGTTGAATAGACGGACTGCTGTCTATTATTTTACCTTCATTTTAGAATGAAAATTCTAACAGTGTAGGAAATTAATTATAACGGATAATTAATACTTCGATTTTTTAGACTCAAAAGTTTTAATTTTGTTTTCTAGTTTAACTTCATTTGATCTCGTATCCATTTGCTTTTATTTCCTCATAACTATGAAATGTATCCGAGTTTGCAAATTTCTTTCATTGCAAACTCATACACATTTAAAATAATAAATTGCACATTGGTAAGATGGAATTAATAAGATTTACATATTAGTTATTTTATTAACAGGATTTTTTTTTAAATGAAAACCATGATGAATTTAATGCATTGTTTTATATTGAATTTGGATTGAAATGGTATTTTTAAATGAACTTTAAACTCTATTAATTTTAACATTTTTAAAATGTTATTACAGTGGTTAAAATATTTTCTCCAAAATATATTAATAATGATAGTATAACATACAAATAATTCTTACAACTATGAAAGTTATAGGAGATTTTGCCATTTGTCCATAAAGTAAAAACGTTGACGATGCCTTTCATTTCTTGCGCATCTCTCAAAGATGTTCGTCCCCATGGCAATGCAATATCCCCCTGCACTATTTTTCTTCCATCGAATGTCTTTGTAGGGTTGAACTCCGTCAATAAATTCTAAATTAAAAAAGAACATATTAATAACAATGGGTATTTTTTTAAAATTTGTGTGAAAAAGAAAGCTAATACTAATTATATAAAGTGAATGGAAATTATCTGTCCAAGTTATAGGAGATTGCACTTACAAGGGAAACTAGGGAAGTGTGACTCGCAAATTTTGAAATAAATTAGTGGGATGTATGCCTTATGAGGAATAATTTTAGGGGGAAGCATTCGTTTCGGCCTATAGAAAGTCCTGTGAGAGATAAAAAATAATTCAATGTATAGAAAAATCGGTATTTTATTACTTCAATGCAGACTATTAGTTATTTTAATTGTCTCATACTCCAATTAATTTTGTAGTACTTTCACGTACTATATAATGCATTTTTATTGTCAAAATTGATTTCGAAAATTTTATATATCTGTAGTTTTTCAGAAAAACCTGTTATGTTAATTTTACAAAAAAAGTTTACATCAAATTTTTAAAATTTTTTTTTCCAAAAAACTTTTCAAATTAATTGGAGTATATAATTGCAAATCAATTAATTAATTAATAATTAATTTTCTGGTTAATTTATTAATTATCAAATTAATTAGTTATCCAATTAATTACAAATTAATTGGATTATGAGACAATTACAATAACTAATAGTCTGCATTGAAGTAATAAAATACCGATTTTTCTATATATTGAATTATTTTTTATCTCTCACAGGACCTTCGATGGGCCGAAACGAATGTTGCCCCCTAAAATTATTCCTCATAAGGCTTAAATCCCACTAATTTATTTCAAAATTAGTGAGTCACACTTCCCTAGTTCCCCTTGTAAGTTATAGAAATAAGGTGCCTAATTTTTTTTCTTCATATATTCGAGCAAAGCTTACAATTTGAATTCACACTGTGAAATATATACTATACGAATCAAATTACATATAAAGCACGGGAACTTTGAGTGCAGGACCCGTAAAATCTATGTTACCTTAGAATATTATTAAACCGTAATTTTTACAGTAGTATTTATTTAATTAGAGTAATTCAGTTATTACAAGGTAATTATTGCTGCAAAATTTATGGTGTATCAGATTTTTTGTACCGTGAAATGTTCCGGTGATAATGAATTTATGGTAGAGGTACTTTTACCGTAAGTACTTTACAGAAATTCAATTCAAAATTTTTTTACTGTGCATTATGTAGGAAAACAACTAAAGCAAGTAAGAATATCATAATAAACTTGTAAAAATCACTAAACAAGGCATGTAGTCTATTAAATGGTTAAATAAAAGCTTAAACGTTAGAAAATAAGTGGGCATTACATGATAAAACTTCGTATAAATTAAATTTTATGGATTGCTGTTACTTTTAAAAACCATGCAATTCATTTTATTTCTTTCAAGAATTATAGCGTGGCCAGATTCATTCATTTTATGCAACAGTCATACGTATTAAAATACTTTAAATTATTTTTTCATTTTTATATATTTATTTTTTTTATGAAATTATAAACAGAAAATGTAAATCGCAGTTCAAGTTATTTTTATAGTAGATATTAAATAAAGAAGTTTTTTTTTAACATCATTTTTCAGTTTTCTTTTCTTATAATTATTGTTTGTTGCATGATTATGCGCAGTGTAATAGTGATTTCACATTAATTCGCAGAACGCATTCGAATTTATTAAAAATATATTTATATACTTATGTATACATTAAAATTTATTAAAAATATATTTATGTAAAAATTATTGGAATTAATTAAAAATGTATTGAAGTAGTATTTAATTGAATGTATTAAAAAATATGTTTATGTATAATTCGCTAAAATTTATTAAAAATATATATTTATAATAAGATTTCATTAAATTCAATAAATTTATTAAATTTATTAAATTCATTAAATTTAGTTATATATCTAGAATTTTTGGTTATTCTGTAATGACAACCCTTAATATATGTTTACAGATTCCTTGTAAAAAATTAAATCAAAAAATACACACAACGCCGGTTGTAAAACAATATTTAAAAGAAGAAAAAACAAAATCTCCATCGAAATCAGTTGAATAATCAGTGAGGGATTTGAAATGAAAAACATCAAAACCTGTTATGTTGTCGGGGGAAACAGAAAGAACCTAAGGTGAGATTATTAGCAACACTTTCAAATTTTATCAGGCAATCAAACTGGTTTAGGAGTTTTTTTTCTTGCCTTTCACCAATACTGATTAGTTACCTTTTGAGTATACCTTTCCCTTTTCCTCCCCTGCATGATTTTGACTTCAGTTTTAAAGTTATTCTAAGAATGTATAATGTGGGATGCCATTATAGAACAGCCTGTATGAAACGGAATTTAAAAATGTCAATTTAAAGCTAAAACTAACGAAATGTTATTTGAAAGAGAAAGACATAGCTTATTGGTCATTATTTTTTTTTCAAGGAATGTGGTTCAAGTGTGCAGATAATTTAAAGAAACTAATACTTTTCTGTTTAAAAGAATAAAAATTAATTGGAATAATTAAAAACAAAGTAACATTAATTATAAAAACGTTCATTGCTATCTTGATTAAATTTTAAAATTCCACAAGAATGAAAAAACTTTTATTTAGGTGTGGTTTTTAATAAGCTTTGTTTTTTATAAGTAAAATGATCCGTTCTTAACATAATAGACGAAATTGAAGTTTAATATCCCAATATTTCATTAAAAAATATCAATATTTTACAATATAACGCTATATTTCTCTAATTTAACTAATTTACATTTTTTTTTCGTAACCCAACTTAAATTTGTAGGAATTCATGGTACTTGATATATTTGAAAATTATCGTTATCACTAATACACGTGATATCAATAATACTCGTGATGATATCTTATTCAATATCTATCATTGTCAATAATTATCTGTTGCAGCCCAGCTGTCAATAATGGTCTCTTACAGCATAGTTGTCGTTAAAGAAGGCCTTTGATATCATACATAGAAGAAAACAATTCTGGTAAAATTATCGTGCAAATTAATGAAGACATTTTTGTTTAAAAAGAATAAAAATAAAAATAATTTAAGGAAAAAACGTATTTTTTGTCAAAAAAAAAAAGAAAAAAAAAACGAAAGAAAAATACGACATTTAGTTTAAGAAGAGATATTCACTATACACTACGGAAATTAGTTTCAATCATCTTTATTGCGATGTTAAGAAAATATCGATATATCCTGATCGATGTTCCCTATATCAATATACCTAGCTGTAATAACGATTGAAAAAAAAATATTTAACTTACCAAGCCGTCGAAGCTCATCAATTCTTTTGCAATATCGTCACACAAAACAAAGTTGCTTACGACAGTAGAAAAAATACAACATATAAAAATGAAAGTCATGTCTGTTAAGACAAATATCTTCAGTAAAAAAGAAGAGTATGCCAAAATTGTGAAACGTTTTTTGCAATTCACTTACTTATGTTGTTTGAGATGCTGTTAGTGATTCTCTTACTTATAAAAAACTGCCCCCATGATTTTGAACCCTCAGACATTGACCTTGTGTAGATATAAATAATTGTTTGAACGAGGAGGTAATAACTGCTGGCTCATATATTTTCTTTATCTCATTTGTATCATATTAACAACGCATTAATGGTTTGCTATTATTTATTATAGAACATAAAAACTGACACCTCTCAACTAATTTACAATCACTTATCAATTACTTATTAAATACTTCTTCAAAAAATTAAAAAAAAATTATTTCCATTCTAAAAATTAGTAAAATTTGGCAAATAATTTTTTTTAGCAACCTATTGATATTTCAGTATAATTAAACGTTTTATAATATGAATTTCCGTTCCAGTAAATACTTTGTTATTTTAAAAGTAAAACAATATCTAAGACAAATTTATTTCTGGAAAAAAGAAACCATTGTAATTTAAATAGAATTAAATTCTTATAAATGCAAATTTTTGTTTCAGTAAATACTTTTGCAATTTTAATTTTAAAACAATATCTCCGCGTAAATCAATTTCATTACGATAAAAAAGATGCTAATAATAATAGGATAAAATTCTATTAATAATTTAGATTGGATAAAATTCTTAAAAATTCGAATTTTCGTTTCAGTTAATACTTTTGCTATTTCAATAGTAAAACAATGTCTCAATCTAAAACAAATTTACTACTGCAAAATAGATACTATAATTATTTAAATCAAATTGAATTTTTATAAATACGAATTTTTATTCCATACTTTTGCCATTTTAATAGTAAAGCAATGTCTCAATGCATAATTTTACTACTGTAAAAAAGATAATATTATGATTTAAGTAGAATTAATTTTTATAAGGACGAATTTTCGTTTCAGTTACTTTTGCTATTTTAAGAGTAATTCAATGTCCCAATGTAAACAATCTTATTACTATAAAAAAGGTACTGTTATGGTTTAAATAGAATTAAATTCTTATAAATACGAATTTTCATTTAATACCTTTGCCATTTTAATAGCAAAGTCTCAATGCAAAATAATTCTTCGATTGTAAAATAGATACTATTATGATTTTAATAGAAATATATTGTTATAAATACGAATCTCCGTTTCAGTAAATACTTTTGCTACTTTAAGAGTAAAACAATGTCCCAATTTAAACAATTTTATTACTATAAAAAAGTTACGATCATAACTTAAATAGAATAAAATTCTTATAAATATAAACTTTCGTTTAATACTTTAGCTATTTTAATAGTAAAACAATATCTCAATGTAAAATAATTTTACGTCTGTAAAAAAATACTATTGTAATTTAAATAGAATAAAAATTTTATTCATAAGAATTTTTGTTTCAGTAAATACTTTAGCTATTTTAGGAGTAAAACAATGTCCCAGAGTAAGCAATTTTACTACAGGAAAATAAATACTGTTATGGTTTAAATAGAATTTAATTCTTGTAAATACGAATTTTCATATAAAACTTTCGCTATTTTAATAGTAAAATAATGTCTCAATGTAAAATAATTTTCTACTTTAAAAAAGATTCTGATTTAAATGGAATTAAATTTTTATTAATACGAATTTTCGTTTCAGTAAATACTTTTGTTATTTTAAGATTAAACATTGTCCCAATGTAAAATATTTTACTACTGTAAAAAAGGTACTATTATGATTTAAATAGAATTAAATTCTTGTAAATACGAGTTTTCGTTAAAAACTTTTTCTATTTTAATAGTAAAATAATGTCTCAATGTCAAATAATTTTCTACTGTAAAAAAGATACTATTCTGATTTAAAAAGAATTAAATTTTTATAATTACGAATTTTCGTTTCAGTAAAAACGTTTGCTTTTTAAGAGTAAAAAAAATATTAAGAACGATGACAATATTGTAAAACAATATAATATTCACAAAAAATTATCATTTATAATTAATTTGATTATTTCTGATTTTTTTTCATTACATAATACTACAATTTAAAAAAAATCAAATTCTCTGAAATACGAAACTCAGTTACTCTAATCACTTTTTAAGTTTTACAAGTAAAGCAGAATCGTTCCAGTCATATTTTATTATTAAATTACTATTTTACTAGATTCTTAATCCACACTTTATGAATTCTATACAAAAATGTTTGAAACTAATACTAATAATTCTGATAAAGTGAATGACTAAAAAGGGTATTTCCTCTTTTTGCAGTCATTCATGGCTACATTAACCTCAAACTAATGAAAAACCCTCATACACAACAAACTGCTGATAACACCAAAAATCCATTAAGAAAGCTTAATAAGATAATTGATACCCTTTATTTACTTGATGTTGAAGGTTGTTTTTCAGAATATAGCTTCAGTGTTTTGTACAAGGAAACCTTTAACATTTTTAGAGCAAAAAAAAAAAAAAAAAAAAAAAAAAAAAAGAAATAAAATTTTAAAAAAATAAAGAAATCGTTCAGAATGTTTGACTCCTTCTACTTGTATTTACAATTGATAGAGATTTTTTTTTCTATGTTGGTTACGTGTTATTTAATTATTTTTTTTAATATTTGAATTAATATTGAATTATTACTATTAAATTATATTTTATAATTATGAAATTATTTTCTTTTTATGTTTAAATACATATATAATACACAACGAAGTGTTGATAACACCAAAAAACAATTAAGAACGCTTAATAAGATAATTGATACCCTTTATTTACTTGATATTGAAGGATGTTTTTCAGAATTTAGCTTTAGTGTTTAGTACAAATAAACCTTTAACATTTAAGCATTTTTAAAGCAAAAAAAATAAATAAAAATAAAAATATCGTTTAGAACGTTTGACTCATTCTACTTGTACATACAATTGACAGAGATTTTATTTTTATAAAATGTTGGTTAAGTGTAATTTATTTAATTTCTTTTATATTTAAATTAGTATTAAAATATTTTATTTGCAATTCATCTAATGTTATCAAATAAATATCAATATTACAAATTCATAAAATTTAGATAACGTTTACAGAATAGTGTCATTTTAACATTTAATGTGATTACTAAGGAATTTGAAGGATATTAATAAAATTAAAAGAGACTTTTTTTTCTTCAAAAAAATAATGTTGTTTTAAAGAGAATTTAGGATTTTTTTTAAAATTTTTCAGTAATAATTATAACCATGTATATTATTTTAACACGCTACTTCTTGTTTTGAAAAAATTATATTTATTTCTACGTTGATCTACATGTTTTGTATAATTTTAAAATAGTTGAAAAAATTATAATTTAAAGCATTGAACTGAAAATTAAAATACCGTATTAGTGCTAAAACTGAAAGAGATACTATTGTAATTCAATAAAAAGAGACATTCTTTAAAAAAAATTTACAAAACACATAATGTTTAAGACATGTATGTCATTTTTAATTTTTTTAAAAAAAATACATTGATTTCCTAAAAACTAAATACATTTGGAACAATCTGTAAAGTAAATATGTAAATAATGGATTTAAATTTAAAATACAATATTGGAATTGGAATTAAACGAGACATAACTGATATTCATTCAAAAGAAAGAGCTTCTTTTAATGAGTATTTATCAAAAATATGATGATTAAAACATGTATATTATTTTTGCAAAATATTCTTCGCGTTTTTCTTAACAAAATTTAAAACAGCTAATAAAATAAATTGTAATTTTAAATAATGGAATGAAGTTTTGTTTACTATATCAGTGCAAAAATTAAAAGTAGGACCTATTTGATTTTTTTGAAGAAAAATGATGATAAAATCATATATATGCTCAAACAACATATTACATTAAAAGATATATTATGCAGCATGATAGAAACATATATATATATGTATTCTTATGTTATAACCTGAATCTTAATTACTATCTGAAGTATTTGTGACGTAATTTAGATTACTATAAAATTATGGGAATAAAATGGATTTTTTTTTAAAATACAAGTGTATTATCAGACAAACTTCGTATTAAAAAAAAAAGAAAGGTAATTTTTTTTTTCATTTAAGATGATTTATTGTACGCATGATGAATTAAACATGTATAGTTATTTGAAGATTATTCTACATATTTTGAGTTAACTTTAAAATATTAATAATATAAATTGTAATCTGAAGTAAAAGAATGAGATTAAAATAACTTGATATTAAAAAGGACACTACTTTAATTATTTTTTAAAAAAAGCTTTCGTTAAAAAAATGATTAACCGATGTGCATATTGAATAAAACCCTTTCATACTTTTTTTCTCATTATTTTATGTGTTTTGACAAAATTTAAGATATTCACCAGATTATATTTAATTTAAACTAATGCTATAGCAACAGGAAATATAACAGTGTTATTAAATAAGTTATTAATTTAAGGATTTCAAAATTATTTTCTTTTAAACTTGTTTTTATTTATTAACTAAAAAAGAGGAAAAATGCATGCAGCATACATTAAATTCAACAGTCATGTTGATACTGTTTTTAAATATTCTCATTTTTGAAATTTCATTATGTAGTTCGATCAGTATCCAATAAATAATGCGATATGTGTACAGAAAATATGGATACAAATTAATCCAAACGGTAGAAAATTTTCGGATTTAGTCGGTGAAAATTACAAGTTGCTTAAATGTTTGTGTACAGTAATCGACGTAATCAAATATTTTTATAATTCTCTCAACATGCGTTAAGTGTCAAATAAACCTGATAAAAATAGACATTAAAAATATACATACAAGAAAAGTAGAAATATTTTTAAAATACTTATTGTTCTTAAGTTATTTTGACAATATTTAATTAAGTAACTTATTGACTCATAAAATGTAAAATTCACTTCATTTAATAAAATAATATATATATATATATATATATATATACATAATAAATATGCGTGGTGTAACCATAGAGTTGTAACGACGATCATATTAATATTTTTCAATATAGATGGCAGCACCATTTATAAGTCAAATAATACTTGTCCCCCATTCCCGTCTCTATAAAATTATTTCAATTTACTACTTTTTTATTTATGTAAAAATGTTAATGATGATAAAATAATTAAAATGAAATTTTTATGTTAGCTTATTGTTATTATTTTACCAGAATGTTTTATTCAGATTATAGAAAGACAGTGTACCTGGAACTTGTAACGTTAAATAATATGTTATTTTTTTTCTTTTCTTTTCATTCCTTCAACTAGGGAAAAAAATAAATAAATTCAACTAGGAAAAAGGATTGCTAAAGACATAGAGCAATTTTTCATGACTGTATACAAAATTAAATCAATAGATAATATATAAAATATTTTTACTATACACCTTTCTCCTAATAGAAAAAAATTGTACACGATTTTTAAAAATTTGAAATCTTTCAATAGAAAAAAAATAAGGAAATTTTAAAATTATTCATCGTTATATTGTAGATATTAGTTTGTTTGATTTGATTTGGTACAGTTTAATGCCAGTTTTATATGTATATTGCTTTTATATTAATATTCGTTTGATTCGTTGAGTAAGAAGTTTTAATGTAATGAATAAATAAATACTTGGGCAATATTCCATCAGAAGCAATTTTTCTGTAAAATTTCTTTCAATTCTAAATAAAATTTTCAAAGGCGTAGTTTCCCAACATAAGTAAATAACACAGTTAAATGTAAATAAATTAGAAGAATAAAATAAAGAATAATTGGTAAACAAAAACCGAACCGTGGTGGTTCAAGGGATAGAGCACTCATCTCCCTAGTGAGGTGACCCGGTTTTGAATCTCAGCGATGAAAGCACCTGACTCGCACCGACCACAATGCTAACGTAAAATATTATCAGTTGTAAACGGAGCATGGGTTTTAGTCCCTTTTTAGTCAGACTAACTGTGGGTAGTTTCCGGTGTTTCCCTTTCATTGTATCTTAAATGAGGGTTAGTTCAATCAAAAAGTCCTCCACAAAGGCTAATGTGTCCCAATGTTTTATCTAGGAGTTCCCTTGTCTTCTGGATTGGGTTCAAAATTACAAGACTACATTGGTTGTCGTAAACTTAAAATTGGATCGTTTTTTTTTTAAAAAACGTATCGAACTCGAAAAATTTATGAGAATAACCAAAGAACAAATTTGATAAATCAGCAAATGTATTTACCTCCTAAAATTTATGAGAGGATTTAAATGGACATTAAATTGGTAATTCAACAATAATGTTCATCTTAATAGGATGATTAGAAAAAAAATTCATATATTACTTTTATGTAACTAAAAATAGAGGTTGGTTTGTCGATATAAATATCAATTTGAGTTGACACTTTTAATGCTAACATTTAATATCTGTTGAACAAAATAAGTCCTCATGATCAGAAAAACTTATCCGTTTTAAGCGAGTTACATATTGTTATAAAATATATACTCTTAGAAATTTTGGAGTGCGTTGAACCATTATATCTTTCAAACTTGCGTCAACCTTAATACTAGCAATTAATTAATTTACTAGCCTTAATTAATTTGCACCACTTGCATCTTTAAGATACTGATATCATTCTTTCATGTAACTTAGATTCCCTTGAGTATAACTATTCAACTTACAACCAGAATAGTTTTAGCTTAAATGTTAGACAGCAGTTATTTATCCAGGACATGTTATTATTTATAAAAAGCAGAATTGGAAAGAAATTTAAAATTTAAGGTTGAAAATGATACCTCTTAAACTTGATTACACTATAGTATGATTCAACTTGAAGGTAAAGATGGTTTATTTCGTATCATATTGCAGTAAATTAGCACCATTTGAACCTTTAAGATACCGATGTCATTGTTCAATTTGAATTCATTTGAGTGTAATTGTCTAACTTAGAACCAGTATATCCTTAACTTAAATGTTAGACAGCAATTATTTTTCTAAAACATGTTATTCGGGAAAAGCAGAATTGAAAAGAAATTTAAAATTAAAGTTGAAAATGATACCTCTTAAACTTGATTACACTATAGTATGATTCAACTTGAAGGTAAAGATGGTTTATTTCGTATCATATTGCAGTAAATCAGCACCATTTGAACCTTTAAGATACCGATGTCATTGTTCAATTTGAATTCATTTGAGTGTAATTGTCTAACTTAGAACCAGTATATCCTTAACTTAAATGTTAGACAGCAATTATTTTTCTAAAACATGTTATTCGGGAAAAGCAGAATTGAAAAGAAATTTAAAATTATGGTTGAAAATGATACCTCTTAAACTTGATTACACTATAGTATGATTCAACTTGAAGGTAAAGATGGTTTATTTCGTATCATATTGCAGTAAATCAGCACCATTTGAACCTTTAAGATACCGATGTCATTGTTCAATTTGAATTCATTTGAGTGTAATTGTCTAACTTAGAACCAGTATATCCTTAACTTTAATGTTAGACAGCAATTATTTATCTAAAACATGTACAATCTAAAACATAACAGTTTATACAAAATACCGCAATCAATAATGGTTATGCGGAATAAAATAATGACCTTCCTCCTTTTCCATATCCATATTATTTCCCATAGTATTTTTGAATACCTCTCCCCAAACTATCTCTGACTTTTCCCATACGCTTCATGAAACGCGGCATTCCTTATCAGATCATACTAAAATGTAAACGATACTGATACATATCGCTAATGGAGGGGAGATGGCAAATCAAGTTACTGAGATTTAAAAAAGAAGAAAAAAAATGTATTGTCTGCTGAGTAGAGTTAATATGCATCACATTCCATTTCTGAATATTTGTGGGAAAAAGGGCGAGTAAAAGTGAAAGATAAAGGAGAGTTAATATGTACAGTGAGTGAAAATACGTTTTTAAATATATCAATGATATTTATTACGAAGCATAAGAACTAAATCATACCTAAAATATTTAAATAAACACTTTGTCTGAAGGGTAAAAATAGTACTTTTCCTCATATCATGTACACTGTTAGAAAATTTTAGGAAAAAAATGGTTAACTAACAATTTATTTGTTATTTTCAGCCTTTATTAACCGTTTTTACCTTAAAGCTGATACATGTTATAGTAGAGAGGGCTAATCTCTCAAAATCATGACGGCAGAACAGAGGTTCGAGTCAAAGCGTTGACACCACAATATTTCCTCCTTTCCCTCCAGCACATGAAAGATTTCCAGTTCTCAGAAAATTTGACGCACATATCTTTGCAAGAATCCAGTTTTAAAAGAATCGCTATGTTCAGAAATTTAAGAAAATTCACGAAGTCTCCGCTCTAATGCTTCTTTAATATGAATGAGGAAGTGTTTTGTCATTTAAAGAAATTCTTTAAGTACTTTGGACAGGTATGGACATTTTAGGAAAATTTGACACACGTATATTAACATGAAACAAAATTTAAAAGAATCGCTTTGATCAAAAAATTTTAAAAAATTCACAAAATCTCCACTTTGTTGCTCCTTTAATATAGACTGCGGAAATATCATGTTTTGGAGGGGGGGGGGGAATCTCCTTTAAGGACATTCTTTGAGAATTTTTGGACAAATATGGGCATTTTTGAAAAATTTGACGCAATTACTGTATTATGAAACTAGTTTTGAAAGATTTGCTCTTTTCACAAAATTTAAAAAAATTCACAACTATTACTTCTTTAATATAGACTGTGGAAATATCATGTTTTGGTAAGAAAAAAAACCCTCTCATTTAAGGACTATCTTTGAACACTTTTGGAAAAATATGGGCATTTTATGAAAATTTGACGCACACATTTTAACATGAAACCAGTTTTAAGATAATCGCTTTGCTCAAAAAATTAAAAAAAAAAAATTCGCAAAATTTCCCCTCTATTACTTCTTTAATTTTTTAGACAATGTGATGCTCGCAATATTATTTAACCAGTTTCTTAAAATTACCGCTCTGCTGAAAGGTACGAAAAATTCGTCAAGTGACCATTCTATCTTCGCCATGCACTGTTAGAATTTTCATTCAAAAATTCTGGTAAAATAAACGACAGCAGTCTGTTTACACAATTAATCGTAATGCTATCGATTAACTACAGAACTTTCTTAATTCTTACGCTTTTTTTTATTACCTTTACGCTTTTACAACTAGTATAGTTAAAAAACCATGAATACAAAACTATACGAGTTTTTAGCCATTTACAACAAGCATGGTTTGAAAACCTTAAAGAAGCAACTTAACTGGGCATTGGAGCTAGGTTCTTCGTTAGGTCGAAGGCATTGGAGAGGGTTTGGACTCTTTAAACTCTTCATGTGTGGAAGGGAAGAATGGAGGAAATATCTTGGTGTCAACTCTGTGACTCGAACCCCATTCCGTCGGTCATGAGAGTGACAAATTAACCCTTACGACTATAATATAAACCCAGCTGCAAGGAACTAAGTTGCATCATTAGGTGGACTTAGTTGGTGCGATAAAATTCTAATTGCTTAACCATGTTAGGGGAAAGCCGTTAGTAAACGGCTTTTTTCACAGTTAGCAGTTTGAATACCATCTTATTTATGAATATTTGACTGTTTTATTCGAATATGGTAAAATAGCAATTAAATAGATTTTTATTAAAAAAAAAATTTCCGAGAAACTTCTAACAGTTTCTAAGTACTTTATTAACTTTTTTGGTCTAGATAACGCCCTTTTTTTTAAAAAAAAATTTATATAAATGCTTCTTCACAAATAGTTTTCAAATAAATTTACGTTCACTTTTTTATATGGAACCAGTTACAAATCTAGCAGCAATTATTATAGTATATTGCCAAATTCTTATATAGGATACCGTTTTTTTCATGCCATAGATGGATGTAACTAAAATTTTGTACAAAAAGTAATTTTTTAAATTAAAATTTAATCAAAATGAAACGGTAGATTCAAATTTATATCAGTCATAAAAGTTTTAAAAAAATCACAAACTTCGAAAAAAATACTAATTAAAAAATGTACGAAAAATAATTATTATTTGTTTCTTAACTTATTAATATATATTTTTATTTGTTTTAATTTATAATAAAGAAATTTTAATGACATTTTTTATACATTATAAATTTCTTTTTGCTATTTTTCATTTTCACTACTACGAATTCATGACTTAAAAATGAGTGTTGAAAATATCAATGTTTTGTTTTATATGATAGCTGTAAAGTTTAAATAGTTACTGCCAGATCTCACATAGATTAAGTTATAAGAGTTATAGCTTTCCAAGGTTGAAATTAGAAAAACAATTCATATCATGTTTGCGTCAATGTATGAGCTATTGGTCACATACGGAATACTTGACGTTAATGACGAAGTCTGAAATAAAAGAATTATTTCAAACTTTGTCTAATCTTCTGGTCTATCCTGGGCCTTTTACCTAGTCTTTATGCAGATTAACTAATGCTCTTTAATCTAAGTATGAAACATTATAATTATACATTTTGCATGTTAATTATTTAAGGCATGTAGATTCTTTGCATTTTTCGTTTTATAATATGCCTGAAAAAGTGAGAAATATTAATCTATGATTTGCTGGACTATCATTAGCCACTCTCTGCCTAAAAATTGTATTAAATACAAATTACTATATAATTTGCCTGTCGATTTTAGGCCTTTTATGCTGAATTTTATGTATTGATAATAACATATTATCGGTGAGCATTGCTTTTTCCATGCTTGTTTAAGAAAAAGAGACAGAGCTTAAAAGCTTGTTTGAGAAAACAGACACGACTCAAAATGCTTGCATAAGAAAATAGACACAGCTTAAAAGTTTCTTTAAAAATAAAGATACGGCTTAAAATGAGTGTTTAAGAAAATAGACACAATTTAAAATGCGTGTTTAAGAAAATGGACACAACACAAAAAACGTAATTTATAAGAAAATACATTCACCTAAAAAAATACATTCACCACAACTTTTCAAAATTCGTATTTATGAAACGGACACAGCTCTAAAAGCATATTTAATAAAATGAACATAGTATTTGATTCCCTTTTTCCAACTTCACTTATGAGTATGATTTTTTTATTAAAGAATAAACTAATCATTTATTATTATTTTCTATCTCTTAAAAATATTTTTACTTCTTAGCATTGGAATTTTTTTCATACACAATTTCAATAATTTATTCAATTTAATTTTAATTCAATTTTTATTCAACTGTATTTAATTTTTCAAAACAAAAAATAATAAATCATACTTTTAATTACATTTTTTAAGAACGAAAAAGAAACAGTTTTTTTTTGATTTTCTATAAAATAAATAAACAATTTAACATAAATCAGCAAAAAAAAAATATTAATTAACCATAGATTCAACTTTTGTTTTCAGTTTTGAAATTCGATTAGATTCAATATGAGACATAAGAAACCTTATTGATAACTATTTAAAATTAAAAAAATAATAATAACATTCAAAAGCAGAATTTAATATACTGAATTTCAAGGAGGATACAGGTGTACCCTCTTTTTCCCTTGCAGACACATTTCGCTGAAAAATAATATACAAAAATAAATCGAAATTAAAATTTTTAACCCGGACGTTAAAGCATAATAAAAAATAAAGATTAAATACCCACTGAAGAGAACATGTGTATGCTTTAAAAAACTACCCGTTCAAATTTAACAAGTAGTTTCAAAACTCTTTATGCAGCGATAATATCACACTACCCCATTCTTCTCAATTCACTTTTTAAAAAATACAAATAAAAATTTGAATATGTTTTTGAAAATATTTGAATAGACGCCATAAATAGCACAATAAAATCTTCACACATTTCCCACCAATCCTCGGAATCCCATTAACGCTTCCCAGACACTCCAGACATAGACCCTTGAGTGTATCTAATAAAAACTTTTATTGTGCTAGGTGACAAGCCTCTCATATCCACTTTACTCTCGACCGCAGTCAATCAAATACAACCTTTCCACCGATTTCTGCCTGGTTAATTTTTTTTTCACTGCAGGGCACCAAACCCATGATTAACGTTTCGACCTCTTCTTCCTCCCCGCCACGTGACCAACAAAAGTCTGTTCACACGGTCGACCGACCATGAAGTGGCCTTTTTTGAGGGGAGTGATGTTGCAGGGATGCTCAGCAAAAGTGTGCCCAAGATGGAAACTGCCAAAAGATTGCCATCACCTGCTCCACCCCCAACCCGTGGGAGATCGACGGACTATTTTTTTTTCCAACCGGAGTACTCTTTGCGGTTATAACAATTAAATAATAAGATGGACACGATTAAGGGAGGTTATCGTTTGTCTGAAGTATCATATGCTTCCTGACGACACGGGATCGGCAGTGATTTTGAAGTGTACATGGCACCCCCCTCGCATGGGAAAAAGGAGAGAGGCATTAATATTGAGTTATTAAATTAGCTTTATTGCTGCATGGTTTTCGATTTTGAAAGCAGATAATTATTTTACCATCGTGGCATGGGAAAATTTTTGTGTGTTGTAGTTTAGTGTCTGAACTTATTTAGTTGGATCATTCGCAATGGATTTCATCGCTCTGCTTTATAAAAACTTTTTTAGCAAATTGTTTTTTCTAATAAAGGCTATGTAAGTTTAGTAAATAAAAATAATGATTATGAATCCATCTTTTCTTTCCAAGTTATGTAATTTTTATATTTTCTCTCAAACGGTGATAGGATACACTTATTTAACGAGATTGCTAAATCAACTTTGTTAAATATAGTTGGCATATCGTTTATAATACGCTTATTTTCAATTATGTTAATAAATGTCTAATAACAAACAATTTTTATTTTATGTAAACTTCATAAAGATTATATGTAGTACTTAAACTTTTTTTTTGAGAAACTTTAATGTAAATTTAGAAAGGTTTATTTCGTGTTTTTTTTTTTTTTTTAAATATCACAACATTTTTAAAAATAAATCTGAAGCGATTCTGTTTTACAAGTGTTGTTCACTTCTGCGTTTTTCGATGTTTTAAAAGTACTTTTATAATTGCTTTTAAATCTATAATATTTATCTTTTATTTATTTTTTTCTATAATATTCATCTATAATATGTTCTATAAAATCTGTAATATTTATCTTTTATTTATCCTTTAGTAAATCTATAATAATTATCTTTTATTTATTTCTTTTGTTGAGAAAAGTGCAAGTTATTTTAAAATTCAATCAAAAAAGAAGAAACTCTGTTTTACGACCTATGTACACTTGAATTGAGTTTTACTGAGGATTTAAAAACAATTTTGTAATCATTTAAATCACACGTTAAACTTATCTGTTTTTAAAAAATAAAACGTTACAAAAATTTTCAATTTATGTTAATAATTGTTTGATAGCAAATATTTTATTATATCTATATTATATTGACACATCATTTAGAATATCTATAATAATTAAATTATGTTCTATGAGAAATTTTTAATGTAAATTTATAACAATTTACTTATTTGTTTCTGAAAAATAAAAAAAGACAAATAAGTTTAAGAATGAATCTTAAAAAGAAGGAATAATGTTTTGCTATGGTTGTACACTTAAACTGTGTTTTTCGAAATTTTAAATAGGTTTCAAAAGTAATTTTATCCATAATATTTCAAATACAGTGTACTCCCGATTATCCGGGTTAATCACCGGGACAGGGAGCACGGAGAATCGAAAAACACGGATAATCGAAAACTCTTTTAATTAGAGAAAAAATCAATATCTGTACAAAAAATATAAAAATTACTGACATTTGCATGCTGTATAACATCAAACTAGGAATTTTCCTTTTAAAAAATTGTGAAATGCGTCTTCGTCATATGTTTTACACATGTTTTACGAACCGCAGTAATGTCACCGTAATCAAATCCTCCCATATAATCTAATAAAATTTCCACAGAGCAGCAGAAATAGAAATTGTATTTCCCTCATTTACTACATCTTCTGCATCAGTTACTATCATCACTATTTGATTTAACAACATAACGATGTCTTCATCTGTCAAATACTGGAAGTCAGGCTCACATGCATCAATTTGAAACCAATCTTCAAAATTTTCTTCGTCAAGAATTTCGAAACCTCAGATTTCTTTTGCTTGTTCGAAAATACTGTTATCATATTTTTCTTGAACATCTGAAGAAGATTGCTCATCTAGCGATATTATCTTTCTCCAAGATCGTGATAAAGTAGACGATTTTATCTTTGACCATGCTGCTGATATTCGATATACTTCAATGCACTAACGAATATTGCTTCCAAAAATTTGGTAGTGTTATAACTTCATGAATAAATTTTTTTTTAATCTTTAAAATGTTTCTCTTTATATTTTTCGTGTGACTCCGGAATGAGCACGGATAATCCGCAAACCGGATAATTCGCTCACGGATAATCGAGAGTGTACTGTATTTATAAAATTATTAATATTTATCTATATCAATATTATCAAATATTAATATTTATCTGTAATATTTATTTATAATATATATACAGTCCAACCCCGCTATAGTGAACACGGTTTAAAGTGAATTCCCGGATATAGTAAACGAAATGTTCCTTCCCGTGCCTTGCTACCCACGTATAGTGTTATTCTTTGTGGATATAGTGAACCAAAGGAAAGGAGGTAGTTAGATATTATGAACCTTTTTCTGTCTTCGACTGATTTATTTTCTTCATTTATAATACATATTCGTAATAATTTTAAAACTTCTACTTCAAAATATATACATATACCGATTTTTTAAACCATCAATAGCATGGAATGTAGTAATAAGCATTTTTCCTTGTTTGCTTCATTACTGAACAGCATTATTGAATTGGTTCAGTATTCTAAGAAGCTGCAATCTTTCAGTATCTGGACATATGCTTCAAGTCAAAGCTGATGAATTTGCTAAATGATTTGTTGAGATTACTTTTATGTGCTCGAATGGCTGGGTTTAGAAAGCGGAATAACATAAATTCAGGAAAAATTATCGGAAAATCGGGAAATGTCTCCATATCTGATGTTATTTTAATTATGTTTTACGATGGTTTAAAAATAAATGCACAATTATTTGCCTCTTGCATTTGAGAAATAAGAAATACAAAGTGGTTTGGAAATACATTGGAAAGAAGTTGTATATTAGCAAGGTTTTACACTTAACTAACATTTTGAGAGCATTTTAAAGTAATTTGAGAAAAAAGTTTACATGTTTTTTTTGAGGATTGCATATTTAAAATTTGATTTACATAAATTTATAATGATATAATGTAATTTAAATACATTTAAAATGATTTAACTCATTTATAAAGTTTAGAAGTAAAACTTCGATTAAAGATGAAAATAAATTTTTAAAAAAAATCAACAATAATTTTTTTTTTTTTTTTTTAAATCTTGTATATTCCTTGAAAGTCCTTGAAAGTCAATACTTTCCCCGAAAGCAGAGAAACAAGCAAGCCATATCATTTAACAAAATATACATTTATCGTAGTTTTATGTAAGAGCATATTTCCAATATGTTAATCGCAATGCAATGAACGATTACCTGGTAATATTGTGAGAAATTCAATTAGATTTTTATATCTTTCAAAACTTTTGGGATTGCTTGATTCGAATTATTTTCGAAACAAAACAAATTCACATATTTAAATTATTGCTAGATTTTTATTGATGTAGGAACTAGACACAAAATATAAGGAAATATTTATTTCCTGAAACTGAAAAAAAATATAAATCCAGGAGAAAAATAAGATCTGTGTAGTTTAAATGCTTGTTGCCATTGTTTTTTTTTTTAATTTTTTTTTTTAATTTTGACCTAGGAATAGAAACGATATTGAAAGTCAACCCTTATGACTGGAACAGCCGTGGATTTATACATGGATATATATTTACCAATAACATGCAAGTTAACACATAATGAGTAAATGGGGGAAATTTTATTTAAAATGGAAAAACGTTCTGTCATTAATTTCCGTTTAACCATTGAAAAGCAGATTGATTTCTCTCATCATTTTAATTTTTATTTTACATTTTTAAATATTTTTTTTTGTTGTACTTATCAGCTCTTGATGCTAAAGCATTATTCAACAGTCTTATGTTGAAAAAAAGAATAAAAATAAAGGGGTTTTTACATTAGATTAGGAGAAATAGCGCTTCATAATTTCTAGAACTTCAATAGGTTTTAATTTTCTAATTTTTAAATGTAAAGTAACAAAAATAAGTAGTTTAAAACTATAAATATTTCTTGATTAAAAACTTCATTAGCTTCAAAAATGTAAAAATTAGAAACAACAGTCGACATGTTTCAAGTGCTCAAAAAGCGCTTTTTTTCTATTTCTATTTTGAGCGATAGAAACATGTCAACTGTTGTTTCTAAATTGTGTATTTTTGAAACGAATGAAGTTCTCAATCAAGAAATATCTTA
This sequence comes from Parasteatoda tepidariorum, assembly GCF_982258835.1. Taxonomy (NCBI): domain Eukaryota; kingdom Metazoa; phylum Arthropoda; class Arachnida; order Araneae; family Theridiidae; genus Parasteatoda; species Parasteatoda tepidariorum. The sequence goes on along the minus strand of NC_141756.1, from coordinate 90,360,655 downwards.
CCGCTTCAGTTTCTTGGGATTATCTATTTAATATAAATATTTCTGCTTTTTTTCTAAATTTAATTTTATTAATTTTTAAATTAATGAAAATCAAATTGATCTAAATGGCACAAAAACAGCGATATTTAGTCAAAATTTAAATACAGACAAATGTATAATCTTAATCAACTTTCAAAAAAGGTTAGCAGTAAAATTGTATTGATATAATTGAAGAAAAACAAATGAATAGGGAACCGAAAATACCATATGTCTTAAATCTTAAATTGTTATTGAATGATGGCCTTGTCTTATGCATGTTTCACAAGATACTGCCAAATAGATTAAGTTTCATCAGTAGTTTATTTGTGAAAATTAAATAAAAAGAATAAAAAGCATAATTCGAATTTTCCCTCTGCGTTTTCTATACTTCTTCTCCCTGTACAAAAGTTTGGTGCATAGTTGCCACCACTTTGTAGACGTAAACTAAGTACATTTTATAATACAGAAGTGTAGTTGTACAAAAATTATAGTAAATTGAAAAAAAAAATTGTTTCTAAGAATTAGCGCAAATATATTACTAAAAATGTGCTTGTTTTTAAAGCGAAAAATTTCTGTAATGAAGCCATGAATTGCAAAAGTATATGAATTATTCATAAAATATTCATCCTTATTTTAGCAATGTGCATAATAGGAGCTTAACTTCTTATTTTTATTATATTTTATAACCGACGTTACACATCCGACACAACTCTGAGTTAATAACTATCAATGCTCAGCTCCGTAGCTTTGAAATTTTGAATCGTACTCAGAAGACAAAGGAACTCCTGAATCAAGCATTGGGACAAACTAGTCTTCGCGGAGGACCTTTTGATGGAATTACCCCGCATTTGTGTTACATGAAGAGGAAAACAGCAAAAACCTCCAACCGTTAGCCCGATTGCAAGGGGATACTAAATTAGGATCCATCTATCACTGAATATATTTTACGTCAGCAATGGGGTTAGTGCGAACCTGGAGCAGAATTCGCATCAAACAGCCACCACTGAGTTTCGAACCGAGGACACCTCATTGAAAGATAAACGCTCTATGCTCTGGGATAAAACAATGTTTTTTAAATTTTCTGTCATTATTTGTAAACTATTTTCTATCATTTCTTATATTATTAATTATAACTCCTTAAAAAAATTATTAAAGTAATCGCATTTTTTTTCTTTTTGCAAAAAATTTTGAACTGCTGTGCTTTGGACAAAACAAGACCCCTTTTAAAATTTTCTATAATTATTTCTTGATATATAGATACTGTAGTTGTTCAATAAATGTCCATTACAAAAAATTATAAGAAATTTGCAAAATGCCCAAACTTATGTTATCGATATACAAATTTTGATATTTTATTTTTATTTTATATTATAGCCGGTGCTGAATAATCATCCCTATTCACGACTATCAATGTTCAACTTCGTAGCCCTGTAATTTCAAACCCAGCCCAGAAGACGAGGGGCGTCCTAGATCCAATTGATAAAGTGATTCTAATGTGCCTGAAAATATCAGTCAACAAACAATAAGTAAATAAATAAAAATATAACAGTGAAAAAGTAAATAAAAAGTTAGTTTACATGCACTGCAAAAATATTAATTTACCTGAACACCAAAAACGGTGTCAACTATGCATCGAAATTTTTACAGTGTACGTACGGGAGTAAAAATAATATTCAGAAAAAGCAGAGAGCAAATAAAATAATATTTCAACTCATTTTAAACTATCGCATTGAATTAACTTATATTTCTCAGTAACTAACTGTTATTTTTCAGTCTCCCCAAATAAATAAAAGGTGCCATTTTCAAAGATGAATTGCTTACTTTTTCATCATAGACCACCAGTCCTACCTAACTATAATTCGCGGCACACGCCAAAGTTAACCCCTAATTTTCCGACTACCACATGTTGCGTGTGGAAAGCAGGCGAACAAAACGGTACACAAAAGTTAGATTTTCGTAATAACAGGGTATTAGGTCAGATATTACCTTTCATGGAGTCGTGAACACGACGCCATTCCTAAACGATTCTTCCCTATAACTGGAGAAAAGTAGCGGGTAGCATGTGGTATATGACCAGCCATGGAACATGTTGCGCGTTGCATGATCGGTTTAGCAAGCGTAACTGAGGCAGTCTTTTACCGGTGACACCTGTTGAACACGTCACGTCGTTTTGTTAATAGACTGCTCGATATATATATATTTTTACTTTATTTTTTAATCATATGGGGAACTTTGATTGATTTTTTAAGGATGATTGAGTCTGTTAATTGAGACAAAAGCTGGAGTACCTGATGCAAATGCTCTCTTAAATAATAAAAGATGTATTAAGAAAATAATTGATTGGTTGTTGTTTTTTTTTAATTTGTGTACATTTAATAAAAAATGTATCAAATTCATGATTTAAATTTAGCACGATGCCTTCAAATTTTGTTATAAATACGGCAAAAATTTATTAGTAAACTCACAACTTTTTTATTATTATTGTTCATTATTTATCGAAAGGTTATGTACTCTTGTGAATCATCTTAGCACATCAATTTTAGTTTTAGTTTTAATATATAATACTTTGGTACTTTTCCATTTCGCCGGCGCAAGCGATAAAGTTACCGATGAAAAATCACCAGGTTTATGTTAATCTTATAACTGTCGTTGAACAACAGACCCAATTTTTTGGGTTTATGACTGTTAATGCTTAACTCCCTAGCCTAGTAATTTTGAACCCAATCCAGAAGACGCGAGAACTCCTGGATCAAGTATTGGGAGAAATTTGCCTTCGTATAGAATTTGCTTGTAGGAACTAATCCGCAATTGCGTTGCATGGTGAAGAAAGTCACGATAACCTCCCACGGTTAGCCTGACGGGAAGGGGACTCTGGCCCCATGATTCGTCTACCCCAGAGAATATTTTACGTCAGCGCTTTAGTCGGTGCGAGTCAGGCCCGGAATTCGTATCGACCAGCCATCTCTGGGATTTGAAGCGTTGCATTTTATTGGAAGGAGAACGCTCTATCCCCTGAACCATCCCGGCTCGATTTATGCTAATTCAATTTTTTTTTTCAGTACAGTCTATTTTAAAAAAAAACCTAAAAAAATAATAAAAAAATTACGGAATTTACTTGCACCGGCGAAATGGAAAAGCACCACTAATTTTAATGTATAATTATTTTTATGAAAGATTCAAATTTAATTTTTTTCCCAATGCTAACCTGGATATTGACATTTGTCTTTCGGATATCAAAACGGCATGATTAGTTAAACACTCATTCAGGGGCACCATATTGGTGGGCCAACGTTGCTCCCACAGTAAGAAGGACATACAGTACGGAGAATAAAGGGGAAAAACATCCATGCCTTGTCCGGCATTTAAACCCAGGCCCTTTTTAGACATGCAGTTCATTGATCACCATACAACTGGTTGACAAGTTTAAAAATCCCAGTTTTATAAGTATTTTTTTCTACATCGGTAATTGTTTTTATATCTAATTTACATATAATTAAAAATTTTATATAAATATGTAATTGTATTAATATTGTTATTCTTTTATATTTATCCTTTTTTCACAAAAGAAAAAAATCTGCATCAAATTAAAAATATAAATCATGTATAATGCCTTTAAATTTTATGTTAAACTTACAACAAAAACTTATAACCAAACTCACAATTTCTAAATATAATTATGTAAAATGTTCATTAAAATTTCAGGTAATCCTGTGAATCATAACAAATATAGCAAGTCTAGTTTTTATGTTTAACAATTAATACTGTATTAAAGAGACTTATGAAAATTTAGTACAAAATAAAGCTTGTTTTACGGGATACCTTTTTGAAATAAATTTTTTCTAAATCTTAAACACAAATCTTAATCCAATTTAAAATTCATATCTTCTAGCCTAATTCAAATTTTTAAAACTATGAACTTAAAGAAAACAAGTTGAGTGTTTGGAAGAATCCAAAATTTATTTACAGGAGTTCTGAAACCTTGTTGAACCATAATATTGATCAATTGCGCTCATTCATATTTGAACCACATTATCGGATTTGCATAATATCATTTTTTAATTGGAAGGAAATCGAGATTGAATATAAATGATTCAGCTGTTTTGAGTGATAGTGAGCTTGAAGCTTAATATAAATCAACGTTGAACCATTTTTTATTTATTTATTTATTTTTTGAAAGTGAGAAATAGTGAGAACAGAAGTATATGTACGAGTCATCAATAGATCTAATTTTGCCATTTTTGCAAAGCAACTAATGAACTTAAATTTCTTAACTATTTCCAGTTTTTTCCTTTCCATTTTTTTTTTTGGGGGGGGGTAAAATAGATTTTTTTAAGAAAAAACGAAATACCTTGAATAATTTTTGATCTAATAATCGCAATTTCACAATCCCTACTAGGACTTAAACTTAATGGTTCATGAAGGTGACCTCAAATATACTAATTAATTTGTGTGGACGATATTTTAAGTTACGAAACCAGACACAAAAGCGTACCATCTCTAATTATAAAAAAACCTTTGTTTCGACGGATTTATATTTCATATCCTCAAAATATGGCTTGTAGCCGCAGTCTGGGAAATTTGGCTCTGATAGTTTGGTCAGGACAGCGATCGAAAGCTTATACTCCATAATGTTAATTATGACTTGATTAATTAATAATGTAACCATACTGTTAATTATGGTTAATTATTTAGCCACTTGAAATTTTTTTCACACAATTATAAAGTTTATCCAAACGTTTATCCGATGATAAATTAACGCAATAAATGATTTTAATAATTATTTATTTATTTTTAGTGTTTTGCTTAATTAAAAAACATTTTGAAAAAAAAATTAACAAAAATTTTTTGAAATGTATGGCACGTTATTTTTTTTACCTCATTTTAAAGAAAATATTTTTACAAGGCAAAAAACAGAATTTGAAAGAAATCGGTTGTATGGTTCCTGAGAAATCAATTTTAAGAAAGTCGCATATTTAAAATTTGTGTTTCACAGGAACTATCAAGCAGACTTTTGCTCAAATTTTGTATTTTGCTTTGTAAAATTATTAAAACTGTTTGACTTACAATTCAACACAGACTTGCTTATTTTCGCAGACAACAGGGTTATGCCTACATTAAACACTAGAATTCCCTTATCTTCAATTTAAAAAAATAATAATAATTAAAAATGGCAGCAGCAATTTTGAACACCATCTGATTAGATGTTTCTCTATTTATTATGAGTAGTATTATGTTCTGCATTCAAACTATTTGATACTTAAATGATGTATTTAAACTATATGAAACGGAAAGATTTCGGAAAATCTTATAGACTTATAAAATTAAAGCTTAAATTCAGTTTTATGCGAAGTTACTCCTTTTATTTTAATTTAATCCTAAAATTCTTCCTAAAATCCTAAATTTCTATAGTAAACGTAGAAGTTAAAGCAAGTATGAAAAGGGGTGTTACTTAATTTTGCTAGCAAGAGGAGAAAGAGGGCTCAAATATGAGAGGGGAAAAAAATGCTTACATAATATTTTAATGGTCCCCAAACAAATTAAAAAAATTTTTTTGTCATCTTTCAGCCAATCTACTTAGCAACGAAGTTCTCAAAATTAAATTCAAATTAAAAATAAATAAATAAAAATAAATTAATAAATAAAAAATTGAAATAAATTATTCAAACTAGACAACAAACTGTATGTTTAACTTACGTATGTCTTTCAGACGATGTAGATTATGCAAAATTACACTAACGAAGTTGTGGCAATTTTTAATTTTGACGTTTTAAGTTGTAAATATATCTTAATAATTTTCGCATGAATGTTCAATTTAAAAAAAAAAAAATTAATAAAAATAAATTGATAAATAAAAAATTGAAATAAATTATTCAAACTAGGCAACAAACTGCTTGTTTAACTTACGTATATCTTTCAAGCGATGTAGATTATGTGAAATCAAACTTGCGAAGAAATTATGACAATTTTAAATTTCGACTTTTAAATTAAATTTATACTAGATAAATCACTACCTAATACGCAATTTTTTCCGAGCGAGGCCATATTAGTTTTAGCTGTTTTTTCTTAAAAGCATTTTAGATACTCGTTTGCGGAAAGAAAAAAAAAATCGAAAAGCCGTCAGAGCCGTTAAAAAACATTCTCTATCTAAATGTCCGAGAAAAAAGTCGAATGTATTGGCAAAGACCCAATGAGACTAACTACTTGTCAAAAAACAGAGAAGAAAAAAAAGAAGTAACTTTTACAGATCATCTCCTACGCATCAATTCAAGCTAAAGATCAACAGCATCATATATCCCCTTCTGAAAAGAAATAAAAGAAAGAAAAAGTAGAGAATAGAGGTGAAAAAAAATATTCCCATTAGAAATATATTATCCAATAGTAGCGGTCTACCTCTGCACAAATCCCTGTGTCCCACTCCTGGCATCACCCTGCTTCCCATTGGCTTAGATCTCTGTTGGTAGGCGTTCCCACTAGCTTTCAGCTCACTATATCTAATTCAGTTGGCACCGGCAATCTACACAAAATACTCTCTCAACTTAAATTGCGACTATCTTTTAACAAAAATTGCCCATATCGGTTATAAAACTTTTACAAGTCCGGTAAAAATCAATCAAGAATCCTGATCGGGAATTACGACTTCAAAAAAAGCAGATCACTTTGCGTGTGCACCAGGAAGTAAGTACCACTGATTGTTTCGTTGAAGATCTTGTATTTGTTCTAATTCGGGTTTTATTGGTCTTTATTAGACGGGTTGAAATTATTTAATTTAGCCAATCGAGCCTGCTTAGGTTTAATCATAGGACGCAGTAGCAAAGGAGATCAATGAATGAATATTGGATGTGATGTGTGTCTACTCAGGATATTTAATTAAGGTTCTGTTGAGGACATTTGAAAAGTTTTATGTGCTTGAGTCATGCTGTTAGTTGTTTTCTTAAGAACTGTAATAATAATTTCTTATGGTTTTTTTTTTCTTCTCTCCTCTTTTGACAACGAGTCATCTTAGCTGATTAAAGCTGTGACATTTCAAATCAGCATTCATTAATAAAAATTTATTAAAGAAGGAGTATTTAAAGAAGTAAACGGATTCGTTTTACTTATTCAGAAAATTTTCAACACACTTAGAGGTATAACACTTCTCGTCGTGAGAAATTGGATATAAACAATATAAACGATCTTTTTACCTTGGATTGAATGTAGTGTAATACTGCTTTATTTAGGGGAAGATTATCATTTTATCACTTTGCTACTCAAATGCTCAATGCTATTTTGTATTAGGTTTTTGAATCTCCGTGTGAATTGAATTGAAAAGGAAAAATTATCACTTTACTTCTTAAATACTATCTTATACTATTTTTGAATGAGGATTTTTTTTAATCTCTACATGACTTGAACTGAATCTAGTCTAGCATTTAGGGAGAGATTATCACTTTATTACTTTACTATTTAAATGCACTCTAATACTATTTTCATGAAAATAAATCTCTACGTGATTTGAATTGAATAATATGTCACTTAAGGAAAAATTATCATTTTTTTTAATTTTACTTTATGAAATCACTAAAAAACTATTCTATATGAAGTTTCTTTAAGCTGTGAATGACCTGAATTGAATTCAGTTTATTATTACTGACAAACGGTTTTCAATTTTACTGTTTTACTGCTTAGATGCACTCAATAATATTACTTTGTATGAGGATATGAGTCCTTAAATTTCATCATGAATGGAATAAAATAGTCTTACTACTACTTTTAATATTTACTTATATTACTTTGTATGAATAAGAGGTTTTAAATTTCTACATGGTTAGAATAGAGTCCATACTAGTATTTTATACACTTTCATTACTTTTTTATAATTAAAGGAGTTTATACATCTCTAAGTGACTTGAATAGAATCCAGTCTTGTTAATACTTCATTTAATGAAATATTATCACCTTATCACTTACTTTATTAATTAATTAAAAATTCTCTCATGTTGTTTTTATGAGGTTTTGAAATCTAGAATTGAATCTAGTCTACATGACTAGAATTGAATCTAGTCTATACTGAGAAAAAAAATATCACCAAAACTACTAGAAAATGGTAAATTTTACAGTGATTCTGTCTCTATGGGAACACCGAAAAGCTCGGTAATTTTTACCGGAATGCTTTGGTAATATGGTTAATAAAATATGGTTTTAAAATGAGTGATAAAATTTGGTAAATGGAGTAAAATTTGGAATGAGAATTATAATTTTGTGAACCAGAATTCCCGGTAAGCCGTGATCAAGAATAAGTGCCGAAAGAATATTTTAAAAACAATATATTTTAGTTCTTATTAACAAAATTATGTTTTTTTTTTTGTTTTTTTGGTGGGAAAAAAAGTATAAGTGTTATTAATACAGTATGTTAGTTTTACCAGCATTTTTCTTTCTCCTTGTACTATTATCTTACTTAAGAAAAGATTATCACTTTATATTAAATAAATACACTCTAATATTATATTTTATTATATTAACAGTATGAGTTGGACGGAAATATTAATTCGACTTTCAAACTAGACCAAATTTTCAATATTATATTTAATGAAAAATAGTATTATTTATTATTTATTGTTTCACTTTTAACAATTTCGTAAATTAAAAATTTAATAAATATTAAATAATTACTCACAGTTTTAAAATAAATAGTTAGTACTAATTCAAAAAAACAAACATTTAATTAAATGCCTTAAAATACATTCGTATTTTTGTGAATTTTAAAATTGTGTATGATGTATTAAGCGATCTTGCCATGATTTGAATGTTGGTTAGCTCTATTACAAATATGACGGTATAACTCTAAAATATATTTTTCTTACAATTACATTATTTGTTCTTTCGAGTGATATTATATTTAATAACAATTTTACTGCAATAATTAAACATGCAAAGGAAATTACTGCAATTTAGACAGAAGTGTTTTATACTTTGATCGCCATCTTATAACTTTTTTTCAAAGCAATTTCAAATGGCAAATTAAAAAAATTCTTAATTTAAAAAGGTCCAGAGAAAATTAATATTCAAAAGAATTTCAAAACATAATAAAAAAAAATTCATTTGATTTCAAATGATCGTTAACAATGATTTACAATATTTATAAAATAAAGTCTCTGAATTTATTTATTAATGCATTTCATTCAAATCGTAAGACAGATTTTTTGTTGTTGATGTTTTTTTTCTCTTGTGATTTAATTAATTGTATTAAATTAAGTTTAAAGATATTTATTATAAAATTTATTTCATCAAATAAACCATTATTTTTTTACAAATACTTACATTTAAAAGTATTTTATCTTACTTCATAATGTGAACAATGATGTAAACAACGTATTATTAATACAATGTGTACAGCATTTTCTTATTCCCAGGAAAGGCGATTTAATTTGCACATTATTTAATTTGCACATTATTTCATTAAATAAAACTGATATATTAAAATATTTTTTCCTTAATATTTTCTTATCTAATATTCTTATAAGTGAATGCAATCAAATTTTAAAATATTTCATTAAAAATATATAAAATTCAGGCATGTCATGCACACTTGCATGTTAATAACAATTTAATTTATGCACACTTTCTATAATTTAACAAATATATTTTTCTTCGTACAAACGTATAATTTTCAAATCAATATTTCTTACTCATACCCTACTTATTCATTTGTTCTTAGTATCTTCAAGTTATCTGAAAAAGTAAACTAATTGATTGCTCATAATACAAACAAAATATAATTATCTATAATAGTAATTTACAACAAAAGCCTACATTTTCATAAATCTATTAAGTTTAGTAAAAGAAAACGTTAAAAATTATATCTATAAATCCATTGCTTCTACTTTTTTGAAACAAAAATATTACATGATCATTTAATTGTATTTCTTATTTAAGTCATTTTTAATCATCCTATCAAATAATCCATTAATCAAAGAGACCATTTGGAGAGCGCTCTATAAATAAAGACAATTTGTAAGAAACATTTTTTAAAATAATTTTTAAAAAATATCTTTCTCAAAAGATGACTATTTGCCATAACAAAATTTAAATGTACTTACTGATGTTTTAGCTCTGTAAATGTGTACCTCTTACTGACATTACTATTACTAATGTACTAACACTAGAATTACTAGCATACTTACATTAAAATTACTAGTGCACTTACATTACAATTTTCAGCGTTGCAAGTACTTGAATAGCTGTTGATTTTAAATTAAAGAGCATCATTTTGAATTAAAACTATTTTTTAGGGTATATTTTTATCTAATTAACACATTGTTTGATCAAACTCAATGAAATTAATTAGCATAATAACTTGTTTTGCAATTTAGAATTTGTAAAACAATTCTGAAAAATATGAATATTATATTTCTAACCTTCTTTCAAGTAATTTTCTTAGTTTTTTTTCTTTTTAAGTAGATTAAATTATGTTGGGGGATTTTAATTCCATTGCAAAATAAGTGATGTAAATTACTATTGAAACAAGTTTTGCTCTTCGATTGTTTTTAACAAAGTTCATCAAAATGTAAATTTAAAATTATTTCAAATATTTAGTTTTAATATTAACACAAATAATAACATTTATTCATTGAATAACGTTCTTAATTGATTGAAATATATTTTCTTAAGCTCTTCAACGAGTGCAATTCATTTAAATGTTTGCAGTAAACAAATCAAATATAAAGCCGAAGAAAATTGCAACGTTTTAAATAAATAAACTAATATGATGTAAAATAAAATGCGACTACACATAATAATTAATAGAGATATGACACCTAGTACTATACTTATACTTTATTTAATGAGTTTAAGTACTATACTTATACTTATACTTTATTTAATCGTCATAAAGTGCAATTTAGTTAAAAATTTAAGAAAATTCTAAAATAAATAAATACAAGAAAATGCAATTCTTAAATATATAATAATCTGAGAAAATGTAAACAGCACAATATTGCAGATTATAAAATACAACTAATATGTGAGTATGTTTTTGAATGGTGTTCTAACTAATATGTTATTAAAACCATTATTTGTTTAAATTATATACTCACAATTACAATCAGCAAAAAGTACAATTGGCTTTAAGATTTGGTAGAATTCTAAGAAATAAAAATGATATAAATGATAATAAAAAATAAGCTAAGAAGTTGTAGAACTATATATTTTAAAAATATATTACTGCGTATGACATATTACTATTATAAAAATATATAGTATTTAACTCTTTATAACAAAGAGAACATAATATTAATTAAATGGTAATATTTAATTTATTTACAAAACTTTTACATTGAGATACTCAAAATTTTCTTAAATTAACCAATGATGTTCGAAAAATCTTAAATTATATTTAAAAATTTATTTGTTGTAACATTTTCTTTCGTGAAATATGATTAATTAATTTTTGCTTGTTCGGACTTTAGTACCAATTATGTAACTACTTAATTATCTTCAGTTCCAATTACTTAATTATTTACCCCTAATACCCCTTTTCCTTGGCGAGGATGGGAGAAACAATACATTGATTATCTTAAGCATGTTTGTGGTAGTATAAAGTGAAGAAGAAAAAAAAATTGGTACTATTCCGTTTCGAAAGGCTATAGAAAATTCTCTGAACTATTATTGATGCCAATTATTATTAATTAATGTTGGTAATAAATACAACTAATATCATGGTAATATTAAGCAGAGTCTTAAGACCGTGATGGCTCAAGTAATAGAGTGCTCGCCTCCCAATGAGGTGACCCGGGTTCAATTACCAGCGATGCTGGTCGATACGAATTCCCCACGCGGCTTGTACTGATTGCAGCGCTGACGTAAAATACCTTCAGAGGTAGATGAATCATAGAATATAATCTTCTTGCTGACAGGCAAACGGGGGTCCTCCCCGAAAAGTCCTCCATGAAGGCAAGTTTCTCCCAATACTTGATCCAGAAGTTCCCTTGCCTTCTGGATTGAGTTCAAAATGATAAGGCTGCGTAGTTGAACCTTGGTAGCCGTGACTATAAAAACTCAAATTACATAAAATACGCAACAACAATAGTGTTTTATTTATTTGAACCTACCCTTATTTTTCAGGTTAGTATGCAATCAGGATCAAAACAATCTGAAAACAGAGGAAACTTCCACAGTATACAAGTTATGCTCGGACTTCAACAAGAACTGGGTTGTCAGCAACATGATGCCATTGCTGCAGTATCAGCTGCTTTGGGCTATAGTCCCCCACCAGGTCATCCTCAACAATCTCTCTCGTTTGGAGTTAGCAGTCCTAGTACTATGAGTAGCAACATGCTCGGTGGTATGACGCAGCAGCAATATACAACTGCCCGACTCAGAGATGGCTTTGCGGAACTCGCAGCTACCAAAGATTCAAATGGTAAAATAAATCATTTAAAATTATTTATTCACTTTTTAAAAAGACATTTGCAAGTTTTAAAAGTTAAATTGCTTGAGATTTTTCTTTCCATTAAAAGCATTAAAAAAATTACTTACGACTGGTTTTTAATATTTGTTAAATATTTTAACAGTAGGTCATCCTATTCATCAAATTCTCAACTGTTACCAGTTTTGCTAAGTTGAGATGTTACTTATCGCATTAGATCTTGGAATTTAAAATTTTATCACTTAACTATATTTTTGAAAAATTCTTTTTCTCCCACATTTTTCTTTAGCTATAAAAAAATAGAATAATGATAATAATAATTTGTAGTCTATGTGCTGCCTGATTAGATAATATGATTTATTTAAGTTAAGCTGTCTAGTGTTTAGCAAATGAATTTATCAATTTATAAATTTGATCAAATATGTCTATATTTTTAATTCCGTGTGTATCTTGTAATATCAATTAAAGAATACCTATAAACAGAAATTGCTTACAGATATTTTTTTTTGAAAAAAATTTTTTTCTTCCTTTTCTCTTTTGTTTTTTGAAATATTGTCCAATGTTAAAACTGCTTGTTTTTGATAAAGTTGTTTTGTTTTATGTGTTATTTTATGTGTTAGCTATTATTTTATGAGTAAAAACAGCTTGTCTTATAGTAATTTTGTGTTCACGGTGATGTATGAGAAAAATGTACTCATATAATATGATTATAAGTTTTTAGCTATTTTAATTAAAAATAGGTAAATTTGAATACAAAAAGAGAGTTAATTAATATTTGAGTATAATATGTGAGATATATATCAGCTTAAGACCATAAATTTTTGTTGAATCTGCCATGAAAAATAATATAGTTCACACTCATAATGATTTTTGAGCATAGATATGCATGAGTTTGAATAAACGTGAGTTTAAATCTAAAAAATGAAAAGAGTGCTGATAAATTATTCAAGACAATTAGTTGAAGGTTTGTATTTTTATTATTTTTTCAGATAATGTAAAGCAAGTCAACTCTGCTTCTGACAAAAATTCAGGAACGGCCAGCAGTACAACAGAAAAAGCTGTAAAAAAGAAAAAGACAAGGTTAGTTGGTATTCAATAAGTGAGAGTTTATAATCCATTAATAAATTAAAATTATAAATGGGTGCAACTAATTAATGTCTAATGGGATTATAACTCATTAGATAAATCTGAATTTGAAATTAAAAAATGTAATTTTAGTGCAGTTTGGATACATTGCAAACATACAATATTTAAGGAAACTAGTCCCCTAACATATCAGTATCCTTGCTTGCAAGTGAAATATTTATTTATTTATCTACTCACTTAAAGCTTATGTTATTACTATTACAGTAAAGTAAGAAAATGACTTTTTCTCAGTGAGAAAGATAATTTACTTTAGTTTAATAATTTATTCTCAATTTTTATAATTTTTAATTGAAAGTTTTTGAAAATTATTATGAAATTTTGCTTTTATAAAGCGCATTTAAATTTTTAAAATACTTTTATTTGATTGTTTAAAAGATGAATATAAATTCTTTAGTGTAAAAAATATTTTCGTTTTAAAGTAGAAAAGTAATGAATTTTCTTTTAAATACCGAGATACATTTTAACGTTTAAAATTCAAGAGCTAGTAAGTTAAAATTAAATATTTGTAATACCAAAGCTACAAATGATCAATTCAATTATAATATTAATGGAAGTATAATTTTTAAAGAATTCAGAAAATATTTTATGTCTCATTTTTCTATTAATATTTTATGTGATCTTTCAGGAATGACATTTAAAATGCATTATATTATATAGAAATCATTATTTTTCGACATAAATTTAAGTACTTAATTTGATGATATTTCTTTCTTACCATTATTTAAATCTCAATATTTATCAAACGTTTGACTATAAAATATCAATTTTTTTTTTATTTTTAAGACAGACTTAAAAATAATTTCTTGCGATATCAACCGAAAAAATACAAGTTTGCTTATTTATTTGTTAACAAATTTACTAGCATTCAATAAAATTTACTATCATTTATGAAATACAATTTGAATAATAATTTTTTTCAGATTTCAGCAAAACTTTATATTTAAATAACTTCTTTTTTGCAATTTTCCTTGCGTCTTAAATGTAAGGTTTGTTCCAGCTTTTTTTTTTTTTACGTAAAACAAAAAACGGACCCTTAAAGTAGGATTCGTTCAGCTTTTTAAAATTTAAGAAATTAAAATAATTATAGTATACACACTTTTTTTTGAAAAATGTTACAAGCAGGTAAAATTTATGATTAGTGGGTGTGCAGATAATATATATATATTTTTTTGATTGTAGAACAACGTTCACGGCCTATCAGTTGGAAGAATTAGAAAGAGCATTTCAGAGAGCACCATATCCAGATGTTTTTGCTAGAGAAGAATTGGCAATGAGGTTACAACTAAGTGAATCTAGAGTTCAGGTACGATGCATTTTATTTTTATTTTAAATCATTTTAAGAAAATAGACTTTGTGAAATTGGTTTACATCATATATCCATCGACATCGCATGTCCCTATTTTAAATAGTCTTATTTTAAAATAGAATCTACTTTGATAAGGCAACTTATTTAGAATTGTCTTATATATATTTATTTACAAGACTGATTGTCTACTTTAGTAATACAGTTTACATAGAATGCAGATGCAAAACTAGATTTACTCTTAATATAAGAGCAGAATATTGAAATGGGGGGCTGTTCAAAGATTTTAAGGGGGGGGGGGAGTTTGTGAGATTTTTTTTTGTTGCTAAAAATAAGAAAGGAAGTGTATGGGCAATGCTTACTTTAGATATAAAATTACCCCTTCCCATTTTAAATTTTTTTAAATGCAAACAAATAAAAAAAAGATGAAGAAAAAAAACATTTCTGAAAATATCAAATTTGACAGTTGAAAAAAAATTCGTCTAAATATTTCCAAAATTCTAGAAAATAGATTAAAACATTAACTTTTTTCGTAAAGTTTCATAATTTAATTTTGCATTTTTTAAAATTACAATATTGTTGTTTGTGCGTTAGTTAAATCAAAAAAAGGGAGTTGATGTACTTTCTTAAATTTCTAAAAAAAATTCTACATTTTACTGACAAGGAGAGAAGGGAAGTCTAATAGTGCCAAAAACATGCTCATTTGATTGGTTCAAAATTCGAATAGAGGATTGGAATTCGTTTGAACATAAATTGAAAAAAAATAGAAGATTTTTTAAGGGCAATTTAACTCGTTAAAATTATATGCAAAGTTATTTTATTTCTGAAAATATTTGCAATTCAAAATACACATAACATACAAGAAATAATAAACTTAATAACCTTAGCATACATATTTTTTTTAATGAAATTTTTTTTCCAGTTTATTTGTTACAGATTGGCAATGCCATGTTCATCAAAGTTTATGCTAACAACTTATGCTATGCTTAAAAGTTTAGGACTAAGATGCTAAAACTAAATCTTTAGGTTTTAAAATGAATTAAAAACAATTTATCCTATTTTATTTTATAAACAATTTATATTATAGGATATATTACGTAAAATTATATCGATAATAAGGTTTGTGAAAGTACTCTATTATGAAAGACACATTTGAAAATGATGCAAAATAAAGATTCAAGGTTTATGAATTCGATGAATACTGAAAAAAGATGTTAGTGCAAAAAAAGAAAAGAAAAATGGGTGCAGAATTTAAAAATTCGTTGTATTAAACATTAAGTGTTAAAAAGCATTTCCATAAATCTGCCAGGAATTTTAAAAACACTTTTTATCATTGAATTCACAACAAAATGTAACATTTAAGCATTTAATCCTTTAAAATTTTATCCCCATAATCTTTTGATTGAACTCAAATAGTCATTTACTGCTCATAAATTGAATTTCCTTTACTTTGTAATGATATTTACAAGTATGTTTTCTAAAATTCTGGGTTTTTAAAAATATAGTAAGTGTTTAGTAAATTGCTAATTACATTACTAAAATGAATGAAAACTTATTATTAATTGAATGTTATTCACATGTTTAACATGAAGTAATTTTTTTTAGGTATGGTTTCAAAACAGACGTGCAAAATGGAGGAAACGTGAACCACCGAGAAAAAACAATTATTTACAAACAGGTATTTAATTTGCATATTATTTTTGAAAAATGCATTAAATATTTTTTTTAATGTTAAATAATTATTTAAGAAAGCGCATTAACATACCATATTTTATTAGATAAGATGTTATTACTGATAGATTAATATTTGTTTCTATTAAAGGCATAAAAAAATATTTCTTTCAATTTTCGTTTTATTGCTTAAATTATCATTTAAGAACTGTTAAGGAATAACAAGCATATTCTTAAATGCATGAAAAGTGTGGCATACTGCTAAATTTTGAATTTTCATGGTTGCAGCTAAATGAAAATATTGAGAGCGAGAGAATTATTTAAAAATTACTTCAATAAATTTTGTCTTTTTTTAAGCAAAAGAATTAACAGGAGTATTAGTAAAATTTGAAATACGTAATATTATTAAACAATTATTTAATTTTTTAAAAATATTTGTGGCAGCAAATGGATTATGAATGTATAAGTAATGTATATTAAGAGCTTTGATATATAATAATGAAAAATTCATTAAATTATTAATCCATTATTCCTTCTAATTTCGTAAAAAAATTACTAATAGTGATAAATAATTGCAAAAATTTGATTTATATTCAATTCTTTTTCTTAATATTTCATTGGTTTCGTTAAAGAATGTCCTTTTAATATTTTATATGCATTTTCAAAATTAAAAGCTTTATTTTGTTGAAATTTTTATTTAACACATTTCTGTTAACATTTTGTATGCATTTTTTCAACAAATATACTTTCTAAATTTAGTTTCTACTAAAAAAAACTAACTATCTAAATAGTGGAAGAAAATATTTAATATGCTCCACGCACAAAGTATTTTAAATAAATTCGTAATCATTGCTTATCTTAAAACAATATTGAGGAGCAATTTAATTCAAAAACATCAGCTTTGTAAATGGTGGCTAAAAGGTGTTTATAACTCAAACATTAATAGATTAATTATTTATAATATTTATCTTATTATGTTTGTTTTCATTTTCTATGGAGAATTTAAATAATTTTTTCTTACAGCCACATCAACTTCAATGACAAAAACCTTCGCCAACACCGCCCCTTTACCATCCTTATCTGCAAACATAGACAGCGGATGGGCTAGTTTCACCTCGAATCCTTACGAATTTGGCTTTCAAAACGCTCTTGCAACATCCCCTTACACCGGATTCTCGACAAATCCTCATAGCAATTTATCCACGTCCTCCGCCACTACCGGATTCTATGGTGGAATGATTTCGCAGGGGGATCCTCTTTTGCCGTCTCTAACCTCCACTCGATCCGATTTGCATCACAATTCCGTTCTTAATAGGTCGCCAAGTCCACCTATGGAAAATATCTCATCACGTTCATATGGTGGAAGCCCAAACAATTCTGGCGACAAAAAACTCAGTGGACTTGTCGGACTTGATGCAGCTGATGTTGATCCTCATCGCTTGACTTCCCTTCCACCTCTTATGCTCAAAAGTAAGGACAATTCCGTGTCACCATTACCGTCACTAGATTTCTTTACTTAGGCTTGCAGAATTCTTTGCGTATTCTTGTACTGCGTTCAATTAACCTACGTAAAGAAGGCATGAAACTGTTCGAAATTACATTTGAAAATGTATGGTGTGAAAAAAGTGTTGTAATGTATGGTGTAAAAAAAGTAACTGTGACACAATTCCTTGTCACCATTACCGTCACTAGATTTCTTTACTTAGGCTTGCAAAATTCTTTGCGTATTCTTGTACTGTGTACAAGAATACGCAAATTAATCTACGAAATTAATCTACGAAGTTAATCTACGAAAAGAAGGCATAAAACTGTTTAGAAGTTACATTTAAAAATGTATTTTGTAAAAATAAAAAGGTATGGTGTAATGTATGGTGTAAAAAAGTAATGGTGACACAATTCCTAGTCACCATTACCATCACTAGATTTCTTTACTTAGGCTTGCAAATTTCTTTGCATGTTCTTGAACTGCGTAAAATTAATCTACATAAAGAAAGCATGAAACTGTTTAGAGATTACATTTGAAAATGTATGGTGTAAAAAAAGTGTTGTAATGTATGGTGTAAAAAAGTGTTGTAATGTATGGTGTAAAAAAAGTAATGGTGACACAATTCCTTGTCACCATTACCATCACTAGATTTCTTTACTTAGGCTTGCAAATTTCTTTGCATGTTCTTGAACTGCGTAGAATTAATCTACATAAAGAAGACATGAAACTGTTTAGAGATTACATTTGAAAATGTATGATGTAAAAAAAGGGTTGTAATGTATGATTTATAAAAAGTAATGGTGACACAATTCCTTGTCACCATTACCATCACTAGATTTCTTTACTTAGGCTTGCAGATTTCTTTGCATGTTCTTGAACAATGTGAAATTCAACTACGCAAAGAAGATATGAAACTGTTAAGAGATTACATTTGAAATTTATGGTGCAAATAAGAAAGTGTTATTTTCAAGCCGTATGTATTAAAATGAAGTGTAACTAAGAACGGGGAAATGTGTAGGCTAAAAATGCATGAAACATTTTTACATTATGTACAGTATTTTTACACCGTGTAAAATATTTTGCAATTGTATACCATGCGTGTTACAAAGGGAGGTATCAGAAATGTCATTGATAAGTCATATTATCTTTCATCTCAAATCATTTAGGTTTAAAAATACCTAAATATTTTCTTGCTAATGATGATAATTTTTTTTTTGTTTATTTAGCTTTTTTCCTTGATCGTGAAGATAATTTCCATCTTCTTTTAAAGTTTCCATTCCTTCCTTTTATATTGAATAAAAAAATGTCCAAATTTCAGGATTTTGGCGATAAAAGAAAAGTTAATAGTTTTAAATTTACTTTGAAAATAATATAAGAATATTGCTTCGGAAAAAAGAACTATATTCGTATTGGATATGGCGGCATATTATAAAATTTGAAGAGAATTTGAGCAAATTAATTATGATGTAATTTTTTATTCTCTGAAATTTCAAAAATAAATATTTTCTTAATGAAAGAAAATAGGTTTAATCATTTTTTACAAATTTTTTACTATTTTTATAATAGGTTTGATTATTTTTCTTAAAAATTTAGATTATAAAAAGTTATTTAAAAGTGTCACCTTCAGTTTCTTCTTTATAAGTAAATTAGTTGATGAAATAAATAATTTACTTGTATTGAAATTATTTTTAAGAAAATTTATAAAATTTAATTTTCGAACTTGAATTAGATTATTTAAAAGAAGATAAGGTAGTTCTAAGAAGGCAAAAAAAGAAGATAAAGGTATCTCATTTTTCCAAATGGTAAACTAAAACTCATTTTAACAAAAATCATTTTTTATCGTAGCATAAAATTTTATACAAGCATTTTCATCGTTCAAGAAAATGAACTAAGTGTGTTAACTGATTGTACATAGTTTTGAAATTTAGCGTAAGTATATCTTTCAAATTGAAATTTCGAAAAATATTGTTTGTCTAGTTTTTCTCTTTTGTGCTATCAATAAAAATGTTTATAGTCATACAAAATAAAATATTAAGACATTTGTACAGATGTAATATCATATGTATTATGTACGCTTACTGCACATCGCAATTGGCAACACCATAGTGCCTTAAACATGGTTTTACACTACAATTTTACGTGTTTTTTCGCTCAATTGTGTTGTAAATACAAATTTTGTCTTTTGAAAAGTTGAATGTTAATTTTTATTGTTCCTTGAATTGTTCCAACATTTATGTAAACTTTGTATAAAGCTTAAATTTTAACAAAATTCTCGATTATTACTTCATGTTTGTACTCTTTATATAATAAAACTATGAGTTTTTATTGGTTTTGTAGTTTTTCTCTGGTTTAATATTATGCTTTTTAGATCTTGCACTAAGGATTTCAAATTATTATCCAGTAAATTAGCAAGTATCAAAAGTATTTACTAATTTTCGAAAGTTTTCGCCAAATACAAATCTTAATAATTTTTTATGATTAATTTTCCACCATAGAAATCTATTTTATGGTAGTTCGTTGCCGGCTTAAATTATTTAGATCTAATTCTAATTGGTTACGAGGCGCATCTACCTAAAATTACTCTAATCGAATACTGATTTGGCTTGAAAAATTCATCCTGACATAATTTTGAGGAACGAGTTTAATATATATTTTTCCTTCCAGTGGAAAAAAAATCATTCTCTGAAGCATAATTTTATTCGCCAAATTTACGATTTTATCACATTTCGCGAGCTGGCGAATGCTTAGCGAGGGCTCTGGGTTTTTATTATTGCAAGTAGGAAAACAATAAGTAAAAAAAATACTTTTTTTAATAGTTTGTCTGGTAAAATTCGATCAAAACTGTTTTACAGATCATCAAATACAACATCCTATTAATGATACAGTACAGCATTTAGATATATAAATATAGATAGTATTTTTCATTAAT
This sequence comes from Parasteatoda tepidariorum, assembly GCF_982258835.1. NCBI lineage: Eukaryota > Metazoa > Arthropoda > Arachnida > Araneae > Theridiidae > Parasteatoda > Parasteatoda tepidariorum. Next base: position 90,339,699 of record NC_141756.1, on the reverse strand, counting down.
TTAAATGCTAAGAAAAAGAACAACGATTAAATTTCCTTAAGAATGTATGCTTCTTCATATATGCTCTTCTTTAAGGTTTACACTTCCACAGTTGTTTCCAGAATATTCTAATTAATCTAATGAAACATTAAACAAGGGGGTAAACTTAATATTATTCTATACAATTCAAAACAACTTATGACAAAAATGAACGAATAATAATAATTAGGGGTGTGCAGCTAACTACACTGTAAAAATTCCCTGATCAAATTACGGTATAAAGTACCAGTACTATAGGTGCTTCATCTGTGAAATCCATTTTTACCATGAAATATTATACTATAATTTCACAATATCTATTAAATTAAAGTGATTGATTAGACGATAATTATTATTATAAATTTTCGGTATATTTGGTTTTCTGCTCCAGTAAAATGGATTTTATGGTAAAAAAGCACCGGTTCCTTGAGTGTCGGTACTTTTTATCGCAAAATGATCCGGAATTTTTTACAGTGCATTTGGACTGGAATCACTTGAATCACTACAGAAGTAGTAGCTTAAGCAGTAGTCATCAAAATTTAAAAATTTTACCAGAGGAAATAGTTGTTTTATTTTATTATCACGCGTAATTTCCCAATAATAAATGTCAAAGGCACAAGTAACTCTGAGGACTTTTCTTATGTGATTTCACAGTTATACAAGTGCCTAATTTTAAACTGACATCATAAAACTTATATGTTATAGTTTTATTTAGTTAACAGCATAGACAATCAAACATTTATATATATATATATATATATACAATATATATATATATATATATATATATATATATATATATATATATATATATATATATATATATATATATATATATATATATATATATATATATATATATATATATATATATATATATATATATATATATATATATATATACAATGCAATATACATTGCATTTATACAATGCAAATTTTCAAATAGTTGAAAAGAAATATATTCATCTTTCATAGTTTTGAAAGTTTAAATTTTTTAAATCCATACGATTTCTTATTTCACGACGAACCAATAAATATTACTCAGTCAAAATGCAGGGTTAATGAGAGTTTTCAGACAAACTTTGACGGCTAATAGCACGAAGGAAACATTAAATTGTTAACGTCTGATGGTACAGTGATACGCATATATATATATATATATATATATATATATATATATATATATATATATATATATATATATATATATATATATAAAGGGATTTTTTTTCGAAACCAATATAAATAAAACAACAAATAATAATCGTACATTTTAAAGCAATAAATGTTTTTCTTCTTCTTCTTCTTATTTTTTTTAATTTTTATTTTGATATATGAGCAACTGCCATTAGATAAAATACTGGTCATTAACCATTCTATGCAAATATTTAAATGTTTTACATTTATGATATATATTTTTCAATTCAATTTAATTTAACCGTATCCAGTTAAATATTTTAAATTAATTACAAAGGAATTATTTAAATCAACATGTTATAGATTGTATATGTATAGAATGTCATAGATTTTCATAACATGAAAAGTGATAAATTATCCATAAACGCAAGACTTAAATCGTCTTTTTATAGTTTTGTGCTACTTTTTTAAATCATATTTATTTTTTTTCTTCGAAAAATAGACGTAAAATATTTGAATACATTCATGCACTCAAAGGAAAATGTTATACTGCCAAATTATTGCTTATTTTGGATGAAGGTACACAGTAAAAAAATTAGGATCAAATTACTCTAGAAAGTACCGACATTTAGAGTGCCGATATTTTTTTTCCCCGTAATATCCCTTTTTACTGGAATATGTAGCGGATAATAAAATCTGATAAACAGTAATGACATTTTTACAGTAATAATTACCGTAAAATCACTTAATCACTGTAATATAAATAAATATTACTGCAAAAATTACGGTATAGTGATTTAAGGAAAAAAAAGGATTTTACGGATGATGCACCCAAAATGTCGGTACTTTATACCCTAATTTGGTCCGGATGTTTTATAGTGTATGTTTTCAATATTACGTAAGATGAATACAATACTGTGATTGCAAGCTATAATATTACAATAATGATTTGATTCGGATATACAAGAATAATGTAAAAATAGAATAATAAAACTTAGTAAGACAATTTTAAATAATTGAAGCAATATTTACAATTGTGATTATAAAATAATTCAAATATATTCCCATTTCAAAATTAATAAGTTTTAAAATTTCACTATAAATTTTAAAGTATTTTTAGTTTAATCATTTGATTGTAACAAATGTCTAAATTTGATGAAAATTAAGATCCTTTTTGATTACTTTTGCTAAAAATTATCAAAATATTGCTTTTACTCTAATAGAAATTCGAAATTTAAATTTTATTATATGAGATGTTTTGTTTTTAAATATAATGCGATTTCAAAAGGATTTTCCTGTTATAGAAATTTTTAATTGCAATTTGTAAGCTTTACTAATCAAAATAAGAACAAATCTGTTGGGTTTTTTTCCGACTATATTAAAATTAATAAAAAAAATTATGACTGATTTTGCATTTTTATTCTTTTTAAATCTTGCAGAAAATATCCGTCATAGAAGAAAATGTAACTGTAATTTTAGTCTCTATTAACCAGTAATATATTTATAATGAATTTTACCAGATAGATTGAGAATATTATAGAATTGATCAAACAGGAAAAAAATCTCGAGTTAAATAGTGCAGTTTAACTGTTAAATCAAATGACTTAAAAGTAATTGAAACCTTAAACCAATAAAAATTTAAAATTAATGTAACTTTCAGCTTAGGTAGAAATACTTAAATCAGCTAAAGTAGAAATACTTAAGTAGAAAACACCTTTTTTCATGGAAAACTAGAAATAGGCATATTTATAACTAATAGGTAATGTATTAGACTGTTAATGTTAATAGTTTTTTAAATATTAAGTAAGAAAAAGTTATTGCGAAAAAGAAAAACAAAAAGATTTCCTCTTTGAATATTGCAATTTAATATTTTTTTTAGATAAAAAAGTAAGAATAATCTCTGTTTGTTTATGAAGCATATTTAGTTAATTTTACTTATTTCTCAGATATATAGAACTCTTGTGGCAACATAGTTTTACCAGCTCTATCTATTTATTAATAAACCCCTTTTAAGAAATACCTTAACATGATAACTCCGGCTGTTTCTAACTGTTAATAAACTCTCTTTGTTTAAGAAATACCTTTACATAATTTTATTAATTTCACTCATTTATTTAACTTTTTTAACAACATAATAACTCCGACTATATCTAAAAGAAATAGCATTCTGCATACAGAATACTAATAAATAAGGCCATATTGCAGTAATGTTTTCTAAATTTAAGTTAGCTTTAAATAATAAAAGTACTGTTATTTTTAATTACAATTTAATTCTATTCAAATCTTTAAGAATCTCTAACGATTTATGAGAAAGATAACCATCATAACTAGAATATCGAGCGTTTTCATTAGGAACTAAATTGCCAAATGAAGAATTTGAATTAAGGCAATATTGAGAGCAATGCTCTAATCATTCGAGAATGTTCGACAACTGTAAATTTCGCTATAACATTTTGTTCGCATTCAATGTTTAAACATCTATAACGAATAATATAACTACGTAAACATCAATTCCAAATTTGATCATTTTTTCGTTTGTAACAAAAAAATTATCAAGTATTAAAAAAATTCTTGAGATGATATATAATTAGCTCAAAATTAACCAATGAGCGTGTGTTTATTGAAGGAAAGGTTTGAATTTCTAAATCATTCGATATTCTTCGACAACCTTAAATTTTGTTATAACATTTCATTCGCATTCGATGTTTAAACATTTATATGGAAGAATATAATTATTTAAGCATGGATTCCTAATTTGATCAGTTTTTTTTGTGTATATCAAAAAAAATTATCAAGTACGAAAAATAATTCCTGAGATGATATATAATTAGTTCAAAATCAATCAATACACGTGTATGTTTAGAAGGATAGGTTCTTATTCCTAAATCATTCGATATTGTTCGACGACCATAAATTTCCTTATAATATTTTGTTCTAAGTTCATGTTTAAGCAGCTATTTCGGAGAATATAACTGTCTAAACATCAATTCCTGATCTGTACATTTTTCTCAAAGAATAAAAAAAACAGATGATATATAATTAGCTCAAGATCACTCAATACATGTGTATACATGGAAGAAGGATAAGTTCGAATTCCTAAATCACTCGATATTGTTCGACAACCATAAATTTCATTATCATTTTTTCATATGTGCAGCTGCAGAGAGAAAGAAAGAAGGTTCGAAGGAAAGATATCATGTGATTGGTGCGTCATTTGGATTCCTCTGCTTTGTTCTTTTACGCCATTTTTATTTTTATAGGCTACGAGAAGATGATTGGTGGCGACTCATTGCCTCCACTAATCAAATATAATTGAGGAAGTCGCTGCTACACTAATTCTCCGTTAGCTCTCTCATCAACTCTTGAAACAGAATAGACAAATGGGTTGCCGCAACGGAAAAAAAATATTCAAGTCTGCATTCATGAAATTATCGCCAAAGTCAGAATGTCTTTCACCATGGCATATAGCTGAAAATAATAATATGTAATTACGTTCAAATACCAATGTTTTTAGAAGATACTTTTAGATCAAAAATGATTTTAAAAAATTATTTTTATAGTTAAGTTAAAGTTAGGAGAATCTACGTACGAGTCAACAAAACTATTAAAAATTATCAAAAGCTATTCGCTTCTTGAATTACTATCAAATCATGAATGATTAACAGCGATTGAAAACGATTGAAAAATCTTTTATAGGAATGGTCAAGTTAGGAGAATCTATCTACAATTTAGAACTGTAAAATACTCTCCAAAAATATTCGCTTCATGAATAATGATCAAATCATGAATTATCAAAAGTTATTAAAAAAATCTTTTTATAGTTATGTTAAAGTGAGAAAAACCTACGTACAAATCAACAAAACTATCAAAAATTTAAAAAACTATTTGTTTCATCAATTACGATCAAATCATGAATGACAAAAATGATTAAAATAACCTTTTTACTATATTAACCTATATTAAAGTTAGGAGAATCTAGGTACAATTCAAACCACTGCTTTATAACATTAGTTTGCAAAAATTGAAATAAACGTTCTCAAGACATTTCTTAATTGTCCGTTACAAACTATATAAAATTTCATATTATTACTATTAATCAGGCCATAAATTATCCATTGCAGATTCATCATACAAATAGTTCGTAGTAGACCCCGCAAAAAATAATTGCTTTTGACCCTCTTTTGCTCCTGCCGGCCTCGAATAAAAAAGTATAAAATTTTTTGCTGCACTTTTTATTAATAATGCTTGTTTGTTTTCGATGCATTTTCAATGCCATTTTTTTGTCATGCTATAATTTAATACAATAATAATTAAGTATTTAATAGAATTTTCATTATAGTTTTATAAATTATAAAATTGTTAATAATTTATTAAACTTTCATCCTTCATTTGGCAGTGATATTTTCTGTGATGTAAATTTACTAATATTTTTTTTTCTTCAACTTTGAAGAAAAAGATCAAATAATCATTTTAAGATGATTATTTTTGACGAAATCTTTTACAAAAGTAATCCTTCAGAAACGCATCTTGTACAAAACATCTAAATCTATAAAAAAAATATCTAAATCTATAAAATATATGTAAAGTTAGATCTCTAAACACACAAAACTTATTTGACAACAAATTACATCTATTCATACAATATATCATACTCTAACAAAATACACACACGCATCTCTCACAATAAGTGTTAAAAAATTATAAACATCATTCAATATTTATAGTTTTTGCAAAAGCTTGAAAAAAAGGCAATATTTTCTTTTAAAGTTGAACAAATTTCTAGTGTTATGTTCAATAAATATATATTTCAATAAATATATTTTTGATTTATATTATTTTATTCTACAACACAAATTAAAAAGTGAAAATTAGAAAGTGATTTTGAAACTATGTCATTTTAAGGATGACAAATCTCAGTTGGTTGAATTGTCATTTTTAAAAAAATTTATAGACATATTAAATTTATATGCAAGACACTTTGTGAATAACAAACTATTTTGCAGAAATATTTTGTAAAATGCGCAAAAGATACCGAAGAAGAATTTTTTCTATTTGATATTATTTTTTCTTGCATTATTTTATCCTGAACCTCAAGCTTAAAATTGAAAATTGAAGAAGGAAAAAAAAACGATTAAAAAAATAATTCATAGAACTGTTTGCTGTTGTGTTTATTTTATCTTTTAAATATGTGCTCATTTTATGTTTTTGAATTAATATTTCCTTAAAAATATGTTGCAATAAAGAGACTTAATGATGAGCAGTATAGATTCTACAACGAAAATCTTGAAGCTAATTTTAACAGCCGATGCACAGAAAATATAAATTCATTTTTCTTTCTGTAGAATATTAGATAATAAAATCTCGAATATAAATTGATAGAAAATATTAAAACTGCTTGCTTTATTAAATCCAAACGAACGGAATAAAAAAACAAACCATTTATCTGACATTATTTCCGATCTTTTAAACATGTCTTCATTTTATCTCTTCAAATTAATGTTTCTTTGAAAATAAGTAGTACATAAAGAGACTTAATGAGCAGCAAACTATTCTACAACAAAATTCTGAAGCTAATTTTTACACAGTTCCTTATTTTTTCATTAGCTAAGCATTAAATGATGAAATCTCGAATATAAATTGATCGAATTTATTAAATTACTTGCTTTATTAAATCCAAACGAGCTGGATAAAAAAACAAACCAATCTACCACATCATTAAAATCAATTTTAACTGAATTACGTATCTTTTATTAATGTTGATCTATCTGCATGGCTCTGATATTTTTTAAGTGCGATTAAATGAAAGCAAATTGACTTAAATGAGGGGAGTATTTGACAAAGCTATTCAGATGTCTGATGAAAGTGTCACTTTTAATTCGGAATGAAAGAGTCCTATAAAAATCTTAACAAATCAGGCACTTAATTAAATTCAGAGACAATTATTTCACATCTAAGTTGTCGCCAAACGAGCAATGTATGCCGCATTCCGGTAACACCCAATTTCTTGAATCAAAAATAAATTAAATAATCGGTTTCGTCTCTACACTTACGGATCATCATTCTCTTACAGCCCCGCATTTTTCTATGTGCCAATAAGAGCCCGCCAAACTTCCGTTTTGGGGGATGACGTCACGGAACAAAATGTTGTAAAGAAAAAAATAAATATTTTTATGTTCTGAAGAATAAAAGGTCAGAGAGAGTTTTAGAATAGCTCCAAGGAAAAAGAAAGAAAAAGAAACATGAATGTTTGGAATATAAGTTGTTTTCAGTTAGTTAAAGTTGGTTCTAAATTTTATTAAAAAAATTACAGTTAACAGTTAATTAATTTTGAAACCTCACGAAATGTTACAATATGTATTAATCTTGTTATTTCTTATTTTGTTCAGCTAAAGAAATCGTTCAAACAACGACTTTTTTCAATCAACTTTGTTCAAAATGATTCCTTCAAAATAATTATCGTTTTTTTTTTAATATCAGTTTTATGTTCTGAAGAATAAGAGGGCAGAAAGAGTTTTAGAATAGCTCCAAGGAAAAAGAAGAAAAAAAAAATGAAAGAAACGAAAAATGAGGAATGTTTGGGAGATAAGTTGTTTTCAGTTAGTTATAGTTGGTTCTAAATTTTATTAAAAAAATGACAGTTAACTGTTTATTAATTTTGAAACCTCACAAAATAATTAAACTACAGTTAGTATTTCAATATGTAATTCAAATAATATTTTCAAATCCTACAATAATTTGAAATACGCATGTTTCGCAGTTTTTTAAAATTAAATTAATCTTGTAATTTCTTATTTTGTTCAGCTAACGAAGTTGCTTAAATAACGACTTTTTTCAATCATTTTTGTTTAAAGTGTTTCTTTCAAAATAATTATCTTTTTTTTTATATCAATTTTCTGTTCTGGAGAATAAAAGGTCAGAGATTGTTTTAGAATAGCTCCAAGGAAAAGGAAAGAAGAAGAAAAAAACAGGTTTTTAGTTAGTTAAAATTGGCTCTAACTTTTTCTAAAAAAATGACAGCTTACAATTTGTTATTTTTGAAACCTCACAAAATAATTAAACTGCAATTAGTACTTCAATATGTGATTCAAATAATATTTTCAAATCCTATAATAATTTGAAATACATATATTTTTGCAGTATTTTAAAATTTGATTAATTTTGTTATTTCTTATTTCGTTCAGCTTACGAAGTTGTTCAAACAACAACTTTTTTTCAATCAACTTTGTTCAAAGTGATTCTTTCGAAACAATTATCTTTTTCTTATATCAATTTTATGTTCTGGAGGATAAAAGATCAGAGAGAGTTTTAGAATAGCTCCAAGGAAAAGGAAAGAAGAAGAAAAAAACAGGTTTTTAGTTAGTTAAAATTGGCTCTAAATTTTTCTAAAAAAATGACAGCTTACAATTTGTTATTTTTGAAACCTCACAAAATAATTAAATTGCAATTAGTACTTCAATATGTGATTCAAATAATATTTTCAAATCCTATAATAATTTGAAATACATATATTTTTGCAGTATTTTAAAATTTGATTAATTTTGTTATTTCTTATTTCGTTCAGCTTACGAAGTTGTTCAAACAACAACTTTTTTTCAATCAACTTTGTTCAAAGTGATTCTTTCGAAACAATTATCTTTTTTTTTATATCAATTTTATGTTCTGGAGGATAAAAGATCAGAGAGAGTTTTAGAATAGCTCCAAGGAAAAAGAAGAATAAAAATGAAAGAAAAGAAACATGAATGTTTGGGAGACAATCATTAATTTTGAAATCCTACAAAATAATGAAATTACATTTAATACTTCAATATGTTATTCATATAATATTTTCCAATCCTATAAGAATTTGAAACACAAATATTTTCGGAGTTTTTTAAAATGAAATTAATCTTACTATTTCTTATTTTGTTCAATCAACGAAGTTGTTCAAAGAACTTTTTTCAATCAACTTTGTTTAAAATAATTCTTTTAAAATAATAATAATTGCTTTTTTTCAATTGCTTGTATTTTATTTCTATTCTGTTCTAGGCAATTGAAACTATTAAACAAAAACCAAATAATAGTTTTTGTGAAACGCATAATAGTTAGAGAATGAAAAACATCTTACAATATGTCCGGTTGCAAAAACGAACTATGTTTTTTTTTTCTTTCCGCTTGAAAATTTTTAGATAGTTGTTTTATCACTATTTTAGTTCAAAACTAAAGAACTCAGAATACTTATTTCCGTATCTGTATTCGCAGAATATGAATTCTATAAAAGAATTTTCCTCATTAAAATTAAATTTTAAAATGAATTTAAAGGAAAATGCAAATAAAAAAATGGTCTTCCCAAAAGAATCGGTCAAATACATGTAGTTGATTCAAAAATAATATAATAAAATAATAAATTTCTTACTTATTGTTAAAAGTAAAAAAAAAAAAAATCATCGAATTTAGTAGTAAAATTATTTCATGTACGCTATCCCCTACCCCAACCAAATCCCAAACAAATACAGAACAATACCAGAGGGTGATGGATTGCTTTATTCTAATTTATAATTATTATTATTATTTTAATATGAATTAAGAGTAATCGGTTTTAATATGAGTAATCGCTGAATCAGTTTATCTTAAATTAAGAAGCTTTTCATAAAAAAAGTAGAAATGTTACCGTTAAAGTATGAAATCCGTTATTTTATAGAATACCTAGTTATTCCATGAAATAACTGATCGTGTCCGTTAAAGTGCAAAACTCTCTTTTATTTCATGGTTTAACTAGTTATTTCATAGAATAACGATCTGCAGCCCGTTAAAGTGTAAAATAATCTATATCATTTATCTCGCATGACAAATACATTTACCTTCCACCCCTACTGCATTTATCTATTTCAGCTATCATCATAAAAATAACCGAAGAAGGATTTTTCCAATTGGGCTCAAGAAACGGCTGCATAAAACAATTATATTCCCGATCCTAGTTCAGTGTCTGCGAACGAAAATTAATTAAAATCGAAGTACCAAATGTAGAAATATCACTCCGGTCGGTTGCTACAGCTCAAAGTTTAGGTACTGGTCAAGGATTTAAAAAATGTTCGTGTAAAGTCCAGTGTGTCAGCAAAAAATGTTTTTGTTTTTAAGAAATAATGTTCTTTGTAATTCCAAGTGTCATTTTAGTAATCCTTGTTGTAACAAATGATTTTATGGTACGTTTCCATAAATACCATTTATACGCTGCATAAATTAGATAAATTGCTTCTTTTTCATTTTAATTGTCTATCATTATTTTATTTATAGAATACCTAGTTATTTCATTTTAGATAAATTGGGTATTTTACACTTTAACTGTCTCTCATTAGTTAATTTATAGAATACCTAGTTACTTCATAGAATAACTAGTTAAAGTGTCAAATTAATAACATATTGCACACTTTAACGGACACGGTCAGTTATTTCATGGAATAACTAGGTATTCTATGAAATAACTGCATTATATACTTTAACGGTAGCAGAAATACCGAAATATATTCATAATCTCCATAGAACACTGCAAAACTTCCGAATTAAATCTATCTCTCGATTAACTAATTTTAATGTCAAAAAATATCATAATAATTATTAAAAAAAGTAAGAGAAAGATAAGTTGTTACCCAGATTCATATGTTATCATTTCTACGGAAATCTTTAAAAATATAAAGACTGAAGTTAGATAAAAACAGTGTCCATGGTGGACTGTTATATAATGTATGGTTATCATTATATATTACTTCTCATATATTACTTCTCATTGTGTTGCACATTATGTATTTCTATATTTATTTATTTTTTCTCCACCTTAGTTGATTATTTTATGAATCTAGCTATCTTTTTTATTCGTTACGATTAAAATATTAGCGAAATGCGCTTGCAGAAATCTATAACAATTACCGTCAACCGGGGCGAGTCTACCTATTTTAGTTTTATTTAATTTTCACAATTTTAAATTGCAAATAATTTTTTTTTTACCGACGGAGGACTTAGTTCAGACTCTAAGGAAGATGGTGCTGTAGTAGTTTGATCCGTTTTTATTTATTTAGTGTCTTTTTAACCGACCTGTTCAAACGTCTTTTGAGAGATTGGTATTGAAAATCAGCAAACTTTTAGTTGGTGCTCCGTAAGTATATTATTATTATTCCTATTTCCACTTTGGTTAAGTGATAAACTTATCTAAGACTAAGATTACATTAATTTTATATGAAAAAAAACAAAAAGAATGTAAGTTTTGCTGTTGTAAACAAAAAGCCAGAATTCGCGGGGCGAGTCTACCCATTCGTATTTAGTTTTAATAAAGCATAATAATATAATTTAGAACTTTGTTTATATTAAAATTAAGTCATTTTAAATGAATTTGAGTATATTATTTTAATTCTGCATTGATAAATTTATCATTAATAAGAAAATTTATAGGTTAAATATAAATGTAAATATAAAATATGTTTATTTTACCTATTTTTTCATTACAAAATTAACTTTTTTTATTTAATGCAAGTTAAATAAATGATTATTTATTATTACAGATGGTTCGAAATTATATTCGCAAAACAAATGGATTTAAATGTTACAAAAAAATGCCATCTGAGATGGAAAAAGATATTCAAAGGATAAAAGCCAAACAAATAACAATTCAAGATAATTGTAAATTTATATTAATTTTAATTTATTTTTATCAACAATAATCAGAAAAAAATGTTATTTTATAATGTTAATGATTATAAAAACAAAACTATGATCAAAATGTGATAATCGATCTAATACTCAATTTGTGTTATTTTATGAATAAAAAAAAGGGAATATATAATAAAGTTGTGAATTTTACTTCATAAATATCCTATATAGTAACTAAAATAACAATTTAATAGTAAAATTTGATTATTTACAATGTTAACATTCATTTTAGTAGAATGGGTAGACTCGCCCCATACGAGAGATTTGTCAGCAGTTCTATAAAAATATACAGTAACAGCGTAACTGTTAATATTTTCTAAAATCGATTTCACAGCTTTAAAGAGGGATAAATAGCAATTCCGAAACACTTATTAAAAGCCTTTTTTCTTTAATATTTACAAAAGTTTGACCACTTGAAAGTTGACAAACTGAAAAAATGGGTTGACTCGCCCCGGTTTACGGAATATATTTTATTAAAAAAAAATGAACTTTTCTTTGTACCGACTTTTAAGATAGATTATGGAGGGGGGATGAAACTGTTGGATCAGTCCATTTTTATTACTTAATAACTTTCTGGGACAGCCGATTTTCCATGTTACTGATTTGTCGAAACTTAGCAATCCTCAAAATGCAACTTTCAAATCTTAAATTTTATGAAAAAAGGACAAATACCATTCCTCCTTCTTGATTTTCAATGTCTAGAGAAAAAAATTCTAGCGAATGTAGTGAAATTACCGTACTGTATAGTAAAAACAATGTTGATTTAAAAAAAAAAGAAACATAATTTCGAAAAATATGCTGTATTTATGTGGTAACGGTTTCCGTTCATATGGCTTAACGAAAATTGTGGCTTTCAACAATATTGTTCTCATTAGCACACATTTGATAAAAATACATAACTTGTAAATAATTTAACCGAACGAATAGTTTTCATGCCAGGTGGCTCAAAGGTATCATGATAAAATTGCCAAGTTTAACCCCATTGACCAAATTTTAACACACATTATAAAACTATATTTTATTGTAAATTTTAACAAAATCATTACCAAAACGCTTTGTTAAAAATTTTCGTGTGTTCTTAGAGAGACATAAAAGTGGTAAATAAGTATTACTGTAAAAATCGCGGTGTAAAATTTTACGGTAGAAATGAATTTTACGGATGATACACCCAAACTTTATACCGTAACTTTATCCAGAATTTTTTTATAGAGTAGAACGATCACATAATGTTTCTATATGTAAGGTCGCATAATGTAAAGTATCACATAATGTTATAATAACATATGTTTGTTTCTATATGTTCTATTTTTTAATATTTCTATATTGTTGTATTTAAATAGTAGTGCAAGGCGAATTTTTTGTTTTAATTACTCTATCTAGTTATTTTTGTTATCATTGTGCCAATGGCTATTATTCATAGTTTGGTACCATTAGAGGTTATAACATTTCCAAATGAATGAATCCAGGTGGTGTTGCAACCTCGGGTTATTGAGATATTTTTTTTAAATCAATTTTTAAAGCATTTTGTAATTTTATTTAAAATGAATGCTTAAATAACCTGTTCTTCTTAATTATTTTGTTCTCCTTTTATGCGTAATACTTAATTTTTTAATAAAAATTCGATGAAATAAACTTTCGAAAAACTTTTTAGTTTTGGGGTATTGAGCAACTGAAAAGAACTATAGAGCGATGTCATCGTTCCAAAATGAATTCTGTGATTAAATATAAAACTCTTACATTTATTACAATCCGATTTTTCGTATTACTGTTTCAGAGACAAGTGGAAAGATCTGAAAAGTCGGAAACGGAAGACAGCACTTGGGGAACATCATTTCAAATAGATTTTTGGCGTGGGGGTAGTTTAGAAAGAAAGATGAGTTGCTGACGGGCTTCAGAGGTCGCGTGTAGAGCATCTGTTTCGGGATCAAAGATCGAAGTGGGGGGAGGAGGTGAATTAGAATATAATATTGTCCCCAAATTTGAAGTTCTCTTTTAGATCAGTACAATATGTATCTTTGAAAAAGAAAGTATTAAGTGCCTTGGATAGCAATGAGCTTAAAATTTATATTATGTTCAGTATAATGGCTATACACGGAAAAGGATTCCGGATCTAATTATGGTATACCTCTTTGGGTGCATCCTCCACGCCCCCCCCCCAAAAAAAAATCCAATGTACACTAAAATATTATACCTTATTTTTTACAGTTAATATTTATTAAATTAGAGTGATTCAGTGATTTTATTGTAATTATTACTGTGAAAGTTACAGTATTTCAGATTTTTTGTTCCATAACATGTTCCGGTAAAAATGGATGTCACAGTAAAGAGCACCGGCACCTTAAGTGCCGGTACTTTTCACCGTAAGTTTTTTTTTTTTTTTACAGTGCATTATAAAAGTGATACAGAAAAGTCAAAATATTCTGAAAGAGTAATTGAGCTGATGGATTTACATTTATTAAAGAATGTCTCTTTATAGTAAATTCCAAAGGCTAATAAGAAAACGACTTTAGCAGCCCTTAGTCAATAACTGGTTAATTTATTTTAATGTTAAAAGATACGGGAAAAACAATTACAAAATTGTTAATATCTATTATTTTGCTGAAAATTAATAACAGTTTTATTCTATGCTTCACTTTATAGCTTAGGTTAACATACATTTAGCTTAGATTAACATACATTTAGATTAACATACACTTAGCTTAGGTTAACATACATTTAGGTTAACGTTTATGTTAACAGCGTATTGGAAAACATCGTCAATGAATACAATGTCTCCAGTCATTGTATACATTATCTGTCTTTTTTTAGTCGCAGTAAGAAAAATGTGAATCGGTAAGGAATACTGGCACTCAAGGTACCTGTGTTTCTTACCGTAATTTGATCTGGAAATTTTTTAGTGTAATGCTATTTAAAATTGGGTATTTGGAATGAGATCTCTTTATTTTTCTTCTTTTTCTAAATTACATATTATTTTACTCAGTTCAAAAATATGCAGATATCAAATCAATATTTTTGAAATTTAACATAAATAATGCACAAATCTTCTAAATTTTATAATTACAGGCAAATTTAATAACACAATCGCATGCATGTTTGATTTCTGCCTGCAATAACAATACCTGTGACTGCAATTGTTGAAAATTAACGATTTATTTTAATGTTTATCATCAAAATGAGGTTTGAATTGGTTGAAAAAAATACTAAAAATATTGCAGTTATCGTAAGCTGTTACTTTTAGTTTAACAAGTCATTTGTTGTTTTATAATTTGCAACTGAACAATAAGTGTGTTGACGAAGAACTGCATATGAAAGAGCAAAACAGTTTTTTGAATCATCTAAAAAATCATCTAAGCATATATTTCGTTGCAATTGCAAAGCAACAGAACAAAAATGGAAAATACAATGTCTAATTTCGAGACAGCCATACCCTCTGCAGAGGATCAAAATTGTGATGACATCCTCAGAGATGTTTCCCAGACCATCTCCAATAGCCCATTTAGCACCTCTAGTGTGACGTAAATCAAGTAACTACCTACATATATTAACTTTCTGTACCAAACTAAAATAACTAAAAATTTAATTGGAAATATAATCGATTTACAACATCTATTGTATGTGTATACCATCAATGTATCCCTATTATTAATCTTAATATGCTGAAAAGAATTTTTTTTTTTTTTTTTTTTTGAAAAAAGTGAGAAGAATTATTTTTCCCAAATCTAGACTAATCTCAACTTTTATTTATACAGATATATTTTTTTTTCACTCCTTTTTTTTTCAAAAATTTAACAGTTATTTTTAAGATTTATCTTCATTTATATTATTGAATGACACTGTTTAATTTTTTAATAGTCCCTTACGCGTCGTGGTTTTTAGAGTAAAATTACTAATCTCTGGCTGATGCCCACTTAACTGCTGAAGCATTAGTCGGAGCTTTTAATCAGAGGCATCGACACGTGTAGTCTCCATAGCAAGCTCTCCGCCACACTCTCCATTGAATTATATAGGGAGAGGGGGTCCTATTTAATCCCCCTTCCCCTAGTGTTCCTCCTCCTTTCCTAGTTTTTTATTCTATTTTTATGGAGTAGCATAAATTACCTAAAATTAGACTGTCGTATGGTGGAACACTCTCATCGGAAATTTGAGTTTTATTCTAACTAGTAACATATAAATTATAAATGAGCTACTGATTATAATTAAGCGCAAAATTCCCATAAGAATATCAAAATTTTTCTTTGCAAAAAACAAGAAAAAAGTCATATTATTACGTTATATTGCTACGTAAGTATGATTTTTAAGAGAATGAAGCGATTTTTAGAAGTAAGAAGAGGCCAAAACATATGGTTACGCGCATGCATCTATTAATAAATAAATGACAGAATTTTGATTTTTTATTTTAATTTTATTTTATTTTTATATATTTATTTATTTTAAAGAACGTGTTTGCATTTTTCTTCAAGATAAGCTATCTTTTTAAAGAATCTCTGTCTGAAATGATGGAATTTTTTTAAAGCCTAACGAACATAATGCACAATTCGTTAAAAAATAAATAAAACATTACTCACAAAATAACTATTGATCTCATTAAATAAATAATCCCAAGAAACTGAAGCTGTAAGATATTACCTAATTACAAACTTCATTACCTTCAAAAATATATAAATAAGAAATAGGAATAAACAGTCGACTTACTTGAAACGCTCGAAAACAGGTTCCCATTTTCAAAAAAATTCTTGAAATTGAATGCCAGTTTTTGAGCGTTTGAAACATGTCAATTGTTTTTTCCTATTTATATATTGTTGAAGAGAATAGCGAAGCTTTCTTAATCAGGTTATATTGATCTCATTATCAATTTTTTATGGGCCAACACCATCTTAGATATGTTAGTTAATAATTTTAGACAATAATAACAATTAAGTCACACGATAAAACACAAACTCATATATTTTATTCTATGACCGTCGTTGAACTGCCGACCTAATTTTTTGGGCTTACGACTACATGTTTACTCCGTAGCTTTGCAATTTTTAATTCAATCCAGAAGACAAGGGAACTTACGGCTAAAGTATTGGGAGAAATTTACCTTTGTGGAGGACTTTTTGATGGAACTAACTCACATTTCCGTTACACTGTGAGGAAAACCACGAAAAACTTCCACGGTCAGGCTGACGTCAATGGGACTCTAACCTATGATCTGTCTTCCACTGAGGATATTTTACGTCAGCACTGTGGTCGGTGCGAGCCGACGAAATTCGAATTGCGGAATTCGAATCGATCAGCCATCTCTGGGATTCGAACCTAGCTCACTTCATTGGAGGGCAAACGCTCTATCCCCTGAGTCACCACGATATTTTGATTTTAAAATCCCATTACAGTGGGTCTCCACATTATAAAAGATATGGTATCGATACTTCAGTCTAGAGGACAGCCGAAAATTCAGGAATCTAAATGCTTTTTCTATTTCTTCTTACTTCCATTATAAAGCTAATTGCGAGATACAAACTTATAAAAAATAATTAAATAAATAAAACCTTAGCTCCAATTTTGCACCATATTTTGCAAAAGAGTTTTTGATAAATATTTGTAATTATTTATTATTTTGTTTCAAAATTATAGGTAAAAAAAAGTACTTCAGAGGTAGAAAAAGTTATTTATCTTATATTGCAGTTATATAAGCTGTAAAACTATAGACATTTTATGTTACTGCAACGTAATATCTGTAGTATTATGAGAGATAAAAGTATAATATATAGAGATTATAATTTAATATTCCACAACTATATCTTGCATTGTATTAGATGCAAACGTAGTCATTTAAATTAAACTTAAATTATAAGTAATTTCAAATTGTATAATTTTGCTTTACTTTTATTTGTCACACATTAATTCACAGAAACCCTGATTCTCTATTTCTTAAGAACTATTCAACCGATTTACTTCAAATTCTAACTGCCGATTCTTCTACCGATTTAATTCCTATGCCTAAAAGATACAGTCTCGTCTATTCGGATTGTATCATTAAATGAAAATTTGAAGAGAAAATGTTAACTGTCAGTGAATTGAATTTATTGCATTCTGTAGTTCAAATAAAGTTTTCTAAAAAATTAATTTTAAGGTTCGATAGATCACTACTGGAGAAAGAGAATTTTAATTTAATCTAAGAAATTTAAACCTCTTGAGAATCGGAAAAAAATTTGCCTCTAAGTACCGTGAACTTAATGAATATCTTGACACCGAGAAAAGATCCGTGAACTTGTAATGTCTGTTTAATAAAGATTTATATCAATATAAATATGTCCCAAGAGATTTATGCATTACTATTCTATTTGGATTCCGTTATTAATTCTTTAAATAAAACAATAGATATAACAGCAGTCTGAGAAATGGAAACTGATGGACATAGCTTTTTTTAAAAAGGGCATTTTTTAAAAGCTATGTTTCCATTTTCCGGCAGTGTTTATCAGATTATGTCCATTTGTTTTATCCTGACTTTAGAACTTTAACCATATTGCCCATATTTTAAAATAGGCATTTCAACACAGTAAAAAAAACATTCATGTGGCAGTTTTTACATATGATTCATATGATAACGGTTTACCGGAATTTCTAGTTTTTTAAATTATAGTTCTTATAACCACACATTTAGTAAAAAAATTACAAACTGTAATGTAAATTTAACCGAATAAATGAGTTTTTATGGCATGCTTTAAGGTATCATGTTAAAATTACTAAATTTTACCGCATGTTATCAAAACAATATTTTATTGCTAGTTTTACCTAAATCATTACCAAAGCGCCTTGATAAAAAATTACTGAGCTTATTGGTATACCCATAGAGCTAGAAACACAGTACACAGAAACACAGTAAATTTTACCTTATTCTGGTAGTTTTGATTATACATTTTTCACAGTGAAATTATACCTTCATTTCAAAATGCACAATTTGAGCTGCATCCCTTTTTTAAAATACGTATTTTGTACCGTATCCGTGTTTTGAAATTCAAATTATGTCAATTTATTTAATTACGCATTTTGAGTTGTGTCCTAAACAAAAAGCTTCCAGATGATATTTTTTCTGTAATATTGTATGTTTCACACTGAGAAAAAAATATATATATGTTCAAATCAGCAAAAATATTCCAAATCTACCGTATTTCCCTCTATATGGGAACACAAAATGAAACGTTTATTTTTACAGAAGGTATTGATGTTGGTAAAATTAGCAATAAAATATTATTTTATTACATGGGTTAAAATATGGTAAACGTGATAAAATTTTCGTAATTTCATCATGTACTTATCGTACTTATTTTGACTTAGAGCATGACGTAAGTTTGTATTGTCACGCTCTAAGGTATTATTAAGGTTATTGCATTTCAGTTTTGTATTTTTAATAAAGGCATGCCAATAAGAACTGCAATTTCGAAAATCAAAATTTGCGGTAAATCGTTACCATATGAACGGAAAAATTATCAAATGAATAGTTTAAATGCCGGATATTTTGGTTTTATTACCAAAATAATGCTGTTTTTTGCTATTATTATTAGAAATGTCTTTATTATAAAGTGCAGTAATTTTGCAGTATTTTCTGTATAACCTTTCAAAAGTGGCAGAGCTATTCCAAATGAGTTTTTATTTTTGAGATGAGCTTAATTTGATTTCTGTAAGCCATGAAAACCAACAGTTCTATCTCTTATTTTAAATTTTTTTTTAAATACAGTCTTTGTTTTCTAAGTTGGTTTCTCGCTTTGAAAAATTGTTGGTTGGTTCCTGAAATGATAGACTTATTACGAAATTTTCTAATATATGAATATTTTTACAAGATAAACGTTTTGCTGCATCAAAAATCAAAGTGAAATAAAAATCAATAAAGTGTAAGCATTTATAATGTATTTCGGCAATGGCAATTATGGAAACGTCAAGAAAATAACTGACGTTTCTATAATTTAAAATAATGATGTCAAGAAAATGATTGACAAAATGACAATTTTGTCAATTATTTTCTTCGTTTGAATTATCTCACAAACTTTAGGAGATAATTTAATAACAATTTCATCGCAGAGTAAAATAGTAGTAAATCGTAGAAATACTACAATTTGGCCAGGCCCTGCTGATTATTTTGACTTCTATTTGCTGATTATTTTGACTTCCATTTGCTGATTACTTCCTGACTAACATTTTGAACCCTGCAAATGAGTTATGTCCCACCTAACCTCGAATGGCTACGCCTCTCCTTGATATTGAAACTCAATGAAACAAGTCATCTTCTGTTAGAAACTTCTTGTGTCTGAAAGCAACCCACATCGTTTTGGAATTTCAATCTATATTCATTAGTAATCGTACCCAAGCACACCCTATAATTACACAAAACATTTACACAAAAATCTTTTTTTTCCTTGTAAACTTCAGGTTAAACATAAATCATTTATTTGGGAAGTATGGGGCAAAAAGAAACTATTTAAATTAGTTTTAAATCCTTTATCTAATAGGGTTTCCTTTTTTTTTATAATTCATGTTTATTATTAACTAGCTGAATGTTAAATAAATAATCCCAAGAAACTAAAGCGGTAGGATATTACTTCACCTAGAGTGAAACAAAAATAAAGAATATTCATGAAGCCAGTGAAGTCTTTTTAATCAAGTAACTAGCAAATTTCCTATTCTTTTCGGAATAAAAGATAATATTTAATATTTATTGTTTTTTCTCCCTCTACATTGATACTTTTAATTAAAACAAAGTTGCTATGGCAACACAAAAGACGGTGCTGCTGAGAAAGGTAATTCATTTCCCCCAAACTTTGCTTAGATTGAGAGCAAAATGGAACTTACTTTTTGTTTTAATTAAATAATCATGATACATACTATATATCATGATTATAGCTATATCATGATTATTTAATTAATATTATATATAATTAATAGTAACTATATATTATGTAGTATAGTTTCATTCACTTGACTCTTCCCTCCTTTGCGAGTGGATACAGATACAGTTTTTTTGAAAAAGGGAATGCAATTGAGATTCCTTGTTTTTAATATATTTAATAAGTGTAAAACTATGCGTTTATTATTTTTGAAGATATAAATGAAATCTTTTAGTCTTATTGAACACATTTCATTTTATTTTTTATTTGTTTTGTTTTTAATTTAATTTAATTTTTTTTTTTTTAATTTAAGAAAATAATGATAACGGAGCTTTTAGACTGCTTAAAATTTAACGTAGATTTCTCAAGAATTTAATGTTAAAACTCTATCATCTCTGTGGAAAAAAATACATAAATAAAAATGACAATAAAGAAACTGTGGGTCATTTCCAATATTCTGAAGGAGTGGCATTTTTTTACGAAATTTTTTGTTTTGAAATTCAATTAATTGGTTGCTATTAGTTAATCTATTGAAAAAGAATTAAGCCTGCTTAGTTGTTAATTTTTGTGTGCGGTTTGTAAAGTATGTACCCCATGTAAACCACTTATGTAACCCACAACGAAAACGTTATTTCAACTTTATATCAATTTACAAGCAATTTATTAAAATTTTGAGGCATCAGGTAAGTTTGCAATTTAGAAAAGAACACTCCTATCTGTATATAATAATTCCTCGTACTGAGGTATTATCTTAAATAAGATCTAGAACTACTCAATAATTTTGAAGAAAGAATCAATAAGTTTATTTGTGAATAGAATATATATTGAAGAAAAATACTACTTTATTTATTTATTTTAAATAGCGAACAAACTATAAAGAGAAAGGCTTATGGTGCTGACATCTACTAGGAATAACTTCAGACAACTTTGTTTGCAAATATTTTGCATGCGCTTTACAATGTTTATTTAAATGTGTACCGCAAAACGATAGTACTGTTTTTAGTTTTCGCAAAAATATTAAATTCAGTTTCCTAAAACGATATTTTATATTGCGTACAGTTTTTTCCATGGCATACAAAGACTAGACTTCAGTCAAGGCTTTTTCAATTGAACAAATGAAAACTTATTACAGTCAAGGAAATAAATTTCAATGGTGTCGCCATCTGTAATCGAAATAACAAACTATGAGCCAAAGCATGATTTATATTTAAGGGAAATTTTAATTTCATTTAACGAATTGCACGCTGGTAAAAAATTCAATATAAAGTTTAAAGCAAAACAAATATTGTTATTTTTTAATGCGTCAATTTTAAAATATGGAATGTGTTGCATTCAATGATTCGCAGTCAAGGTATCACTTATATATATATACGAACAGAAGTTAACAATTTAGTATTTCCTTCATGCTATTGCCCGCCAAAGTTTGTCTGAAAACTCTCATTAATCCTGCATTTTGACTTAGTAATATTTATTTGTTCGTCGTAAAAAAGGAAATCGTATGAAATTAAAAAATTTAAATTTTCAGAACTATAAAAGATGAATGTATTTCTTTTCAACTATTTGAAAATTTGCATTGTATAAATGAAAATTATTTAGAATACTAATTAAAAATAAAACATCTGATTTTTAAAACAGGAATTATTCACTAATATTATTTAAAAAATAAATCCAATTGCTTGATTAAAAAAATTAATTATGAAATGGCAAAAATTTAAATTTTTGTTTAACGAATAATGAGTGTTTTATAAATCTGTTTTACATTAAAATTAATGAATATTCAACATAAAAACTATATAGCAAAAAACTCAAGTGTAACTCTTCAGTTCTTATGTTGAATATTCGTTGATTTTAATATGAAACATATTTATAAAAATGTCATTATTCTTTAAGCAAAATTTAAATTTTTGCCATTTCATAATTAATTTTTTTAAATCAAGTAATTGGTAATTGGATAAAATCTAGCATAAGAATTATTTGAAATAAATATATAAATTCTTGATAATTATTATGTGTATTTAATAAATTACTTATATATATATATATATATATATATATATATATATATATATATATATATATATATATATATATATATATATATATATATATATATATATATATATATATATATATATATATATATATATATATATATATATATATATATATATATATATATATATATATATATATAAATAAAATAAAACTAAACTCTGGAGTGCAAGTTCCGGTCAAGTGGTCAACTTCACGCGGAGCACTCCGATTGTTTAGTTCCCAACAACATCATGCTTGGTACTCATTTATCGACCCTCTGTAGGGATGAAAGGCTGAGTTAACCTTGCCCAGTCCGGGGATCGAACCCAGGACCTGTGGCACTGGTACGCCAGGCGCTATCACTTGGCCACAGGGCGTTCGGCTTACACATATATAAAATATATATAATATCAAAAAACTCAAGTGTAACTCTTCATTTTGTCATTTCTTAATGAATATTTTTAATCAAGTAATTGGATTTATTTTTTAAAATGATATTAATGAATAATTTCTGTTTTAAAAATCAATTGTTTTATTTTTAATTATTATTCTAAATAATTTTCATTTATACAATGCAAATTTTCAAATAGTTGAAAAGAAATACATTCAACTTTGATAGTTTTGAAAATTTAAATTTTTTAATTCCATGCAATTTCTTTTTTTACGACGATCAAATAAATATTACTAAGTCAAAATGCAGGATTAATGAGAGTTTTCAGACAAACTTTGACGGGCAAAAGCACAAGGGAAACAGAAAATTGTTAACTTCTGTTGCTACAGTAATACGCAAAACTCCCCCCCCCCTTCTTGAAGATAAGCTAAAATCACACAAAAAATAATGAAGGAAGAATAAATAAAAGACTAAGATAAATTTAAGAAATGAAATAAAAATATAAATAAAAAGCGTATAAAAATGTATGATAGTAAATACGATTTTTGAAGGAAAAAAAAAAAAAAACAAAGCACGAAAATAAGTTAAGCAAATCATGAAGATATTAGGCATTAAAATACAAGTTACTCTCGCATGTTTAAGCAATATTTTGCTTATTTAAGTATTATTTTAATCTTATTATTACACAATGCCTAGTAAGACTGACGTGAAGCCTCTACTGTTAGAAATTTTGCTACTCTCCCCCCCTTGAAGATAAGTTAAAATCGCACAAAAAATAATGAAAGAAGAATAAATAAAAGACTAAGATAAATTTAAAAATGAAATAAAAATATAAATAAAAAGTGTATAAAAATGTGTGATAGTAAATACGATTTTTGAAGAAGGAAAAAAAAAAACACGAAAATAAGTTAAGCAAATCATGAAGATATTAGGCATTAAAATACAAGTTACTCTCGCATGTTTAAGCATTATTTTGCTTATTTAAGTATTATTTTAATCCTATTATTACACAATGCCTAGTAAGACTGACGTGAAGCCGCTACTGTGAGAAATTTTGCAGCGCGTTGTAACCATAATATTGCTTAAAATTGTTATAATCCTAACGTGAGCTTAGATGAACCATATTACTGTACTTACTAAATTAAATTACATGTAACTTTTTTTCAATTTATATAATTGCAGGAAATATTTTAAATCTATATGGTTAATCCCTTTACAGTCGGGCTAACCATGATAACTTTTCACAGTTTTCTTCTTTATTTCACTCAAATGTTTGTCAGTTTCATGAAAAAAGTCCTAAACGTAGGCTAGTTTGCTCCAATGCTTGATCCAGTTCTCTTGTCTTCTGGGTTAGGTTCAAAATTACAAGGATGCGGGATTGATAGACGAAAACTCAGAATTGGATTAGCTGTTCAACCCAGGTTATAAAATAAAATCTATATGGTTGTAGACAATATGGACCGTATCTTGCATCAAGGTACAGATATTATGGTCCAACATGGATCAAATTTTTCTGCGGGTGTAGTGAAGATATTTTTCTCACCTGAAAGTTCATAGGTCATTCTTCACTTGAACGTGATACTAGAAATCAAAAAAATCATTGCTTGATTATTTTTTTAAAAACTATATAGTTATTTTGAATAAATGTATTGTGTCATCTTAGTTTTTAAATGATATGGTCTTTCAAGTTTTGCCATTGTTTATAAACAGCATAGCATCATTTTAAATTGTGGACGCATTTTAAGAGCATGTTGACTATAATTTGAGAGCTATGAAATACCAAAAATATTAAACATCTGGCTCCGATTGAGATAATTAGTAGATACAAAATTTTCCTTCACTCGTTTTCTTGTTTATTTGATGAGATCTTGCATTCGAAATTTCCAATACTTCGCGACAAGCTAAGGCACAAATGCTCAGAGCCCGCAGAACTTATCACTATATTGTCACCGAAGGCAGGTCATGTTTAATCAATACTTTGGCCACTTTCTGATCAGATAGAATACTGAAATATTATTTACAACTCTATTCCGGAGATAAAAGCAAGTTTCAGTCGTTCTCTGACCGATACAAGGAGAGTTTATCGTGATATTACACAGAACTGTAGTTATGATATTATTTTGTGGAAGAGATTTTTTTCTCAATTGATATTTTGACTGGTTTAAGGCTGGATAAAATGCTCGAACTTTAACTGGACTACACAAGCTAGATGACTACACAAGCTTTGATCGTTTCGTGAACAGTTCAATCAGAATTTATTGCCATATTATTTGTAAGTAGAATTCATAACCAATAAAAAATGTGGACTTTAACAGTTATTTAGAATCTCAAATCGAGTTCTGTGCTTGCGGAGAGTACAAGTTCATTTGTTTCCAGGCTGAGTTGCAAACAATATTTATCTTCGTTTAATCACCGATAAATAGAATTGTTTTCTCTTTTTATTCTTTTTTTTTAAAAAAAAAACGTTGTTTTTAAAATGTTTATTCCATTTAATTTTTATCTTTCTTTTGAAAAAGTTATTTTTTTTCTATTTTTTTTAGATTTTTATGATAATTATATTTGAAGTTTCACTCAGTGATTTTGAAAAGAGAAAATATTCCCTTTGCCCATATATTTTTTCACTTTTAAATGTAAGATATTTTTAAAACATTCTCAATTATAAGTGTCTGGATCCCGTAAAAAAAGCCTATATTATCATTCTCAGAGCTTGATAAACACAGATTCCCACTCGAATAAAACAAATGCAACACATTCTTAAATATAAATGTCTGAGTTCCTTGAAAAAAAGCCTAGTAATCGATTCTAATCACAAGGCAACATAATCAGGACATATGAAGAGCACATTTAATTCTAATGCTGAAACGAGTTCAATAACATTTCCTGTATCACACCTATCGTGCTGATCTAGCTGAAGATAATGACAAAAATTTTAATGAAGTATAACCGCATTTATAGCCTTGTATCATATCATTAATGCAAATTATGAAATTCCAACTGGAATATATTACATTTTTTAAGCGTTGAAATGCTTTTTGCTTTACATTTTATTTAAATTGTGTCTGATTTTTTTAATCTACCCTTTTATGAACAATAATAAAGAAATATCTTATCAAAACAAGAAAAAAAAACTTTTTTTTAAATAATACTGTAACCCAGGAAAGAGATATTACCATTATGCAATTTATATTAACATTCATAAAATTATGTAACGGAATTTAAAAAAAATATTATTCAGAAAAAGTTTTGCGATTTAGAACTAGTTTCATTTTCAAAATAAGGAAGTTATGGCAACAATTATAAAATGTGGCGAATGATATTAAATAACATATTTCAAATAAATAATCCCAAGAACTGAAGTAGAAATTTATAACTTGATTATAAACTTCATTCGTTTCAAAAAATACAAATTGGAAACAACAGGCTGCATGTTTCAAGCGCTCGAAAACATGCGCAAATTTTCAAGACTTGACAGACGCAAATTTAAAATTTTTTCGTTTGTTTGTTTGTTAAAACTTTAGTTTTTTCCCATTCACGTCTGGCAGGTCTTAAAAATGGGCGCCTGTTTTTGAGCGCTTGGAGCTTGTCGACTGTTGTTTCCAATTTGCATATTTTTGAAACGAAGGAAGTTTAGCTTTTAATTAAGTAATAATAATTTATTTATTAAAACTCCTTGTTTGTCAATCTGCTTGGGTGCAATTAAATGATAAGCAGGATTTTTCAACTGCATTGGACAAAAATATTCAAAAATATCGCAGTTTGATTTGTACTTAAGTATTTTTGCGTCTTCCTGCACAATTTTTATTTATTACAATTTTTATCTAATCTATCTAAACTTTTTATCTATTACTTTTTAATTGTTTATTACACAATATTACAACTTATTGAAATTAAAACATATATGAACATACATTTAAAAAACATCTGGACTCGGTGACATTGTATCTTTATCATTTTCTTTGGATATTTTTATTACTAGAACAATATATTTCTCGTTAAAAATTTAAAAAACCTCACAATCTTTTTAATTGGAAATTATGTGTATTTTGTTAGAAATCAGCATTATCTACTTCTTTATTTACATTATCGTTCTTGTCTTAGTCTTCAATTTTTATATCATTGTAATTTTCCTTATTTGAAACGATGTTCATCTTCCTCATTGAGCATTATTCATATCTTTTTCAATGCACACTGTACAAAAATATTCAGAATTATTCATGGTTTGATATAATGCTTCAATGTTTTTGTGTCTTTCAGCGTAATTTTTCATTTATTACGATATTTTTTGTTTATTTATTACACAATATTACGACATAGACTTGCAATTAAAACATAAATAAACATAGATTTATAAAGCCTAGGGACTCAGTCGTACTTTAATTTATCTTTATAATTTTCATTGAATATTATCTTCTTTGCTGATACAATATAATTTAGTTAGAAATTTTGAAATCATGACAGCCTTTTCTTACTGGAAATCGTGTGTATCTTCCTTGATAGAAATCATCATTTTCTACATCTTTACTTCTTTATTTACATTATTGTTCTCTTCCATATTTAAATTATTTTTCATAATTTTTCCAGAAATTATTTTTATCCTCTTTATTTGAAATGCTGTTCATCATCTTCATTAGACATCATTCCTATCTTCTTCTTAAATGCACATTAATGACTTTGATAATTTTTGTTTAAATAATAATTTGACTCATGGCATTTTCACCGTAATGAAAAAATTTATATATTTTAATAAGAAAAAAATATTTTCTCAAGATGATTAAAATTTAGATCTAAAATAAAAAGAAATTTTGATCAAAATGTCGCTGTCTACTCAAATAAAACAAATGTCTGACCAGCCAGCATGAAAATAGGGGAATATCATTTTTTTTATTTCATAGCTGGAAAATATAGCAAAAGCTAGAAAATATGTAACAATTCTACGCAATAATCAAATAATAGAGCTTACATTTGTTTCAACAGTCTTTGTAGCTTCCTTTTTTATCTACAGAAACAAACAAACATGGTAAATGTCCATAGATTCAAGCTTTCATAACGTAAACAGCTACACGGTAAAAAATTCCAGATCAAATTACGGTAAAAAAAAATTTGTACTCAGGGAACTTGTTCTTTTTATCGTAAAAAACATTGTTACTGGAACATGTAACTGAACAGAAAATCTGGTATACCTTAAATTTTACCCTAATAATTACCGTAAAATCACTCTAATTAAATATATATTACAGTTAAAATTACTTGTAAAACTGGTAAAATGAGGTAAAAATGGATTTTTCGGATATTGGACCCAAAGTGCCCATACTTCACACCGTAATTTGATGCGGAATTTTTTACAGTGTGCAACAATTCATTTTTTTTGGATTACGTTCTGTTTAAGATAATTATACTGCAACAATAATTTTATGCATTGTATAAAATATAAATTTTATACGATGCACAAAAGCCTCATTTGAATTGTGGGACACTTTTATTTTTGTTAATTTTGAAGTGGAGAGTTTTAAAGTTTCTTTGAAGTGGAGAATGTAAGCCTTTCAATCTTGATAGATTTTTGGGTGCCTTAAGAGGAGCTTTTTCTCCCGATCGAACGCAACTGTCGAAGGTGTGGAGACGGGGAGTGGGAATTCTAAATAGGCTTTTTATCGTTTGCATTTAATTCTTACAAAAAAACAGATGATAGATATTTACTCTATTCGACAATATTTTTAGATATATGCAAAATTTAAAATCATTCCTGAATCAGATTTTGAAATATAAAGCATGTGTTATTTTAGATTTTCTTTTAACTTTTTCGAACTAAATTATGAAAATACAATTCTGCAACCAACAGCTTTTAAAAAATATTAAAATAGTAAACAGAAATTTTTTTGATAAATCTATTTATTTTCATGCAATTAACGCCAAAGAACAACCAACTCACCAGTTTAACCTGTAATTAAATAAGATTTTAAAAAATCTAAAAGCTAAGAAATGTGTAGTTTTAAGAGATATGCTCAAAAACACAAACCGCATCATTTTATTGCTTTAAATTTTTGAGGAAAAATTCACAGAAGTTCTCAAAGTTATCAAGCGCTATTTCACCTAATCTAATAAAACGACACCTCCATTTTCTACCCTTTTTGAAAAGCTTTGTGCTGTCTAATAATACCATATCATCAAAAGTTTGTTATGTACAAAAAATATCGAGAAAACATAAATTAAAAATTTAACCTATATTTCAAGATGGCGAGAGGTAGAGGCCTTTCAAATTTAGCAGTCTTTTCCTTTTTAAAATGAGCTGGTGAGGAACTAAATTTAGAATATGATGGAAATGTCTTTCATGAACATGTAAGCGATGCTTTCAGCCTTTTCAATTCGTAAAATCAGACAAGCAAGATACAAGAACTTGCATACAAGTTTTTGACGTTCACATAATAGGTGAGTGCAAGATTGAAAAAAGAACATTATTTTCCAGGTAAATTCATTTTTTTAAATTTTTCCCCTCTCAACTCCACGGGATCTGCAAGAGTATTAATTAACACCACTGGATGCAGATTATTTTTAGAAAAATAACAATTTTTTGCCTCAAGTGCTATCCATCAATTTTATTTTCAAATGGATAATTATATAATTTTGACGCTAAACAAATTTTTAACTAATACGTTTTCCTCTTTGATCGTTACTACAAAGAAACCTCGAGAATTCTTCAAAAATAGATATCCGAAATACAGTTAATATTCAAAAGCAACGCCGTATCCCATTGTTAAGTAAAAGGAATAATTTATTCAAACAACTTTGACACACAAAAAAATACTCCTGCTACATAATAGCCTTCTTGTTAGAGAACAACCGACCAAAACAAAACGCTTTAGCCCTATCTAATTATTCAATCACTGTTTCTGGATCGTGCAAAGCTATTAAAACTCTTAACGTCTTGTTTAAAATAGCAAAACAGCGCCACCCTCCGCGATTGGAATATTCCCGAATTAAGATTCAATAGAGCATATCGGCGAAGGTTATGTGTTCTTTCTCCCGAACAAATTACAGCTTCGAAACTGCTAAGTTTTTCTCTTTCTTCTTGCGACAAGCAAATATTGATGGTGAGCTGGGTCTCCTTGACTGTCTACGTCCATGTTAGTGTCACATGACATGATAAACAACCTTAATATAATATGAATACATGTTTTCTTCTAGGTTTTATTTACCTGTCCACTTCTGTGACATTATATTTGAAATCATTAAGGTCATCAATGAGGCAAATGTGTAAGAGTTTTGCAATTAATTAGCTGCTTTCTTAAATTTAGTGTTCTGAGACAGAGGATTTTTGTGGATGACGGTTAAAGAACGCATGGTTTTCCTCTCTTTGGTATTCTTAGGTGTATTGCAAAACAAGATAAACAGGAATATTTTTTAGAACTGAAGAATAAATCATATTCAGACTTAGTTAGTTTGTCGGAATTTTTTTTTTTTTCTTTTCTTAACTTGATTATGCGTTCAGATAATTTTCAATGACGGATAGTGCGTAGTATTCCTTTCTAATGAACTAATTAAATGGGTAATTATTTTCATATATTTGTTATTTCAAAGCGTTTATCATGGTGTTTGCTTTTGTTCCATATCAGGATCATTCTGGAAAATGTAGAGAGAAAAGGGAAATGTTATATTTGCTTGTCTGTTGTTCATATATGAAAAGCTATTGCTTTTGAAAGGTTTTTCTAATGTCAAGACCAGAAAAAATCTTTTCAAATGGTAAATTTCTGCAAAAAAAATATATATATAATACATTTTTTATGATTTTTTGAGTTTATACTCTCTAACCAGTTAAACTCGGTAGAGAGCTAAGAAACCAGAAAAAAACTTTAAACCATCCTAATAATTAGGGTAATTTGATTCATGTTTAAAAGATTGACAGTTCACCAATATTTACAATTGTTTAAAAGATTGATTGTTTTTTTGTTTTTTGTTTGATTGTTTGTAAATGTTTCCAACATTTACAAATGTTTAAAAGACTGATTGTTTTTTTGTTTTTTGTTTGACTGTTTGCAAATGTTTTCAGCATTTACAAATGTTTAAAAGATTGATTGTTTTTTTTTATTCTGTTGATGCTTTTATATATTCCGTCTAAAAAAAGCTTCAGGTAGCTTTTTTTAATAACAATAAAAGAAAAATACCACGTGTTACATATTGACTGCAAACACACGCTCTGTTTCTGCCTTTAGAGATGCTAGAAAATTTGTTCCAGATCATCTATGCTCTAAGGGCATCATAGTTTGTTTTTCTTCCAACTCGTGAGATTAATTACCTATCCCTACTCTGTATTACTTGCAAGTAGATATCACCAAATAAACAAACAATACTGTCAACTTATAAGTACCAAATTTATATCAATGAATTGTTATCTATTTGAAAATATATGACAATTTATATATACTGATTTATATACGACAATCGAAAGTTTTAGTTATTTTCACTTTTCACACAGCAAATCAAAATTAATTTTAAAATATTCAACTTTGAATTAATAATATTTATTTTAGGTCATATATGCTTCATCATATTTTATTGCCATCAGGGTGCGATCATAATTCTGGAGAACTTGATTGTTCAAATAGCTTAATAGATCTGACAAATTTAAAATTTGCTAGTACTGGAATTAATGTAAACCTATTTTAATAAATTTGTATAAATTCTAGTACTAGTGAAGTTTAATAATATATTTTAATAAATTTGCAAAATTTAAGTAGTACAGTGAGACAAAAAAAAACCATTGTACTGATTAATTTTTGATCTATGATTTGATTTTAACGAACTGAATGCCGACCATAATAATTAAATGGTTAAAATATTTAATAGGGGTTAAAATGATTAATTGTGGTTATATGGTAAAGAAAAATGGTTAATATATTTTTCTAAAATTGTTTTTTAAATTAAATAATGTAATAAACAAACACTGCTTAGACCACAATACTGTAACAAAATGTTTATAATATCCAGCTGTTATAAAAAGAGTAATTACTTAAAAAATAATTAGTAACAATAGTAATTAAAAAAAAAATTTAAAAATTTGCATTGAAAATTAAATAACGTAATAAAAATAAATAGTTTGGAGCAACACGTGGTAAGAAAGAGGAAAAAAAGTTTGTATTAGTCAGCAGCTGCAATTAAAAATAATAACTGTTAATAAATACCTAGAGGTTTAAAATACTGAATGGTTTATGAAATTAAATAATG
This sequence comes from Parasteatoda tepidariorum, assembly GCF_982258835.1. Classification (NCBI taxonomy): domain Eukaryota; kingdom Metazoa; phylum Arthropoda; class Arachnida; order Araneae; family Theridiidae; genus Parasteatoda; species Parasteatoda tepidariorum. Next base: position 90,307,360 of record NC_141756.1, on the reverse strand, counting down.
CAATAAAACATTTAATTAGGCGGCAAATATAGTCTAAAGCACCATAATGTAAGACAATTCTATTGATAAACAATAATAAACTCTAATTATTGCTCCCGTAGATGATACCACTGCTCTAAATTTTTAATTATTTGTTGATGCATGCCATTTCGGGATTCATACCCTCAACTTCAGTATGAGTATGTTGACGTGCCATTCCAACACGTTACGCGAGCAGAGTAATAAACTTAGTGACCCCATTTTTTTGTCTGTTAAAATAGAAAATGTAGATTGTTGTCTAGACATGGGATTTGAACCCCGGACTAGGGGACCATATCCTCAATATAATAACCACTGGTCTACAGAAATCGAAATACTAAGTCAATTCCGCAGATTATTTTAGAGAATATTAGCAATGCATATGGGCTCCCTTGTGCTTTCCTAATTCGTCTATAATTTTGCTACTTCTTGTGATAGTGTTGTACGTTATAACAATATATCTGACCAAATTTCAAATCTATTATTTAATATTTCGAGAAAATATTGGCCATATTCAGAAAAAGAACTAAACTCCAAGCTCCGACGCTTTTATTATAAAGAGAATATTGCAATTACAAAAAGGTCCCTTGTGGCCCTTTAAATCATCTATAATCTTGCCGCTTGGTGGGGCGCGTAAGTATATTGAAGCAAAAAATTTAGCTATGTTTAAAAATTATAGGTTAATATTTGTGGAATTTATAGGTCTTCTTTTATATTCAGAGAAGATAAGAAATCTTAAAAAAATTTCTGAAATGCTGACGCTTTCATTGAAAAGGGGATTACTGATAACGATAAGTCGATAAATTTAAGTGTATATTAAACTGCCACATAAAGATTGGAATAGAAGATTTTTATTACATTTGATTACTAAATAATTTTTCTATGTAATGAGTGGCAATAAGAACTATAATTTAAAAAACAAGAATTTGTGATATACTGCTTCCATATGAACAGAAAAGTTACCACATTAGTGATTTGAATTTCGTATATTTAATGTACTGTTAAGTTACTCAAGTTGGTTCAATCATTGATTTTTAGTAACTAATTGCTCTGAAATCCGTAAATGAATTTATTATAATTTATCTTGAGGTGTTGGATTTAAAACAATGTGAATGCGAAGTTTCAGAATTGTAAATTGAAGATCCTTATAATAATTTATATTATAACAGTCGTTGAACAGCCGACCCAATTTTATTGGTTTACGACTACTAATGTTCAGCTCAGTAGCCTTGTAATTTTGAACCCAATCCAGAAGACAAGGGAGTTCCTGGATCGAGTATTGGGAGAAATTTTACCTTCTTGGAGGACTTTTTTGATGGAGCTAACCCGCATTTGCTTTACAAGGAGGGGAAGACCACGACAACCTCCCACGGTTAGCCTGACGGCAAGGAGACTCTAACCCATGATCCGGCTACCACTGAGGATATTTCTCATCTGCACTGTGGTCGGTGCAAGGCGGATGCGGAATTCGTATCGACTGGGATTTGAACCCGATTCACCTCATTGGAAGGCGAGCACTCCATCCCCTGAGCCATCGCAGCTCCCTTATCATAATTGTTGAAAATTGAGCATTTTAAGGTTTAAAAAGTAAATAAAAAGCATTGAAAGTATCAATTGTCAAAAGTTGTGCTCTGGAATAGTTTGCACTGAGAAAAAAATATGGTCAAAGCTATACCAGAATATAATGAAATTTACTTTGTCGTTGCATTACCAAAAAGACCAAGAGCCACGTAATTTTTACCAAACCACTTACGAAATAATTTTTGTAGCATTAACAATGAAATATTGTTTTATAATGTGTGATAAAATTTAGTAAATATGGTAATTTTATCATGATACCTTAGGGCGCGGCATGAAAATCATTTATTAGGTTAAATTTACGTTATGTATTTTTTGCTAAATGTGTGGTAGTAAAAAATGTGTAAATGTGTGGTAACTATAATTTTGAAAACTGGAATTTCCGGTATTCCGTTGCCATATGAACTAAAAATTACAAAATGAATGGTTTAAATATAGTATATTTTAATTTTATTAACCAAAATGATGTTTTTTATTATTATTATTATTTTTTTAAAAAAAAAAAACAGAAATTTTATCACTATACAGTACGGTAATTTTTCTCCGTGTATTGGTTAATAAAGTGTACAGCGTATGGTTACATATGAAATAACAAATCGGATAAAGGGCCTCCACAATTTTTCTGGCACTTACAATCCTGAAGAATCGAAATTTTTAACTGCCATTTTGCTTAAATGTAGATGAAATTTCTAAACACAACTTAGAAGCGTGGAAGGTTGTCAGCATTTAAATTATTTTCTTTTAAATTGTGACAAAAAATAATTCGGAGCAGCAAAAAGGTAAATGACACGATCAAGAACTTACTAAACGTTACTGAAATTTTGCCCAATATTAAAAGGCGTAGCTCTTTCTAGTAGTGGAGTGTGATTTTAAGTGAATTTTGTTTGGCAGTGAAAAAAGAAATAAAGAAACTAGTTTTAAAAATAAATACTAGCTCTTATTTAAAAGAAAAGAAACAAATGATTCTATGAACATTAAAGAAATAATGTTTACATTTCTTTCTTCCCTCTTTTTTCTTCTAATAAAAGGAGTTAAAATACTATTCAAATAAGATCTTCATATAATTCCGAACGAGGCCAATTTTTAGGATGGTTGTTAGCTTTTCCTGTCGGATTTCACCAATAATTAATCAGTTAAAATTCTTTGTCCTGTGTCTATCTTATTATTTATAATTCTACCTTCACTTTCTTTGAGCCGTGATGGCTCAGGGGATAGAGCGCTCGTCAGGTGAACCGTATTTGAATCCCAGCGATGGCTGGTCGATAAGAGTTCTTCATCCGGCTTTCACCGACCATAGAGCTGACATGAAATATCTTCAGTGGTAGACGGATTATAGATCAAAATCCTCTTGCCGTCAGACTAACCGTGGAAGGTTTTCGTGGTTTTCCTCACCATGTAGCGTAAATGCGGGTTAGTTCCCTCAAAAAGTCAATTTATCCTAATACTTGATCCAAGAGTTCCCTTGTCTCCTGGATCGGGTTCAAAATTACAAGACCACTGAGTTGGACAGCAGTAGTCGTAAACCCGAAATTAGTTCGGCTGTACTACGACGGTTATGAAATATCTACCTGCTCAACTTAAAAGACAACTAAATATTTTGACACATGTTTTTGAGAGCGAAAGTGTGCTTGACATTTGTTCACCCCACTGTGAAAAATGAATTATTATTAGGTCGTTGACTTCATTGAAATAATTTACCGATAATTTGTTCCAGTTTACGATTGCAACGATAAACTGAATAATAATTATAGCTCAATTATCGAATAGTTAATTAAAATTAAATATATGAAATAATAGATTCGGCTCCAATGACCTTTCACACAAGCTATAATTTCCCCAAAGGCGCATCGATTAGCACCGTGCTTTCATTACTAATGCACCCTTATTAAGCCAAAGGACAATTTTTTTTTCAGGCGGTGTTCCCTAAATTTTGTTTGTTACATTGATCCAGCCAACCTTCTGACTTAGTCCAGTGCTCATTGTAGGGCAGGCACACCACAAGCCTCGTGCATGGCATTTATGCACGGAGGGCATGTGCCCCCTTTCACTTATGGTCTTTCTCTTTCGAACCCACTTTCTCGCGAATTGCTCTTGTTTGTTCTTTTTTGGCACTGGTATCACTTGTTGTCACCTGATTTTTGAGATGAAACCCGAAGCAAAAGTGATTTCACTACTTCCTCGTTCGGGCAATTATGACCTCGTTGTTGCTCCCTCAAATAATAAAAAAGATTTGTTCTTTTTTTTGCTTTGTTTTTTTTTGTTTTCTTGCGTGATCATGGAGGGCGGAAGTGTATTTGTTTTTGCTATTACCTGGATTTACAAATATTTTCCCCTAGGCTGAGATAGCAATGTTTACTTGTCTGAATACTTGTTGTTTCACGGTATATGTCAGTTATATTAAGAGTTATAAAAATGTCATTGATATATGAAGTAATAGGTTTTATGAGAACAGTGAATATTTTCATAAGCTTACAGAAAAATAATGTAGACAAGAAAATGATTTTTTTTTTCAAAATTATACACTTTCCTTTATGAAGTTCACACTGTGAAAAAAAAGATCAGTTATATTAAGAGTTATAAAAATGTCATTGATATATGAAGTAATAGGTTTAATGAAAAAAGTGAATATTTTCTTTGGTTTACAGTATAATAAAGTAGACAAGAAAAGCTAATTTTTTGCTTCAAAATTACACACTTTCCTTTATTAAGTTTACACTGTGAAAAAAAAGTCAGTTATATTAAGAGTTACAGAAACGTCATTGATATATGAAGTAATAGGTTTCATGAGAACAGTGAATATTTTCTTAGGTTTACAGAAAAATAAAGTAGACAAGAAAATGAATTTTTTTTTTCAAAATCATGTACTTTCCTTTATTAAGTTTACACTGTGGAAAAAAAAGATCAGTTATATTAGTTACAGAAATGTCATTGATATATGAAGTAATAGGTTTTATAAAAACTGTTAATATTTTCTTAGGTTTACAGTATAATAAAGTAGACAAGAAAAGGAATTTTTTGCTTCAAAATTACACACTTTCCTTTATTAAGTTTACACTGTGAAAAAAAAGTCAGTTATATTAAGAGTTACAGAAACGTCATTGATATATGAAGTAATAGGTTTTATGAGAACAGTGAATATTTTCTTAGGCTTACAGTAAAGTAAAATAGACAAAAAAAAGAAATTTTTTTTCTTCAAATTTATACACATTCCTTTAATAAATTCACAGCGTTAAAAAAAAAAACAGTTATATTAGGAGTTGCCGAAATTTCATTGATATTTAAAGTAATGGGTTTAATGAGAACAGAGAATATATCACCAAAAAAGGATTTTTTTCATATTTACTTAGTAATTCAACATAATCAATTAATTTGCATACCGAAAGATGAAAAAAAGGTACAAACAAAACTACCAAAATATGGTAAAACTTACAATGCTTCAGACTCCAGGAGAACACCAAAAAGCACGGTAATTTGGGCCGAAGCTCTTCGGTTATCATTTTGGTAAAATTAACTATAAAATATTTCATAATAAGTGATAAAATTTGCTAATTTTATCATGATATCTTAAAGCAGCAATTACCAATTTTATCGGCTATTGAACCCTAAATGACAAAGCTTCGTTTGGTGGAATCCCTAGATTTAATAAATAAATTTAATTAGCAATAGTAACGATATTAATCAAAGAAAGGCTATAAATCTTTCGAAGAGATTTAATGATTGAAATTTTATTACATAATTTGGAAAATATTTAATGAATGTATGAAGCATGAAATCCTTGCATCTTATTGTTTTATAGATTATGTTTTATGACAGAAATTTAAATCTAATTCTTAATTAATTGAAATTTAAATCTAGTCCAATTTAGTGAATGCATAAACTGAAAATTAATGAGCTGTGATATGATTTTCGTTGAAATAAAAATGAAAAATGAAAAAAATAAATGTCGAGAATGGTTATCAGAGAAAAAACATATTTCTTCATTGTTATTTTCGTTTGATGTGAAATATTGATTTATTTCATAAATACATACCTTTTTCATTATGCATTCAATATATTGTTATTAGAAAATACGTTTTTTTAATTTCACTTTTCTTTTTTTATAAGCATTTTAAATAAATAATTTCATAAAAATAACCTATATATTAAACAAGTAATGGATAATTAATTAGATATAAATTTAATGGCATGTTTCGAAAATCATAAAAAATAGAATATGTCTAAACTCTCGGCACCCCTGCGATCCTTATACGGTATATGAATGGTTGAAAAACCTTACAGTTTGGTTTTATTAACTAGAATTATATGTTTTCCTTTTAGCAGGAATGTCATTGCCATACAGTATGGTGATTTTTCAGGTACCAATGTGCATACTTCAATGTGAAAATAAGTTAATTTTCTTACTTTTTATCTGTATTATAATTTAAAAACTCAAATTAAACACCAAATTATGGCACATATAAAAATGCAGGCCAAATTATGAATTTTACATATAAATGTTTGTCATATATTTTTTTATCTATGTTGAACTGACAAAATACTATGTCTAAGTTAAAGAAATTTAGATAAAAATTTAAATGTTTGCATTTCAAAGTTTAATTTCATATCTCAACAAAATAATTTTTCAAAAAAATATTTTTATGTGCTAGCAATATTTTATTTTGGAAACTATTAAAGTTTTATATGCTTGATTTCAAAATTCTTAGTTATAAAATATGTTATCACTTAAAATTTTTAATCCATAGCTTAATCGAGAATATTTTTTCAAAATAATATTTAGATAAAGCAAAAATTGCTAAAAACATGTATTTCAACTTTTGCTATACAAAACTCATCAAAAGAAAAAATAAATAAATAAATAAAAAAAAACGCGATTTATACAGGTAGATAAAAATAAAATTTCTGCACAGAGAAAACAATTCTATTAAAATTACTGTACTGAATGGTAATGATATTTCTGAAGAAAAAAAAGACACAATTCTGGTTAATATAAGCAATATTACGTTATTTAAACCAATAATTTGGTTTCGGTTTAGCGGAAATGTTTCCAAAATTTTAAAAATTTTACCATATTTTTTTTCTCAATGTGTCGTTTGATTTAGTAATGATTTTTGTTCATTTTTCTTCAATTGCAAAATTTATAATTCCCTTTTTTATTATTATTTTTAATCGCATCACATTTTTAAAAGTTGTTTAGAAGTAGACGTTGCTTCAGAATGTATTTTACAACATAAAAATACTTGATTTATGTAAAAATATTTTTTTCTAAGAAATATTTTTAGTTAACATTAGGATTAAAAAAAACAGCCGACATATTTCGCTTGTAAATCAAATTCTTCGCGAATATAAATGTAACATTCAAATTGTAACATTCAAACTATAAATTTTTATAAGGGCAAAGAATAATAAAGACATTCTAAATAAATTGAAGGATCTTATACTAATAACTTATTATTTCAAATTAATTATTATATTTATTTCATTTATTCTTTTTCGCATTCATTATCCTTTCCTTGTTATTTTTAATTTTACAAAATTATTTAAATTTTCTTATTGTCAGTTCTCATTTCACATTATCATTTTAATTTTTTCATTATTACTTGTTGTTGTTGTAGTTCATTTACGTCGCACTAAAGCTGCACATTGGGCTATTGGCGACGTCATTATTAGTTTCATATCTTCATATCATAAGTTTTTTTTTTCAAATATAAGCGTTTATTCTTTTATGTATTTTTTGATTTTTTCATTCTTCGTAGTATCCTTCTTCTTCTTTTTTTATTCTTCTTATTCATATTCTTATGCGTATTTACATTATAATATGATATTATGGAGTACTTTAAATGTGTAATAATATTATGTAGGACAATCATATAAACAATATTGTGAAAACGTTAAAACCCATAGTCTAACGTTTCTAAAAAAACTATACAGGCTTAGAATATGAAATAAGAAATTAGACAATATAAGTGTTGTCTGTTGCTCTACTTGGCTAAAAAACGGCCCGATTGCTTTTGAACCACATAAAACATGTTCAGTATGCGGATGTGAAGGAGCTTGAATTTATCACGTGTATACATTTCAGATGTTTTAGACTTGTGACTCAAAAACAATCATTTTGTTCTAAAAAGAATATAGGTTGCAAAAAAAGCTGTTCGACAATGTATAAGAAATACATTCATTTATTTATTGAATTAAATGCATGATATGACACTGTTTTATTCATAAATAAAAAATAAATGTTTAAAAATTATAAAACATTAAATTAATGTTGTATTTGATATGTGCTTTTTTTCAAATGAGGTAATGAGATTTTTTTAAACTATTTTAAGTTACCGAAAAAAATATTAAATTCTATTCTACTGCATGTGTTTTTATTTTTGCATGGTAGCTCGTTGTTTCTAAGATAATCATTATCCACTTCCGTTAGTGAATGTATGTGATAGAAGAATACCAAGTTAAAGTAAAAGTATGCAATCAGCTTTTACGAATATGTAAGCAGATGGGTCATTGGTGGACATGGGACACTTTATTTTGACTCACTAATTACAGGCGAAAGTATATTTTCATAGTTTTAATTATAAAAAAGCAATCTATTAATTACTAAAAAATCTGTTAGATTATCGGAATCATATTTGTACTAAAATATATAATCCAAAAGCAGGCAGTTTTGAAAACAAATTCTTCATGTTCAAAAAATTAAAAATAATTCATTTTACAAATTAAATAAAGTTCAATGATGAATAACTATCTATTCTATTAGATCTGTTTCTATTAAGTCTAAGGAACTGCAAATAAGAGCAAGTGTGAAAAATTATTGTTTGGAAGAGAGCCGTGTGTGGAAGTTTTTACCTTTAATGCAAAAAAGGACACCTGTGTTTCATGCTAGATTTCATAACCATAATTTATTAAAAATGTTGAATTTAATATTATTTACTTATATTACCTAAATTGATACAAAGTAATGAAAAATATGCTAAATAAAAATTCTGCATCAAAGAGTTAAAATTTTAAGTTTGCCATGATTATTATTTATGACATACAAATTGATTTGAAAATTAAAGTAAACACTCATATCCTAAAATTATGTTAACTTTTCGGATATTAAATTTTAAAATATCATAAAACCGTTTTAATTTATAGTTGTTATGTTTTTATAAAACACCTTTTTTAATTGCAAAATAGTGCATGAATATTTTTAAAACTGCTTTATGTATGAAATATAATCGAACTACATGTTAATAAATGAAAGAATTTGGTGTGAATAAAACTTTTCTCAATGCAAATTGCTAATTTCAACGGTAGAAGGTTTTCATTTAAAGTTTATTAAAAATAGAAAATATATATACAAATTATTATACAAATTCATTAACAGATTACAGAAATAGATAATTATTTTATGCTAAACTACCATCTCAAGTAATTTTATTTAGGTATCAGAAGCTATTTCAAAAAGAATGTGAATTCAAAATGTAACACATTAATAACATTTGCTCGAAGAATCCGATTTTCACATATTAATCTTAGGAGTTTAAGGGAATGATTTTAAATATGATACCTAATTAGTACAAGAAACGAATGAAATAAAAATAAAAATAAAAATATGACCACCGAAGCCGACGTCTTCAGGGGGTACCGGCCTCGGTAGCCATTAAAAACAAAACCATTTCTAATTGAGGGAGAAGCAAATGCTTAAAATATCTTCCTCAGTACCCCGATGGTTTTGTATAGAGATCTAGGAAAAACAAGATAAACATTCAAAATAATTAACAAATTAAGAAAAGAAAATCAATCAAAATCATCAGAAAAATAAAAACTCACAAAGTCACAGGTCAAGCATCAACTTCAAAAGCAAGTAGAGGAAAAGAAAACACTAAAAACTGAAAAACCAACGCCCCCTATTATAATGCGCAGAAGAAGTTTAAAATAAAATGGAAAAGGTCAAGAGAAAGAAATACGTAGACAAATTAATAGAATGCTTAACTAATTAGTGTTATTTATATGCAATTAGTGTTACACCTAATTAGTGTTATTTATAGATTAACCTGAACAAATGAGGCACAAAAACGTACTATCTTAGAGCAAACATATCTTTTTATAAACAGATTCGTGCATTTAAGGGGTGGTAACCTCAGTCTGGAATCAGTATAATAATCAAAAGTCAAGAAAGCGGTCTTAAATAGTGGCACCTTAAGGTAAATTCTAATTTTTGCGCAGTTCACCCTATCTCTAAAACTATTTAAATGAGTCAAAATAATTTTGCACACAATTATAAAGCTAGTAAATTCAAAGATAATTAGAGGTAAAATAAGTGTTTAAAGTTATTATTATTTTTCAATTTTTAAGTAAGTTCATTTCATTATCATTTCTATTTTATCATCTTATTTCAATTCGATTTCCGGAAACCTTTTTCGTTTCTATTGTAGTATAATTATTTGCTTTAAAACATCATTTGAAAGAATAAATATGTCTTCACAGTTTTTTGTCCGTTAATTGATAAATAAATAAACAAGTAAATGAATAAATAAACAAACAAATAAATAAAAACTTAAAGTAGGGGAGAGTGGGGTCAATTGTAACAGGGTACGATTGTAACAGAGTAAAAATTTCGAGTGACGGGTTCTAGATTTGGTTCCTAGGTGGCGCACAAGGTGTATTTAATAAATCTACATGTACACCCCTGATGGCAACCATTTTTATGTACTTTTGAAAGAGTTACATCACAAAAGATATTTTCACGCCACGCAAGTACTTTTTTTGGTATTAGAATATTATATTGTAACAAAGTAGTTTTGTTTAAACAAATAAAAATTAGTAACCGAATATGTAAGTGGACACCTTAATTAACATTTCAATAAAAAAAAAGATTAGTTTTGCCAATTAACTAGCATTGTTTTTAACAAATGAAGCTGAAATAGCGTCTTGGGGACAATTGTAACAATAAATAAAGGGACGATTGTAACAGCTGAAAATAAAAAATCTTATGTTTACAAACCATTACTTAACCCTTTAAGAACCACTAATAGTTTCCTATATCATTTATATTATGTTGCATGTGCATTATTTTATTTGTCACTTTTCACAGCATAAATTAAAATTTTTAACCCCTTAAAGTTAAAAGTTTAACCCTTTAGGTCTCTACTCGTTATTATTTTTATTCCTAAGATATCACTACTATTTTGATCAATAAAAAAATATATCACAACTATGATAATATGTATAATTAACTATGTTATAGTTGAATTTATGAACTGTTACAATTGACCCCGTAAGTGGGGACAATTGTAACAAGTGCACGACTGTCAAAAATTGTTAATAACTAATATAATAACATTTAAAATCAGGTATTTGTTTTTTTTTCTAGTAGAGGATAGTCTACTTTACTCGTCTGTCAATTAATACTAATAATATATTGGATATTTTGTTAGTTAAAAATAGTTAAGTAAAAAATGTTACAATTGACCCCACTCTCCCCTACTATTACAATATGATGAAACAAATTTTTTTTTCTCCAAAGTCATAACTGCAAAGGACTACTGCTATGCTGTTACAGAGAGCATTTTGCCTCTAGAGTTGCGACAAACAGTTTTAGAGATTTCTTATTTTTATTTTATAACCATCGTTGAACAAGCGACAGAATTTTGAGTTTATGCCAACTAATGTTCAACTCAGCAGCCTTGTAATTTTGAGGGAACTCCTGGAACAAATATTGGGAGAAATTTGCTTTCGTGGAGGACTTTTTGATAGAACTAACTCGCAGTTGCGTTACATAGAGAGAAAAACTGTAAAAGCATCTAATGGTTAGCCTGACGGCAAGGGAGCTCGAACTCATGATTCCTTCACCATTGATGACAATTTACATCAGCTTTGTGGTCAGGGAAAACCGGATGCTAAATTAGTATCGACCACCTATCCGTGGGATTCGAACCTGGGTATCATCATTGGCTCTATCCCCTGAGCCACCACGGTTAAAAAAAAACAGTTTTTAATTGTCCGAAAGGGACAATGAAAGGCAGGTTTCCCACGGGTCTTGAAATATATATATATATATAATATATATACATACATATATATATATATATCTATATATATATATATATAATATATATATATATCTATATATATATCTATATATATATATATATATATATATAATATATATCTATATATATATATATATAATATATATATATATCTATATATATATCTATATATATATCTATATATATATATATATATATATATAATATATATCTATATATATATATATATATAATATATATACATACATATATATATATATATCTATATATATATATATATAATATATATATATATATATATATATATCTATATATATATCTATATATATATATATATATATATATATATAATATATATCTATATATATATAATATATATATATATATATATATATATATATATATATATATATATATATATATATATATATATATATATAATATATATCACATTATGACCACCTCTCAATCTATAACAATGGGCTCGCCCAGGTTTTCATGGTTTCTCGTCCAGGAACAACGTTTTCATGGGGGCACATTAGGACCCATAATCCTCATAGAACAATCCCTGACGTCTGTAAGCTACTTGAGCATAGTTGCAGACCAGGTTCACCCATTCATGGCAACAGTGTTTCCTGCGAGGGAAGGTGTTTACCAACAGGATAATGCACCATGTCATAAGGGTCGAATCGTCAGGGATTGTTTCGAGGAACATTCCAGTGACGTTCAAGTCATGTCTTGGCCCCCAAATTCCGCTGACCTTAATCCAATTGAGCATTTGTGGTCATACTTGGAAAACCAAATTCGTGCTGCCACGCTACCCCCTCGCAATGTGGGGGAATTGCAGGACCAGTTGGTGAGCGCTTGATACCAAATACCTCAGACTGCCTATCACCACCTTGTGGAATCAATGCCACGAAGGATGTATGAGGGCTAAAGGTGGTCCTACATGCTATTAGCAGGGTGGTCATAATGTAATGGCTCTTCGGTGTGTATGTATGTATATATATATATATATATATATATATATATATATATATATATATATATATATATATATATATACTGTCGCTCAATTAATTATGAATTATTAATTCAATTGCGAGAAAATTATGTAACAACTCAAATACGTATTGTTTGTGATGAGATAAGGGAATTTTTTTTTATTTTAAAGTCATTTTTAAGAGAATTTGTAATTTGTACTTAATTTTACAAACGCTTCTAGGTAATCAATCAAACTATAGGATAGAGTTTTACTTTTGTATGTAGTTTAGCTACAAAATCTTTATTAATAGCTCTTGCATTGTTTTTGAATGACATATTTTCTTGATACATTTATTAACGAACTTATTTCAGTTTAACAAGAGTTATGCCCTCAAGGTGTCGAATCATTCCAAATATGTACTTGTTATGATAAGATGAAGGATTTTTATTTTTATTTTAAGGACACCTTTGAGAGCATTTGTTTCGCATTTTGAGGATATTTTTATGTAACCAGAACTTAAATTTTAGTAATTATTACTTCAAATAGTCTTAGATTGGTAGATAGTTTGTACAAAAGTTTCTCTAATAACTCATTTATAAATTTTGCTGGACAAATTGTTGTTTGTAACACTTATTAGCGATTTTATTTCAATTTGTAACAAAATTTTATGTTTCCAAGAACTCGCATCAATCCAAACACGTATTTTCTTTGACATGATAAAAGAATTTTTTATTTTATTTCAAGGAGATCATTTGTTTTTAATTTTGAGGATATTTTTACGTAATTGAAACTTAAATTTTAGTAATTTTTTCTTCAAAATGTCTTAGTTTGGTAGAAGTTTACTACAAAGTCTTCTCTTTCATACATTTTGAAGGACAAATCATTGTCTCATACATTTATTAACAATTTTACCTCAGTTTCTGAAAAAAATTACGAATCGTCAAGGACTCGATTCAACCTAAATACGTATTTGTTGTGATAATCCTAAAACCGTTGCCAATTGAAACAAAAAACAAACAAGAAAAAGGTTATAAAATCCATTGCGGGAGCTATAAGGGAAAATTCCGCAACCACATCGAGTTGCTCAATTATAGTAATTTGTCAGAAGTTACCGAATATCGAATAAAAAATAAATCTGATAATTGGTTGCCGTGTGAAAAAGGGGGGACAGTTAAAAGTTGCAAATAGGGACAGTGTACAAGAACTTAGGTTTCTTGAAGGCTAATAAAATCTTAAATGATTTCTGGAGGTTTTTTAATTTGAATGTATGAAGAATTGTTTTTTTCGAAATTTAGGTCAGTCTGCTATTTATGAAATGTTTGACCGTGAGCTTAAGCGCACTGATTGGCAACGCTCTGCGGAACCCTTACTTCCTCAAACAGTTTTAAATACACTTTGTGGGCTTTTACTTAAGCAAAAATGGCAAGACCTTAACCTTGTAGGAGGAAAATAGTGAAGGATTACGATAAATAACGTTTATTAACAGCTACGATATTTACTAAATATTTGCGATTTGGAACCTAAATAAATTTTTAATAAGGAATATATTTTAAAAAATGAAATAATTGATTTGCTGGATATTTTATTAGAGAAATGGCTTTAGGCTTAATTTAAAACTTTGTTTTTTTTTTAGTTTGATTTTTTGTGATCTATTTGTGAAAGAACTCCGCATACCATATTTTACTTAAGCACACATGACCAAGACCTTAATCTTAGTAAGAAGAAAAAGATGAAGGATTGGACTAAATAGCCTTTATTTTCATCTATGATATTTACTAAATGTTTGCTATTTGGAACATAAATCAATTTTTGATAAGGAATATACTTTAAAAATGAAATAAATGATTTGCCAGATATTTTGGCAGAGAAAAGGATTTTGACTTAATTTAAAACTTTATTTTTTTTAGTTTGATTTTTTAAAAATCATTTGTAAAATAACTTAATACTTGATACTTGCTATTTGAAATCTAAATTAATTTTTTAAAAGGAATGTTCTTTAAAAAATGAAAAATACGTTAAATAATTTTGCAATTTTTTTTTAATATTTAATTTACAACTTTATTTCCTTAATTTGATTTTTAAACTACTTTTATAAAAGCACTCTGCATTTAATTTTTATAAAGGTAAATATGACAAGACATCTACCTAGCAGGAAGCAAAAAAGTGAAGGACTTGGACAAATGGCACTTAGTTATAGCTATGTTACTATATGTTTACTTTTTGGAACCTAAATCAATTTTTAAAAAGGTAATATACTTCAAAAATCAAGTAATTGTTGAATAATTTTGTAGAAAATGGCTTTAGACTTAAAATACAACTTTATTTTTTTCTTAATTTCCTTTCTGAAAATACATTTATAAAAGTGATCTGCGTATTATTTTTTACTGACATTTAAATGGCCAGACCTTAATTTTATAAGAATGAAAAAAAGTGAAGAGTTTGGATCAATAGCGCTTATTTACATCTATGATATTTACTAAATGTTTGCTATTTGGAACCTAAATCAATTTTTAAAAAAGAATATACATTAAAAAATGAAGCAATTGTTCAATAATTGTGTCGAAAAATGTTTTTAGATGTGCATTTTTATTTTTACATTTTTAAAAATATTTTTTATAATTGTGCTCTACGTGTTATTACTTACTTAAGCAAATTTAACTTAAACAAAAATAGCAAGAACCTAGTCTCGCTATGATTTACCGCTATGATTTTTTCTGAATGTTTGTTATTTGGAATCTAGATCAATTTTTAAAAAAGTATGTATTTCAGAAAGTGAAAAAAAAGTTGAATTTGTAAGAAAAGGGTTTGAATGGTCTTTTTTTCTTAGTTTGATTTCTAAAAATGTTTTTCTTAAAAGAGTTCTGCATATTATCTTTTACTTAAGCGAAAGTGGCTAGACATTAAGCTTTGTTAGAAGAAAAAAGTATAGGCTTTTGCTAAATAGTCTTTATTCACAGCTATGATATTTACTAAATGTGTGCCATTTGGAACTTAGAACAATTTTTAAAAAGGAATATACTTTATAAACTGAAACAATTGTTGAAGAATTTTGCAGGAAAATGGTTTTGACTTAATTTACAACTTAATTCTTTTTCTTAGTATGACTTTTAAAAGTATTTTTATAAAATTGCACTGCATATTATTTTTACTTAAGCAAAAATGGCAAGACCTTAACCTTTAAAAAAGGAAAAAAGGGAAGGATTCGGTTAAATAACGTTTATTCACAGCTATAATATTTACTAAATATTTGCTACTAGGGACCTTCATGCTGAACTGTGGTTTTAATTTTACCCATAGTCGCAATCAACATTTTTGCACGCTTTAGAGTATTTTTCAATTAGATTTGGCAAAGATGGATATGATATGGTGACGTTCTTATTGAAAGTGAATTTTTTTGTTCAGGAATAAATATGTTACCATTTTATTAAACAAATTTGTTAGTTGACTAAATGGCATATTTGAAGGATTACAAAATAAATTAGCACGTTTTTAAAATTAAAATGTGAGCTTATTTATAATTACCGTTTAGTTGGTAATTAAAACGTTTTTATTTGTATGTCAACAAATTATATTTTTAAAGAGTATTTTTGCGCTGATACGAAAAGAGTTTTTTATATTTTAAAAGTCTATATCTAGAGAAACACACTAATTAAAAATAATTATCCATATTATGATTACTTATATTTTGATTAAGTGAAAACCAATAAAATTTCTTTTTTCACGTTCACTACAGAAAACCGAAGCAAACTTAGACATATTCAAGACATATGTCTTAATGAGGACAGTAGAAAACCGAAACAAACGGAAACACATGCTAGATACATGCAGAGTGTGCAAAAAAATAAACGGACCATCCTGAATAACTTTTGATCTAATGATCGGATCTTCACGTTCTGGGACTCAATCTTAATGGTTCGAGGGGATGACCTCAAATAAGCTGATTAATTAGAGGATATAATATTTTATGTTAAGAAATCAGACTAAAAAACGTACTTTTTTTGCATAAACATGCCTTTTTTTCAATGGATTTTGATTTCCAACCTCCAAAATACCGCAATCTGGAATTATTGGGTAGCCGCAATTTGGAAAATATGGTCCCAATAATTTGATTAGGAGAGTGCTCTAATGTTTTGACCAATTAATGTAAATTTTACAATTTGCATATTTCGCCATATATTAATAAATTTAAAGGTGAGTAGAAAACTTTTTACACATAATTATAAAATTCCCTTATTCAAAGATTTCAAAAATAACTTTTATAAATATTTACCATTTTTTATTATTTTATTTAACATTCTTTAATATTCGTCAAAATTTTATTTAATATTCGTCAAAAGAATTTTGAACTGTTGGGTACTTACATCGTTTTAAGAAATATATTTTTAAACGGCAAAATGCAAAATTTGAGTGAAATCAGTCGAATAGTTCCTGAGAAATCAAATTTTTAAAACGCGATTTTTTTAAGAATGAGTCCTAAAAGGTAAAGATCCGATAATTAGATCAACAGTTATTCTAGGTAGTCCATTTTTTATTTTGCGCACTGTACGTCATGTATCATATAATGCATGTATGTCATTTATTATATGGTACATAAATGTCGAGTATTAATGAAGACAACAAAAAACTCTTATAATTCCTTAAGATTGTCGTGCGTTAGTGAAAGCAACAGAAATCTTTATAATTCCTTAAGGATGTCGAGTATTAGTGAAAACAGCAGAAAATTGAAACAAACTAAGTTGTATGCTAGATATATGTAAGTCGTGTATCATATGATATATGTATGCTTTGCATTAAGGAAACAGAAAACCTTTCTAATTCTTTAAGGAAGTCATGTATAAATGAAGAACACAGAAAACTAAGTTATATGCTAGATATATGCATGTCGTGCATTAATGAAGGTAACAGAAAACATTTATGATTCTTAAGATTGTCGTGTATTAATGAAGACATTAGAAAAAAGAAACAGAAATATATGCTAGAAAGAAAATGAGAATCTTCATATCATAGAATTATAGTTATTTGTTTTATCATGTTTTTGTAAAATGTTTAGAAGTTAATTCTTTATGAGTGTCGTGTATTAATGAAGATAACAGAAAAAGAAAGAAATAAAACAAACATATATGTTGGAAAAAATGAGACTTTTCATATCACAGAGAAATAAACAAAATTTAATCATTCTAATGCTAGAACATACAATGCAATTCTAGGTATTTTCAATGCATTTCAATGCTAATTCAATGCTTTTTCAATTCATAGCAAGAACGGCAACTTTCACGCAAACGGTTTTACTCCTCGCAACGTCAAAAAGTTCAAAAACTGGTTAGACTGACGAGTTTATTGTTTTTTTCATTATTTTTAATTGAGTTTATAAGATTCGCTGTAATCGCTTGGTCATTTGTTTCATTTAAGTTCTGTAAAATATTTAGAAATTAATTCTTTAAGACTTTCTCTTTATTTCTTTTTCGCTATTATGAAAAGAACTATTAATATTTTAAAAGCCTATATCTAAAGGAACACACTAATTAAAAATAATTATCTATATTATGATTACTTATATTTTGATTCAGTGAAAATCGATTGAATTTCTTTTGTCACGTTCGCTACAGAAAACGAAGCAAACTGAAATATATTTTAGTTATATGTATTAATGAGAACAATAGAATAGAAAAAAAACTGATACACATGCTAGATATATATACGTCATGTATTATATGATGCATGTATGTCATTTAATATATGATACGTGTATATCGTGTATTAATGGAGACAAACATGCATTTTGAAAAGTAAATCAGCATTTATTTTAACTATTTTAATTTTTAACCGATTTTTGTTCTTCAATTTATTTCAATGATGAAAAAATACATATTTATATAAATGACTACCATTATTAAATCCTTTCAACAAATCGAAGAATTAATATGCAAAAGCGTTATCTATTTACAGAGGAGTTTATCATTATAAAATTTTGTTTCTACACAAATGCACAATCTGAAAAATTTAAAAATAATAACATAAATCCGATCTATCCAATATTAACTCAAAAAATGTTTGTTTTTTTCAAATTTAGCAAGTAACAACTCAACTTTAAAACAACAAAACACAAAGAATTATTAATTATTCATACTACAAACGGAAATGTACAAAATAAATTAAAATATGACAGCTTCAATAAATTATAAACCGTGTAATGACAATTATTCAAATGTACTGTATTAATATAATAGGTGTGTCTTATTTGTATCGTAAGAGTCAAATGAATTCATAAAATTTTTAAGACTGTAAAATTGCATTAATAAGCAAAATTTACCCTTTACTTACTAACTATCAGGTAATATTTATTGAGTGCTTGAAGAAGTAAAAGATGTTTCAATAATTTGTAACTTGTTAGTGTTCTATCCCATCTGGATTATAATTTGTAAGTGATATATTTTTTTGTCTTCTTGTAACTAAAATAACTATTAAATAATAATGAATAATAATAAATAATTATAATAAGTAATAATCATAAACATTTACACCTAGGGTTTCGTATGAGCAGTACATTAGTGCATTTCTTTCATATTTGATTAGATGGAGATTATTTTATCAATGTGGCAAACGCTGCTTTTCTCTTAACTGCATTTTTCATCAGAATTTTCGACCACAATCACAAAATTGATTAATGACACATACGAAATGTATGTATTTTTTAAATAATTAACTTTTCAAGTTTTAAATTTGGGATTTATTTTTCTTTTAAGTGAGAAAAGTACTTCAAAAAACTTCTCGAAACTTTGAAAAATTTTGCTAAAAGTTCGAAAAATCTATCCTATCGTAGTTTTTTTTAAACCAAGCTTCAGTTCTAATACCAAACAAATCACTTAAGAGACTGGATTTTAGTTCTAGTACCAAATCACGGAAAAGATTTTTATAAATAATTATTTTTATCCCTTGAAAAAGGCTTAATTTTCTTTTTTTTAAATGTTACTTTTTAGCATTATATATCCCAAACTTAGACGACCGTCTCAAAAAAGGAAAATTGCTGTAAATGTCACTTGAAACTCTAAAGAGATTGCTGACTTGTAAAAGAAAATTTTTTAAAGAGATCATTAAGGAAACATTTTTTTTATTTCTCTCTTATTTTGACACATGAAAGAGAATTAATATTTCTCCTTCCTTAAAAAGAATTAAGAACATGCATTTATATATTTATTTTAAGAAATCAGAATCACGAGATTGATTAATGACACAGATAAAATGTACATTTTTTTTAATTGATTAACTTATGTTTTAAAATTGAGATTCTTTTCTCTTGATCGGGAAAATAATATCAAAAATCTCTCAAAACTTCCCAAAATGTCTCTCGAATTTTGAAAAAACTATCCAATTGAGAATAGTAGTTTTCTTAACCGAATTTCAAATTTAGTTCCTAGTTCAAGTGAAAAAAGGAATTAAATATTTATTCAAGTGAAAAAAAATAAATAGTTATTTTTAACCCTAAAAAAAGGCTTAAGTTGTTTGTTCGAAAGTTACGCTGTGTCATTAGTTAACAAAAAACTTTAGATGGTCACCTAAATAGGAAAATTTAAACGGAGAGGCCACGTCTCAATGTTTGAACTCTAAAATGATCATTGATTTGTAAAAGAAAATTTTTTTTGAAGAGTTCATTAAGGAATTAAATATTTATTCCTTATTTTGACACATGAAAGAGAATTGCGAATCTTACTTCAAACTCAGGCCTTCTTATTGTCTAAACTACTAAGTATCAGACTAAGCGACATAGATTTTCAAACGCTTTTATAGTTAATAATGCTGTCAAAACTATTACAGAGAGACATAAATTTAAAGGCGTGAAAATTAATTTGTTTAACACACATTTCAATTAATAACCCAGATTTGCGTTCTGATTCTCCATCACTTTGCAGGTAACCAGTCACTAAAAGACAGATAAGTATACATTATTTTGCTTTTTTAACCTTTTACTTTGCGGCATTAGTTAGTCCAAATTTTTGATGACCGTCTCTAAAATAGGGAAGTTACTATGTAAATGTCACGTCTCAAATGTTTGTTCTTTATTGAGGAAAGTATGCCAGAAGGAGGAAGTCCAGTTTTACAATTTTTTAGAAAGATTACCTCAGTTGTTGGTATTTGAGTAGGATCGAGAGAAAAAAAATCATGAGGCCTCAAGGCCATTGAAGTATAAAAGGACTGCATTATTTCATTTGCATATGCAGCAAAAAGTAAGAAAAGGAAATACCCCAGATTTGAGATATTCAGTGACCATTTTATTAATCAAGCATTAGGAAGAATCCAAACTAAAATCTTTTCAATATTGAGTCATTAAATATAAATTTTATGGGACAACTATTCAGTATTATGCGCAAAAATGAAATACAATGTATGAAGACTCACTTTTGCTATTACGTACATAATTAAAACATTGCATAAAAGTTTCATAAGAACTTTTCAGTACATGAAATATAATGCATAATGATTAGTTCAGTATATTATGCATATAAAGGAAATAAACTGCACGATGATTAATTTTGGATATTACATGCAAAATTATAACATTGCATAAAAAATTTCTATGACAACTTTTTAGCTTTATGAGCAAAAGGGAAGTACAATATACTAATATCTACTTTTGCTATTACGTGCATAATTAAGACATTGCATAAAAAGCTCTCACGAAAACTTTTCAGTATCATGTGGAAAAATAAAACAGGATGTATGGAGGTTCATTTCAATATTATGTGTAAGATTGAAACAAACCATAAGAAGTTCATAAGACAACCTTTTAGTGTTAAATTCAAAAAAGAAATATAAGGATATAAGGATTCACTCTTGGTATTGTGTACATAATTAAAACATTGCATGAAAAGTTTATCTGGCACATTTTCAGTACCACGAGCAAAAACGAAGTAGAATGTATAAAGATTATCTCTCGATACCACGTGCTAAATGGAAATATTGCTTAAAAAGTTCATATGACCGCTTTTCAGTATTGCATGCAAAACTGAAATATGATGCGCAATGATTAACTTTTGTTGAGCAAATTTTAAACATTGCATAAAAATTTTCTATGACAACTTTTCATTATCCTGAGCAACATAAAACATCCTATCCAACATACGAAGATTCGTTTTTGGTATTGCGTGCAAAATTGAGACATTGCATAAAAACTTACAGTGAAAACGTTTCAGTATGACGTAGAAAAAAAATTGAACAGAATATACAGAGATTCATTTTGAATATTATATACAGGATTGAAACATTGCATACAAAGTTCACGTGAACTATCCATATAAAAAAAAACTTTCAATACAAAATAGTTTATGCAAAGGGTCACCTTTGATCTCGATCTTTGTACCTTAGCCACGTGGACTATGTTACATGCCAAATTTCAACATTGCATAGCAAATTTTAAAATAAGAAAACTTTTGATACTTTGAGTAAAATTAAAACATTGTATACAACGATGAAATTTCGATATTTCGTGCAAAAGTGAAATATTGTATATAAATATTGGTTTTGAAAGCTTCTGCTATAGAGGGCAAAATCGGAATAGTGTATGCAAAGATTTACTTCTGATATTACGTGAAAAATTTTAGCATTGGTTACAAAAGATAGAATCGAAAACTTTTGTTAACGAAGCAAAATAACGAAGAATAACTTTAGATATTACACGCAAAACTGAGACCGAGAGTACAGATATTATCCTTCGTTATAGCGACTAAAATATGAACATAGCACACAAAAACTTTTGTTGAAAACTTTCGATATTTTGATCAAAATTGAAAAAGTGCTTAACGAAGTTCACTTTTGGTATTATCGACGCCAGTTTGAAACAGCTCAAACGAAAATTCCGAGAAATACTTTTAATATTATGTGAATAATAGAAAAACTGAAAACAGAAATTTGCATTTTGCACACAATTGATTTATCATAAAATTGCTTCATAGACAACTATTTCAAATTTGGTTTAAGAGCTTCAAATGCATAAAAATGCATAAAATTTTTTTAGTTTTGACTTAAACTATGGAATTTTAGAATTTTCAATCATTAATTTATAAATATTGGAGTGCTGAAACAAATACCAAAACAAAATTTCAATAATAAAATCAAATTTTAGGGAAAACACACAATTTAACAAATGACATCATTTTTAAAATAACTTGTTTTAATAATGATGTAATACTCAATAATGAAATCTAAAATTGTAGTGACGATGAAGGGTGTAACAATTTCAATTAACTAAGATAAAAAAAAATTATATTGGAGTGAATATATAATTATAAAAATATAGTAATAATTAGCCTTCATTGAGCCTCCAAAATCTAATAACAGTGTGGAAATGATAATTAGCATTAAAAAAATTCAAGGAATAAAATATATATTTGGCTTACATTGCGTTGGCAAAAATTACGTTTAATTATACTTATTTTGAAACTAAGGAATTTAAATGCAAGGCCAAATATAATTCCAAGCATTAAGATTTAAGCCCATTAATTACATTTTAGAGACATTAAGAGTATATTTTCCTTTCTATTTTTGTATCGAAAATTAATGGATAAAATAGTTAAAGATACACTGTTAGAAAATTATAATAATACACTGTTAGAAAAATGGTTGATTAACAAATTATTTAAATGTTATTTCATCATATTCAAACAAAACAATCAAATAACCATAAATAATACTTTATCCCAACTGTTAACTAAGAGAAAAAAACATTTATTAACTACTTTCACCTAATATGGTTAATAAAACAGAATTTGGTTAATCAAACATCCTAAAATGGTTAATCAAACCTTGCAGCTGAGTACATGCTATAGCAGAGAGGGCTAATCTGTCAATCTCATGAGCAACAAAACGAGAATTAACGCCCCGGCGTTGACACCACAATATTTTCTCCATTTACTTTAACACATGAAAAGTTTCCAGCCTCCTGCCGTACCCTATTTGTGACATTTGACTATTAGAATGCGATACTCTCATTAAGGCATAGATGGTAGCGTCATAAAGCTGCTTAACACAAAAAATCCAGTATTTCTCATCTCTTACGATAGGTGATACACAACCAGATAAACCAATTAAACCACATTCAACGGTTCCTTTGATAAAACACAACTCAACCGCAGCCTAACTCTTATTCCGTATCTAATGAAAAGCCTAGAAACCATGCTAGTTGTAAATGGTTAAAAAAGTATATTTTTGTATAAATGGTTTCTAAACCATTCTAGTTGTAAACAGTTTCAAAACCGTAAAGGTAAGAAATGCTCTTTGCAATAAAATGTACGGTTAATGTGAGGGACAGAGTGCTACCGGTTATTAGACCATAATTTTAAAATAATAATTCCAACAGTGTACCTAGTTAGTGACCAATAATCTAAATTGTTTACTGTATATTAAAATGTCATAAATTATTTATCTTTCATATTTCAGTCGGGTTTTCAAATGAAATTATTATTCAAATAGTACTTCATTGAACAGTAAAGAAAGTAATAGAGTGCCAGATTGCGATTACCCCCTATATTTTTGGGGACAAAAATTCGAATCTGTTTAAAAAAAGGTATGTTTATGCAGAAAAAGTATGTTTTGTGACAGATTTCGTGACTGACTTTGATCCGGGCTAATTAATTAGCATATTTAAGGTCCCCCTCCTGAATCATTAAGAATGAGTCCCAGAACGTAAAGATCCAATAATTAGATCAAAAGTTATTCTGGTTAGTCCGTTTTTTTATTTTGAGTACTGTACGTCATGTATCATATGATGCATGCATGTCATTTATTTACATGATGCATGTGTGTCGAGTATTAATGAAGACAACAGAAAACTCTTAATTCTTGAAGATTTTCGCGTATTAATGAAGAAAACAAAAAGTTGAAAAAAACTGAGTTGTAAACGGTTTCAAAACCGTAAAGGTAAGATTTAAAGCAATTAAAATTTACGGTTAATGTTATGGACAGAATGCTAACGGTTATTAGACCGTAATTTTAAAATGAAGATTCCAACAGTGTATATAGTTAGTGACCAAAATAATAATTTAAAATGTTTTCTGCATAATAAAATGCCATAAATTATTTTATCTTTCATATTTCAGTCTGGTTTTTAAATGAATTAATTATTCAAATAGTACTTCATTGAACAGTAAGGAAAGTAATAGACATTTATGAAACATGCCATTTTGCCACCGCAGAAAGACCTTACGTCGGGAAAGAAAGGGAACAAGGTTAAAAAGCAAGCAGAGTGCTGCATCTGAAGGCGGTAATACCGACGAGAAAAGAAGTAAAAGTTATTAAGATTACTACTCAAAATTAAAAAGAAACTACAAAAAATCTTCAGAATGTCAAGAAGTCTAACTCTTCTCCGTTCCTAATGAAAAGCCTAAAAACCATGCTAGTTGTAAATGGTTAAAAAACGCATATTTTTGTATTCATGATTTCTAAACCATTCTAGTTGTAAACGGTTTCAAAACCGTAAAGGTAAGAAATACTCTTTACAATTAAAATTTACGGTTAATGTGATGGACAGAATGCTAACGGTTATTAGACCGTAATTTTAAAATGAAGATTCAAACAGTGTATATAGTTAGTGACTAAAATAATAATTTAAAATGTTTTCTGCATAGTAAAATGCCATAAATTAAGGCAAAAGGCGGTAATACCGATGAGGAAAGAAGTAAAAGTTAATAAGATTATTACACAAAATTAAAAAGAAACTACAAAAAATCTTCAGAATGTCAAGAAGCCTAACTCTTCTCCGTTCCTAATGAAAAGCCTAGAAACCATGCTAGTTGTAAATGGTTAAAAAACGTATATTTTTGTATTCATGATTTCTAAATCATTCTAGTTGTAAACGGTTTCAAAACCGTAAAGGTAAGAAATACTCTTTACAATTAAAATTTACGGTTAATGTGATGGACAGAATGCTAACGGTTATTAGACCGTAATTTTAAAAAGAAGATTCCAACAGTGTTTATAGTTAGTGACCAAAATAATAATTTAAAATGTTTTCTGCATAATAAAATGCCATAAATTATTTTATCTTTCATATTTCAGTCTGGTTTTTAAATGAATTAATTATTCAAATAGTACTTCATTGAACAGTAAAGAAAGTAATAGACATTTATGAAACATGCCATTTTGCCACCGCAAAAAGACCTTACGTCGGGAAAGAAAGGGAACAAGGTTAAAAAGCAAGCAGAGTGCCGCCTCTGAAGGCGGTAATACCGATGAGGAAAGAAGTAAAAGTTAATAAGATTATTACACAAAATTAAAAAGAAACTACAAAAAATCTTCAGGATGTCAAGAAGTCTAACTCTTCTCCGTTCCTAATGAAAAGCCTAGAAACCATGCTAGTTGTAAATGGTTAAAAAACGCATATTTTTGTATTCATGATTTCTAAACCATTCTAGTTGTAAACGGTTTCAAAACCGTAAAGGTAAGAAATACTCTTTACAATTAAAATTTACGGTTAATGTGATGGACAGAATGCTAACGGCTATTAGACCGTAATTTTAAAATGAAGATTCCAACAGTGTATATAGTTAGTGACCAAAATAATAATTTAAAATGTTTTCTGCATAATAAAATGCCATAAATTATTTTATCTTTCATATTTCAGTCTGGTTTTTAAATGAATTAATTATTCAAATAGTACTTCATTGAACAGTAAGGAAAGTAATAGACATTTATGAAACATGCCATTTTGCCACCGCAGAAAGACCTTACGTCGGGAAAGAAAGGGAACAAGGTTAAAAAGCAAGCAGAGTGCTGCATCTGAAGGCGGTAATACCGACGAGAAAAGAAGTAAAAGTTATTAAGATTACTACTCAAAATTAAAAAGAAACTACAAAAAATCTTCAGAATGTCAAGAAGTCTAACTCTTCTCCGTTCCTAATGAAAAGCCTAAAAACCATGCTAGTTGTAAATGGTTAAAAAACGCATATTTTTGTATTCATGATTTCTAAACCATTCTAGTTGTAAACGGTTTCAAAACCGTAAAGGTAAGAAATACTCTTTACAGTTAAAATTTACGGTTAATGTGATGGACAGAATGCTAACGGCTATTAGACCGTAATTTTAAAATGAAGATTCCAACAGTGTATATAGTTAGTGACCAAAATAATAATTTAAAATGTTTTCTGCATAATAAAATGCCATAAATTATTTTATCTTTCATATTTCAGTCTGGTTTTTAAATGAATTAATTATTCAAATAGTACTTCATTGAACAGTAAGGAAAGTAATAGACATTTATGAAACATGCCATTTTGCCACCGCAGAAAGACCTTACGTCGGGAAAGAAAGGGAACAAGGTTAAAAAGCAAGCAGAGTGCTGCATCTGAAGGCGGTAATACCGACGAGAAAAGAAGTAAAAGTTATTAAGATTACTACTCAAAATTAAAAAGAAACTACAAAAAATCTTCAGAATGTCAAGAAGTCTAACTCTTCTCCGTTCCTAATGAAAAGCCTAAAAACCATGCTAGTTGTAAATGGTTAAAAAACGCATATTTTTGTATTCATGATTTCTAAACCATTCTAGTTGTAAACGGTTTCAAAACCGTAAAGGTAAGAAATACTCTTTACAATTAAAATTTACGGTTAATGTGATGGACAGAATGCTAACGGTTATTAGACCGTAATTTTAAAATGAAGATTCCAACAGTGTATATAGTTAGTGACCAAAATAATAATTTAAAATGTTTTCTGCATAATAAAATGCCATAAATTATTTTATCTTTCATATTTCAGTCTGGTTTTTAAATGAATTAATTATTCAAATAGTACTTCATTGAACAGTAAAGAAAGTAATAGACATTTATGAAACATGCCATTTTGCCACCGCAAAAAGACCTTACGTCGGGAAAGAAAGGGAACAAGGTTAAAAAGCAAGCAGAGTGCCGCCTCTGAAGGCGGTAATACCGATGAGGAAAGAAGTAAAAGTTAATAAGATTATTACACAAAATTAAAAAGAAACTACAAAAAATCTTCAGGATGTCAAGAAGTCTAACTCTTCTCCGTTCCTAATGAAAAGCCTAGAAACCATGCTAGTTGTAAATGGTTAAAAAACGCATATTTTTGTATTCATGATTTCTAAACCATTCTAGTTGTAAACGGTTTCAAAACCGTAAAGGTAAGAAATACTCTTTACAATTAAAATTTACGGTTAATGTGATGGACAGAATGCTAACGGCTATTAGACCGTAATTTTAAAATGAAGATTCCAACAGTGTATATAGTTAGTGACCAAAATAATAATTTAAAATGTTTTCTGCATAATAAAATGCCATAAATTATTTTATCTTTCATATTTCAGTCTGGTTTTTAAATGAATTAATTATTCAAATAGTACTTCATTGAACAGTAAAGAAAGTAATAGACATTTATGAAACATGCCATTTTGCCACCGCAAAAAGACCTTACGTCGGGAAAGAAAGGGAACAAGGTTAAAAAGCAAGCAGAGTGCCGCATCTGAAGGCGGTAATACCGATGAGGAAAGAAGTAAAAGTTAATAAGATTATTACACAAAATTAAAAAGAAACTACAAAAAAAATCTTCAGGATGTCAAGAAGGATTTTAATGTCATTTCTTATAGAGTGAAGCATTGATAAATTGAGGACACAGCTTGGAATCTGATGGAGAATGACTGAGGGTGAGAAAAATAAGAAGTTCTTTCCGAAATGTCAGCTGTTGATAAAGTTAAAAACAATCACCAGTTCAAAACATACCATCAGTTCGAAGTCTGCCTCAAACGTTTATTTATAAAATGTTTACTTGACTGTGAAGCGATTTAAAAAGAACTATTGACAAAAACTAAAATGATAGAAGTATAATTTATTTTTTGAAAACCGAAGCTATGATAAATCGAGGACACAGCTTGCAATTTGACGTTAACGACTGAGAAAGAAAAAGAGAAATGCGGTACTTTTAGAAAGTTTTTTTTACAATAAAAATTGCAAAAGATTGCTGGTTCGACGCATTTCTTTTAGATAAAATATATAATAAGCTAAAAATTTTACATTTTAAATCTCAACTGAAAGTGGTTTTTATAAATTTTAAAATATCACAAATTTTTTTACAGACTAAATCATTGTCAAATCAGGGGCAGTATCAGATGAGAATGGCCGAGAGAAAAAACTAAGTATTTCTAAGATGAAAAGTACAAACAGTCGACTGTTCAAAGCTTGTAAACTGCATGAAATATGCAATAATCTCAAACCATTGTATTTTAATTTTTCATTGAAAGTAACTCAAAGAACTTTATTAAAATATGGCTAAAAT
Organism: Parasteatoda tepidariorum; assembly: GCF_982258835.1. NCBI lineage: Eukaryota > Metazoa > Arthropoda > Arachnida > Araneae > Theridiidae > Parasteatoda > Parasteatoda tepidariorum. The sequence continues at coordinate 90,278,470 of NC_141756.1, read as the reverse complement.
TTCTTATAAACTAAAGAATTGTTAAATTAGGGAAATAACTTGGAATCCAATAAAAATAACAGAGAGAGAAATATAAGAAAAACTAAATATTTTATGGAATATCATTTGAAGAGGAAAAGAAAAACAACTGTTAGTTAAGTATGTTATCTGCGTAAAATGTTTAATAAACTTGAACGATTCCATTTTAAATTTTTACTGAGAGTGACTCTAAGCATTTTATTAAAATAATAATTTTTTTTTGTTGCAAACTGAAACCTATTTAAATCAAGGACAGGGCTTGGTCCAATAAGAATAGATGAGAGAAAAAGAAGAACGCAAATATTTTGGAATATTGCAGTTAAAAAAATATTAAAATAAGGTTTTAACATACCATCTTATAATATTTATTAAACTTAATACATATTTTTAATCTTCTAAATTTTTACTTAATGAGTCAGAGTAATTTTTGAATAGATTTAAATAACAGTATAATTTCTTATTTAATAAAACATTGATATATCAGGGAAACATCACGGAATCTGATAAGTTTGACTGTGCTTGGAAAAAAAAAGAAAATAAAAGCTCAACTCTTTCTGATGTGTTGCCAATAGATAAAAAAAATAAAATACAATCACAGGGTTAAAACAGGCAATGTAGGTAAAAAATATTTTTCTTTGAACTTTCACTGAGAGTAAAGATACTATTTGAGGGAAAAGGGTAATAAAAACTCAAATAATAGAACTATGATTAAAGTGGTGCTTGTAAAGTGTTAATTTGAGTAAACAAGGGGAATCTGGTAAGAATAACTGAAAATGAGAAAAATAAAAGACGTTTTTGTCTTTCCTAAAAGCCCTCTTGAAAAAATCTAAATAGAAATTATAAACTTAATATATTCAACTTAGGCAAAATCGATGCTTTACTATGTAAAATTGACGTTTAAGTTTGAAATCTTTTTTTTTTAAATCCCAAAAGTGATTAAAAAATTATATTGACAAAAACTCATATGATAGTGCTAAGATTTTTCATTCAGTAAAACTTTGAAAAAAAAATGGGCAAACAGCTGGGTATCTGATGTAAATAAATAAAAACTAATAAACTAAGAAAGACTCATACCCTAATTTATCATGTTTTTTTTTTAAGAAATTAAAAGAAATTATTAGTTCAAAACGTAATTTTTGTGAAATATACTTTAAAAAAATTCCTGTAAAATTCAAATAGATGGTCGTCACTTTATATGACCAGCTCCCTTCATTTATGAAAAAGCCTAATAAACCTAATTGAAATGCATTTCAGCAAAATTAGTAGAAATGACCGTTACTTTGCAAGGTTATTGTGTAAAGCTTTTTATTATAATTCGGGGGTGCACTTTTTCATGGTTCGCTTTGATTCAATAAACTAAGGATCAAACTGACGAACATATTACTAAGTTACTGTCATTGGGTATATATTTTAGGGAAAAAAATATCAACAAACTCTATTTTAATAGTCATTATAGCTTCATGGGCATAAATTTATTATTATGGTCACTAACTAAAACAACTTTTGACAGTAAAATTTTTTAAAGGGTAAATGTTGTTTAAACTGTTAATTGAAATTATTTAAATAATGTGTGTGTAGCTTAACAATAATGATTACTGAACTGAAGCATTAGCATTGTAATTTCTCGTAAATTAGAATTAGGCAAGATTTACTGGCAAAAATAATAAAGCACTATCTAATATGCCGACCGTGAATCAGAATATTAATATTTGCTTTTTCATCAAAATGATAAATGTATGCAAAATAGATAAATATTTTAAATGTAAGATTTTGCAGTAACTTTGTAACGAATCACCTGAATTTGCCTGATAAAAAATAACAATTGAAAGAATTACGGTTAAAATCCTTAAAAGTGTCAAACGATTTCTTATTCTTCTAATACAGCAAGTGAAATGTTATCGTAAAAATCGTTTCTAAAATGCAAAGTTATAAAGGAACCGAAAGGGAAGTTATAAAGCAAAAAGTACCAGCACTCAAGACCGTAATTTGATACGGAATTTTTCACAGTGTAGTTTTCTTCTATTTAAAGAGTATTCAGATATGGTAAACTATTTGTATGTAAAACTCAAATTCTTCAACACCTAAGCACTCGCGTACTCAGTTTATTGTTCTATGCTATTTCGATATAGATATAGATTTCGAAATATTTCTTCCTGATCCTCACACAATATCTATTTTATTCAAATTAGAATATAAGAACTAGTATTGCAAAGTGAAAGAATAAAATGAATTATTGAGGAAGAATACAATAACAAGAACAATCCCTTTAAGAACAAAAGCATTATTCTGTTTAAATGCACATATTGTTGTTCAAGATTAAGGTTTAGTTTTTGGGAATACATTCAAAAATTCTTCTTATTAAATAGGTTTTTCTCTCTTTTTTTTAAATTTTTCGCCTTGGAAATGAATTGTCCGCACTTTGATTTTAAATACATTAGTTTATTATTTATTTGAATAGATTTTTTTTAACTTGATTACATTGCAAAAGCATGTATTTTTTCTTGTTTTATTTTGTTTTTATATTTTTTGTCTTCGAATTTTCCGTATAGGATCTTATGCTGTAATTCTAGATTTAAAAAAAGATTTAAAAAGAATTTCGAACATTCAAATTGAAAAATTCGTATAATGATTGCGAAGTCAATATATAAAAAATATATAACATGTATAATATTTTTAAATTATGATATATATTACAATAATATTAAAAATGATATTATTTATAAAATTTATTATTTCCTGTTTTCGTTTCTTCCTTTCTTATAGTCTATTATTTGAAAAGAAGAAATATTAATGTTGAACCAAATAATTATTTATCTCTGTTCTCCGTATTTGCAAAATAAAATTGAATTTCTGATTGCTTCTATGCCCGGAAGCAGATTTTATGAATTAAATCTACAGCACTGTCTTCACAAATCCACATTTGTCTGTGACATCAATGCAGCAAGACAGAGATTATTATTATTCTAAAAATTCAGCTTAGTCTAACAGACATGTAAGAAAATTTGCAACGGTATTTAAAAACTATACATAAGAACTTTTTGATAAAACTACTTCTTCGAAAAATAACTTCCAAATAACGAAGTTAATTTCTATTTAATAAACTATTCTTTGAAATCCACTTTCCCTATTTCCCAAAATATTTCAGAACATTTCAAACTTGTTAACACATTTTATCTTCAATTGATTTTCGAAACCACTTAAATTTCAGAGAATTTGTTTGCATTTCAAATTAAAAGCTCAGACCAAACTCAGATTTTATCACTAGCAATTAAACTTAAGAACGTATGTGGTAACGTATGTTTAGTATGTTAGTAACGTATGTTTAGTATGGTAATTACTTTCATAATAAATGCAGCTATAATTATATACATAAATTTAGCTTTTTTAATTGAAAATGTAAGCAGCGTGATAGTGTAACACTGGATAATGTTTTGCTCTATTCCTGCTTTCCATGCAGATTTCTCTTACGGCTAAGATTATAAAATGAATAGTCGATGCTAGTTTACAAGATAAAAGTGTATCATTTGCTATTTTAATTATGCCTAGTGTTTATGAATTGAATTTAAAACCTGTTTTGTGTTGTTTAAGTATTTCAAAAGGTGATAAAGGTGATTCTATATACATGAAACTTCTCCTGAACTTAATTTGAATAAACAATGATATTAGAAATCTTCATATAGTATAAATCTGTAATCAACTTAAATGGGAAAGAAAAGCTTATTATTGGAAAGAAAAGATTAATTTACTTTATTTTTATTTGTAGTGTTGTCTCCACTCAGATTTATAACTTTGGTTAAAAACAAGCTCAGATATGTTTTAAAAATAAGCATCAGAAATTCTTCAATTCTCTGTGATGAAAAATCTTCAGATGCGTTGATAATCTGCGTCTCCTGCTGCCTGCTGGAGGGTTTCTACTATCGAGTTTAACGGTAAATAACTTTTAGTAGTAATACTTATAATTCTTAACTAGGTAGAGGATATATGTCATTGTAATAATTCAAAGAAATTACGAAGTAATGCTTGCATTTTTCAATTACATATTTTCTGTTACTTGATTGAAAGCTTCAACGGAAACAAACAAATATGAAATACACTCTATAACAAGGAAATCGACACACCATGGGGCAATCATCAGATTGCTTTGAAGTTTCGTATGCATGAATGTTTTGAACAGATCAGGCTGGAATGATGTCGACTGGGGACGTATAGTCTTTAGCGACGAATCCCGCTTCCAACTGTGTCCTGACGATCATCGAAGACGTTTTTGGAGACGCACAGGGCAGAGGGGGGATCCTGCCTTTCACTATTGCATGCCACACCGGCCCTGAATGGTCTGGGGTGCCATTTCCTTTGACAGCTGGACCCCTTTGGTCGTCATTAGAGGTGCACTTACTGCACAGCGATACGTCGACGACATCCTAAGACCTGTTTTGCTACCGTTCCTTTTGCAGTTCCCTGGGCTGGTTTTTTCAGCAGGACAATGCCAGACCACATACTGCCACATACTGCGTTGCTATGAACTGCCTGCAAGCCAGTCAAACTCTTCCTTGGCCTGCCAGATCACCAGATCTCTCTCCCATCGAGCATGTCTGGGATATGATGGGAAGGCGATTGCATCCGGCATGGAATGTTGATGACCTCGTTCGACAATTGGATCGAATTTGGCAGGAAAGACCATCCGGGAGCTTTATCGGTCTATGCCACGCCGTGTGGCAGCTTGTATCCAGGCTAGAGGCGGATCAACACCTTATTGAACTTGTTACTGTAACTCTGCAATAAATTATTCAATTGTTCTGAAACTTTTATCATTTACTATTCTGTACATTGTCTTCCTATCCACTAATTTTCGTTTCAATCGGACAACTCCTTCTTGGTGCGTCGATTTTTCTGTTATAGAGTGTAACAGTCGACATATTTCAAGCGCTTCAAAAATAGGCACCCATTTTCAAGAATCTTTCTGATATTTTTTCTTTTAGAGCTAAGTCTTGGAAATGGGTGCCTACTCTTGAAGCGCTTGAAACGTGTCAAATGTTATTTGATACTTTTTTTTACTTTTGAGGGTAATCAGGTAGTATCTAATAATAATTTCAATCACAGTCAAGTAACATCTTACCGCTTTAGTTTCTTTTGGAATCATTTATTTAACATATCTCATGTGTTACCTTTTTCAGATCGATTTAAAAAAAATTTTGCTCCAAATTCAACTCCAATTTTGAACCAAATTCTTTGCTCGATCTATAACGAAACTGAATTTTTTTTATCTTAATGGTCATTCTGCGATTTTATAAAAAAATTAATCAAAAAATGAAAATGTAGAAAGGGGCATATCTGAACTTCGAAGAGCCTGAACTACCTTAACGCCTTACCGCTTAAACTTTTGAAAAAGGCCACTTTTTTCACAATGCCATTGCCACAATGCTCTCTAGTGATGTGCAACAGGATGACATAATGAGAAAGTCCAAATGTGAGCCTCCATAAAATTTCTGGAGCATAAAGTTTGAAGTTAATGCTCCTGAGTGAATTTTGAAAAAAAAGAGCAAATCAAAACAACCTGGATCATTTTCTAACGTTTCCTAAAATAATTATTGCAAAATAATAATGTAATTTCCTCATAATCACCTCGTCATAAATAAACTGAAGATAACTGTAATAAAAGACTGCAATAAAACTGTTTCTATTAATTAAACGGTTAATCTTTGTAAAACATTTAAAAACACATTTTTCTCGAAGCTCAAAACATCTATTTTGGTTTCATGAGGCAGAGATGAAATCAAAACGTTCACAAGCGTTACAAATGATATGGAAATCAAAGGCAATTTAAATATAAATCTTCCAGATATGTAAGTAATTACACTCCAAAAAAATTATGGCTAAAACTACCAGAACAGGGTAAAATTTACCATGCTTCTAGCTTTATAGATTCATAATGCTTAATAATTTTTACCGAGGTTCTTTAGCAATGATTTTGGGGAAATTAATAATAAAATATGGTTTTATAATGCGTGATGAAAATTAATAACTTTATCATGATAGATTAGAGCATGTCATAAAAACTATTTAGTCGGTTAAATTTATTTTTCAGTTTTGTATTTTTTACTGGATGTGTTTTACTAAGAACTATAATTTCCTGTAAACCATTACCATGCGAATGCAAAAATTATCAAATAGATGGTTTAAATGCCATGTATTTTGTTTTCATTACTAGAATTATGTTACTTCTTTTTACCAGAAATATCATTACGATATATAGTTTGGTATTTTTACCATGTTCTGCACCAAAAATCATCAACATGGACTATTTTATTTCAAAGTTACTTAGATAAATATTGTTGCTATAGTAAAACCTTTGTATTTCAATTAATTCTTTTGCAAAACATATGTTGTTATTATCCATATACCTAATCATATTTAATTTTCTCGAGGAAAACAAAGGTTTCAGTGGTATGAAATGAACATAAATCTCAAAGAAAAGAAAATCAAGAAAAGGCTTTAGTTTAAAATTGTCACTTTTTTGTGAAAAATGAGGCGGATTAGAAACCCAAATTACTGTAGGACTTCTATTTAACGAAATCGCTAATAAATCGAAGTAGTTGCTAATAAAAAGAAGAAGAATGTGGAAGAATAAGCTCGTTATATGAAAAATTCGTTAAATGGAAAATCACTTTTTGAAATACTTAAACAACACAAAACAGGTTTTAAATTCAATTCATAAACACTAGACATAATTAAAATAGCAATTGATACTCCTTTATCTTGTAAACTAGCATCAACTGTTTATTTTATAATCTTAGCGGTAAAAGAAATCTGCATGGAAAGCAGGAATAGGGCAAAACATTATCCAGTGTTACACTATCACGCTGCATACATTTTCAATTAAAAAAGCTAAATTTATGTATATAATTATAGCTGCATTTATTGTAAAAGTAATTATCATACTGAACATGCGTTACTAACATACTAAACATACGTTACCGCATACGTTCTGAAGTTTAATTTCTAGTGATAAAATCTGAGTTTGGTCTGAGCTTTTAATTTGAAATGCAAACAAATTCTCTGAAATTTAAGTGGCTTCGAAAATCAATTCAAGATAAAATGTGTTAACAAGTTTGAAATGTTCTGAAATATTTTGGGAAATAGGGAAAGTGGATTTCAAAGAATAGTTTATTAAATAGAAATTCACTTCGTTATTTGAAAGTTATTTTACGAAGAAATTTCCAAAATGTTCTTGGTTCCTTGAAAAAAAATCGAAAAATAGAGAAATTCGCTAAGTGGAAGTTCGTTAAAAAGAAATTCGACTGTATTTTTTTTGGATTTATTTGTTAAAAAGAAATGAAAGAAATGTATGAAATCGGGAAAGAGCACGCTTGCACTTTAAATATATTTTTCGATATGATTTATTTACTTTACTTCAAACTTCAATTTATCATGTAAATAGGAACTAGAAATTTAAAATTTAAACAAATGCATAACGTGCAGTAAAGATAAAATTTGGTTTAAAGAAAGGGTATTATGGATAGACAGAGTCAAACCAGTACCATTGAGACCGCGACTTCGCATATTATTTTAGGTACAAACTTAACTTGAACTATAAAGCAAAATTAGATACTTGAAAATGATACTAATTCTGAAAATCACTGAATCAAAATAATTTTGTCTTACACATAGCCAACATCTTAATTCTGGATAAAGCAGAACAATGTGAATAAAGGCACAAAAATAGGCATACAATAGTTTCGGTTTTATAAACAAGTATTTTCCTCAGTGTCGGAACATAAAATATCAGAAGAATGCACTTGAGAAACAGATACCTAAAAGGATTTGGACCAATAGGAGATGACGACCAAGCTTGAAAACTAAAATTATAAAAGAAAGAAAATAAGAAATAGGGATGTAAGGGTGGGTTGAAAATCCCGGTTATGCAAGATGAAGAAATTAAACTAAAAAGAGTTTTACAAAAATAAAGAATGTACTGAATACTAGAAAGATCATTAAATAAATAATTAGAATGTTTTTAAAACATGAATTGATTTTCAAAAGTTAAGATGATTTAAGAGCTGAAAGAGCAATGTTGAATGATTTTAACTGAGAAAACCTAAAGAAGATTAGAAATCAAATTTAGTAGGGCGATAGAAGACCGTTAAGTTCCTGATTTTGAACATTACTTCCATGTTCTATAAGTTAAAGTTTAAGGGTGCGTTTGATATGCCCAATATATACAAGGGAGCCGTCATCGCTCAGGCGATAGAGCGTTCGCTTTCCAATACGGTGATTGGGGTGGATCCCAGCGATGACTGATTGATACGAATTCCGCTCCCGGCTAGCACTAACCACAGTCCTGACGTGAAATATCCTCAGTGGTATATGGTTCATGGGTTAGAGTCCCCTTGCGGTTAGATTAACCGTCTGAGGTTTTCGTAGTTTTCTTCTCCGGCTAACGCAAATGTGGGTTAGTTTCATCAGAAAGTCCTCCACGAAGGTAAATTTCTACCAACATTTGATCCAGGTGTTCCCTTTTTTTTCTGGATTGAGTTCAAAATTACAAGACTACGGAGTTGAACATTAGTAGTCGTAAACCCAAAAAAATTGGATCGGCTGTTCGACGACTGTTATAAAAATATATGCAAGGCCAGAAATTTTATATGACTATCTAATTTTGTATGAAATTTTATACGACATGAAATTTTATATGAATAGCCCATCGTTTAATATCAGCAATTGAATCTTTAAGGTTGATAAAATAAGGTTAATTAATCACAAGCTAAATCCTAATTTGGCAATTAAATATAGATTATTTAAACAAATGTGTGTAGAAGAATAGCAACAGCGCAATTAAATTTTTTAGAGCTTTATCCACTGCAATAATTTGCACTCAAAAGTTCACTGAAGAGTCAAAAAAACTGGTGTACCTGTCTAATATCGTGTAGGGCCCCCGCGAGCACGCAGAAGTGTCGCAACACGACGTGGCATGGATTCGATCAATGTGTGAAGTAGTGTTGGAGACAATTGACACCATGAATCCTGCAGGGATGTCCATAAACCAGTGGAAGTAAGAGGGGGTGGGGATATCTTCTGAACATCACGTTGCAAGGCATCCCAAATATGTTCAATAATGTTCATGTCTGGGAGTGGATCCAAGAGCACTCTTCTGAATTTAGACACTTCCGCTGGCCACCAAAATCCCCAGACATGAACATTATTGAACACATTTGGGATGCCTTGCAACGTGATGTTCAGAAGATATCCCCACTACCCTCTCACTTCCACTGGTTTATGGACATCCCTGCAGGATTCATGGTGTCAATTGTCTCCAACACTACTTCACACATTGATCGAATCCATGCCACGTCGTGTTGCGACACTTCTGCGTGCTCGCGGGGGCCCTACACGATATTAGACAGGTATACCAGTTTTTTTGGCTCTTTAGTGTAATATGGTTGTAGACAAGGGAATATCAAAGATATGCAACAACTTCGGTATATCATTCGGTATATATTCGGTATTTTACGTTATAACTTAGATGAGTATTCTCTAATTTGATATCAGGCAGTAAATGGTGTAGATATTTGGATGTTAAATGGTTGAACATCAGACATTGTTGTGAAATCTTTTAGAGTGTCAAAATACCCCTCATGGTAAAAATAAATATACTACATGCACATATCAAGTACACTGGAAGAAAGTGATACAATTAAATTAAAAAACTATTGTGCGAAAAGTCAGCAAAATTAATTATGAGAAAAAATAAATCCTCGAGAATAATTGTTGAAATTTGAAAAATGGTTTTATTAGCAACCTTTAGTGGAAAAAATATTAGCCAATCATGAATTTTATGGTTCGAACATCTGCTTTTAATTGACATAATATAACTTCGAAAATAATTTGAAATTAAAATTGGACGATTTTCTTTTAAGATTGATGGAAATAGTGTTGACCAATTATAGATTCTTAAACAAAATATGCCACAAAATACTGCATTTAGAGAAATGTTAGAGAATTTCACGTCGTATTAAAATTAGAAAAATGTTGCTAACACTCCATTATTCATGTACCTGTACCAGTTTACTTTTCCACAAAATACTGCTTTTATAGAAATGTTAGAGAATTTCACGTCATATTAAAATTAGAGAAGTGTTGCTAACACTCCATTATTCATGTACCAGCTTACTTTTCCACAAAATACTGCTTTTATAGAAATATTAGAGAATTTCACGTCGTATTAAAATTAGAGAAATGTTGCTAACACTCCATTATTCATGTACCAGTTTACTTTTCCACAAAATACTGCTTTTATAGAAATGTTAGAGAATTTCACGTCGTATTAAAATTAGAGAAATGTTGCTAACACTCCATTATTCATGTACCAGTTTACTCCTTACATCTCCTTTAACCTGTCTTCGTTGTGCTGAACAGAATGTTTGTCCTAGAATGCCTTTCATTCTTTTTCGTTAGGTAGTTAAAACCATAAGGCTTTGCAAAATTTTTGTTGCCGATTATTGTTTTATAATATAAAAAATATTAGAATAAAAAATTCGTTCTACATTTGTGTTCGTGACGTATGATTTAGCCATAGGGTTCAATGACCTTTTATGTGACCTTGACCTTGAAGTAGGTCTACTTTAGGAGTTCCTTGTCACAGTTTCTAGCGTGGCTCTCTCACTTACTGCCGAATCGGTATATCCGTCTGACTGATAGGAAAAGCTGAGCGCTTAAAAAGGAAAATCAAGCTTTAATCATTCACCCGTTGCAGGTGAAAACAGTATTCTTATGGATTGAATATTTTCGCCCCAAAGGTTTTCTCGCCAAAGTTTTCCTTTTATATTTATTTTAACATCACTTTCCTCTACTAGCCTTTTTTTTTCTCTTTATTTTTTCAAAAAATATTTTCGTTTAGAAGGATTTTCGTATTTTGAAATTCCTTTATTTTATTTTATTTTTGCGTATGTAAAATATTATTTTAGTGTTCCTGTTCTTTATGCTTCGATATTTTCTACACTTAAGCCTAACCGATGAAAAATGGAATTTTTAAATTTTTAAACAATTTCTTATCAATTGGGTTTTATTTCAAAAAATAATATTTAACTTTTTTATTAATAACTTTAAAATATATTTACGATTTTTTTTTTAAATTTAATAATTTCATGTAAGTTAAGTTAAAAAATAATGTTAGATAGAATTTTAAAAATTAAAAAACTTTTATTTCTGATTCTAATACTTTGCGTTTTTTTTTTAAATGTTGAATGTATTTTAATATTGTATAGTTGAATGTTTGAATTTTGCAAAAAATGTTTTATTATACAGGGTGTTCTGCAATGACTATCCTTAATATAAGTGTTTGAAATCCTCGTCAAAAGTGAACTAAAAAAAAAAAAAAAATATGAGCATTTGGATGCAAATTAATATTAAAACGAACGCAAATTAAAAACGCTATCAAAATATAACTAATTGTAAGGAAGGGAAAGGAAATCATCTAAAACCTGTTTTATTGCTGGAGTCGAATAGTGGTAATAAGAAATTCCTTCAAGCTTCATCTTTTCAATCAGATAAGATTCTAATGCTATCTGCACAATTTTCGTTAACTTTTAGGTTTGAATATTAATTTAAACCAGAATATGTATAGTTATTTAACTTTATTTTACAAAGGCTCTAAAAATATATATTAAAGGTTGTGATTTCGAAAAACCGGTTATTACTAATAAATGTTATTAATTTCATAATTTTATTTGTTTATTTATTCATTTGTTTGCTTATTTAATTATTCCCTTTTGACAAATATAATGCAAAAATCAACATATTTCTGTTATTTGACGATTGTTTCAGTGTACCGAAAAATGATATCATAAAATTGTTTCATTGAAATGATTTCCTACAAGATCAATTTAATTTCTTTCATTTGCGTTGACAACTTGGAAGAAATCGAGAGAATAGATATTATCTTCTTTATTCAATAAAACCATCAAATAATCCAAACGTGTGATAAAAAAAAAATTTCCATTTGTAAGAATCCCTGGCATACAATTTTTTAAATGTTTTACTTTCCTTTAAAAATTTTGTAATTCACTAGTATAAGCGAGACTTTAAAAATCCGATTCTATCATGAATAAATCAGGTGATTTTAACTGAATAATATATTCCTTTCGCCTCATAAAAAGTTCCTCTGAATAATTCATATTAATCAAAATTGGATATAAAAGGCATGTATAACAGGTGAATATGAATTTGTTGACCAGCAACTAATGAATAAATATGATAATAAAAAACGGCTAACAAAAACTGGAAGCACTAAACAAAAAAAACCAGAAAATATCTCCCATATTTACTTTTTTTTGTTGGTAAAGATAATATAACGTTAATTTAAATAAATTATTAACATAAAATTAGTTTATGTTATTAAGAAATAGAATTTTTGAATAAGACATGATTTTATAGTCAAATTAATGTATAATGAAAACTAAATAAACTAAAAAAACTAAACTTGAAAATTCCTTTTACGAATGCATTATTAATCAAGAGGTTTTATGTCATGTTTTGAAAGTATGTTGTCAAGTCAATTCATATAAGATATTCACATAAAATTAATGTTATTTAAAAATAGAGTTTTTGCTGACAGGCAAAATAAATTATAACTAAAGACAAAAATGATGATTAAAAAAACATAAATAAATTGTTTTAGAAACATGTAATGTTTCATAAATCCATCATCGTAAAACATTCATTTTAATCATTAAAATAATTATTGCCCTTTTCTCCCATTTCCTTAAACATATAACATTCAACCTTATGTATTGGATTGAAACCTTACGTAATTACAATGAGTAAAGTAATTATTATGTAAATTCCTAAGTTCTTAAAATAATAAAATAAGAGAAAAAGAGCGTCTATTTTTTAACATGTAACATTGAGCTAATCTTTCTTTCTAAAAATAACTACAGGTGTTCATACTAACTTGATGTCGAATAGCCCTTCAGCACTAAGTGTCCTACTAGCCTTCTGTTAAGAAATTTCTCTGCCAGCTGAAAGGAATAATATTCGCCAAAGGGGTTAGACAAGATCCGGATTCTCAGTGTAGTGAAACTTTTTGTAAATTTAGATAACTTCTCTCCCACGAGTCGCGTTTTTTCAGTTTTTTCTGTTTTTATTATATTTTTATGAGGCTGTTGTCCCCTAATGTTAAAATATCGGAAGAATTTACCTTCACGTGTTGTATGCGAAAAATATGTTGAAATTGGCAGTTTACAATGTACGATTTTTTACAATGGCAGTTTGCAATGTACAATGTACGTAAAACGATTTATAAAGCTTATCATGTTTAATTAAATAAGAACAGAAAATAATTATCTATAAAAATGTTTTCTCTAAAAATTACGCTTTTTAGCAATTAATTTGAAATTTTAACTTTGAAATACATATTTAGTAAATTGAAATAGTTTTACCGACAACAACACTTAAAAAAAATTATAATAAAAATGAAAATTTAAAATTAAAAAAACGTTTCAAAAACGTATTTTTCTTGAAAACGCTTGCATAATAAATTGTTCTATATATTAATTATAAAATTCTATTTCTTTTACTAAAAAGAGATGGTTTTTGTGTTGCAAGAGGCAATAAAGAGACGCCACAAAGTAATGAGAAATAAATGATAAAAAAATGTGAAATAAAACTAATTTGTGATTTTTCATAAAATGGTTTTGAAAGGTATTTCCAAAAAGTTATTAGCTCAGAAAAGTTTTTTTTAAAAAAAACTCCTTTTTAATGATGTAGCATGTAAAAAAGTGTTAAAAAGTTTTTTTTCAAGTACAGTAAATGGCAGCATTTTCCGCAACATAATAAGTTTATATCATGAAGTTTATATATTTAAGAACGATTCATTTTGACGTCCTTACGACGAGTTTCTTAAAGTTTCTTCAGCCTAAATTACCTATAGCGCCCTCTGGGAAAACTTAACGGATGCGGTGAGTTGATTCAGTTGATGTGAATAGTTAACACTCTACGGTATATTATGTAGTGCCTTAGTAACATTTTTTATTTACTTCTGTCTGATTACATTTGTTGCATAAATGAGTTATAATTCTTTGTGATTTATTCTTTTAAAGTTGAGTTTTTATGCGTATTTTCCATCGAAATTATTGAATTAAGATTGGATTGCGTAAATTTATGGTAGTTTTTTAAAAATTACTATATTTTACATTTATGTAGATAATCTTAACAACTCCAAATTTCTTATTTTAGATTTTAGATACTTAAAAATTATTTATTTCATATTTTAATTTGCACCTGTCTATTTCCATTTTCCTTATTTAATATAATAAATTCTACTACAAACAGAGAAAATAAAAAAATCTACATTAATAGCATTGTTTCGTATTTATTCTGTCGTGAGATTAAAAGGATTAATGGTGCATATCATTCATGTAAATACGTATTAAATTCAACATTGAGATCAATATAAGAACAGTAAAACTGATGAGAAATTAAAATATTTAAAATGAATCGTAATTTACTTTGCAAAATGTATTTTTGTTTTCATTAGCAAACGACATCCTTAGAGAAACAACACCTAAGCATTTCATGGAATTAAAACAAAACAAATAACAAAAAGATTATAAAGAACTTGGTAAATTCAATTAAAAATAATAAAAGAAATCGAAGCTAATCAATTCACCAATCTAACTGATAGTTAAGCTTTTTGCCGTAAAATCGTTTGCCCATACTGTTGCCATTTTGGCACGCATCGATAAAAAAACTCGTCGTCTTCTTATATGTTTTAGCATTAAAGTGGAAACTATACACTTCTCTTTAAATTAAATACTAGTTAAATGATTAATTTATCGTTTTCTGCTATTGTTTTAAATTGAATTCACGTATTTCGCTACAATCGCTTGGTTATTTGCTTTATGGAAATCGATCTAATGCTTGAATGTTTTTTTTGTCAATAATGTTTTGTGATAATGATAAAGATAAATTTTTCGGAACTCATTCAGTAAGTTTCAATCTGATTGAAATATTATAACTTCTCTCAATTTTGTTTTAGTAAAATTATTTCTAGGTTTAATATATATTTATATAATTAACATTCACCTTTAAACAAATTCATTAATCCTATTGAACAAATGGAACAATTGTCCGACATATTTTTTAAATTAAGGGCAAAACTATAAGCAAATTACTGATAATTACTGCATAAATAAACGTTTACTAAAATTTAATCAGAATAATTCATTGGTTTAAAGCATTTTTCTTATGTCCTATTTAATGTCATGTGTTTTTGTAAGATATGTTTTGCTTCAAGTAGAATATGCATGTCGTTAGACCACATACTGTAAGTTTATGTAAGATATTTTTTGCTTTAGGTAGAATTTGCATGTCGTTAGACCCCGAACTGTATGTTTTTGTAAGATATTTTTTGCTTCAGGGTAGAATTTGCATGTCGTTAGACCACAAACTGTTTTTAATGATTATCTGAAGTTTGATAAATTTTTACTAATTTATAACGAGTTCTTGAAAGCTGTCAAACAAATTTGATAGATGCATTGTTTTTTTAGATCGCATCCAGTAGGGGAGAGTGGGGTCAATTGTAACATTTTTTACTTAACTATTTTTAACTAACAAAAAATCCAATATATTATTAGTATTAATTGACAGACGAGTAAAGTAGACGATCCTCCACTAGAAAAAATAAATAAATGCCTTATTTTAAATGTTATTATATTAGTTATTAACAATTTTTGACAGTCCTGCACTTGTTGCAATTGTCCCCACTTACTGGGTCAATTGTAACAGTTCATAAATTCAACTAAAACATAGCTAATTATACATATTATCATAGTTGTGATATAATTTTTTATTGATCAAAATAGTAGTGATATTTTAGGAGTAAAAATAATAATGAGCAGAGACCTAAAGGGTTAAACTTTTAACTTTAAGGGGTTAAACATTTTAATTTGTGCTGTGAAAGGTGACAAATAAAATAATGCACATGCAACATAACATAAATGATATAGGAAACTATTGGTGGTTCTTATAGAGTTAAGTAATGGTTTGTAAACTTTAGATTATTTATTTTCAGCTGTTACAATCGTCCCTTTACTTATTGTTACAATCGTCCCCAAGACGCCATTTCATCTTCATTTGCTAAAAACAATGCTAGTTAATTAACAAAACTAATCTTTTTTTTTTGAAATGTTAATTAAGGTGTCCACTTACATATTCGGTTAATAATGTTTATTTGTTTAAACAAAATTACGTTGTTACAATATAATATTCTAATACCAAAAAAAGTACTCACATAGCGTGAAAATATTTTTTGTGATGTAACGCTTTCAAAAGTACTTAAAAGTGGTTGCCAGCAGGGGTGTACATGTAGATTTATTAAATACACCTTGTGCGCCACCTGGGAACCAAATCTAGAACCCGACACTCGAAATTTTTGCTCTGTTACAGTCGTACCCTGTTACAATTGACCCCACTCTCCCCTACTAAAATTTTTGAAATCTTAGCGAGACAAAAATTGTTAAATTTTGGAATTCTGACACACCAACATTTAATCTCGAGCCTTTGCCCCTAAAGTTATCGGTTAATGGTTAAGGTTGGAAGAAAAGAGAGATAGAAGAAAAGAAAAAAATAGCAAATTGAAACAAAAACAAAAAACAAAAATATAACATGTCGTTAGAACCACATACTGTAAGTTTATGTAATATATTTTTTGCTTTAGGTAGAATTTGCATGCCGTTAGACCACAAACTGTATGTTTTTGTAAGATATTTTTTGCTTCAGGGTAGAATTTGCATGTCGTTAGACCACGAACTGCTTTTAATGATTATCTGAAGTTTGATAAATTTTTACTAATTTATAGCGAGTTCTTGAAAGCTGTCAAAAAATTTTGATAGATGCATTGTTTTTTTAGATCGCATCCAGTACTAAAATTTTTGAAATTTTAGCGAGACAAAAACTGTTAAATTTTGGAATTCTGACACAACAACATTTAATCTCGAGCCATTGCCCCTAAAGTTATCGGTTAATGGTTAAAGTTGGAAGACAAGAGAGATAGAAGAAAAGAAAAAAATAGCAAATTGAAACAAAAACAAAAAACAAAAATATAACAAATTTTAAGAAAAACACAAAAACTGAAGAAAAAAAGATTTTTCTATTAGTTAGGACATTTTGATTAAAACGTTTCCTGGGCTACATGGTCAAGTTTAGTAGTGGTTGACATTTTTTTCATGAAAATTACTTCCATATTTCTCGTATTCTTCTAAAAAATTAATCAGGTTGGCTGCCCTCTGTTTCAATTTAAGATTGTTATAGATAGATCTCTTTCAAGCTATGAGGAATTCTAGTTTTGGTTGTTTAAAGTGGTAGGATGTGGTAAGTGGACATTGTATTGTATAGGGCCACATTGTGCCTACCCCTCCATAGGCACATATGTTATCAGTAACAGGAGCAGAAGCGTTTTAGTTATGCTTTATAGGGGCCATGCTCTGAAAAAAAGAGAATTAGCTGCCTATTCCAATCTACTGGATTCCAATCTATCTGGGAATTTTGACAATTATTTTTGAATTAAGCAATATTTGTCTCAAATTCTATTTGTTTCTTTGATTTTTTTATTATAATAGAGAATTAAAGATGTATACATGGATATTAAAAACTTATTTAACTTATGAAAATAATAATAGTTTGGGTTAAAAATCCCTCTCTGGTTTGTAAAGCTAAATTGAAAAATACCAATAATTTTTAAACCTGATAAATGATATTTTATATTTTAAAGCGAATATCTTATTTCATAAATTGGCTTTCTCCCGATATACACTGAGGGAAAAGTATGATCAAAACTAACAGAACATGGTAAAATTGAGCGTGTTTCTGGCTCTATGGGAACACCAAAAAGCTCGGTTATTTTTTGTAAAAAGCTTTGGGGAAATTTACAATAAAATATGGTTTTTAAAATATGTGATGAAATTTTTCTAAATGTGGTAAAATTTGGTAATTTTATCATCATACCTTTATCATGGTATAAAAATTACTGACTTTACTGAATGTGTGGTAATAAGAACTACAATTTTGAAAACCAGATTTACTGATAAAACGTTACTTTATGAACGGAAAAATTACAAAAGGAATGTTTAAATACTTTGGTTTTATAAACAAAAATTATGTTTTTTTTTTACCAAAAATAGTATTACCATTCAATAAGGTATTTTAACCGGAATATTTTTCTTCCATTTAACCAGAAGTATTGACTAAGCGTAACAGACAGCTTCAACCATTGTTTACATAGAGGATACTGCCTTCACACCAGAAGCAATGTGAACAACATTTTCTTTCAGTCAATTTTAGTGTAATGAAGCAACTTGATATTTGTAACATTTATGTTTCTGATCTAGTTAGTGATCTAGTATGAGCAAATAAAAACCAGTTGCTTATGAAAGTAAAAACAAAAAGTGGAAATGGATTAGCCATTTATTGAGAAGATCTGTAAATTAATGGTGAAGAAAGCTTTGAATTATTCTCCTTAAAGTAAACGGAAAGAAAGCAAAAGATAACTTGACATGGTGATGATAGTGAAAGAAATATCAAAAGTACTGGTCTAAGTTGGAATGCGATAACACAATTTCTTAAAAATTATTTAGATACTAGTTTTTTAATCAAAAATTTATATTGAAATCTCTCATCAAATAGGAATATGTATATCTACAAAAACGCACGCAACTTTCAAGTTAAAAAAATTAGCATTTTTTCCCCTTCTTTCGAATCTTGAAAATGGATTGAATTGAATGAAGACTTACGATTTAAATATGGAATGATCTCAACTCACAACTCAACTATTTTCATTCGAAAGTTAACCTTTTAGCATTATGTTGTAGCCTACAACAGCCTACTTACAACTTTTTTTAATTATTTTGCAAAGTGATTCAGTCTATCGCTAAATTTAAAATTGTAAAGTTTTTCATTTTCCGTCTGATAAGTTATTTCTATAAGATAAGATTATTTAACTTTGAAATACTAATTTCGATAATTTATAAAAAATAGATTTGTCTAAACATTTTTGCAGAGAATGTTGCAATATATTTTTATTACAATAAGGTAAATATTTTTTTGAATTATTTTATTTGAAATGAACTCTGCATTTTACATTAAAACTTGTAACATGAAATATTATTGAAAAATGCATAATAATTTATTTTGAAATAAATTCAAGAAATGCACCAAACAAATTGGTTCCAACAAGTTTGTTGTTCATAAAATCTGAGCAAATAAATTAAACTTAACCACTGGAGTGTGTTTGACGTGTTACTTTATCAAAATATGTAAAAAGCAAATTATAATAATAAGAAAAAAAACAGGAAAAAGAAGGGAGGAACAATTGATTTTTCTAATATTTATTAGATTGTACCCTTTTGCTTAAGTCGGTACTACCAAAAAATCAATTTTCTTACTTTCCTGTATTACTGAGAGATTATATGAAGCCCAGGTATTTGGGTTTGAATGACGCTGTATGTTTTCAAATTAGATATTAAGAAAGCTATTATAATTATGAAACAAATAAAGAAGAATAAAGTAGGGAAAAGAAATAATTGATTTTTTTCCAATCATTTTTCTCACTTTCCAGTGCAGCTGGATAATAAAAAAGAAACCCAAGCGCTTGGGTATGTATGAGGCTTTACGTTATCAAGTTATTCAAAAAAAAATTATAATAATAAATAAAAACAAAGAAAAGAAAGTCAAGAAGGAGGAATATTGGATTTTCATCAGGTTCCTCTCCTCTTCCCCAAATTGACTCCTTAGTACCAAAACTCAATTTCCTTATTTTCCTGTATAGTTGGGTAATTAGATTAAACTAATGTACTTAAATGTGTATGAGGACTTACGTTATCAAATTATGTAAAAAAGTAATAATATAATAATAATAATGAAAAGAGAAGAAAAAGAAGGGAAGAAGGAGAAATAATTTATTTTTCTAGTCTTCAGGTTGTGCCCTCTAATTTAACTCATTACTATCAAAAAACACATTTTCTCATATTTCTGTATATCAACACAAAATATCAAAGTTTATGTGATTGAAAAACTTTTTTTTAGTGTCCTTTGTTGCCATCTCATTTTAACACAATTTCCTCTTTCTTTAAACCTGATTTATCTGTGTCCTCTAATTTCAAAAAGCTCTTCTTCCTTCTCTAACTGGACGTGACTTGTTCCTTCCAGTTTCGTTTTCAATGAAATTAGTTTCATTTTTCATTTCTTTTCTTCTTTCTTTTTAATCACTCTGTCAGGCTCGGACAGGATATAACGTTCCGGGGAAGAGAATCATTGATGAATAAGCTTTTAAATCAGGTCTCAATATTTCACAGTGACATATTGGTCGCTGCGGTATTGATTTTTCGGGTGGAATGTTGTTTCACTGCATAGAGACATAGTTCTGTTTACTTGCATGTATTTTTAACAACGTAAGTTTTTTTTATGTGACATACATAAAAGAACTTCAAACGCTTTTCTTACTAATTTAAAAAAATTTCAAACAATCAGCATATTTTTTTTATCTTATTAATAAATGCAAAGAACTAAAACATAACATAATACTCAAGTTTTAGTTGAAATTTAATTTTTTTTATGCGTAAAAAACATGTAATTTGCTATCAGTTTATCGTGCCGGATTACCATGGGTAAATGAAAAAAGGTAAATATTAGTCTTCGTATGATAGTTTTTAAAACAAGGAACAACACAAAGCCATGCTTTCCAAAAGCCAGTGAAGAGATACGCATTTTTTTACTCTTTGATTCTACGTAAATTCAGCAATCATACAATCGCATAAAACACGTGCAGTCACAGAACAGCAAGACTCCCAAAGAAAAGTTGGCAAGCTTCCAATCACAGCAGATTATTATTATTATTATTATTATTGCTCCGGCCAAGTAAAAACGTGATAAAACAAAACGTACTGACAAATTCTGCTAGTTTGCCCGAGTTATCTCGGGATAATAAATATTTGCAATATATACATACCCGAGTTTTCTCGGGATAATAAATATTTGCAATCTATACATACCCGAGTTTTCTCGGGATAATAAATATTTGCAATATACGAGAATTGCTATTTATATTTATGGCCTTGGCAACAGTAAGTGTTGCTAGGCGACCGCTGACGATTTTAATCGAAAGTTTGATATTTTTAAACATAAATTCAGCAGATGATTTACCATTATAGCTTCATTTGTGTTGTTGACAGTAAATTGAAAAGTTCTTCTCCTTCAAAAAATGGAATTGAATCGTGACCATTTTCATGCCATTATTTTTCATAACTTTCGACGTGGATTGTCAAGACAAGAGTGCTTCGATGAACTTAATTCCTTATTCAGCGATAAAGCGCCATCCTACAGCACTGTAAAAAATTGGTATAACGAATTTAATCGTGGTCGATGTTCGATCCAGGACGAATCCCGTGCAGGTCGTCCAAAATCCGTTGTTGTGCCAGAAAAGATCGATGCTGTGCGTGAACTGATAAAGCAAGATCGTCATGTGACATACCGTGAGATAGAGGCGTCTTTGGACATTAGTATGACTAGCATCAATAAAATATTGCATGAACATTTGAGCTTAAAAAAAATTTGTTCGCGTTGGATCCCGCATAATCTGACAAACGCTCAAAAAAAGGCTCGTGTCGATTGGTGCAAGGAAATGTTGGAAAAATACGTTCAAGGTACATCAAAGGCTGTGTATAATATCTACACAGGTGACGAATCATGGATCTATGCATATGAGCCGGAACCAAAACAGCAATCAACTGTATGGGTCTTCCAAGACGAGGCCAAACCAACAAAAGTTGTTCGAGGGAGAAGCACATCGAAACAAATGATTGTCTGTTTCTTCGGCATTAACGGTCATGTGGCAACAGTGGCGTTAGAGCAACGTAGGACGGTCAATTCTGAATGGTACACGACCATTTGTTTGTCAGAAGTCATCGGTGAAATTCGAAAAAAGCAGAAGAACAGGCGAATCATTCTTCATCATGACAATGCGAGCTCTCACACATCGACTCAAACAAAGGCATTTCTGACGTAGCGAAAGATCGAACTGATGGGTCATCCGCCTTCCAGCCCTGATTTGGCACCCAATGACTTCTTCTTATTCCCACACATCAAAAATAAATTACGTGGACAACGATTTCGACCCCCGAAGAAGCGGTTGATGCATTCAAAACGCATGTTTTGGAGTTACATCAATCGGACTGGAAAAAGTGCTTTGAAATTTGGTTCAAACGCATGCAAAAGTGTATTGATCATCATGGAGAATATTTTGAAAAACAATAAAACCAATTTCGATCCTACATGCCTGTTTTTTCATTATTAGGCCAGAAATATAAATAGCAACCCTCGTATACATACATGAGTTTTCTCGGGATAATAAATATTTGCAATATATACATACCCGAGTTTTCTCGGGATAATAAATATTTGCAATATATACATACCCGAGTTTTCTCGGGATAATAAATATTTGCAATATATACATACCCGAGTTTTCTCGGGATAATAAATATTTGCAATATATACATACCCGAGTTTTCTCGGGATAATAAATATTTGCAATATATACATACCCGAGTTTTCTCGGGATAATAAATATTTGCAATATATACATACCCGAGTTTTCTCGGGATAATAAATATTTGCAATATATACATACCCGAGTTTTCTCGGGATAATAAATATTTGCAATATATACATACCCGAGTTTTCTCGGGATAATAAATATTTGCAATATATACATACCCGAGTTTTCTCGGGATAATAAATATTTGCAATATATACATACCCGAGTTTTCTCGGGATAATAAATATTTGCAATATATACATACCCGAGTTAACTCGGGATAATCAGGGAAGTGGTTAAATTGGAGGGAATTTTAAGGGTTACTATACATGAAAATTTTTGTGTTAACATGCTTCTTTTATTTTTATTTAATGCTCTGCTCTCTTTTGATTAAGCTGCTAAAATTACCGGTATTAATTTTATTAGCGGTTCAGGAGCATTATAAAATGAAGATCGTACCCAATTGGAAGAAGGTTTTCAGTGGCTTATTTTTTTGCCATAAATGAAAATTAAGAAAAGAATTTTTTTTTTTTTTTTACTTAAGCGCAAAATTAATTAATTTTGCTTATCAAAGGATGGTTTATGAGAAAAATTGTTTTAAAAAAATGAAGACTTTTGGAAAATGCTAACATTTCTCTCTTATTTTGCTGCGTAAGAGTAATTTGTCTTGCATAGTTTAAGAATGTTTTAATTGACATTTTTGTAAAAGAAAAATGTGAGATATTTCGCAAGGAAAATTTATTTTAGTTTCATTTGCTGCGTAACATATATTAATTTTACTCGGGAAAAGAAGAACTTACAAGACATTTTTGTAAAAAAAAAAATTAGATTTTTTGTTAAAAAATCTTGTTATAATCTTATTATACTATATAACAGAAATTTATTTTGCTTTTCAAAAGAAAATCTTAAATGACATTTTTGCAGAAAATTGAGATTTTCGAGAAAGATCTTATTTTAGTTCTATTTAACTATTCAAGATAAATTTATTTTGACAAGTCTTTAAGCTTCGGAGATTACAGTAGATGAAAAGTGACATCCTTTCAGCATTTTAAGATGGAAGAAAGTTACCTTTATTTCTGACAAAACATAGTGGACCAGTAACTATAAAAACCTCTTATTTGACCAAAAATTTAAACACCAAGAGTGAAAACGTTACATCGGTAGGCATTTTAAATGACTTTCACAGATTTTGCATTTTGGAATCTTGTCTACCATTCTTATTTCCTCTTGCCAACGAAAAATATTTAAAGATAATTTGCTCAAATTCTCTGACATGTAATTTGGAACATTCATCTAGTCAGTTCCTCACTTATTATTATATCACTTAGAAATTAAGCTTCCTTTTATTAGAAAACTTTTATTCTTCTTATTAGTAAAAATAAAGAAGTCTTTATTTAAGAATATTATTAAATAAAGAAATAGTGTAATTATTAAATTTAGTAAACTTCATTTAAAAGTTACACCTGGTCATTTAGGGAACCTCTTGCTTAAAGTATCACCTTAATTAGGGTGTATTAAAACTATTTAGTTTTCCAAATCATTTATATGTTCTTTTAACCATGCAAGTTAAAGGAAAATTTTGAAGGTCTTAAACTTCAATTTATTATATTTCAACCCTTATATCATGGGATCACTAATTTACTGTTCCGTGACGCAGTTGTAAAAATGATAATAATAAGTTGGACGCAATTAAGTTATCAAGTTTTATTAATTAATTCGCTCTATGTCTTATTATATTTTAATGAGATTTTTAAATTATACTATTATTGATGATAATCTTCAATAAATGTCAGTTACTTCCTCGTTATTATACTGAATGTAAATAAGATTTTTCTTACACAATTAAGAATAGTATTATTATTCATTACGGAATATGAAGCAATCTAACCTTGATAAACTATAAAATAGTTTGCCTGTGAATTGTGGACTATTCTGAAAAAGAAATCGTAACAGAGAATAATTCGAAACTTCTTTCGCAGAAACAAGGATATTAAAATCGTAAAATTATCCTCATTTCTTCCCCAAAAGAATGAAATTTTATACAAAAACCAAATTATTTTTTGATTTCGATCAGATTCTTATTGTTCGCACAAAAAATATTTTGATAATAAAATTGCTAATAATAGATTTAAGGAATATAGGTCTTCTATATTTTTGTAGGATAAGATTCTTTATAGATGCTTCCTAAGAAAGTACACTGTTAGAAACTTCTCGAAAAAATAGTTAAATAAGAATGTATTTATTTATTTTACCATATTCAAACATAACAGTCTAATAACCATGAACAAGATGGTACTCAAACTGTTAACTAAGATAAAAACAGCTTTAACCTAATAACAGTCTGGTTGTTACGATTTAACAACGAGAATTTTATCAAATTTATCAATCCAACTAACCCACCTAATGAAATCACTTAATTCCATGCTGTTGGCTACTTATTACTGCCGAGAGAGCAAATCTGTGCATCTCATGTCTGACAGAACGGGTTCGGGTCCCAGCATTGATATGATATGATATATGATATGATATATGATATGATATATGATATGATATATGATATGATATATGATATGATATATGATATGATATATGATATGATATATGATATGATATATGATATGATATATGATATGATATATGATATGATATATGATATGATATATGATATGATATATGATATGATATATGATATGATATATGATATGATATATGATACTGACCCAGAGCTATAGAATACGATGCTCTCATTCACGCTTAAATTGCAACACCATAAGGCTACTTAACACAAAAAAGTCTATAAGTTCCCAACTACTAATAGGTAAAACAAACACATAAACTGATTAAACCACATTCCATGTTTCATTTGATAAAACGCAACTCAACCCCATTCAGTGCCCATTACATTTGTGAAAAGCCTAGCTCCATTGTTTTCTTTTTAACGGTTTTGAAACCATGCTAGTGGTAAATAATTAAAAAAACTGTAAAGTTTTGTATGTTTTTTAACCATACTAGTTGTAAACAATTTCAAAACCGTAAGGGTAAGAAACCGTAAACTTTACGGCTAATTGGATGGACTTACTGCTGACGGTTATTTAACGGAATGAAAATTCGAAAAGTAAATAGTTTGTGAATATTTGAAGTTAGTCAATAAATTTTTTCTTAATTAACTACTTGTTCAACTACTTGTTACATGGTATTTCAAACAACTAATTTTTCAAAGGTGTAAATTAAATATAAATAATAAATTTATTATGAAATATTTGCAAAAATAATAATTATGAAGGATAACTAATTGAGACTAAGTGAAAAAAGATATTTTGTTTCCTCAACTCCGTTTTTTTCATACTATGACTTCATATACATTAATCAATTTAGTATTTTTTTTCATCTTTCTTTTCAAGTAGCCATAAGCTCTTAAATTGACATCATAGATTTATTCGCAATTTTTGAGGAACCAGAACTTATACAGACCAAGTTAGAAAGAAAATAAGTGGTTTGCCACTAAAATGAAGAGATTAAGAGCCTCTACTTCTCATTTAAATTTAATTAACTACATAAAGTGGTATTATGATGCGTATGCTTCTTTTTAATTATTAAACTGTTTTTCAAGTTTAAAATGTTTGGCGAATGTTTTCTGAATTCTCTGCCAATAGAAATATTTTTCCTGTAGCTCATTCAACAAAATTAAGATTACTTCAAAACTTTTCAATACATAAATAAGAGAGTTACCATAGTTTCTGGCAAATATCAAATAAGAGATTATGCACTTCAATTGTTAACATTGGATAACAAATTTTTTGTTTCATTTATGCAAATACTTGATATTGCCTAATTCAGATGTGGGGATTTCAAACCTGAAATTAATTTTGTTCCTAAAGCTTCAGACTTTTTTAAATGACATTTTTAATCTATATTTTGGCGAAAATGCACTCGTTTAAAAATTTTTATATAATACTGGAGGTCGCGTAAAAGTTCTTCTAAAGCGACAATCTTCTAGGAGAATTAGGGCACATTATCAAAATCATAACTACACTGAAACCAAAGCCTTGAAATGTTGTCAAATGCGGCTAGCGGCACTTACCTATCATGACCTGTTCAGAAACACACAAAGAAGCAGATCATAATATG
This sequence comes from Parasteatoda tepidariorum, assembly GCF_982258835.1. NCBI lineage: Eukaryota > Metazoa > Arthropoda > Arachnida > Araneae > Theridiidae > Parasteatoda > Parasteatoda tepidariorum. The sequence continues at coordinate 90,251,745 of NC_141756.1, read as the reverse complement.
GAAGTGTCCCTAGCGGCGTATGACGAGATTTCCGAGCATGGATTTCTATGCAGTTTCAATTGTGATGATGCTTGTCGCAACATCATGCTATCTCCAGTTATATATAAAGTTTTTAGACTTGTACATTTCGGCAAAAATAGACTAAAAATATCATTTTAAAAAATATTGAAATTCGAGAGGAAAACCGATTCCAGATTTGAAATCAGCGATACAAAAGTATCTCTCAAAAAAACTCATGAAACAGAAAAAAATGTACCCCAGTGTAATTTTCAATGAAAAGAAAATTTCCATTCCATTCATATTTCACTCAATTTATCTAGCTTCAAATTTCCTCCCAATTATTTATTTTTAAATTTTATCCCATTTATATAATCTAATTCTAAATTTTATCTCAGTGATTTAATTTCAAATTTAATTCAATTAACCTAATTTTACAATTTATTTAATTTTAAATTTAGTTCAATTTACATATTATTAAATTTCAGTCAATTTATATAGGTTTTAGATTTTATCCAACTGGCCTAAAGTTTCAAATTTCCCAAATTTAATTTTCACATCTTTTCCTTAAGTTTTCCCATTTAATCTAAGAGTTTTCATTTTATTGAACTATTTATACTTAATATAAAACATAATAATATAAAACTATAATACTTAGTATAACTATGAATTCATAAACTGAGCATTGCTATTTTATTCATTCATAATTTTATTGTAAAATACTTCAAAACAATGATAAAAAAAATATAATAATAAAAGCACAACATCGGTAATAAAATTCATATAAATGAGAAACTCCGGTCCCAGTCAGACACAAACAAAACGAAATCAGCTGATGAGTATGAATGACGGTATCGCAAATGAAAAAGAGTTTCAAAATCAAAGAAGGAAGTAGAAAAACTGTTTAGATCCGTGTACAGTTGACCTACTTGCGTCTGAAGCTTCGGGCACTTCGGAATCAGTGACCTCCAGGTAGTATTTCGCTTGAATACATACCAGACAGCAAGGTATAAGGGTTACCGTCACCTTTCTTCCAATATCGCCAAACAGCACCCCGCCAACTGTTAATCTCTGAATCTTTTCTAGATGGAACTCGATTGTTGCGTGAGAAAGAATTCGATGCTAAATAGAGTAGGCTGGAATTCTGATATTGGTGTTATTAATAGGAGCTTAATAATAATAATAAAACAATAAAGAAAGTCACTGTATTCGTGACTAATGGTATTCATAGCTGTTGCCTTACATATTTTATGTACATAAAAAATGATAGGCAATATCTAATGGGAGAACTTGGAAGAAGAAAAAAAAATCGACAGATTAACCTCTGAATTGATTTCATTAAATTTAAATGTAGCTCAGTGGTGTGTTTATTCCAGTTTCTTTATTTATTTGAATATGTTTTCATTATTTAATATTTGTGCGTGATTAATTAAAATATCTCGCAAATAGTCATTACACAAAAGTTAAATATTAGTTTAGTAAAACGCTATTTAAAATTGGAGGAATGAAAAGGAATGAAAACACACTGCCAATGAAAAGGAATTGAATGACGTTTCCCTAATGCATTTCTGTAAATGAAAAATATTGTTTTGTTTAAAAGTCCATTAGGACAACAATACATTATGAAGGAAAAAAATAACAAGCATTTTTATTGAATATGGATAATAAATGTAAGACTAACATATTTAGTCGAATGTCAATTTTCAAACAATATAAAAGGGACAATAATTTTCCTAACGATTTATGAAGTTTAGCATATCTTGTGAGTTATCTTTAAATCAAAAACTATTTCTCTTTACTCGCGAAATTATGTTATCAAGAAAGCATTGAATTACAAGAAACATCCACATTAAAAAAAAACTTTTGCGCACTCAAGCATATTGGAGTTGTATAAATCTTTTAAACACTCCATTTTTAATTCAAAATAAATTTTATTTTTCATAAATCCATTAGGGCAATAATACGTATTGAATAGAGGATTGCACAATAATGAAAAAGGTAACGCACTTTTTTATTGAATATGCATAGCAATACATTAGACTAACATATTTCATTGAATTTCGATCTTCTAATGATATACTTCTCCACATTAACTTTTTCTGTGTTACTTCACCTTTTTATCAATAAGTAGTTCTTAGTATTAATATAGGAATCTTTTTTGTAAAATTATTATTGAAATGAGAGAAATATTTGTAAAGTGCTTACTGAAGTGGGAATAAGAGGAAAACTGTTGGCGCTGACTTTAAATTCTCCTATTTAAATTGCATAAATCTTGAACAATCCTCACCTTTTGGTCCTAGAAAGATTGAAAGTTTCAGAAATCCTTTTAAGAAACAAAACCTATTGAATATTGGATTGTGAAATAATGTAAAATGTAGCACATATTTTTATGGAAAGTAGATAATAGTACATTGTTCTATTATTAATTATTGAGTGGATTAGAATAAAAAAATAAAGCGCTCGCCATGGCAAGAAACTACATTTAAATACACCTATTCGCTATAATTTTATTTTCTCGCTAGTTTTCATTGTATTAATTATGGAAATAATTTTATGCTGAAATTGAAGTCCACGCGAAGAAATTTATTTATTGTTTACTTGATTGAATGATTTGGTTAAATGAAACTTTCGAATACTTCCCTTTTCGTTCAAAAATACTTTTTTCATTTTGAAAAAAAAATTAATTTATCTCTTTACACCATGAATTTCACATATGCCTGGTTAAACTTAAAAAAATTAATAAATTTGAATACCGTATTGTTATATCTTGAAATTCATCAGTATTTTTAAATATCATGATTATTAACTTAATAAAAATAAAACTTGATTAAAACATATTTTTGCTCCATTTTTCATCTGTTACTCCATAAATCTTCTTTCACTGTTAAATAATAAGATATTATTTAATATTATTTGGAGTTACTCATTTTTAATATTTTATAAATTTGCTAATATTTTTCCTAAATTAGCGAGGAAAATTTCAAACATTTTTTTTTTAGCTCAGAGTCATATCTTGACTAAAGTAACAAGAGGCTACCTAATTCGCTCCCTTAAAAATATATTAAAACCTTTTTCTGGCATTATTATTGTGGGAGAAAAGCTCAAAATTCCTATATACAAGCATTCAATTTCTATTAAAATTATTGTTGATTATATGATAGTTGTTAATTATATAATACTAGGGTAGTTAAAATATTGTTTTTATTACTTATAATATCATTATTTTTATTACTTATAGTATTTAATTGTTCATTGAATCATTAAAATTAACATCGTATGAAGTATATGATATTTTACTTAGTAGTGCGAATTTTTTTTTAGTTCGATTCCTCATATACCATAACTAAGCAGGTGGTCCGATTATGAATAATACATTGCTTTCTTTAATCATAGTAGAAACTGGTGTCTCTCAACGAATTCTGCAAGCATTCTCTAAGGGTACAGTTTACTGCAATACTGAACAACTCCAACAACATTACACACATAATTACTTTTTTATTCATTAATTCATTTTCTACTTTGGCTAATGTATTGTTTTATCTCCTTCATTGGAATTTTATCACCCGAACAAATATTTCTAAAATCTGATCAGTTATGGTAGCTGTGGTCATGATGCCTCTCAACGAATTCTGCAAGCATTCTCCGAGGGTACATTTTGTTGCAATACTGAGCAATTCCAGCAGCATAACACACATAATTACTTCGTTGCATATAATTTCATTTTCTATTTTGGCTAATGTATTTTTCTTGATCTTCTTCATTGGAATTTTATCACCCGAACAAATATTTCTAAAATCTGATCAGTTATGGTAGCTGTGGTCATGATGCCTCTCAACGAATTCTGCAAGCATTCTCCGAGGGTACATTTTGTTGCAATACTGAGCAATTCCAGCAGCATAACACACATAATTACTTCGTTGCATATAATTTCATTTTCTATTTTGGCTAATGTATTTTTCTTGATCTCCTTCATTGGCATTTTATCACCAGAACAAATATTTTTTAAATCTGATTACCTTCACAGTCATGGTAGCTTTGGTCATGATGCCTCTCAACGAATTCTGCAAGCATCTTCCGAGGGTACAGTTTGTTGCAATACTGAGCAACTTCATAACACACTTAATTACTTCCTTGTATATTAATTCCTTTTCTATTTTGGCTTATGTATTTTTCTTGATCTCCTACATAGGCATTTCGTCACTAGAACAAATATATTTAAAATCTGTATATCTTCACAGTCATGATAACTGTTTACATTGTTCATCAATGCATAACCAAAATATCACAGAAAGTCTTCCAAAAGGCAATATTCTTGGTTATCATGACATATAAAAGAAACAAAAAGTCGTAAAGGTTATAATTATATTAAATAGCAACGTAAATATAAATTCCCAAATGATATTTACTAAGTTCGGGGCTGATTTTAGAAGGATATTAAAGCACAAAGATATTGAAACAACTACCTTTGCTTACTTTTGAACTCCTGAAAACTGGGGGCAGTACAAAGTCACCTTCAATGGCATAAAATCACTCAATTTTATGATATTGAAAAATTAATTTAGGAAATTACAAAATGGTCGATTACGTTTACAAAAAGAAATTCCTTGAAAATTGAGAAATATTTTAACAGTGGTTTTCCACCTTTATCTCTTAAAAGAAAAAAAAGTGACACTTTTTTTTATTCCTATTTCTTTGGCTGAGGGGTATAATACTTGAAAATGAGGAAAGTATCTGGCACCAAGTTTTAAGGACAAAAATGATGTAACATATAATTAATTTTCATCTTAACTCGATTACAAATGCCGGAAGAAATCACATAGTTTGATAAAGCCCTCTGCATAAGGACTCCTTTTCAAAACCCTGACCTAAATCATATCAATTCAATTTATCGAAGTAGAGATGGACAATTATTGGAGTATCGGGTACATCTTTTCCATTGATTCCTTTGCAGTCAAGAAAAAATTTGAGGTCATTAAGGAAGTACGAAATAATTGATTTCATCTCCTTTTGATTGTTGCATAACACTTAGAATTTAAAAGAAAACATGTTCTTGAAATTTAAATTGACTTGTTTTACTTTGTTAAACTTATCAGGATGTAAATTATGCTTTTTCGTATGTTTTTCATTTTGTTTGTTATATCATTCTTAGAATTTTAAGGAAAACACGTTCTTTAAAATTAAGTGAGATTCCTTACAATGTTAAACTTATCAGAATGCAAATTATGCTTTTTTGGTAGGTATTTCATTTTGATTGTTGCATAACACTTGAAAAATTTTTTTAAAAAAGTGTTCTTTAAGATTAAATTGAGTTATTTAAATTTGTAAAGCTTATCAGGATGTAAATTATGCTTTTTTTATGTTTTTCATTTCGTTTCTTACATCATACTTAGAATTTTAAAGAAAACACGTTATTTATATTTAAGTTAGTTACTTCACAACATCAAACTTATCAGGATAAAACCCATGCCCTTTTTTTCAGGCATTTCATTTTGATTGTTGCATCATACCTAGAATTTAGAAGAAAATACGTTCTTTAAAATTAAATGAGATTCTTTATCATGTTAAATTTATCAGGATCAAATCATGCTTTTTTGTATGCCTTTTACAACAATATTTATTTAAGGGCTTCTTAGAATCACAAGTCTCCAATAGAACTTAGAAGTATCGCTTGAATATCTCCTAGCATTTCAAACGAAAAAACGTAGCGTAAACGAAAAAAACGTAATTGGGTAATAAATTTACCCAATTTCAAAATGCTAAAAACTCACCAAATTAAAATATGTTTTATAATTTAATTAAAACTGATGACAAAAATGTAATTTCGTAACTCAAATATACAAACTTTATTTTGTCTAATACTTGCAAAAATATAATTATGAGACAAAACTGATCTAAATAAATTCTATAATTTATAATACTTTTGCCTCGTAAATATCTTTAATCCTTACAGAGGAGGTGGTTTAATAATTGACCAATTTATTTTTTACAATAATATAAACCATTAAAATTGAAATAGATTCTATCACTTAAACTAGGTGTTCTTTTTTATCAACTACTTCAATTTGTGAAAAATATAATGACTAAAATGTTGAATAATCTTCATTTTGAGCTTGAATTCGATGACCACAATTCTTATTTCTTATTTGTGTTCAAATTTTTCTGCCTCACGAAGGGTTAAGAATAACAATACTGTAATTTGCTATTCAAAATAAGAAATGCGTTTGTATTTAAAGAAATTTAAGGATCGCATAGTAAAAAATACCATAAAATTTATAATAAACATAGTTTGAATAATAATAACGTAATAATAAAACTCCTAGCGTGTCATAGTAGAGAAGTTGTTAGATCAGATGGCCGTTTGCATGATAACCTTTGTCCGCCTTCAGAGTGTTTTGATGAGGCAATTGATTCAGCTGTGCAATTAAACTGCGGTTTATAATATTTGCGGCTAAACTGAAAAAGAGTGGGGAAATCAAAGATTGGTTAATTGATATCCAACGGCCTTGAACGTAGGACGGAGGCCATTGCTACCCGTCTCACATGTTTCCTATGCTGTTGCTCAGGAATTTCTTTGGCTTGTTTCGAAATTTACAGAAAAGGACGTCTATCGAAATGTTCGGGGACACTTATATGTGGCCCCGGGGCTCCTAAGGGCCCCTTTGTTTTTGTATCAAGAGTTAGTCCAATGATAGCTTTTCAAAGGCTTTCTCACGTGTATTTTCACGTATATTGACTCCTCTAGATTCTTCTGTGAAGGATTACAAGAGCCTCCAGGGCCCATTTTTAAGATGAAGATTATATATCTTGGAGTTTGTGGTCATGGTAAAAAAAAATATAGATGTTTACCTTGGCAGATGTTATGTTGCTACACCGGTGTAAGCCATTGAAAAACAAGTTTAGCAAAGAATTTTTTGTTTCTGGAAAAAATGGTCAACTGGTCGATTAAAACTTTTTTCTAAATATTAGGAGAATAAAATCTCGTTTTTTTGAGCAAAACTAAAGAAATAATCATTAGAATAATATTCTGAATTATGATTCTAAGTTGATTCTCACTTAAAATGTTGATAACTACGTATTAACAATGCTTTCTCGAATTAATTTGATTTGGCAATAACTATTTAGCAGACGTTTTTAAGGAATAATTAATTTTCTCTAATACAGTTATATCCAAGATTACAGATTATCTAATACATAATTGCTTCCACTCTCAAGCAATTTGACCAAGCGTTGAACCATAGTACTGACTCTGTACCATAATACTATGCAAATTTGATGCCACAATAATGTGACTAAATGTATTTAGTTTTCTTGTTTTAGAAGAAAAATAATTGAATAACTTGAAATTAAAGTTTTAGGAAAAGTTTTTTTGTTGTATTGAACATTTATCATTAATAACCTGAAAACGCTTAAATGGTGAAGAAAAAAATTAAGTTTAAAGAAAAGTTTAAATGGCGAAAAAAAATTCTTACAAGTTAAAGAAAAAATGCAAGAAAGGAAACTGAAAAATTAGATTTATTATGAAATTGAATATAAAACTCTTATTGCTTTATCATTTAAAAAAGTATTCATAATTAATTATCAAAGGTCAAGAACGTTTATCAAAGTCAAAAACTTTGATGCAATAAGATGCATAATTAATTATGAATCTTATAGGAACAGGCAGACAATTAATGATATTTAAATTTAAAATTTAATTGATATTGCTTTATCTTTTTAAAAAAATTATAATTTATTATCAGTCAGAAATATCCAGACTATCACTATTAATTCGCTAAAAATTTGTTTAAGCCTGGAGCAAATGAAACCAAGTAAACCAATAGAAGGGATTTTAATTTGAAAAACTTATTATAGCATACAGATAATTGTCATACAATGAAAACAAAGTTCATAAGCGTATTTACTTATTGCCACAATGAGAAAATAATTAAATCCTTCTTAACATTGCACTTTTTTGTTTGCATTTATTTGAATCAATACGTAAGTAAGATGTTCTTCTACAGAATGTATTTGCTAAAAGATTATAACCTTAACCGTTACACAGTGATTTCAACAGCTAATAATGATCAGAAATCTCAAAATCAGAAAAGTTTATTGAAGAAATTTTAAACCTCTGAAATATAAAATGTCATTTCATTATGAGATTCAAATTCAAATTTACATGATCTATTCTAATATGATCATATAAAATTATTCGAATTATCAGATTACGAGGGCAAGGGAATATTGCTTTGAATACTCTGCTATTAAATACTTTATTAAAATCATTAAGATGGAATTAACTACTGCCAATAACTCAATTTGAATAATGTATTCTTCACAATTAGAAATCTACTTAAAATTATTTTAAATTTGTACATTATAATTTTATATCATTAGATTAATGTCAAAAACAATGTTTCAACATCTTTTCTTATTTTTATTTGCTTAATTATTTATTTTTGCTAAAACAGAGGTATAAAAATAGTGATTGAAAAAGCAACTTGCTGAAGTGACTTGAGTATATTTACACTCATTATCTTTAATGGTATTATTAAATTGACAAGAGAGGTTGCACACGTCAATCCTATTTCTGTTTAACTTGAAATATACCTTAAAATATAAACTCATCAATTATAACTCAACTACTGAAAAAGCAGTTATGTTCATTATATCAGCTGCAATGGCGCAGTAGTTAAGGTAATGAGCTTTCATCGTTAAGTATAGGGTTTCCAGTGGGGTTAAGTATTGGGTTCTTCAAAATTATTTTCTCGAACCTGAAATATTATATTTATTGCTTCAACAGCTCAAGGAATTAACCAAATTGCAGTTGATTTTGGAGTTTTTTCAAGAGATAAATGAACGAGACCTCAAATATTGTTCCAACTCTGAAAAAAAGTGCGTTCCAAACTACCAAAATGTGAAAAAATTGACTGTGTTTCTGGTTCCATGGGAACACCAAGAAGATCGGTAATATTCATCGAAGCACTTTTATAATGATTTTGGTAAAATTAACAATAAAATGTGGTTTTATAATATGTAATAAAATTTTGGATCTGTGATAAAATTTGGTAATTTCATTATTTTACCTTAGAGCATGACATAAAAGCAATTTATTCGGTAAAGTTTGCTTTACAGTTTTGTATTTTTCACTAAATTTGTGGTAAAAGCTGTAATTTTGAAAATCGGAATTTCGGGTAAATCGTTACCATATGAACAGAAAAATTACCAAATTAATAGAAAAATGTTATTACAGTACAATACGTTAATTCTACCAGCATTTTTTTCTCCGTGATGGAGCATCAAAAGTATAACAAGAACTTCACCGTTTATCTAAAGCAAAAAACTGCTGCTCAGAAGCCCATGGGTTCGATTATTTATAAATGTATTTCATGAGTTTTTTTTCTGAATTTAAGTTTCCTCATCATTAAAAACACAAATTATGTTGTTAATGATATACTTCCTTTCCATATTTTTTAAACATTTAGAACTTATTAATTTTTTAACTTTTGATATCAATTTACTGTTGTTTCTTTTTAGCTGTATATTATAATTACTTCTGTCGAATTGTATCATTTAGCTAAATTGTTTACTGAGATGTATATTTTGATTACCCAATACAATATATTTAATTCTGTTGATAGATGTATCTTAACTATGCTAGCGGCAAATATAATCTTTAATCACTACAGAAGTTACGACAGCCGGTTTATATCATTTTCTAATGGTCACCAGATGATTGCTTTTATCATTAGATTTGACAACTTTTTAAATGTAAAAATAATTTATGTTGAAAATACTTAATTTCAATACTACTTTTTTCACTTAATATTAGCCAAATATTAACTGATTAAACTGATACATTATTTATATTTATTCCGGTAGGCTAGAAGCTGAATTTTTATAGGTTTTCAGATAAATGATAAGTAAATTTACACGTCATAACATCAGCTTTTTAATTATCCGTATCATAACAATCCCAAAAGTGTAGCACAATGATTCAGTATTTCTTAATATTGAAGAGCAATAATAGGGAAATAAGTTTGAAAAAAAGCCTGTAATAAAATTTTAAACTACAAGAATGAAAAGCTTTTTTGTGCACGTGTGTTTCATATAGTGAAGTATCCTATCACTATATAAATCACATGGACCAATCATGATTTAAAAAAAAAACAATTTCTAAGAGACACTTGCTAAACTGCGTCTATTACAAACATTTGTAGAAGGAAATAAGTTTAAAATATTTAAATTTGTAAAAATAATATTGATGATTGAGGTATGAAACTGAAGTTTTGAATTGAGTATGATGAAGTTTTCGGCATTTTTCAAATGCAAAAATATTTTTAATGTATTGTTTATCATTAACGAATGAAAGGAAAGAAACTAGATTGGCCATATAAAATAAGGAGAAATTACACAGAAAGAAGCTGTTCTAAATGGGTGATCAGGGAGCTGATCTCAAGTCAGTGAGATCACTGGTTCAAATCCCGGATAAGGCATGGATGTTCTTTCTTTCTCTCCTATGTACTATCTGTCCTTCTTACTGTGGAAGCAATATTGGCTTACCTAATATGATGCCCCAGAGAGAGTGGTCATCAAATCTGCCATTTCTGCACCCGAATGACGAAAGTCGTTATCCGACAACAACGGAAAGAGAAGCAAATGCGACTGAGCAAGAAAATTTTTTCACATCCATTCAGATGTGATAAAATTTTAAAAATCAGAACTTAATCGATTTAGAAGAAACTTAATCGAAAAGATCATGAAATTCCTTAAGGGATTTTCATGATCTTTTCAATTAAGTTTTTCACAATTTCTCCCATTTTTAACAACAGAATCTGCATTTGTTATCGCTCTTTTCTGAGACTATAAAAAATATTAACGTGAACTACTGTATAGAGGCGGAACATTACAAATTGTGGTAAAAACAATGGTTAAAGGTAAGGTTGGCCGCGAGTACAATTAAGAAACAGCATCTCACTGATAAAACATTTTTACCGTGTTGTCAAGTTGATGAATTAGTTTTTGTTTCTAAACAATTTTATTTTTACGTTTAGCAACAATGAGCGCTTATGAAGTCGGCAAAATTTGAGTGATGACAATAGCTATATATCTTTAATAACGTTGCCTGTTTTTACTGGGTATAATTACAGAAAACCTTTGAAGGTACTTCGTAATTAATAACTGTAAATTCTACAAAAGAAAATCATCACATAAAAAAGAACTGTTAAAAGAAAGAAAAAAACAGATTATTTCTGTTTTTATCCGTTATCTGTACACTGTAAAACAATTTCCGATCTTTTTACAGATTTCACCCGTATATTTAACAGTTTAAAGTTATTTTGTTGCCAGAAAGATTTTCTTCGTTTTTCACCCTAGTCATAAACGGATTAAAACCGTTAATTCAAATTCTGGTTCTTGTCAAGCAGTTTTGCTTACCGTACGATAACTCTCCCTATTTTTAAATCAATTTTACGATTATTTTCTATACTTGTTCTTTTTTTTCAGCAATTATTTTGTGACTTAGAACATCCTATAAATAAGACCTATTGTCAAATTGGACATTCTACCTGACTATTATATTTCTTTTGATATAATTTTTGGGTAAGTTAAGTTGCCAGTTATTGTTATACGGTTGGACCACTATAGTTTTAAAAGTTTTTTCCATTTAAATATTATTTCAGTAAGTCAGACTTCTACTATAAAAACAGTTTCAAGTTTTTCGTCATACTATTTGTTTTGAGTTACGGTAGCTCAGGGGACAGAGCGAACTCCTCCTGATAAAGTGTCCCGGGTTCGAATCCCAGCGTCGACAGGTCGTACGAATATTGCTCCCGGCTCGTACCGTCCACATAGTTATTTTACAGAACTTTTTGTTAAAATAGAGTTTGTTTGCTAAAATAGCTATATTTATCTGTTTTAAGACTGTTTTTAGTTAACAGTATTTTAGTTAACAGTATTTTTCTGTAAAATAAAAGGTTTTATACTGTAACTTCAGCTAACAGTTTTTTTTCCGTAAATTTTACAGATTTTTTACAGTGTAGATTAAGGTGATTTTAGAGGCAGAATATGATAATTATAAAAGTAAAGCTTTAAAGAATAAAGCTTTAAAGAATAAAGAGAGATAATATCAGTGAGATGATAGATCAGTGCCCTAACCTCTGAATCATCTGGGCTTATATTATGAATACAACTGCTTTATCAGTAGTTTATATGAGTACATTTTAGTTTGTTTTTTAGTTTATATATTATACTTAAATATATCTATTTTTTTCTTTCAAAATTAGCATCCGTTAGGGATTTTGTGAGAGTATATTTTATTTAAAAAATAATTCACAAACTAAGATATTTAATAAAATATTTTAATAATATTTAAGTAGCCTATACATAACATAATACAAAACAATATATACATATTTACAGAGTTTATATATCGACTACATCAGGCACTGGATAACAACCTTTTTCAAGATAATATGACTATGACATTTCACTATGAAACATCTTAATTTATTCAACAAACAATAGGTAGTGAGTACAATAGTTGCTCGTAACACAACAAAAACTCTGCTAAATATCAAATTCCGTTGAAAGTCCAATTTAAACAATAAAGTCCTTTTTTAATGCAATGCTTGCTCCCGCTGAGAGGAATTCCTTTTTTCTGAAAAATATCATAGTTAAAGAAGAAATAATAAAATATATTAGGACACCATTTGACAAAGAAAGTTGAACCAAAGACTCAAATTAAGTTGAAATATTTTGATGCATTTGTGATACATGAAAAAACTCATATTATTATTTTAAGAAATCTTAGCAATATTTTTGATTACGGATTAAACTGAAGTAGTAGGGCAATATAAGTAAGAATATTTATTGTTAAATGTAATACTTAATTTATTGTTCATTTAAAATTCGTTAAGGTCTTATGTTGTGCAATAAAATAAAATTGGATTTGAACTTTAAAAAAAATGTTCATTATTATGACAAATATTTTTATGGAAATAATTAATAACATAAAATTGAATATAATGTACGGTAAGGAAAATTTGATTATTAATTATGAGCTAAGAGCTGCAGAATAGTTTTAAACAACATACTTATTTATCATATTTTTGATAATATAAATCGAAATCCAAAAGTTTCACAAAATTTTTTGAATTGTGTGACACATGTAACCAACATTGCAGGACTCTTAAGTAAAAACATTAAAATTATTTTTAAAAAAACTTATCAATTTTAGGTTAAAGATTAAATATTAACTGAAAATTACTAAAGTTTTAAATTCTATTAGTTGAATTTCCATATTATTCTACTATATTTGTTAATTTTTTATTTGTTCTGCGTCAAAAGAACGTCATATGATTCCTGATCATTTAATTCGTCATATGATTTATCCTATTCATAATCACTCATCAAATTCTGAGTCATATGACTAAACTAATTATTTATTTACAAAATTTTATTTCATAAGTTTTATTGTAAATTATTTATTTATTTATAAATCTATTCCTTTTAATTAGACAAAATTCATAAAGCACAGAAAGAACTATTTGTAGCATAAGTTCTTATAAACAATTTAAAAAAATGTTTAAAAAAAAGTAATAGATATATTTTTATTTACTACATAAACCATTAAAGCGTTCACTTCTCTGTTATTATCAGTTAGAAGTTTATTATCCGTTATTATGTGTTAGAATCTGTTCTGAAGACCTTGCGTCAAAAAAATTCTCCAAAATTAATTGAAGTTACCGGATTAATATTATAATTTACTCTCAATTTTACTCAGTTTTAATTTTGGTCCAAAGAACATTCTCATCTCAATAAAGCCTCATGTACTACATTAAGACAAGCATATTTTTGAAAAACACCTAAAAGAAATCATATTAGAAATACACGTAAATGTAAAAAAGATAAGAGACCAGAGTAGAAACTCACGGGAAATATTAAGTAATTAATAAGTCGTTGTAGTATCAGTATAGTTGGCAAAGCTTTTTTTTACTCTATTGTTATTTGAATAGACATAAATTATAATACTACTGTTTACAAAGACCTTTTCAGTAATAGTAAAATGCACTAAGTCTTTGATAAGTAAGTTTTTGATTGCACATCGAAATAAATATTTTTATTTATCCTATCTTTAAAATAAAACGTTTTAAAAGTATAAATGCAAGGCGATAATAATTACTGGAGAAACTAAAAAATTTCTATGTTTTAGCAAATAAATAAAAATATGTCTATGACATTTTTAAGCATTTTTCAAGGAGACAAATGTTTCATTTTTCATGCTGCGGGTATTTTCTTTCTCTTCAATCAAGTTATTTCAAGCGTTAAGATCAGCAGTTTAAAATCCAGTTTTAAGTTTGCTTTAATCTTTGACTGAATTTAAAATTTAACAAATTAAAAACTGTCAAACTCAATACCTGCCCAAACTTCCGGCAGCGGAAGCAAACATCAGCTTTAACAGAAATTAACAAGTAGCAGATAAACATAAAAACAGAGATTAACCACAGGAAATAAAAGAAAGAAACCCGTATGAAAACAACAAATTGGATTTTAAAACTGATTTTTATCAAATAAGCTTATGTGCAAACAAAGCAGAAGCTAATTTATTTTTGCCTAACAGCAAAATAATTTGAATATTTTTCAGTTATTGTAATATGATTAAAATGTTTGTGATTTTCACTTATTTTAGAATGTTTTCCTTCTTTTCTTCTGTTGACTTCAAATCAGATATGACTTGAAAAATTTTTAGGATGAAAAAGGAATGGTTGAATTTTCAATTCTTGATATGTTTTTCCAATCCTGGGAATCCTGAAATTAAAAAAAAAACATTAATTGACATAATTAAAAAAGCATATAACTTTTTTAAAAAATTTGTCCTCAAAAAATATTTTAGATTAATGCCTTTTTTTCCAGATGAAATCCATGCTACGCAAATACTATAATTTAAGAAAAATAATAAAACTAACTTAAAATATTAAAAAATAATATTTTAAGCATAGTAATGATTGAGATAATATTATTTTTTTAATCTAAATATTAAAAAGCAAAATCATCTTTACAGTTTTGTGTATCCATCATAGATTTATTTACTCCTGTTTCTTACTTTTTCATTAATTTTATTATAGGTAGTCTAGGTAGGATGTTCAACTTAAATACTTCCGATATTTCATAGTGCAGCAAATGCAGTTTAGCAGGAAGCAGTTATATTTTGCTGAACAATTTGGACAAAGCTTTGCTTTCCGTGACAACAAAAAGTAAGTAAAATTTTAATGTTTGTTTTATTTGGGGGTAAAATATTTTTCGCTAATTTGAGTACTCTGCTGCTCTTCAAAGCTTAGGTTATATTTTTTCAACTAGCTGGTTCCTTAAAACAATTATGTCCTGCAATCTTTGCTCCTCAATGAGAAGAAAAGGAATATTAAATCGGAGTAATGCTATAAACTCGATGACCATCTCATCACCAATTTTAGGAGAGACGGCGACATAAAGTTCAGCAGAAATGGTCACTTTTTAACACACATATGGTCACATTTTTTTAATGGTCACATTAGTACGCCTTGACATATCAAGGATTGTAGGGTCCTTAAATATTTTTAAAAAAAGTAGGAAAAATTAGAAGATGTGTTTTAGTAAATTATTCTTCACTGCTACACTTAATATCCCCAAATAAATAAATCTAATTACGAAATAATTGAGTTCATTAAAGGTTATTCATTGGTTTCGTCACGTAGTTTTAAGATGAAATCTAAAAATTAGAAATCCTTAGAGTGTTTGTTAATTTGCAAGTGTGTGGGTCCTCCATCTAAATATGATAAATTTTTTTTTTACTGCGTTAACTTTCTAAAGTACAGATTAACTTGTCAAAAATTTCTTTTCTACAAGCAACATAAATTTTTCAGTATTTATTGTCTTTTTAATTATAAAATATAAATTATTTACTTAATTGACCTTTATAAACTCATTTTCCCTAAGAGATGTAGAACATCAAGAAGATTCTCTGACAAAAGGTACATTTTGCTTAATTTTAAATTGTTCCGCAAGTATATAACCAAATTTAAGCTATGTTAATAATTTCTTAATTAAATACCAAAAACGATAAATCTATTAATTTTTATTATATTTTGCTACAAGTGTTTCCATTCCACAAAGGATTTTATAAAATAATTATTGGCTAGTTTTTATTGAGCATTTTGAGCAAAAAATGTTACAAATGTCATTGTTAAGCATTTTATTAATCAAAAACTATTAATATAATCAAAACTACTCTGAATGTAAAACAAAATTAGAATATTTACATCTATGCTGTGAAATTTTCTAGGGAAATCGAAAAAAAAAATTTATTTTAAAATATCCGACTGCGATCTAAAAATGCTGTTTTAAATACCACTCTAAGTTTCGAAACCATATTTCAACAATGCTCGCACCCATATTCGCTGTATTGACTTTAAGTTTCAGAACAGTGTTGCCAAATGCTCGAAATAATAATTCATAGAAAAAAAGATACGTAGAATAAAATATATTTTCCGTGGTGTTCACATTACTAAATTTTATTTAATTGTATGTTCGAATGTAATTAATCACTAAAATATTTTATAATTTTAGACTCCTTTTTTTGTTTCTCTTGTTGTAAATACTCAATATCTTTTTTTCAACAATTTTTTCTCAAACGTTTTTATTTCTGAAAAATTAAGAGAACATTGTTATTCTTAAATTAAAAATTGTCAAATTAAAAAATTATCAAAAAAAAGTTTTTATATTAAAGGTATTACTTATTGCATTTATACAAATTTTATTCTATAGATTTAGTTAACGATTCTATTGGGATAAAATGTAAGTCTAAACCTTTTGCTCAGCTGCAGTTTCATCCACAACTTTGTGTTTTAAGTCCTTTTTTTTATTTTTTGGTTTCTGTAAGAACTAGTTAATATTTTTGAATGAGATTATTTAATTTCACGAAAAGTAACTTTTTAAAATTGATTCAGAATTTTAATTAGTTATTTTACACAGATTATTTCAACTGCCTTTGTTATCTACATAAATTTATCATAAATGCAACTAAAACGTATTATGAACAAATATAATTTGTTCACTAAGTTATGATTACAAACGGAAACTAAATATTTTTGAGATAAAATGTTACACAAAAATTAATATCCATACGATTAATTTATTAAAGAATAAAAATTTTAGTTTCAAGATTTTAATTTTTAAAAACTATCAATATCGAAAAGCAATTTTACAAAGAATTATGCGATAAATAAGATATAAATAAGTAATTCACTGGAGGGTACCATTTTTATTCCAATATTATGTTTTTGTCTGTAAAAGATTTCCTTATATCCTTTGTTCATTAAGGGCCCTATCTTATGATTTTTCTATCCAATAAAAGTGCACGGACAACAATGTGTTCCACACCATTATCTTTTTATGTTATTGAAAGACACGGTAGAGAAACCATTTTTTTCATCAAATTTTAAATTGTTCCATAAATTTGGTGTGTTGAATTGCTACTGAAATGGATTTAATTTTTTTTTTCAATCATGATGTGCTGTATTTTGATCCAGGCATTACGATTATTTTGTTTCATTCTCTTTGCTTCACAATTTATCTTAACAATTATAATACGTTAATAATTATTTACGCACGTAGACTGCAACCATAAATTTTTGGAAGATCTTATAAGCATATGCTTTAGTAAATTCATAGTTAACCATTCCAAATTTTTTATCAAGGGAAAAATTCCAAAATAGTTATTATAAATAGTTAATTAAATAGTTAATAGTTATTATAAAATTATAATAAATAGTTATTTTAATTTCTCACACAAAACTTGCATGACTCATACATTTTTCAAACAATTTATTTCAATATTTAATATAGGTTCTGATTTAAAAGTTTAAATTTATTTAAAACAATACTTTAATATACTAACCAAATTATAATTATACAAACTCTAAAATGTCTTGCAAACTTTCCCTTGAAAAGAGAATTAAACAAGCTGGGGAAAACAAACTGCAGTTTCAAATTTCAACTTACTTATTTAAACATCAACACGCTGAAACAAAACAATGAGCGGAAGGTTTAAATTTGTTCTCGATCCTAATTAGCACTTTTAGCATCATAATTAGCACAGCATTTCCCACACTAACTTATCTGACTTCAGAGCACAATAACAATATGAGTCACGTGAAAATAAACATGATATTCGTGCTAATTTCTGTTTAAGGCATCAAAATTGCACCTAATAATTATTTTGTTTTCCTTTGGTCACTCTCTCCAACACGTGGACCAAGTAGACCAGAAAATATTGCTTGGAATGCAATTTGAAACACCATAATTATTCATTCTTAGACTATAATTTACTTCCTGTATCGGACGCATCAAAAAACAATCAAACAATACGATTCATTTCTCCATTATAATACGCAGAGAACGAAAAAAAAAAAAAGGTAAAATTACCGTACTGTATGGTAATGACATTTCAGGTACGAAGAAAAACCTAATTCTGTTCATGCAGTATATAAACCATTTGTCTAATAGTTTTTCCGTTCATATGGTAACGTTTACCGGAAATCTAGGTTTCAAAACTCTTATTATCACAAATTATTGAACAAAAAACAATCAAACAATACGATTCATATCTCCATTATAATACGCGGAGAACGAAAAAAAAAAGGTAAAATTATCGTACTGTATGGTAATGACATTTCAGGTACGAAGAAAAACCTAATTCTGTTCATGTAGTATATAAACCATTTATCTAATAGTTTTTCCGTTCATATGGTAACGTTTACCGGAAATCTAGGTTTCAAAGCTCTTATTATCACAAATTATTGAATAAAAAACAATCAAACAATACGATTCATATCTCCATTATAATACGCGGAGAATGAAAAAAAAGGTAAAATTACCGTACTGTATGGTAATGACATTTCAGGTACGAAGAAAAACCTAATTCTGTTCATGCGGTATATAAACCATTTGTCTAATAGTTTTTCCGTTCATATGGTAACGTTTACCGGAAATCTAGGTTTCAAAGCTCTTATTATCACAAATTATTGAATAAAAAACAATCAAACAATACGATTCATATCTCCATTATAATACGCGGAGAACGAAAAAAAAGGTAAAATTACCGTACTGTATGGTAATGACAATTCAGGTACGAAGAAAAACCTAATTCTGTTCATGCAGTATATAAACCATTTGTCTAATAGTTTTTCCGTTCACATGGTAACGTTTACCGGAAATCTAGGTTTCAAAATTCTTATTATCACAAATTCAGTAAGGAATACAAAACTGAAAAGTAAATTTAACCAAATTAATGACCATCCTCTAAGGTATCTACCGTCATAATTACCAAATTCCACCACATTTACCGAATTTCATCATATATAAAACCATAGTTTATTATTAATTTTACCAAAATCATTACCAATGCGCTTCGGTAAATTTAACCGTTTTCTGGTAGTTTTTACCTAGTTTTTTTCTTTCACAGTGAGGGAAAATATGTTTTTTTCACAACCTTTTCTTTATAAAAAAATCACGGTCTCAACTATTATATAATTTTATAAGAAAATATAGAAAATATCAGCAAAACTGTATATTTTTAGGAAACATCAGATTTTAACATCTTCAAGAAAAAGATATAAATTCTGTAAAAAAGAGTAACTTAAAAGGTTTGATACGCTTTTTGCAAAAACATGTTTTGATTTCTTTGTTTTCTAAATAAAATTTTCAAGGTGACATTATTTGGTTCCTTGTAATGTTAGTGAACTTTATTAATGATTTTAAACTTTATTGATAATTACTAATGATTTTTTGAAAAAGCATAAATTAGGACAAATCTTCTTACATGAGGGTAGTTAGATCAGCAATGGGACAGGTTTGGTCCCTTGAAATCTCAATTATAAAATCAATATCCATTGAAAAATAGATTATTTTCAGCATTATTATTATTATTATTGAAGAAAATATTTTGATAATTAACGTGAAAAAAAATAATAATTGAGTAAGAATTAGACGCATGCGAAAAGAATACATTTTTTACTCCACGTTTCAACAATAATAGTCTTCCATAAGAAAAAAATCCAGCAAATTTGTTAATTTATAAGAGATAATTACATTTTGACAACTTTTAGAAAAACTTATATTATTGTAAATAAGAATAACATGGAAGATTTGTCACTCGTTTTACAAAAACATTTTTTCATAACGAAATTGCCTAAATTGACATTATTTCATATTTTATAACGTTATACATCTGCTTTAACTTAAATTATGAACTAATCATTTTATTTATGATTTTTCAAGACTGCATAAATTAGGTTATTAATTAGGTTATACGATAGTGGTTTTAGACACAAAGAGGGAGTTTGCAACCCTGCAAAAAATTCCAGATCAAATTAAGGTAAAAGTACTTTTTATCGAAAAATCTATTTTTACCATAAAATTTTATGGAACGAAAAATATGATTTTTACCGTAATTTTTGTAGTAATAATTACTATAAAATCATTGTAATTAAATAAACATTACTGTAAAAATTATAATATAAAATTTTACGGTAAAAATAGATTGGAACGAAAAATAGGATTTTTACCGTAATTTTTGTAGTAATAATTACTCTAAAATCATTGTAATTAAATAAACATTACTGTAAAAATTATGGTATAAAATTTTACTGTAAAAATAGATTGGAACGAAAAATGTTATGGAACGAAAATATGATTTTAACAGTAATTTTTATAGTAATAATTACTATAAAATCACAGTAATTAAATACACATGACTGTAAAAATTGTGATATAAAATTTTACGGTAAAATAGATTCCGTGTTAAAATGAAATTCTCCCAGGGTACCAGTGCTTTTTACCGTCAATATGATCTAGAATTTGTTTTACCGTTTAGATGGGATTTAGAAACGATATTAAACTTACACAGAAATAATTAGCTATCTAAAGGCAAAAATAAGGTTCAAAGAAACATCAAACATTTAATTGCTGATGGAAAGAGAGAAATATGAACTGAAACTTAAATAATCCCTAGAAACTGAAGCGGAAAGATATTACCTGCTTAAAAACTTCATTTGCTTCAAAAATCCATAAATAGGAAATAATAATCGACATATTTAATGACAAAGACGGTTGCCCATTTTATAATGGAACCTTTAAATGGGCAACTGCATTTTTCAAAAGCACTTGTTAGTTTCAATTATTATTTCGATAAATCAATCGAATCGGAGCTGAAACTGTTTAATAAATTAAATTTGAATAAAAAAACTGAAATGTTTTCTTTAGACAATTGTATTGCACATTTCTCTTTTACTTCAATATTTGATTTAGTTTTCTTGTTTTTCATTTTGTGCTTCTGAATTTCCTTTTTGACGGGGATTTCTTGATTTCTTGATTGAAAAACCTTGATTTAGTAGGATGGGTCAAACCTCGCTTCATCGTAATTTTGTAAAAGAAAAAGAAAATTGAAAGTAAAATAAATAATAGGTATATCAATAAATGGATAATTAATTTAAATGAACTAAGAATCTTTCTTTACTATATTTGCTAATAGATGGTAAATAAGAGAAAAAATTGCAACAAAACAATGACTTTTTGAGATGTAAACGATGTCGTGTGCGATATCTCCTTGATTTTACAGCATGGAGCGAAAACAATTCTGCTGAAATCACCATACAGTAGGGTAATGACATTTCTGGTGAAAAAAAATCATAATTCTGGTAAATAAAACTATTTATTTAATAATTTTTCCGTACATATAGTAACGGTTTACCGGAAATTCTGGTTTTCATAATTATAGCTCTTATTGCCACACATCTAGTGAATGGTTTCAATACCGTACATAAAAGTATCTTGATAAAATTGCCAAATTTTACCACATTTACCGAATTTCATCGCATATAATAAAACCATATTTAATTGTTAATTTTACCAAAATCATTAGCAAATAGCTTCGATAAAAAGTACTGAGGTTTTTGTTGCTCCCGTATAGGTAAAGTTTAGCATATTCTGGAAGTTTAAACCATATTTTATCTCAGTATGGCAAAAGTTGTAGAACAGAAACTCGTGACATTTTTAGAGCCGATTTTCTGGACAATCACAATGTTTGATGGCTCAACTAGAACAGGGGTCAGCAAAGTCTCACGAGCCACGTTTGTCTGTTAGGAACCTGAGGGTGGCTCGGGCGCAAATCGGTCTTGACTACTTTGAACCTGCAACATTATTCCGCTATCAGATCGTTTGAAGTTCACTTTCTTATTAATTAATCATTTCGTTCGTCAGAAAGTCAGATAAAACCTTTTATTTAAAGGCAAATTGTCTCTTTTTTGCTCAGGACTTTGAAAGAGAAACATAAATTCCTTTTTCGCGGTTGCTACATCGCTAAAAGAAATTACTCGATAATTAACATTTGCTGTTTCAAAGCAACAAATTTAGAATCACGGAAAGCATTTCTACAGAGGTTTCAGTAATTCAGATACCACCTAGAGATGTTCGCCTTTGTTTAAAAAATACTCCGTATTTACGTAACAAGATTGAATTAATTGTTGGAGATAAAAACAAAGAATTATGAAGTTTGAAATTTGATCACTTTCATACTGATCAGGAAAAAATTGAGAAAAACATATATGATGTTGCTTTTAACAAAAGTTGTCCGATTTCAAAGACCTGGCAAGGAAAGACGTGATTTCAACACCTGGAATATTATTTCTAATTCTTACAATTAATAATAATGGTAAAACTAGCTTTTTAGTGAATTTACGACAATCAATTTTCAACTGCCAGCTTTGTAATTTTAAGACCAACCAAGAACATACCAGAACTCTTGAATCCGGCATTGGGAAAAACTAGCCCTTGTGGAGGACTTTTTATTAGAACTAACCCGTATTTTGCGTTACATGGAGAGGAAAACAAGAAAACCTCCCACGGTTAGATTAACTGCAAAGGGAATTCTAATTCATCATTTGTCTACCACTAAGGGTATTTCCGTTAGCACTGTGGTTACTGCTGGACGGAAGTATTAATATCAACCAGCCACCGCTAGTATTCAAACCTGGGTCCCCTCATTTGAAGGCGAATGCTCTTCCCTCAGGCTATTCTTCCAATCTTTAACACTGCGTATTCATGAGAACAATCACCTTCAAGTATAACCTTCATCAAGTGTAAATTTAGCAATCACCTTAAAGATGAGAATATAGAATACTCCTTGAAATTAAACTGTGACATACAAATTAAAATGATCAAAACTTTTCCTAGCAAATGCTGAGTCATAATTCACATCAAATGTGTGCTTTACTTTGCCATTTTTGTTCCTAAGATTATGATTGTTATGTTCTGTTTTTTTTTATTATTTAGCAGTTATATTTTTTACCTACTCTGAAAAATTCGATTCTTAAAAAAGAATTCGTTTCTCAAAAAAATTTGTAATCCTGCAGCTCTTTTTTTTTTTTTACTTTTTTAACTAATAAATTTGCCAACCACTGAACTAGAATTATAGTAAACAATATCGCACATTTACCCAAATAATATTCAAATTTTATTTTTTGTTAATTCAGTTTTTTTTTAATAAAATTATTAAAATTTTAATAATTAATAATATCTGCATATTTTTCTATTTTAATTTTTAGTTTTAATTATGCAAATTATAAAATATTTTAGTTGAAATGTCAGTTTTATTTTAAATTTTGGTGCACTGATAAAAATTCTGAATCAAATTACGATATAAAGTTCTGCACTTTGGGTGCATTATCCCATTTCACTGCAAAATCCATGTTTACTGTAAAATAACATACTGTAACTTTTACAGTAACATTTATTTAGTTAGAGTGGTTCATTGATTTTACAGTGAGTGTAAAAATTACGGTACATAAGACTTTTTGATCCACAGCATGTTTCGATAAAAATGAACTTAAAATTAAATGAAAAAAATATCAGCATTCTTAATGACGGTACTTCTTTCCGCTGTCCTAAGTCCGAAACAAACCATATTCAACCGTAGCATTCTAAACTTAAGTATAACCTAAATAATAAACTAAATTATTATTTTTAATAAATGCATTGTTTCTTGCATTCTAGATGAGTTTTATAATTTAGATTGATTATTATAGTTCAATTAATAGAGGTTTCTTACCAATAAAGTTTTGAGAGTCTCATTATCAATTACATTATATTTCTTAAAAACATGACTATCCAGAAGAAAAGGTATTTCCAGAGAGAAAAAAAGTAGATAAAACTCTTTAAATAACAGGTTTATGCCAAGCAGTTGAATTCGTAGTCCTGAAGTGGAACATAATCTGGGTCTGAATTTGCTTTTGGTGTATACATTAGCTGAAAATTAATAAAATAGGCTGAATTATGCTGTTAATCGTGAACCTCTTATAAACATTGAAAATAGTTGAAACATATTTCGCTATTCTTGAATGCCGTCGTTTTATTTTGAAAATTTTCGACGAGAAATACTTATGCAATTTTTTTCACCAATTTTGCCATATCTTTACTTCACTTGCATTTTACATTAATTTCATAAAATAACTAAACTATCAAAGACATTATGGTTTATTGTTTTGATCTAAATATAATTATGAGTTTCAAAAATTATTACTGATTTAAAAAAAATTAAACTCTCGGTGCACCATTTGGGAACTACTGCTGTAGAGGAAGTATACTTGAAATGTTTATTTATCCACTTACTACATTTCTTAGTAGTTATTGATTTATATTATTATTTAAATAAACTCTTTAAGTAGAATTATTTGATTATTTTGTAAAAGAAATCTTGAGATACTAATTTATAAATAATATTGTCATAAAAAAAGACATTTAATAGCTGATACATTTAGTTGCCTTTTCAAAATTACAAATATGAAATAATGCTTAAAAAGCAGCATAAATTTAAGCACAGCATGCATGTGAAAAAGAGCATATCTTTTATGCAAGTCTTTGCTAGTCAACTTGTACAATTACAAAAAATGAATGCAAAATAACTACCAGTCTAAACTTGCATTAGAAAATAACACCTTTATAAACTTTTTTTTTTTATGTTTATCAACGAAAACAAGAATGATTGCGACAAAAGAAACAGGAATCGCTGCAACCTAATCTTCGAGAATAATTCACGACACTTTATTGTAATGTGGAAATAAATAAAAAATACTGCTTTGTTCTTATAACGTTTACTCAGTGCTTTTCAAATACCCTGCTCTTTGCTTTAAAATTGTTACTTTAATTTCAAGAACTTGCATTTTTAGTTATTTTTTTAAAGTAACCTTCCATTCCCCTATTAAAAATGTTTAACTTTGAAAACTGTATCCATACTTATTACTGTAAACATTAAAAGATTTTTTTTTTGAATGCCTCACTCATTATTTAGAACTTAAACTTTTAAATAAAAAATGTCTTAAAGGGTGTCGGTAGGGCATATATCAATAATGCTAAAACTAAAATTTTTTGATGTACCTTTTCGAAGAAACTACTTATGATATCACTTTAAAATTTTCCAGGGATATTTAAGATTATGTCAGTTGTATACTGTGATAATGTTTTAGCGTTAACAAGAATACATTTTGAGTTATGAAAGATTTTTTCTCAAAAAAGATGAAACAATTTAAATAATTAAGCGTACTCAGCTCATATTTTTTTTAAAAAAAAATTCTGTCAAAGATATGCATCAACAGTTATCACAATCTAAGCATGTATATGCAAATATTCTGTGAAAAAAAACTGAAGAAATATATTATTTAGATGCTGAGAAAAGATGCATCGAAAAAGGTATGTTTTAGCAATATTGGTAAATGCTAAACGACTCCCCTTCAACGTAGTACTTAGTAGTAGGTGAAACCTATAAAATACTTAATTAAATTGAACGAAGACAAAACTACATATTTGAAGCAAAGATAACGATTTTCTTAACATTCTAATAGGAATATTAAATTGTATCACAGCAAGAATATTTTATAAGAGTATTAAATTTTGATTAAATATATAATTAGAACATTAAATAGGATTAAAATGTATTATAAACTGATCAAAAAATAATTTTTCTGGGTGTCGTAAGAAATTAAAAATGGGAAAATTAAAGATATATTTATGATATAAAAAGTTAAATTTTGTTTAAAAACAAAGCGGAAAAAACAAAATTATAAACAAGTAATTAACCATTTTTCATTCTTTATATAAAACATTTTAATTTTGGAATTTTTGAGTATTTTTTTTTATCAAAATAACTCTCAAATAATATTGACCATTAAATTGTGCTCCAGTAGGTTTATTTAATTGTCAATCTTCGTTATATGCAAAACGTTTTGTTACAATTTAATTTTTTTTTTGGTTAATGAATAAATAAATAGCCAACAGGTGCATGCGATATCTAAACTAAATAAGCAACATGAAGTATTAACAAAAAAGCAACAAATTTTTCTTAAATAATTCAAAATTAAATTGCAAGGAAATAAATATAATCGAAACCAAATTATTGATAATTACGGAATTAATTTATAGTTTAATGAATTGAAAATTACTATAAATCAAAATAAGATGCACGAGTCTATTCTTTTGTCAAATCGGTGTACTGAAATAGTTTTGAAAGCTGTACAAAATTAATAAGCTAACTTTAGCACAATTTTACAGTAAATTTAAAAACAGAGTTTTCCTAAATTTAAAAATAGAGCCAATAAAACAGTTCGTCTTCCGTAATTATATTATATTAACAAAACATGTTTAACACCTTTTTAACTTGACAGGTGCTACTGTTTAAATATGTTTGAACGAGACAAATAAGGAAGCATAATATAGAACAGGAAAGTTCAGATTTGTAAAGCTAACATTCTAAAACAAAATGAGGTCTAGGTAAAATAATTTTACCCTTCGAACAAAAAACTCCTACATAAATAGTTTCGCAAAGCAATATTTCTTCTAAAACCTGTAAAAAGTATTTCAATAGTTTAACCAGTCGTAAGTTTCTACGATTTACAGTGAAAATATAGGATAAAAAAAAATACGTAACTTAAAATATATTTTTAAGAAATATTTTACTTGATTTTGTTTTTATGATATGCATTTTTATGTATGTGTTACAGTTTCTGATTCATCTAGTTTAAGTAAAATTCACTTCTATTAGCTTCTATTGGCTTCATAGGCATGATTGCCGCTTAAAAAACTTGGTGCAATGTTTTCTTATTTAAACTACAAAAAATATGCTAGTTATTAATTTAACAAAAAGCCGCTACAATTACTCATCTATTATAACATAAAGTTAAATAAGAATAAAAACCAATTTTTTAAAATGTTAAATGGGGAAAATGTCCGAATTTTATGAATAATTTTTATATAGTATGTATTATTAATTACGTTTCAACATGCGTACATACTTCCCAGAAGTATAAGCGTATTACTCAACTGAAATATTAATAAATGTATACGGTATTAATGTATTGTAAATTTAATAAAAATAATTATGATTAATTGTTTGCGTCACAGGAAAACTTTCTTGTAATTTATAAGAAATTTAAAGCGAGTCACATTGTCACTTTCATTCTATGTTTTTAATCGATTGTTATATTGTATAAAAAATAAAATATTATCCCCCTTCATAGGCATGATTAAGCGAAAAAACTATAATAAAATGTTCCTTCCTATTTACTTCGAAAGTTTAAAATGTCACAACATGTCACAACATTTTTGTTTGCGTAACCTTATAAAGCAATTTTCCATTTTATTTTTATTTTAATTTAACGCGCATATAGCATAAAATGGTTATGATAACAACTTATTTACAAATCATGTTTTGTAAAAAAATTAAACATTAACTATGCTCATGTCAAAAAGTTCAGGAACAACATCTTTTTTAGACAACTCACTGAAGAGAAAATGCGTCAAAGTATGGTAAAACCGATAATAACGTAAAAATAATGGCACTAGCTCAAGTTGAGTTAATGGTCATCACTGCAAAATATCCCAAAATATGATGCAGCCGAATTGAACCTGTGGAGACTTTTATACGGAGATTGCTCTCTGTGATGGTAATGCTGTTAATGGCATAAATTATAACCCGTAATAATATAAAATTAAAATTCGAAACATAGCATTAAATTTAGAGTATGAAATAAATCCTAATGCTTTAGTTAAATAAAGAATAATAACAATATAAATCAAAATATTTTAACATAAACGAAAGGAAAAGTATAAATAAATAATTAATAATTAAATTATTATAAGTAATTAGTAATATTAAAGAGGATTAAATTATAATTTTCATCTTATATGTTACTAAGTTATAATTGTCATCTAATTTTCAAACTAACATCCAAATAAAAATTACATTTTCAAAGTTTAGAGTAAGAGCTTAAAGAGATAAAACTTTCTAATAGAGACTGTAAATTTAATATTTTTTAATGCATTTGTTTTTTTTGTGTATTACTTTCTTTAATTTTCTTTTTGATACAATTAATTAAGTGGTTTCTTAGCGTTTAGGAATGTTATTTCTTTAGCAATTCTAACTATAAACAACTTGCATTTTATGAAACGTCACGAAAGTTTGAAATTACTTAACCAGATTTATTAGCCATAGCATATTTAAATATAAAATCGCGTATTTGTAAACTTAGCATCAGATATTTACTATATTTAAAAAAGAACTTAAATAAGATAATTTTAACGCAACACATTATTAGCATTAAATTAGAATTGTTTTTTTTTTCAAACTGAATCTTAATAAATAATTTTCTAAAAATTAATAGAAAAAAACTCGATTTGTTGATTTTTGCTTGAAGCTCAATGTGTCAAACTCATAAATTGTTAATAATATTTTAAATGAATGAAAATAATGTTTGTAAATTGTTAATCAAGTATCGCTTTAAAACATTTTTAACTTCAATATATATTAAAATAAACTTTGAACAGCTACTATTATATTACCGAAATGTTCAAAATGTTTTGAAAGTTGCCAGAAATAATATGACCGCTTTTGGTATCTGGCCAAGAACATTCGAGAAAAACTGTTAAAAATTAAAAGGATTTTATTGTTTAAAATATTGAAAAGTCCTTGTTATTATTCATAATTTTACCTGCAAATATTTTAGATCCTTATTTGTTATCTTAATTCAATATTTTTACTATTTTTTTCACCTCCCTACCTAACGACTCCTGGGAACTTAAAATTATTTCATAACATAAATTTTAACAAACCTATCAAAACCACATAAATATTTTAAGTAACAATATCAACAATTCAACTTTTATTTATTTATTGAAATTCTTATGCTGAAAAATACATTAGTAAAAATAATTCTGATGTTGAATCATGAAACTGGTATGAATCGTATAATAGGGTTAAATATTAATTCAATTTTAACAAAGTGTTAAAAATTGATCATGTTTCTGTTAAATTGAACCATAGTACAGTATAGTCAAATTTAGTATTCACGAAAATATCGTGAACTTGGACCAACTTGGAACCATATTAGGAGTACACAACCAAATTGAACGCGCAAACCTCTCTTTTCATTCTACACAGTTAGAAAATTTCTCGAAAAAAATAGTTAAATCACAATTTCATGAATGGTTATTTTACCATATTTAATTAAAACAGTTAAATAACCATAAATAAAATGGTAATCAAACTGTTGAGTTTGAGAAAAACTGTTTATTAACTGCTTTCACCTAATACAGTCAAATAACCAGAATCTTAGGGTACCAACTAGAACCACCTAAAGAAGATACTGCGTACACATACCCTCCAACTGTTACGGAATTTCCGTAGTTTCAGAAATCTTCTTTTCAGACGGTAGCAAAATTAATGTCTTAATATTTAAAAAAAACTCATTTTAGTGTAACTTGTTCACTATTACTTATAAAAGCGCAGGCCACATGTCTAGATTCTTAAGTTCTGATAAAAGTTTTATGAGAGATCCATTTGCTCTAAAAATTTCTACTTTGGTTCGCTACCACTAGAAAGAATTATTTTCAAAATCCTCATAAGTTGGAGAGTATGCGTACATATCACAGCCGAGCGGGCTTATCTGTCAATCTCATGACCGACAGAACTGGAGTTCGAGGCCTACTGTTGACACCCCCCCCCCATTCCCTTCAACACATGAAGAATTTATAGTGTACTCTCCACTATAAATCCGGCTATCTCCACTATCCGGCACTCTCCAATGCCCATTACGTTACATAAAGTCGAGTTCGTATGTCTAGTTAAATAATTATATTTTTTTTGCGTTTTTGAAAAATGCTAGTTGTAAATGGTTAAAAAATCGTGTAGTTTTGTATACAAGGTTTTATAACCATACTTTTGGTAAATGGTTTCAGAATCATAAAGGAAAAAAAAAATGTTCTTTATTGTAAACTTTACGGTTAATCAGATGGACAGACAGCTGCCAGTTATTTTACCATAATTTTAGAATGAAAATTTTAACAGTGTATGTTTCAACCTAACAGATTGTTATACATTTAACATGATCGTTTAAAAATAAACTTAGCAATTTTTAACAGTGTATGAATTCAAAGCAAAACAGTGACAAATATTTAACTTCAATTTAATTTTTTAAACCTGCTGTAAATGGCCTAAAATTATCTAGTTTATTTCAGAGCTATTTTTATTTATTTATTTCTCATAAAGAGAAGAAGAAAAAAAAAAACTGGGACATACTCCGAATCCCGTTAACCGTGAATGGAATTATTCTTGAATCTCTCTCCCGCTAAGTCTTAGTCTCTGAACTTATTAAGTGTGACCTCTGCTGAAATAACTGCTCATGAACTTCACTTAGAAATCCCCAACCTGCTGTGTTTTCATCTCTTCTTTATGTCTTTTTCCTTCCTTATAATCAGCTGTCGATCACGAAGTTAGTAACGCCAGTAGCTCTCAATTTTGACATTAAAGCACTTGACAACCGTTATTCAAAGTGCTTCTGTTAGTTGAAATTGGCAATCAAAATAGAATTTTTCTTTGTAAATTTGTTTTGCAATTGTCTTGAATCGTATCAAATCGTATTAAACATTTGTTGCAATTTATTGACTTTAAATGGCACGGATTGTCGTCAGAAAAACTGTAACGCCAAAAACGTGAAAGGTTTTTCCATTAAAACATTTAATAACCGTTACAAATAATGTTTATGTCTTTTTATGAAATTAAAAATCAAATTCGGAGTTCTTTTGTAAAAGTTTTTGTAGTAATTTTCATTGTCAAATCGCACTAAACACTTGTTATAATTTGACAATAAATATGACTAATTCGGTACTTGCAACTCGAGAAGAAGTTAAGTGAGCTAAGCCTAACCATCTGATTTAAATCAGATTTAATGGAATACCTGTAAGTGACGTCACGCGTGTATGTTCAATCTGATTTGCTTTTGAATTGACGAAGTCCTTGTTTTACCTACAATGACGTCACTTGCAAGTATCCAATTTTCATCACAAAGTTAGTCACGCCAAAAAAATACGCAATTTCGCCATTAGAACATTTGAAAATGTTACGAGAAGCGTTTTTGTTTCTTCTTTAAATAAATTCAGAAAATAAAATAAAAAGTTGTTGAACTTTCTGTGAAATATTTTTATTATGAAAGCATATTACACATTTGTTGACTGCAAAAATATCTGATTGTCAATTATTGAAATTATCCACGTTCAAATTGCACAATTTTGCAATTACAACATTGAAAAGCTTTTTTTTCGAGAAGTGTTTCTGGTTTTCTTTATATGTAATTGGAAATTCAAATGGAAATTTTGTGTATAACTGTTTATAAGCGCTTTGAATATAAAATCATTTTAAACTAATAACTAGTTACTGATCATAATGTTACTAACACTAGTTGAGCACATTTTTAGTTTTTTAAAATATTGATCAAAAATGAATAATTTTGCTAATAAACATTGATCAAATTAAGCATGTTTTCACTTGAATGAACATTAAAAATTCTATCACATTTTATTTAAAATACCCTGTTTAGTCAAAATTTGACACTTTCCCCAAATTTGGGAAAACAAAGACATATAAATTTATTTTAACATGACCAAAGTTTTCATTGAAAGGGAAAATTTTTCGTAATCACAAAGTAAATAATATTAGAAACGCCCATAAACGCCCATGTTACCTATAAAAACATTTTGCTGCCTTGTGTTTTTTTCTGTAGCTGAATTTAGGAATTAAATTTAATTTTCTATTGAAATCTTTTCTAAACATTTTGAATATAAATGCATATCACAATTTTTGTTGCTATTTTTGGTTGTAAAAATTTATAACCAGTAACCGATTATGAACATTAGTAACGTAGTTAGCAACGTAGTAACTTTAGTAACGAAATTTGTAACGCAAATAGCGCATAATTCTGTCACTCAAAAACATTATCAGATTATATGAAATTATGTGCATAATATGTCATTTTTTGTTATGAAATTGTAAATCAAATACGTTATATTGTTATGTGAGAACCTGTATGCAATACGACGTTTTTCATGTTTAGAAAATTAGAATTCAAAGATATTATAACAATCGACAACAGGTAAGTAATACATCGTTTCATATGAATGAAATTCGAATTCAAAGTCATTGTAACATTATACGAGAAGCGGTTCGTAATATATTGTTTCATACTGATGAAATCAGAATTGACAGACATTATAACAATAAAAAAACCTGTATTTAAAACCTCGTTTTTCATGTTGATAAAATAAGAATTCGAACACATACTGGGCGATTTCAAAAGCAGGACAACTTTGAAAATTCGAAAAAAAAGTAAATGCCAAACAAATTAAATTAAAGATTGTAGTTACTATATACTCAAACTTGTTCTAAGTAATTGATATGATAATAAAAAATTTGGAGTTAAAGGGATTAAAGGTTTTTCGAAACGGTCTTTCACAACTTTTCTAGGAACCAAAATAAAAAGAAATAAAAATATAGATAAAATATTTCATCTGTTTCAGAAGGATGCTTTCCCCCCTAGTCTGCGACAAAAAAGCAGTATAACAGGATTTTTTTATGTGATTGTTTAAATAAAATAAATCATTTCAGTTTTGTTCAATTTAACACAAATAAAATATTTCAAAAATAATGACTTTTCAACGGGTAGGAAAATAAATATATTGTACTTCAGTCAAGCACAACTAGAGGAACAGGACGAGCTGCTTCAACTTTAAGTCTAATTTAAATTATCACTAATTTGAATGTTTTAATGGCAAACAATTTTAAACATACTTTTTTTTAATTTTACCGGTTAAAATGTGCTTTACTCATGCTATGTACTTTAAATGACTTAGTTTTCCATAAAAAAATACCCTTTAGTAAATATTTATTCATTTGTTCAAGTGTGCTTCAGTCTTGTTAAACCACAGGGATACTTTGAACAAAAGCGTTTTTTAAAAGCATTGTATAAATTTTCAAAAATTTTTCAATTTTAATTTTGACGACATTTATAAATCTCTTCAATGCACTATTTATTTTATAAATTTAAATGTGTAAAGTATGTCTTTTTATCACAAAGAAACATTCTAATGTACGGCTTTTTCTCTTATTAATATTATAATAAATAAAACATTAATATACATATAAGAAATAAAAAACTTGTAGTTTTCTCAAATTATACACTTTCCAGTCATTATAATGAAAACTCTGCATTTGCTTTACGTTAAATTCAATGAAAACACACATATTTAATATAATAAAAACTTTTGAATCCAATCGATTAGATTTAGTTTCTTGGTGCCAACTCAAAAACTTAATTTAGTTTCCGTTCTCTAACAGACTTGTACTACTTTTATAACATTTAACTTCATAGCGCTTTTCAATAATTACTTAAAGATAATGCACACTTTGTTCAATCATTTTAAGCCAACATTTATATTTTTCTGTTAAAATTTATTTCAATTAATTTAATTTTTTGAGTTATATTTTTTCATCCATTAGTTTCAATACATTCATATCATGCAAAATACAACAATTCAAAGTAATTTCGGCGTGGCTGTTGCTTTTATTAACTGATTTCATTAATTTCTGCACTAAACCTTATTCGAAAATAAAACAATGGGGATCTTTTTATAAAGTTTTCGGTTGCATGAGATTTTTTATTTGATTTTGGATGTTTTCAAGTCACTGATTTCAAATCTGCAATTGGTTTCTCTCATTTTAAGCTACAATTTTAATACAAATGAAAAAGTTGCAGTACACAATGAATTTGGAAATGTAACGAAATATTTCGAAAATGAAACGAATTTTAACTCTTGGTAGTTTTGAAACAAATCATTACAGATGCCAGTACCGTAATCATTTTTAAACTCTTTACACGCACACGGAGAAAAAGATTCTGGTTAAATTACAGTACTATATGGTAATGGCATTTCTGGTAAAATTATTCCGAATTCTCTTTAATAAAACCAAAATATACTGTATTTAAACTATTCATTTGGTATTGGTTTACCGGAAACTTTCGTTTTCAAAATTGTAGTTTGTATTACCATCCATATAATAAAAAATACAAAACTGCGAATTTAATTTAACCAAATAAATGGTTTTTATGCCATGATCTAAGGTATCATGACAAAACTCGATAATTTTACCAAATTTACAGCCATGTTAGCATATTTTTTCCCATATTATAAAACTATATTTTATTGTTAATTTTGCTAAAATCATTACCAAAGTGCGCAGAAAAAATTTCCGAGCTTTTTAGTGTTCCCATAGAGACAAAAAAAACGATAAAGTTTACGATATTTTGGTAGTTATGACAATACTTTTTTCCCTAGTACATTAAAAAACGATGTTAAATTTGAAATTAACCTTGAATTAACTAAGTGTAGCGAGTGAATATTATTCAGTGCATTTTTCACTAAACAAACTACAATTTTAGTTTATATAAAACGAATTCTATTGGCGGACCAGTTGGAATAGATAATTAGTACAGTTTTTTAAATTTCGACAAACTAATCCTACTAAATGAAACTTTATATCACTTGCGAAAACTGGTTCTTAAGAAAAGTATATTTTCAACAAAACATTTGGCTGAAATTCTTTCAAAAAATTTAGTAAAAAAATAAATCATTATAACAAAGTTTATGCTTCGAAAATCCTATATTTTCAAAACCAGAGAGAAATGCTAGTAAAGTCTTACATATATATATAATATATATATATATATATATATATATATATATATATATATATATATATATATATGTATATATCACACTAAAATCACTGAATTGAAATTAATGAGTGGTAATATATATCATGCATCTTATTGTAAGTATATATTGAAAAAATACTAATTCTATTTATAAGGAAAATATTTACAACTTTTAAAATATGTAAAACATACAAAAAAGAGGTTACAATAGCTTATAATTTGCATAGTTAAATCCTTTCTAATGAATCCTACAGTTTAAATCAGTCACCATAATTCCTTTGGTATAGTTTATTTCTTATTATTTCTTTGGTATTAAAACAAAATGAATCCATTAATGAAGTAACATGTTATTTCCAGTTCTAGTTGAAGATGAAGAAACGTGGGTCTATTGTTCAAATAAATCACCAACAGTCTCGCTCTGATTGCAATATCTGTTCAAGTGATTGGCAAACAGACAATTGATGGTTTTATAGGTCATCGCCTTATTCGTTTTTCAAGGCTTGGTGACATCCGTCTGAAGTGTACTTTTGAAAACATTTCGATTGAAACGAAATAGAAAATGCTCAAAAAAACTATTTTAATTTAATGTACATCTATTTCAAGCAAGGGGTCATAAATGTATATTTTTTAATAACGGAAGTTCCTGATATTTTATAATGATAATTATAAAATGACATTATACGCAGGAGGGTAGAAATTGTGGTAAAATTACCACGAATTGTATAGCAGTGACATTTCTGCTTAAAAAGAACTATAATTTTGTTGATAAAGCCAAAATGTACGGTCTTTAAATTATTCATTTGGTAATTTTTCCGTTGATGTGGAATGTTCAGAAATAAAATGTAAAAAAGTTGTACTTTTTTAAGTAACTATAAAAAAAATATTTAATTTATTATAATCTTAAAAATACAAAGCTAATAAAAAGCAAAAAAAAGTTAATTAAAAACTGAAAGGTGAACCTTATGATCTGCAAATATATGTTGGTTTCCTTATAAAATTGTATGAAAGCATGACCAACTAATTGTTTAAAATATCAAGATTTGACTTTATAGCTTTTAAGTATAAATATGATGGTTGGTAGGGGGTTGGGGCAATGTTCAAGAAGTCGTGAGTTCTGTCCCCGCAGGCAGTTGGTGTACAAAATTATGACTAATGTACGCTAAATATGTCGGAGTCACAAAGTCCTCCACGTTCCCATAAGAAATCAATATCTCAGGAGGTACTGAATCAGAGATTGATTATGCTCTAGTTCAGGGCAAAAATACGATCTGCAGATAGATGGTGTATGAATGTGTCTTCCCTGCAAAACGAACTATGATGTATGCGTGTCATGTAAGTCAAATTCTTGGCCGTAATTGGCATCACTGGAAAACAAGAAGAAGCTCACCCCTCTGCCTTAAAATCAGCTTGTCAGCATTAACAAGTGGCATGAGACAAGTACAGCATTTGAAAATAAGACAAATTAGCTGTGAGAAACAGAAAAGCAAATGCTTAGTTAATGACTTAAAGGTTTCTCCTCTTGCTTCTCCATTATCATTTTTTTAGAGTTGATATTTTTCAAAAAAGCAAAGATAATTGTGTTAATAAAATATACAATTATTGCGTTATAATAAGGATAGAGAGAATTATTGTGCTATAAATATAAATTCCTTATAATAATTTTATGTTAAGAAATTATTTTAACATGTTAATCGTAGTATAAAGAACGATAGCAGAAATTTGAAAAATAATCAGCTGCACTAAAATTTAGAAGAACCGGTGTGACACAGCAAGAAGAAGTAAATTCACTCGTTATTATCATATTACTATAAACTTATGTCTTTATAACAAAGGAAATAGGATACGGTTTTTAGCGCTCCGGAAATAATAAATTAAGCTTATAATTTTAAAAATTTCGCTGTAAATGTAAAAATTATATATCTGGCAAAATCTAATCTATCTCATTCTTCTTTTGACATCAACTAAGATAAAATCAAAAAGCAACAAAAAAGTAAGCAAAAATTTGCAAGAAAAGCACTTGAAATTTAAAATAGCTATAGAACAATTTGAAATTTTAAAAAAGGTGCTCATGTTGCTTTCATAAATAAAAATGACCATTTCAAGAAAGTAAAATTTCAACTCATTAGCTGTATTTCTATGAGATGCAAGGTGGCCCACAGGGAATTTTTTAATACAGGTTCAACAGCTAATAATTTGCGAATTAATAACCGAATATCATTTTTCATTTCATCGTACTCCTGATACATTTTCTATATACCTTTGCTATTTCAATTTTCTAATTTTCATGGTTTTTGAGCAGCAAAACAAAATGTAACGTTAAGTCGAATACCCAAAGCAGGGGTGGCAATAGCGTCACCTGCGATCTTTACATATATCTTTAAATAAGAAAACAAAATCATTTCATTGCAATAAATACAAAGGTAAGTATATAATTGTAAGTATATAATTGCATGTATAGATTAAAGGATTCTAAATACCTTCCTAACTACTTTCATTACATTATTCGTATTGACAGATTTTTTTTTAAAAAAAGCACTTGGATTAAGAGCGAAATTAGTTTAATGATTGATTTTTATGAGTGGTTGATTTTTAAAAATGGTTTAAATTAAAGCTGCTTTATCCATTAATGATATTATATTTAACGAATAATTAGCACTCTTTCAGTGCGCACCAATCTGAAAGAATGTAAATAATATTTTATATACAATTTTTTTTTTTATTTCCAATAAGCTACATAATCGGTCTTGCCGAGGAGCAGACCTAGTGCGTTCTCCAGAGGTGGTATCCACTCTTTCAGGACCACCACAATGGGTGAGATACCATTGGTCATGTTAATTTGGACGTCTAGTTTCTGCCACACTAGATGGCAGCACCAAGACTCTATTTGGATGCTAAAGTGCACTAGGAATTTAATTTTGCCGGAAATGCCAAGAGCCAATAAGGCACTCCAGGGATCTTTTTATATACAAATTAAATTAGATAAAATTAA
Organism: Parasteatoda tepidariorum; assembly: GCF_982258835.1. Taxonomy (NCBI): domain Eukaryota; kingdom Metazoa; phylum Arthropoda; class Arachnida; order Araneae; family Theridiidae; genus Parasteatoda; species Parasteatoda tepidariorum. Next base: position 90,213,657 of record NC_141756.1, on the reverse strand, counting down.
ACTAGGTACAACTAGAAATTAAATAATGATAATTAATAAATTAATTAATGATACAAGTATAACTAAATAAATTAAAAGGATTTTAGATCTAATGCTGTTTCAAGTGTATATTTCAAGATGCATCAATATGAATTTTCGTATTTCTAGTTTAATTTCTGTATTTCCACTTTTCTTTACAAAAATATGTAATCTAATTTATTTTGTTGAATTTTCACAAGCACTAATTTAAAGTTAATAACTCACATTTAAATTTTTTCACAAAAATTTTTATTAAACCATACATTTTTAAAGCTAATAAAATGAATACTTATAATATAATTTAATTAATATTAATAAAAGTGTCGAAGTAATATCAACACATTACTATTTCACTCAAATATAAACATAACATATAGAATTTAATTGAAACATGCATAATATGCTTCGAATATTTGAATTTTTACTCTCAAAACAAATAACTTGAAAAAGTGGAAAGCAAAATTATTTTACAATGAAAAACATTAAATAGTTACATTAAATAGTTTATTAAAACATTAATATTAACACTTTGGACAGCTTTTAAAAGTCTATTTTTACATTAAAATCTGCTTATAAGTATATAACATAATATATATATATATATATATATATATATATATATATATATATATATATATATATATATATATATATATATATATATATATATATATATATATATATATATATATATATATATATATATATATATATATATATATATATATATATATATATATATATATATATATATATATATATATATATATATATATATATATATATATATATATATATATATATATATATATATATATATATATATTACATATCTGCCTTAACAAGTGAAAAACTTCAAAAACATTTAAACATTTAATCATTGTAAAAAAAAAAAAAAAAAAAGGAAGAAAAAAAAAAAAACATTTCATTCGGAAGAAAGTTTTACAAATTTTACGTAATTCGAATAAAAATTACGTAACAGATTAATTAATATTATTTACGCTACAAGTACTTTATTTACGCAAAATCACTGACATGTATCTATTTAACTGTGACTTTCGAAATCTAAACATAGTATGGTTGCTTAGAGACTTGTTGTGAAACTGCTTTATGAGACTCGTACCCAATTAATTACTTAAGAGCCCTTACTCATAATCTTTCTTACAGATTAAAAAAAAAAAATAAGTTACTTTTTAGAAAATATATTCCTCAATTCGCAATTTAACATTACTTAAAATAATTTATTCATCTGCATATTTAAAAAAAATTAATAATAGTCACAGATTTAAAGTTTCTGTTTCGTAAATGTGTTAAATCATTAAAATCAGCTTTTTGAAAAACAATGCAATCATTTTTTCGTACTTTAACAATGTAATCATTATTTCATTACAGCATTAATATTTTCTTCTTAATCATTTTTTTGAATAAATTAACAGATTAAGAAGAAAAATAATCAAAAACTTTATTATTAAATTATCTGCTCATTACTTGAATTTTAGAAAATTCAAGTAATGATCTTATTAATTAAAGTCATTAAATTTAAAACACTATAATTTTCTGTTATTCGACAACCTGGCCTCAAATATGTTAATTTACTCGGACAAACGATATTTTAAATTACAAAATTACACAAAAAATCTCTGAATGAACACATCATTTATTCGATGGATTTGAATTCATGACCCCCAAAATAGAAGTGGAGGTACCCATAATATGATTGCAATAGTTTTAGCAGATATGAGCGCAATGTTTAGATCTCTTGTGTTTACTTTTTCTTTTTTTTCGCATTTCACCATATCCGGAGAACTTTTAAGCGAATCTTTTAATTTTTGAACGTAATTCGAAATTAGTTAACCCAACAATAAGTCCGTGCAAAAAATAGTCATTAAAAAAATTGTTATCAACATTTTATTTAATAATGTACGAAAAACTTCTGTATTGCTATGCAAAAGAATTTTGACATTTTAAATAATGTTATTTTACAAGGTTAACTGCAAAATTTGAACTAAATTAGCGAAATAGCTCGAAAAGTCAAATTTTAAATTTATGATATTTTAAAATCTAATAACTTAGTAACTATTCGACGGATTGCGCTCAAATTTTGTATTTTGCTACTTAGGGGATAAAGTTAATTAAAAACATTTTAAGTAATATAAATAAGGAGACATTAATCGTAAGAAATAAGCCTATTTTTAAAAGAAAATTTAAAATTTCATCTAGTATCTATAATTATTAAGAATAATTATTCATAATCATAATTCTGAAGCATAATTATATAGAATATTATTTCTTTGTAGGTATTTAGAATTATAAGGGATTTTAACAATACCATATCTCTAGCAAAACTGTATGGCTTTAAAATAATGTAAATAATTCAAAACAGTTATTATTAAATGTAGTTGTTTATCAATACTATAGTTCTTTATTAATATCCACGGCGTTAAGATTTTACAAATGCGTGAATAATTTTTTGCAATACAATATGAGAGAAGAATTCAGTAAAATATTTAATTCTGATTTTCCTTTTTTTAATGACCAAATAAAGGAAATTCCAATAATTTGTTAATGATTTCGGTTTAATAAAGGAGATAATAACGCAAAAAACTAAGTAAAAAGCAAAAAGTGTTTTTGACTACATGAAAAAGACTCATGAGAAAAAGACCTCATGAAATAAAATTTTTGACTTCATAAAAGAAATTGCGGATATTTTTTATGCTTAGATAAAATAGAGTATATATCAACGTAAAAAATAGCGTTGCTGATTTAAATGCACAAATTAAAAAATTACGGTTTTTTCATTCTTAGGTTTAATAGCTTATATAATAACGTAAGAAGCGAAATAAAAAACCTGGTTATTGGCTTTAAGAACAAATACAAGAAATTACAAATATTTTTTATGCTTTTGTATAATAACATATACAACAACCTCAAAAGCAATATAAGAAAACGAATAGAGTTTTTGACATAATGAACAGTTTCGATACTGAGTCGAAAAGTGGTAGGATTTCGGTATTTAAACATTGAAACACAGTTTTATATTACCCAAAAGACGGTCGTTCTCGTTAACTTTTTTTATTTGTCCTTTTTATTTTTTAAATTACATTTTCTTTTGCTAATAGTGTTTATTATTTATATAATGAATACGATACAATGATTCATTTTCCTTACAATGAATTTAAACTTAATTAAGTCACTTGTTAATAAAAAAAATTCTTTTTCGGGATTATCGTTTCGAAATATGTGATCTAAACAGAACGTAAGCTTTTTTCCCTTTTTTCATGGATCAGCAATCTTGTGTATTCATGAAAAAACGCAAAAATTAGAATAGAAAAACAATTCATTTATTATTCTAAAATAAAATAAAATAAAATGGAATAACAATTAAAAATTATCGGAAATTATCGTTTGGAAATATGGGATCTAAACAGAACGTAAGCTTTTTTCCCTTTCTTTAATGGAACAGTAATCTTGTTTATTCATAAAAAACGCGAAAATTAGAATAGAAAAACAATTCATTTATTATTTTAAAACAAAATAAAATGGAATAACAATTAAAAATTATCGGAAATTATCGTTTGGAAATATAGGATCTAAACAGAACGTAAGCTTTTTTCCCTTTTTTCAATGGAACAGTAATCTTGTTTATTCATAAAAAAACGCAAAAATTAGAATAGAAAAACAATTCATTTATTATTTTAAAACAAAATTAAATAAAATGGAATAACAATTAAAATAAGATTTACCGTGTTAATTATTATCCGAAATGACAAATGTTTTACAGAAACATTAAACATAATTTTAAAAAAATTTTGTTATAAAGGAGTTTATTCAAAAATCAACTTTGATTAATTATTCCATATTAATTGCATCATTAACGCAATTAAAAAAAGATTTACCGTGTTAATTATTATCTGAAATGACAAATGCTTAACAAAAACATTAAACATAATTTTAAAAAATTTTTGTCATAAAAGAGTTCATTCAAAAATCAACCTTGATTTATTATTCCATATTTATTGCATCATTAACGCAGAAATGTTTCTCAATGGATTTACTTTTCTTGATTAGGGGTGAGTCAATTTTCACATTTAGCAGAAAATATTAATATTTTCTGCAAAAAATAATATAAAAATGTCTCATTTTCTTATGCGTTATAATAAAAATATCCTTGGGGAAAAAATTTTTATTACATCAGATAATTAGTAAATATGCTTGCAGTTACGTCTTTCACAGAAAAATAAAATTTCAAAACTGACCTAAAATAATGATGCAAAAAAAAATCATAAGTTTTATAAACTATGAGAAACATTCTTTCGAAGTTCTATTCTTTCGGTTTCTACGAAATCGTTTCTCCTGCGCTTTTATACTAACTTCATCTCCCTTATATTTTCCACTTTCATAAGCTACATTAAAACAGTCTGAACCATTTGCATGTATTTAATTTTCATATTTTTATATTTTAAAACCAATTCTATAATCACGAAAAAACTATGCTTTACTCATGACACTTTTGTCAGTTTTCAACACCTCTACCAAACTTTTGTACCACCCTCAACTCCCTTATGTCATCATTTTCATGCAAAATTTAAATTTAGAAAATTATTCTCTAATTTCATTTAAATAATTTTAAGCAATAAAACAAATTTTCTAATTCCGAAATTTAATTTTGTATCTGGACATTTTTTGCCAGATTTTAAAATTTAACAGATCTAGACAATTTTAGTAGACTTTTATACCTCACTTTGCTTTTTTTACACTTCATTTTCACATGGTATTTAACATTAATAATTCACGGCATTATATCATTGATATGAAATAACTCTTAATAATTTTAAATATTAACTCAAATTCTCTAGACACGATTCGATTACATTTCCTTCTGGATAATTTTTACCAGACTTGAAAAAATCAGCATTTCTTTGGATTTAATTTTTAAAAAAAATTTCAACTAATTAAAATATCCTTCTATTCGAAAAGCATCTTAATCTTTGAAGTGCAACTAATGAAGTATAAATAATTTGAATACAAAAGATGGGAACTGTTTGGATAAAAAGAACAGCTTTATGCTATTTTAAGTAATAAAATAAAAATAATCTATGTAATCCTTATAAAGGAATGCGATATTAAGGAAGAAAGTAGATGCATTAAAAAAATTTCCACCTACATATGTTCGAAATATTCCTTTTGTGCATTAATATAACTGTAACCGTTCTCATGGAACAATGAATTTTATGCCTCGCTAGTTAAGCTACATTATGTTGTTCTGGCTTGATACGAATTAATAGAAAAGATAAGATAAAATGTTATGTTGATTAATTCTGAACTTTTACAAAATAAATTACTTACAAGGAAGCAAACTGAAAGGATTCGCAAATCGAGCTCAATTTCTTTAAAAAAAAACAGTTTTAATTATTTATTTACTGTTGTGAAAAAAAGTTTGCTCAAATGTTGTCTATTTCCCTTTTGTTGTTGAGACATAAATCGTTGAAATTGTAAGTTTGGGCTAAAAAATTCACTTCAAAAATTCATCAGAAAAACTATAACACATACAGTATGAGGAACCATTTTTGATATATATGTGGAATATGCAGAATGATACAACAAATTTTGATTTTGTGAACTTGAACAGCTAATATTGTAAGTTTGAGAAAAAAGAAGAATTTTATAAACTTTATCAAAAGCGTGATAACACATACAATTTGAAGAAGAATTTTTGAGTTATTGAAAAGTGCAAATAAATTTTAAGTGATTTTTCATCAGAGTTCTAGTTCTGCTAATAAACTATTATCTTAAAAAAGTGTTAATATAGTGAAGAGTAGTAAAACAATTCTTAGTTTCCGAAATTTGATTTGTTGAAAATGTAAGTTTAGGCGAAAAAGTATTTTATAAATTTTGTCAGAAACGCAATAACACATATATTAAAGTTTCATTTTTAAACTACTCAAAAACGCGTGTAAATTTTAAGCGATTTTTCGTCAAAAACCTAGTTTTGCAGATAAGTTATTTTAAAAATATATTAGTATAGGATGGAGTTTAATAAAAACTTTTGGTTCTGGAAATTTAAATTGCTGAAAATATAAGTTTTGGAAAAAAAGAATTTCATAAATTTTGTCAAAAAAGCGATAACAAATACAGTTTGAAGAAATATTTTTAAGTTACTTAAGAAAGCAAATAAATTTTAAGAGATTTTTCGTCAGAGTTCCAGTTTTACTAATAAATTGTTTTCTGAAAAAATATTGATAAAATGAAGCGTTGTATGGTTTCAGTTCAGAAAATTTCAATTGCTGAACATATAAGCTTGGGGAAGAAAAAAATGTAATAAATTTTGTCAAAAATGTAATAGCAAAAAAGTTTGAAGAAATGTTAGTAAGTTACTTAAAGGAGTGCAAATAAAATTCGAGTGATTTTTTGGTCATAGCTTTAGTTTCGTAAATAAGTTATCTTAAAGTATATCTTAAAGTAATAGTGTATTATAGATTTAAATATTATCTTTTCATTCTGGAAATTTGAATTGTGGAAAAGGTAAATTTCGAAAAAACAGAATTTCATAATTTTTTTAAAAAAATGCGATGAAAATAATGTTTGAAGAAACGTTTTTAAGTTACCTAAAATCACAAATAAAATTCAAGCGATTTTCCGTCGGAAATCTAGTTTTGCAAATAAATTGCTTTTTTAAAAAGAACGCTAGAATAATGTAGAGTTATATAACAACTTTTGGTTCAGGAAATTCAAATTGCTGAAAATTTTAGTTTAGGTAAAGAAGAATTTCATAAATACCTAACGTTGGAAGAAGCATTTTTAAGTTACTTAAAAACGCAATTAAATTTGAAACAAATTTTCGTCAGAATTTAGTAAAGTGTATAGTTATGTAAGGCTTTGGAATTTATTATTAAAAAAAATAGAGTTAAAGCACAATTTTAAATTTTAATATTTTAGTTTTAGTCTCTTAAAACGTAAATATTGAAGTTTTCGATTTAGGACAGAACAGTCTCAAATTAAAGCAACCCTGTACAACCGTTATGCCTTTTTTCGTCAGCAGGATAGACATAATTTGGCGACGTATTTAAGGAAGAAAGTAAAATTTTTGATAACCTATAACCTGATAACTGCTTCGAAATGGACAAAATAAATTTTATGTATGGTTTTTGAATCTAAAAATAATCTGAAAAAAATTTTTATGATTTGTGGAGACACTTCGGGTACTTGCTTTGATTGATTCAGTATTTTTTGTATACATTGACATAAATAATAAAATAAAAAAGCATTACCCAATTTCTTCCTACAAATTTTCAATTAAAACAAGCTAAAACTTGTTTTATTTTTAAGAATTCATAAAATTTGCCATAAAATAATTTTGTACCGAATTTGAAATATAATTTCGGATAAAATTAAGTTAAAGTGAAAAATTCTTCTTTATTATTAGTCAGTCTTTCTTTATTTGTGTAAAGCCTTTCTTTTGTGTGTCTCCTTTTTTGTGTAAAACAGCTTACAGCAAGTCTTATCCGAAATCGTCTGATTTTATCTGAAATTAAAACTATAAGTTTTGTTTAAAAACCAATTACAAAGAAATGGTTACGATTTTATTTGTAATAGCAAATTATGCATGTAAAGTTAAAAATGAAGAGTATGTGTGCAATTCATACGTTTGAAGATATGCATATAGTATTATTCATGTAGTATTATGCATCTAGATATAAATTTCTTATGTAAAATGCAACTATATAGTTTACGTATATTTTAACACTAAAGAGCAGCTTCCACAAATTCATATGTATATTTTATATTTGAATATTATTTTAATATAAAGGTTTGAGATTGTTTTCATTGTTAAGACCGTTTGATTTAAAATTGATGAGATAATCAAGCATTAAATTTTCATTAAAAAGAAAAATAATAATGCATGGATAAAAAAAATTGGGAAAATTTTCCGCTCAGCATGGTAATGATATTATCGGTAAAAAAATATTAATATGGTTAATAAAAACAAAATATATGGTACTTAAATCATTCATGACGAAATTTTTTCATTCTTATGCTTAACAGTTGATTGAAAATTCTGGTTTTCGGAACTATAAATATTTTTACCACGCATTTTATGGCATATTCTAAGATATCATGAAAAATTTTCAAATTTTGCATTATTTTCTCAGTTTTATCACGTATTATAAAACCATATTTTATTGTTAATTTCACCAAAATCATTGCCAAATCGCTTCGTTAAAATTCACTGATATTTTTAGTGTTCCTATAGAGCCAGAAACATAGTAAATTTTTCCATATTCTGGTAATTTTGACTATACTCATATTCGGTGCATGTATGATATTAATACACTTTTGAAAGTATAATAGTTCAAAGTAATAGTTATTTTTCTAAGCAATTTCTTCAGCAAGCATAATATTTCCTTGGATAACTATTTATTCAAAAGTAATCAACAATTTCATTTTTTGTAAAAAGAATAATGCCAATATGGTTTATATTTTTGGATTTTCCTAAAAACAAATTTACTAGCAAACACTTTTAGCAAATATTACATCAATTTAATGCACAAAATACTTTATAATTTTACGAATTATGAATTAAAATAATTATACAGTTATTATTCTACCTGAGCGAGTGTTCTATTTAAGGCGAAATGAAGTCAGAAATAATTTTCATGCGTAAAAAGAGGCCAAGAGCAAAGTTCATTGAACAAGATAGTACAAAAATGAAAATGCCTGCAAACTCTTTAAATATTCAATGAAAAAAAGGCCAAATGTTTTATAAATAGAAAATTTAAAAGTACAGTTGCCGTTATATATGAAAATAGAAGACAAATTATAATTTTGCTTTAAAGTTTCATAGAAAAAACTATAAAAAATTATTATTTTTAAAGCATTTATGATGCATAGTAAAATATCCCAAAAAAATCTCAGAGAAGGTTTTTTTTACTCTGAAAAGATGATGAAATATCTGTCTATTCAGATTTATACGGAAAAGATTAATAAAGATATAAGGTTTATAAAAATAAAAATAAAAAGTTGGAAATTAAATTTTGCCATTATGGAACATGTTTAAGGTTTTGAAAAAATCCTCTAGGCTTTAAATACATATTAAAATTATTAAAAATTGAATTAATTAATAAAAAAATCTCACTTTGAAGGAAAGGAAAAGAAACATTTTATTTTTTGTAATTAATCTTTAAGTGAAGAAGGATACAGAAAATATTTTCTCTGCCATTATATTCTTAAATTGAATTATAAGAATGAATTTATTCAAATGATTTAATTTTATAAGTGAACATGACATAATTAATTTAGAAAAACACACATTGATTACACATGATTTTTTCACGCACTTTATATCAAAACTTCGATTGAATTTTTCATATTTTAGCTACCTAAGTCTTCGTTTTTCGCTAATGTAAACCACTAATTAAATATTTGTCATAATAGAAATATAAAGTATCCCCTACTTTAAAAATAGTAATTTTTATTTTTGGAAGTAACATTTTATCCCATTATGTATGGAAATACTTAAAAAGACATGATTAATTAATTACTTTAAAATCAAATATGTAGCAAATAATAATTTTCTATAATCTTTGTATTGGGGATTGAATATTTTTATAAAAAGTTTTTAAAAAATTTGGAAATTAAGAAATCTAAAACATAATTTTATCCAAAACATAAATCAACAATAGTGTTTAAATTTAATGATTTTAATTAAATAATAACCAATTAAATCTGCTCTTAACATTTAATAATTAAAAAACTGACACTCATTAACTAAATAGATAACAATATAATATTTAATGTAGATTGCATTTTTCAATGAATATATATATTTTTTTTGTAATAAAACTGAAACATCCCTCTCATTTTTATGAAAAAAAAGATAATTTAAGAAACAAGCAAACAAATCATGAACCGAAATAAAATTAAAAACATCGCAAGCACTCAAAATCTTCTAAATTCATTTATAACTCTATTTTTTTTAATAGTTTATGATTATACTTGATCTCAATGGCATGAAAGTACGTGATACGGCATTTAAAAAATCTCAAGAGCGGAAATATAAATATTGAATTAGACAAAAGAACCATCATAAAGTATAATTAAAATATAACGATTAGTAATAATAAATATGAAAACTTTAAAAAAATATCTAATATATATACTTACGACAGGTATGTCTTCATATTTATTTTGAGAATTTTCATAGTTCTAAATTCTTATCCAACTTCTTCTATTGTTAAAGCACGGACCAAATACCACAAACTTAAAACTCAATTTTGGCAACATAAGTTGTAAAAAATTTAGAGTGCAGTATTCCCATTGGTATCATCTTCAAGACAAAAAAAAAGCCCCCTGTTTCTTCCTTAAAGGCATGGAAATATAATCCAAAGGTAATTCGAAAAAGCGAAAGTATTTTGTTTTCGTAACTAACATAACAAGTCAACGAACACTGCTCTGATATAATATTTCATTCATTTCTCTCGGCCATTCTCAACACATATGTTTGGCTTGAAATTGAGACTAGTTTTACAGAGAGTTTAAATGCTCTTAGCATCTTTTTCCACAAATATGAAAATTATATTAAAGTTCTTTCACATTGGATCAAACATACTGGTTCAAGCACACTAAACTGGAAGGTTCAGCACAAGATATTCCTAGAAAATCTTGCAGTAAGATAAATTTTAGTTGAATAAATAAAGCATTTGCTTCGCGAATTGCAAACCGAAATTCGAATCTGAGAGATTATAATGATAACTTCTGTTCTTTAAATATACTCTAAATATAATATTTATTCTATTTCTTTTGCTGCTTACCCATAAAATTCTAAAATAGATCTTATTCTAATAAAAAAAATTAAAAAAATATTTTAATCGAAAATTAAATTTATCATAATCCATCTTGTCTAGGAGAATTCCAAAAGCTTTACATAGCAGCTTAAAAAATAATTAAATAAATTTCAAATGGCCAATAAATATGAATGGTTAATTTTCATTTGTTATTTAAAATCATTTGTGGTTATTAATTTTCAATTTCAAATGACCAACTTTTGGTCTTTTTATAATTTAAAATAAACTAAATTGATATGAACTTAAATCAAGTAAATAGGTATAGATAGGCATAGTAAAGCTCAGTATTACTTTTAACTATGCACGGAATCAGCATAAATGGAAGTAACTCAGTATCCAGTAAGTAACCAGACGTAAACAATCCACATTATTGAGCAAAGCACCATCCTTAAAAAAGGAACCATCGATCAAATTGCACACACATAGTATAATTTTGAGAATGGCCGTCAGTCAGAAGCTCTTTTCGCTTTGGGCTATGCAAGAGGCGAATCAATTTCTTCTTGATACCTGTTGGACAAATAGTCAGCAGAATCCGCAAGCTGATGCAAAATCGCATGAAGTCCATGCAGATGATGCCGAAACGCAGTTGCTAAATGCGAAGTCTGTTCCATAATCATACTCTCTCTGTCAGTCATTATACTTTCAAATTCACTATCTGTATCTTGGTCTGATGAGCAGCCCAAACTACTTCCCAATCCATCATCAGACGCTTGCCGTGGTGTGGTCATTCCAGTGGTCATACCAGCGGTCATCATCATGCTCATGGTAGATCTTCGTGAACTAGATAATCCACTAAAGGATCCCCCGACAGGGAACAGGGTCGCATTCACGGATGAAGGACCCCACAGAAGCTCATTTTTAACGTCCTTCAGCATAGAGTAGAAACTATAAAGATCCTGGTGGTTTTGCAAGCCAGGTGGAGGTTGGGAGGTTTTTCTCCGATTTTGCAGCTCCATATCCCTTAATCTGGATGGTATCAAAACAGTGGCATCCATATTATTAACAGCTTTGACAAATCTATCTATAGCAATGAGTACAGATTGTTGGGAACAAGTGAACCTCTGGTCACCAACGGTTCTCCTCCGGCTGACCACCGCAGATGCAGTGGGAGCCGGACTCTCACCATAGTTGAGCATTACGGCGGAGGGGAGACTGGATGAAACTGAAGTAAAGAAGTCAGGTTGTTTTGGATTTTGTGTGCGTGAGTAGCTCACACGCACACCCGCTACTCCTGATCTAGCTTGCCACCTGAGTGACCTAACTCCAAATGCAAGCGAGATTTTTCGCCGCTGAGATCTACCGTGAGTTTTTTTTTCAGAGGGAGTGGAATCGCGTGGTAGTGCACCTTCAGGCGGAGCGGCTTAATGGGTCAGTAGGTTTGGCGACTTTATCTCTTTCTTTTCTCTGCCTTTAAAAAGAAAAAAAAAATAAGAGAGAAAAGCTCATCGGAAAGATAATATAGAAAAACTACATTCCTCTCATTAAAATAGTTGGAATTGCTTTATTTAAATTTAATGTTTATATTTTGATAAATTTGTTGATTTGATTCATCTAGAGTTTATTTTTGCGAGTAACTCTTCTTTGTGATGAAAATAAAAATGATAATTAAGATATTAAAATTGTCAAAATTTTGGAACTGAGATTCATTTATATAAGTGATTTTATTAAAAGGCCTTGAATATTTAGAATTGAACTGATTTTATTTCAAAATTAATTTATTTTACTATTACACTTTTTAAAAAGCTTACAGATATAGTTATCTATTTATTTATTTACTTTATTCAGTTTAATTTCATACAATGTTAAAAATTCCGGATCAAATTAAAGTAAAAATTGCCGGCACTCAGGATGCCAATAACGCAAAATTTTACGAAAAGAAAAGTCTGATACATGGTAATTTTTACAGTAATAATTCATTCAAGTTCACTGAATCACTTTAACTAAATAAATATTACTGCAAAATTTACGATATGGAGTTTTACAGTAAAAGGGGATTTTATGGTTAAATGGATTTTATGCACTTAGGATGCCAATAACTTCTTACCGTAATTTGATCGGGAGTTTTTCATTGTATACTAATAATCATAAGTAAATTAAATTACATTATTTCATATTTAGAACCTAAAATGCTCTTATGTAAATCTTTTTTCTGTGAAAGTTAATTTCTACGACCACTATTAAAATAACTTGCACTATTTCATGTTTTAAACTTAATATGTTTTTCCTAATTCCTAAATTTTCTTCCTAATTCGTTAAATTCTTTTCTTTAAATGTAAATTCCTTCTTCTTCTAAATTTTATCGTTTAATTATCTTTTCACTAGCCACGAGTAAAACAAATTGCACTCTTTCACGTATTTGAAGCTAAAATGTTTTTTCTGTTAAATTATTTTCTTTATATGTAAATTCTTTTTCTCTTTTGAATTTCAAACGTTTAATTATCTTTTTACGATCACAAGTAAAATAAATTACACTCTTTTACGTTTTAAACCTAAAATGTTTTTTTTTCTGCTGAATTCTTCTCTTTACGTGTAAATTATTATCTTCTTTTGAATTTCGAAGTTTAATTACCTTGTTACAATCACAAGCAAAATTACACTCTTTTATATTTAGAACCTGAAATGTTTTTTTTTTCAGTTAAAAACTTTTCTTCAAATGTAAATTATAATCTTCTTTTGAATTTCATCGTTTAATTACTTTATTACGATCACAAGTAAATTTACACTCTTTTATGTTTTGAACCTAAAATGTTTTTTTTTTCGGTTGAATTATTTTCTTTATTTGTAAATTCTTTTCTTCTTTTGAATTTCATCGTTCAATTATCTTTTTACGATCACAAGTAAAATAAATTACACTGTTTTATGTTTTAAACCTAAAATGTTTTTTTCTGTTGAATTCTTTTCTTTAAGTGTAAATTATTATCTTCTTTTGAATTTCATCGTTTAATTATCTTTTTACGATCACAAGTAAAATAAATTACACTCTTTTACGTTTTAAACCTAAAATGTTTTTTTTTCTGTTGAATTCTTCTCTTTAAGTGTAAATTATTATCTTCTCTTGAATTTCAAAGTTTTGAATCTAAAGTTTCAACAATATTTCAGATGCATTTTTAATCTTTTGAAATTGTATCTTAATTTCTACATGCATTTAAAAATACTTTTATTCTGTAATATTATAAACATAATATTTTTGAAATTTAAAAATAAAGACTATTATGTTGGCTTTTTTTTAATATTTCAATTTGTCATATTTATCAGTTTAATTAAAATAGTAAATATTATTATTTAAAAGATTTCAATTTATTATATTCCTTCTATTCTATACATATGCATGGCACACTAAAGTAATTGGAAAATTTTTTAATGGATATAAATATTGAAAGCTTCGAAACTAGTTGCATGCAAACTATAATGGACACTGCCCTAACCAAAATACTACACGTGAATCCAGAATGCGGAAGTAAAACTATTATTTTATACATTTTCGATTAGTTTCTGCTCTCAAAATTACTAGTTTGATCTCTAATCAATAGAATTTGACACAAAATTAAACTAACAAATTTTTCAACCTTAAAAGGTTCTGATAATGATTTTATACATTAAAAAGGTTACAAATTTTTTTTTTGTTTAATTTTAAGTTTCTGAAATCATTTGAAAACCTAATTTGAATAATCAGACACTTATCTTTGTTTATTGTCTATTTTGCCTCATTTATAACGCCCTCTGTTTGGCAGCAGAAACAAGTTGGAGGAGTACTTGTTTTAAAAATTAGAGAGAAATGACTTGCATGAATATGGAAGGTAAGCTAGCTATTCAAATAAGGCCTTTATTTGTGCTGTGTTGAAAAGAACTTTATTTAATAAAATAATTAAAATGTTATGTATCATTTGTTACTCTTAAAACATAATTTACTTTGTATACATATTAATAATAAATATAAAATGAATGCTGAAAATTCTTTCATAAAAAGAAAATATCTTAGTAAATTAATTTTAAGATTAAATTTTAAAAGGTATCAAAAATTTTAATAATAATGTTCTGTTTTATTTTTTTACCAACAGCCAACATATTTTTCGGTTTTAGACTATAAATGCCTTTTAATTTTGAACCCGACCCAGAACACAAGCGAACAACTGGATCAAGCATTAGAACAAACTAACCCATGTCGAGGAGTTTTTGTTCGAACTAATCCATAGTTGCATTAGATGGGGAGGAAAACCACAAAAACATCCACGGTCAGCCCGACGGCAAGAGGATTCTATACTTGATCCGTCTACCACTGGAGATATTTTACATCAGTGCTGGACAAGAGGCGGGATCAGAATTCGAATTCACCAGCTATCACTGAGATTCGACCGTGAAATTATATTATTTGGAATAATCATTATTAAATTATTTGTTCGGCTTTTGTTTCAAAAATTATCCAGCAAAAGAAAATTAATAATTGCCTTTCATGTTTAAACCATATAATTTGAAATATCTGCTTAACTGTTTCGGCTGCTAACTGTTTCATTTATTCTGCAGATATTAACCTCAAGTTTCGTTGTTCTTGAAAACCAGGAAGATTTAACCAATTTTTTAGCATATGAAGTAGCTTTTCACCCATTAATTCTTATCATGTAGCACATTCTGTTTCACTTTCAAATGCTATTAATTATTTTTCAAATCTTGGTAACCGTTCCTCTAATTATAATTAACAAAATAACTGAATTTTCTCCCTTAAAATTATAATAATTGTGTATTTCATGAAAAAAATTATATTTTTTAAAGGTTTCACCTTTTATGAGTAAAAAAAGTGATGATCTATGGAAGGCAGAAAGCAATCACGGGGCATGCGTATTTTCGGAAGACATGACAGTTGTATTTTCTCTATATTTAAAAAACGTAATGGCCGCTGCTGCCATAGCTGTTATTGAATGAACTTAACGCTATATTTTAGTTTGCCACGCAAAAACTATATAACTTAGAAACTGCTAAGGTACAAACCTTAAGATACACAAAATGTACAGGGACTGCAAAGGAATAAAAAAAATTAACATTCGATAATTAGTTCGAAAATTATTCTTAAAACTTATAGATAAAAATTACCAAACTATCAGTTCTATAGGCGGCAGGAAAAAAGGATGCCATTGCAGAGTTGAAATTTAACATGCTAAAAGGAAGATATTTGTTTATGAACTTAACACAGAATTTTTCCGAAATTCGATTTTGTTCGACAATTATATTAATACTAAATGCTTTTCCTTTTCACCCTTTCTTTTACATTATGTTTCATTTTATTTTGCTGCGTAAAAATTATTAGACTAAAAAACTTGAAATTATGAAGTTTGTACAAAAATGTACAAGGTGTTCAAAGGAATAAAAAAATTTTACTATTCGTGTATTAATTCAAGTAGTTATTATTAACTGACATGTTAAAAAAAATGACATGTTAGCTGATCTACTACCCGCAACTACTAAGTTGAAATTTGACGTGCTGGTTGAGTTATAAAAGAGTTATAAAATTAATGAGTTATAAAAATTAGGGCCAGTTATAAAATTATAAAATTGGTATACCATTAGAATTAAATATACCATTTTGAGTTATAAAATAAACGAGAGTTTTTCTTTTCTTTTTTTTTCAAAATTTCAATTCTTTCGATACTTATTGTAGTTTTAAGAGTTTTTTTTCATTTATTTTCTTCAAATAATAATTATTTACCCATTGTTGTACAAAATATGTATCTTTCCCACGATTTTCATTTTTCGAACTCATGCTTGACTTGATGTCCACAGTAACAAAAGAAAGGAATAAATAAAAAATGAGAGAGATCAGATGGTGCCAGATATAAATCTTAATATTTATATTCAAAGTTTTAATAAAACAAAGACAGAATAGAGAATAAAACTGTTTCCAATGCGAACTGTTGTATGAAATAAGGTGATCCAAATATTATACATTGTTAACAAGCAAAGTTACTTTTTATTGTGTAGCGTATTCTGCATTCATAAGTTTTTTTTTTTTTTTCAAATACAGTTGATTAATTTTCTAATCCAGCTATTCATTCATCACGTTATTTTTAACACATTGATAAAATGTTCTGACATAAAATTATAATAATTATACATTTTATGCACAAAATAATCTTTTTATTGACTTCTAAGGAAAAAAAAACAATGATGAATGCGAAGCTACTCCTGAGGTTGGTGAGTGGAGCCTCCTGGTAAGTTTAACGGAATGATAAAAAAAAAAAAATAATAAGTATCAAATGGAATGAAGTAGTGTAAAAAATTTGTAAGTTGTCCATCCTAATGTTAGCACTAACAGAGTGATTTTTGAACGAAAAGGTTTCCTTTTATTTTAAATTTATATAAATAATTCTTAACATCTGCGATTTTTCTGGGAAGAATGGTGCCCTTATTTTGATATTAAACAAGTTTGAAAAAATGTCGCGTTGTAAATGTTCTCTATATTAAAATATCGTAAGGGCAGAGCTTACTCCACTGTTTTGAGTGTACAACTTAACATTTCATTTTGCTTTGCTGCGCAAAAGCCGTAAGACTTAAAAACTTGAACTAAATTACTTAAACTAAACTAAATTAAATAAACTAAATTAATTTTAATTAACTACTATTTAGTACTAAAGTGTGTAGAAAAGTGTACTGGAATTACGATAAATATAAAAAATTTACATTCTATAATTTGTTCGTGAATTATTAACTGCTGAGTTTATTGGAAGAAATGCCATACGGGCCACCCTACAGGCAGCAGGAATGCAACTGCAGAGTTAAATTTTGGCATACTGAAATGGCCACATTTGTTTATGAACTTAACACAAAGTTTTTTTTTTTCGAAATTCCATTTTTGCTAGAAAGTTACTCAAAAATTTTAAGTGCTTTTCTTGCAAACTTTTTCACCATACATGAAATGAAAAGAGTGAAAGAAATTCGATGAAATTTTTTTAAAAAAATTACGATTCGATTGTTAGTTTGTCAATTACAATCTGTTAAACATGTAGGGAAAAAAAACATATTCGTTGATCTAATGTCAGTTAAAATGCAACTGCAGAGTTGAAATTTAATGCGCTGATAGGACCATTTTTATTATAATTTTAACGAGAATATTTTTAGAAATTTCCATTTGTTCGAAAGTTAGTGCAAATTTAAGTGCTTTTTCACAGGGTATTTTCTTTTTTTTTTTTTTTTTTTGCTTTAAATATTGACTATTTGTCCATTATTATAGAAAATTTATTCTTCCGTCGAGAGGGAGAAAGAGATTGCGTGTTGCAAGGTATAAATCTTAACATAAATAGCGAAATTTTAAAAATAAAAAAAATAATAATAAATTAATGAAGAGCGATAAAAATTATTCCCGATTTGAATTGTTTTAAGTTTCGTCAACGGGTAAAATTTCCCCTCATTTATTTTTTTTTATAGATTGTGTTCTCTTGTGTTCTCTTGGTTAAACGTTTTTTTCATGTTCAGAGGATTTTTTTTCAGATTCAAGTAATTGTCTATTTCGTCATAATTTACATGTTAACAAAATGCTCTTACATAAAGCTATATTTTGAAACCAGAATGTTTTTTGTTTTTGTTTAATGAATTGATGTTTAGGAAGAAATAAACAATAATGAATGAGAATCAATTACGGGGGTTAGCTTGTTTTTCGATCAAGTGGTGGAATTTCCTAGTATATTATAAATAGAGATTTTTTTTAACTTTCCGTAAAGTACTGTAGACATACATTAGTGTTTTTGGTAAATAAGACTACGATGTCTTAGTATGAAACCAGTTACACACTATACAAGAAATTACGCATAAATAAATTCTCAAAGTGGCCGCTCATGTGTTAGAGCTATATAGATTACAGACTAGATACATTACAGATAGTGCTTTTTACAAAATAAAATTTTACTTTTCAGGAATTTCTCTCGTTATTAAAAAATCATAAGAGCCATTTTCCAGCTTTGCGTTACATTTTGTTTTATTGCGCAAAAACTGCAAAATTCAAAATCTTGAAATTGACATGGTGTGCAGAATGGAAAAAAAAATTAAACATTCGATAATTCATTAATTATTAACTGTTGAATTTGTATTAAAAAATTCTGTAAGATCCGATCTACGACCCTCTGAAATCCAGCAACAGAGTTGAAATTTGATGTGCTGACAAGAAAATTTTCATTTATGAACATTACACGAGTTCTTTTTGAAATTCCGATTTGCCCGAGTGTTATTGAAACTTTTAGAGATCTTTCGTCAATATTTTTTTCTTTTTTTTCACTTCAAATAACAAATATTTAGCTACTGTTTGCCGAAACATTTATTTATCACCCTCGAGATTTTCCTTTTTATAAGTTCACACTTGACTTGATGTAAAAGTAATGAACAAATTAATAATTGAAAAGATAAAAGAGTGAGGGATCAAATTTAGTCAGTTATAAAACTTAACATCTGTATCGAAATTTTTAAGAATATAAAAGGTTAAGGTTATATGGTTAAAGGTTATATGAAAGGTTATATATTATAAGGTTAAAGGTTATATGAAGCCGTTGTATGGTTCTGGTTGTCGTAATAGATGGTAAACAGCCGAAATTCCGCTTTATATTGGTAAATTCGTACTATATCACACATACTGTATTGCTAAATTTAAAAAAATTATTTTGTGTTTTTATTTATTTATTTATTTCAAATCCAGGAAATTTATCCTTTCGTTATGAGTAAAATATGAATGTTCGCAGATAAAATAAAAGTAATTATGCATTTTATAAACAAAAGGATTTTTGTATTTTTTTTAAATCAACCTTTACGCAAAAAAGTTAATTACTTATGGAAAGTATGGGGAGAGTAGTTATCGACAATGTCAACCTTCATCTATGAAAGGGTACCCCGACATAGAGTAGAGTTAACATGTCTTATATACTAGTGAATTGTAGTTGTAATTTTGTAGTGGTAGATACGCTACAGTACTCCCCCACCAGAATTATATCTGTGATAGAATTCGATGAATGAATACCACTAGTTGAATCATTGCTGTTTTTGTGCGGTTGAGTCGGGAGAGCTGTATTAAGATCACCGTACTTTTTGAGTGCTGAATGGGAGAGGTGTATTAACTTCACGGTCAACAGGGTTGGTTAAGCGTAGAAATCAAGGGTACATTCTCTTTTTGTTATATACATGTAGAGAAAGTTTGGGGTTTTCGGAAAATATGACACTCACATTTCTATGGGAAGTCTTTTTTAAATGAAAGACACGGTGAAAAAAATTATTAAAATGCCTGTAATTATCCACTACTGAGTAAGTGTTATACTCTGCTTTAGAAAATATGAGATTTTTTTTAAGAACTGTCCTATAAATAATTCTAAACCTATGCTGTTTTTGAAAAATATAACACTCATACTCCATTATGAAATCAGTTTCAAATGAATGACACTCAGCCCAATTTCAAAAATTGTCTACGAACTTTTCTATATCTATATATACATGAGTGTCATTAATTTATCCTTATTATTTATTTTATTTATTTATCACATATTTTATTCATTTGTTATTTATTTTATTCATCAATTTATTATTTATTTTATTTGTTTGTTACTATTATTTCAATTTTGATTTTTATTTATTTATTTATATTTTATTTTCATATATTTCTTAACTTTAATTTATTTTTTTAGTCAAATTCCCATATTTTAATATAATACCGCAATCAAATAAAGAACAGTGTGCCAAAACTTATATTATATTATTATATAATGTTATTTTTCTCGATTCTTTAAGTAAGAACAATCAAAATTGTTTGTTTTACATTTAAAAAAAAATATATTATCGTTTGGAAATACACATAGCATCATATTTTAAAAATCTCTTTACTGAATGAACAATTATAAAAATAAACTTAAATATAAGTTACTATGGAATTAAATTTTGAATGATTATTTTTCTATCATGATTATATTTGTATCACCCTTTTGCTGTTTTCCAAATTGGTTTATTGCATTTATAAGCTTAAAGCTAGCTGAGTTTTCATTATTAATAATTATTATAATTATTATTAATAATTATTAGTTTTCATTATTATTAATGATAATTTTAACACAATGCATTTAAAATTGATATTTCAATGTTATTCAAAGAAAAAAAAATACCTCATAAAAATTGATATTTTACACAAGATCACTTTTAAATAATTTCTTTTTTTTTTTTAAGTATCACGTAAAGATCAAATGGTTTACTCATCGACCATTTTCATTCATTTTTTTTAAAATTATTTTTTAAAACAATTTATTTTAAACTATTTCCTGACATATTTGCAACTTAAACCATTTAATGGAAATTTCTTTTAAAATCTATTAAATAAAAATCAAATGAAATGGAATTGATAGCTCAAATTAGTACATATATGCATCAGAAAAAATATGCACTCCAGTTTTTTACTGCCATCTGCTGAGAATATAGAGAAACTTTAATGACGTCATGACATATATATTCTGTTATATGAACTTATTTACTTTCAAAAAGCATGAACGGCAACACAAATATCACATATGAGTTTAAACTGCAAATTTGGCAACACAACAAATTAGCGAATTTCTTTTCGTCTCATGTTGTGTTGTTTTCGTGTCAAATTTACCGATTTTCAATCTAATGTTGTTCTGATCAATAAATCATTTGTAAAAATGTGACAAATAATATTTTGTCCGAAATAAAACTGTATTCATCTTCGCAATATTTTTTGCATAGTGAAACTAATCCTCGTGGTCGTCGCAGTAATATTTATTGTCATATTTAGATCAAATTTCTTTACAGATCGTATTTGTTTATAAAATATATTATTTACCATTTTAAACTTTGACTGAATCTTAATAACTGTGCTGTGCATAGTTTATTATATCTAGATCGGTAAATTTATTTAAATATTCAAAGGTATATATTTTTCTTGTATATCTGTGTATACTTTGCTATGATTTTTAATTATAATTTCTTGATAAACAAATTATCTAAATTCGCATCTGAACAACCATTTCTTGTGGTAATTTTACCTGGTTTATTCTTTTATAATAAAAAAATCAATTTGGAATCTAATTGATTAACTTGTTTGAGTAAAAGTATATATATAATACTGAAATAGTATTATTATAATCAATCACATTTTAAATTGTTATTAATATTTTAGATTAACTTCAAAATTTATTGAATTTATTATTCTTAATCAAAGATGATTGTGATGATTCTTAATGAAGGATGATTATTATTCTTAAAGATGAAAACTTTCGCTGATCAGGATTCAGGGATCCAGAAGTTTCCTTAAATCATCGATCACATTTATTATAAAAATTCTTGTATATTTTCTTTAGAAATATTAGAACTAAAATTTATGCTTGGCCTCTCTTTCATTTGTAAATATTTTTAATGGTAAAATAGTCAGCGTGATTAGACATAAAAGTAACCTTATACAAATTATTGATTTGAATTATGCTGTATATAATTTATTTAGAATTTCATTTTTTGAAAATATCAATGATTTAAATTATAAAAGCATTAATTTTTCGAAATGCGTCATTAATGATTTCAGAAGATCCTAATGAAGAAATTTTCAGGATTTTTGAGTTGGGCTCATAATCACCCCTGCTTAATTAATTAATTAAATTTTTTATTAGGTACAATCAGTTTCTTAAAAACCATTTCAATCAATAAACTATGAGTCTTTTATTGAATAAAAAACTATGTTTCATGTTTTTTAAGTTTTTCCACTCAAATCTAACATATTTATAAATTACTAATTTTATTTGTAAGTTAAATTACTATTGTTTAATTAAACTATTAAATTACTCACTTTTTATTTCTGGATAACTTTTGTATTTCTATTGTTTTTACTGCCCTTTAAATCTATAAAATTATATTATGGTTAAAAAAAAAATCTTCCTATAATTATCACTTTGTGTTAAATCTTGCATGTGTAACTATTTAATGTTAACTATTAAATTACTTACATTCCATTATTTCAAAATAATATGAACATTTTTATAATACTATCTGTGCTTGCCTTAGATAAATATTAATAGTTGAAAGAATTTCTTTTAATTAATACTATGTTGTTAAATTTTGTTTGCTTAATTTTAAAGACATGAAACAGCAATACTAATACACAGATACTGATTAAAGTCGGCAAACTGTTACGGTGGAACCCTGGTTTTACTCTGTTTGTTTCGTACGTTTTCTCGCTTCCTTTGTCATTAATGCTGGTCAGTGAAAATTGTCTATACCACCTATCTTAAATTATCCAGAAATTTATGTTACCCTTTTTTTAAAAATTCCATTTAATATGTATCTAACAGATCAAAATCTCATTTTTTCCATGCAAAACTCGCACAAACTTTTCCTGAGTTTTCTCTTTCTTCTCCCTCCCCCTTTTTTAAAATTTTTTTTAATAGTGTTGAAAACAATAAAGATGGGCAAAAAATAATGTAATACATGCCCGTAACTGATCAAGAGTTTGAAAGCATAAAAACTCTGAAACATTTGAGAATGTAGCATCAGGGGTCTGTCTAGGTTTTTCTGAGAGCTACCTATTTTGTGAAAATGTAGACATAATTTGAGAAAATTAAAAATTATATTAAAAAGTCACCACAAATATGATTGGATGGATTTATCGTTTCTTACGGGATACAAAAATAAAATTTTAAGAAAAAGTATTTTGTGAAACATAAAGTTGAATTTGTGAAGGTACCGCTAAACGGTAGTAAATTTAACCTGGACAAACTCCTGAACATATAAATCAAATTTTCAAATAATAGTAAGTATTCATTAAGCTATTATAGAAATTGTATCCAAAAACCCTATAAAGATTATGCATTTTTTCTAGTAGTTTGTCTCATAATTATTAATCTTTATAAAATATGCTTTTATTTCTTTTACCCCAATTTTACGTTATCAGATTTAATGCTTTTTTTAATGTTAGTCGTACAGAAAAGCGGGATTCTACTATATTAACCTAAGTTATGTTTAATTATTTTTTAGTAAGAAGTACTTCTGGTATTTCAATATGTTTGTTATCTATCTCATCAAATAGAAAACTATCATAAATAGTTATGGGGCATTTAAAAGTATTAATGTTTGTAAGTAGAGATCCACTTTAAAACTCATTTTTAATAATTTGTAGTCATGTCATAATACATAAATTATTTAAATTTGCTTTTTATTCTCCCACAAAACAAAATTTAATCAAAAATAATCTCAGTCCATAAATCTCCGAATTTAGCATTTCTATTCCGAACCTAACATTTCTTTTTTCATGCACTATTTTTTTCTTCTGCTTTGTAATTGTACATTATTTATTGTGAGATGCAGGTGTATTTTTAACATTCTCAAAATATTCCATATTAATAAGTTTTATTCTCTTAAAAAAAAAAAATTTTCCCCCACATTTACATAGCTAAAAATTTTTTTAATAAATAATATAATGTGTTTGCTAAGCAATAAAGTCTTAGGTATAATAAAATTAATTCAACACAACTTCATAATTTCAGGCAATTTTTCTTTTTTGTAACATATGTTTATGTATGAATATTGTTAATATGTTCTTTCTTTTATTTAAGGTTATTTAAATGGCTATGGTACTGCAACCAATCTTGAAAACAAATTCCGTCAAGGGTGATACTTTAAATTCCCCTAGAGTGACTTTTAACCTTCCTAATGATCAAGGAATGATTCAGTATTTAAAAGCAGAAGATAATTTATCACATTCATCTAAACTGCATTCAATTATTAAACTAATTAGTTCACCTGAAACTGATGTAAGTTTATTTCTAAAAGTTTTTATTCAAAACTTTATACTATTTTTCCCAAAATCTTTCTATTAAAACATACCTGTTCTAACATGGTAATTTGTAAACATTTTTTAATGTATACAAAACTATTGTACTTTTAAAATGTGGTAATCAGACATTAAACTATTGTTAATTTATTTGCACTAACTACTAATTTAGGCTGTTCTTTTAAGACACTTTTTTTATCTGAAATAACACATTTTAGCGGATACTATGCTATCTGTTATTTTTGAACTTGTGTGTTTTTACAGTAGACTATTAACCTCTAATGACCAGGTGGCCCACCTTTTATAATTTGTAGCATTTCAAGCATTTTGAGATTTAAAACTGTATGGTCATGACTTGTACAGAACGAAAAGGCGTGTTACACTTCAAAAGCTCGAGAGAACGGAATGCAAGATTCCACTTCCTCCAACCTTGGATGTTCAGTGGAGTGGAATGAAAGTGAACGAACATTGAGTTCTGCAGTTTGGTGAATTTTACTCCTTTTCATCTTGTTTCATCCGTATTCGCTTGACATTTTTTCGGTCATATTCAGTATGAGGGCTCGAGATAAGTTGCTCTTTCTGTTGTGTAGGATTGCTTTATTAATAGCTAATCTAACTAGCAGCTCAGATTAAAGGGGGGGGGGGGGGAATCATTGACTCATCAAGGAACTAGCCGAAGTACAAAATGTTTAAAATGAACTACAAGCTTCTTTTTTTTTTTCACTTTTGTTATCAATTCCATCTGAACAGAGTAGAGTCAGTCATTGGAAATTGAGTACGCATCTTTGATACCTTATCGAATTGCGAATTTTATTTCCTTACTCTTAAGAAACTGTTGAAAACAAAAGTGTGCAATTTTTTAGTTATAAATTGTTGTTTTAATTATAAATTAAATAAATCTTTGATCAAATTTTAAAATTTCCTTAATAATTATTTAAGTATTTGTTAATGTATTGAATTATTTTTAATAACATAATAAAAGAATTGCTTGTTTAAGTAACATTTATAATGTATTACTATGAATTTTCATTGTGTGCATAATTTCTATTTCATTATTGATCTATATTTTACGTTCTTATTCTGTTTTAAAATTGCGTTAGTGTTATTATGACAGAAGAATATGGATATTTTTTAATATGTCCATTACTCTGTTGCAAAATTTATTTGTCAATACATTATTCCAAGTTCTTTTCATATTTGTTATTTTTGTTTAACATATTTATTTCATTTTAATTTGGATTTGCATGTATGTATGTATATATATATATGTATATATATATATATATATATATATATATATATATATATATATATATATATATATATATATATATATATGATTATTATGTTCACAATTTCTAAAATGTACCAATTTTGTAGGATCAGTTAATCATCCAGTGGCTCAATGAGTTGAAAGATAATATTCGTTTCCTGGACAATGAAAATAAAAGAATAACTTATGCTTTATTAGTAAGTATATGGTTGAGTGTCAACAGTTTAAAGCTTAGTTAAAGATTTTATTCTTTATATTTTACTAACAATAAATTAAATTGTGTACTTTTTGTTGTAAGTAACAAAGAACCTAGATTGCAAATAAAGTTTGATTCTGCTATTTGATTTAGCTTTTTGTGTTCAGAATTATACTTAATTGAAAATTATTAAAGATAAATCTTATTGAAAATTTTTAATGTAATTTTAGTAAAACAAGTATTAAATTAATTATTAGTAAGTAAACAAAGTTAGTAAAACAAATTATTAGTTAGTAAAACAAATATTTTGTTTGTTTACTTAAGTGCTAACTTGTTTGCACTTTTAGATCCATTTGAAAAATTTAAATTCATTTAGGCAGTCTTAAATCTGCTTAAAAGGTATTGCCCGATTCCTGCTCAAGCAAAGTTTATTTAAAATTTCTTGAACTTGTTTTAATATTTATCAGTGAAACATCTTTTCATAGAATGAGATTTGTAGTACCTGTCATTATCAAAAATATTGCACTGTCTTCTATTGAAGTTGTCAGTTTACAATATCTACCATATTATAAAAAAATAATAATAATTGCTATAAATGTGTACGTTCGCTATGCACACATATTTAAAAGTTTGCTGCTGCTTTTTCTCAGCATGTGTGATTGCTTCATTACCTCAAAAAAAAGTATCATTGCTTCTTTACCTCAAAATGCATTAAATAATGATTTTAATTTAATGAATTTTTCCTTTTTGTTTTGCACTATAAAAAAGATTGATGAAAAAGTCATTTTCAGTAAACTAGGCAATTATCTTTAATTGTGTTAAAAAGAGTATAACGTTCTTGTTGAAGCGTCCTCAGGAGAAAAAATACTTGCATTAAAGAGAAATTCTTTCTGTAGGTTATTGAAAAATTATATTGAGTTTTTCATTCGGATAACAGGGTTTAGCAAGTGCTTTCTCAGGAACGCTAATTGCTGTTAAAATATTACTTTTATTATTTTTAGTTCACAATATTAAACGCTAAATTTTCACACCTGTAGCATATAAAATAGAGGAATACAGAGAATGTTGTGCCACCCTTAAATATTAAAATAATGGGTTCAAACTGAATTATTTTTTACTTGAACACACACACTTAGATCCAATCAATAAAAATATTGTTTGGATTACCCTAATGCATTTTACTATGTTTATGAAGAATGGGAAATTTTACTGGAAAAATATTGTCTTTTCTGATCTTAAAATTTTATACTTATTCACAATTTTTATTTGTTTTTTATAGGCTATCCCTTGGTATACAAAAGATGCACAATTCATTGCAGCATACAAAGAATTTATTCTAAATCTAATTATTGCAGACATGAGTTATTTAAATGTGATTTTAACAATGTTCATCAAAGCATTTATTTCAGGTAAAGTAAATCTTTTTCCCCCCCCCCCCAACCATTTTGATATAGAGCAGTGTTCCCCAACCTTTTTATCACTGCGGACCTGTAAGCGTTTGATAATTTTAGCGCGGTCCGCTGGGGGGGGGGGTCGTTGATTGTTTATATTTTAGATTATTTTGATTTAATTGTATTTAAAGATGCCTTCCAAATAAAATACAGTTGCACCAAAAAATGGATATAAAGTGCTTTAACATTTTAACTTTCTAGAACGTTAAATCAATGAGAACCCTGAGCTTGTTTCTTTGCAATGAGACGGTTCCATCTGGGGGTAATCATCGGAGACAATGACACCTCGATGTGTGTTGCTTATGTCCAGTTTATTCCAATGTAAATTTCGCGCCATGTTTTCGTGTTTTATTTATGATATTTACACTTATGATGATTGATTTTTTTTATTAAAACTAATTCAATGAGAAAATAGTTGTGGTGGTTTTCTTTTTTTTTTTTTTTTTTTTTTTACTTTTTAAAACATTAAAAAATTTATGTTACTACCTTCTGGTGCCCCTTTTTTAAATAAATAAAAGTTTGATGTAGCACAGATATTTTTAATTTGTGGTATGAACCAAGGAATTTAAATTCAGTTTAAATGAGATGGGCGGCCCGGTGCCATTTGATCCAATGACCGGACCGGGGGTTGGGGAACACTGATATAGAGTATTACAGAATTACTGTTACTAATAAAATCACTGGATTATAAAATCAGCAGCTTCTTTAAAATTAAATCTGCAAGTGCAAAATCATTACAGTATCGAAACAAAGTTAAATCATCCTTTCATAAAATAATTATTGCAATTTTATAATCTTTTTTTTTGCAGGGCATATGTTTAAAATAATTCAAAACTGCTTTTCTTACCAAATGGAAGGCATGTAAGCATATAACAAATCCCGTTGTGTTCCAAAGAAATAAAAAGTCTGTTAACTAACCATGTGGACAACTCTTTTTAGGGAAACTGAAGGGGGAGAGTTGAAATGCCATGAAACTCTCCATAAAGAAATTCGAATGAAAACTGTTTACGGATTAAGAGGAGTCATTGGCTACCTATCATCATTTAATGTCAGTGATAAACACTCATTATATAAGGCAGGGTTCGTACACACTCCTTATACTCCTTGGAAATAAAAAAAGTCTCCAAGGAGTACTTGGAACTACTTAGATTTCCAAATTAGTCCTTAGAAACTCCTTAGATTATTGCGTTTCATAGATGAACTTACTAAGTCAGCTGATGAATTTGCTGACCAAGCAGGGAAACAAAATGATATGACTTAGCTGTCAAAATCTAATAGTTTAAGAAAAACTGCAAAAGAAAGAAAAAAATGAATTGCAAGAGTTAGAAAAAAAATAACAGCAAATAACTTTTATTTTACGTGTTACAAGCAAATTTAATTAATGATTTACTGTGATTTTTTCTTTTATAAAGTGCATATATACAAGTATCCATTTTCTTATGCATTCAAATTTGAAAATATAAGATTGGTAGGTTTTTATGTTAATCTCTAACATCTGTACTATGTACTTTAACAAGAGTTATTAAAATATTTGAAACTGGAGAAAGTTAAAATTTATTTCAAAAGAACTAGAAAAAAATATCTTATGCGAAATATACATTTTTGCAAGTTCTTTATAATAACTGCTTTTTAATTTATTTTTTTTTTAAAAAAAACTGTCGAGTTGAAATTGAAATTTGCTAGAAAATCTTTTATTTATAAACCTTCAAACGATGTAGAATTGAAAATTAATTCTAAGTTTTGTTAATCAAACTTTTATGTTAATATTTTGAAACACTTCTGTAAATTTTTTAAAAAAAATTTAACTAATTTTCTGCATTTAAATGTCCAAATCTGGATTCAGTAAAAATAAAATATAAATGTAATCAATTTAACTTTTTGTGTATTTGTAATTTTTTCCTATATGACATTCCAATTTATAATATCAGCTGCTTTATAAGAACAAATATTCTCAAGACGAACCTGATTTTAATAGGTAGTGGGTAGCATTAGAAATATTTTAAGTAGTGTTTTTATTGCTTGAAATTCTAATGGTATTTTCTTTTATCTTTTCTGATAAAAATAGCATTGACTTCCAGGTTGTAGTAGGTGAATAATATAATTCTAGGAGCTAGATATATTGTCTAGTGAAAATAATTATGAAGCCATCCTCGTATCTGTTGTGAGATATTTTGCTTAAATTTAGAAATTTAATATGACTATATTTTATTATTAATCACAGAAATGATTTTTCCATGAGGATACAGTGAAATATTTAGGAATATATCGAGAGAATAATACATATAAAGAGAAACTAAATTATGCAAATAATTTAAGTGTTGTCTTTTTGTGCAAAGTAGTTATACACACTTTTTTATTTATTTTTTCATGATTTGAGTTGACAGACTTTTGTTCTTTTAAGTTATAGTATGCAAATTGATAAAGCTAGAATTTATATAATTAAATTATACATTAATGGAATAAAATGTGGAACAAATATTGATGTAAAATATATTAATATCAAATATATTAAAATAAATAATAAATGAAGGACAATTATGTATGTAATAAAATGTAGAACATGTTCTATCAAAGTAAATTATGAGCAGAACTATTTATTTGTTGTGGAAAATTTAAAAGAAAGAAAAATTACATCTTGTCAGCTATAAATCTTAGCCTTTCTAGTGAAATTTTTAAAATGAAAAGAGCTATGAAAACAGTTTTCTATTTAAATTTTAAGCATGGTGAATGAGTATAATTGCTATTGAGTAAAATTACAATTTCTTACTATTGAGTTTCACAATCTGCAATCCTTAATTTAAAGTTGTTATTTTTTTTTTTCAAATGCAGATTATTATTTTTCAAGTTTAAACAATCGTCTATTTCATTTCGATTGACAAAATGTTCTTACATATAGCTACAATAGTTGTATCTTTTAAAATTTTGGTATTTAATGATAATGATACACAATTACAGGGATTAATAATAAGCAAATAGAGCAGGTTTTAGTTTTCTAGTTTTTTTTTTTTTAATATTATGAATGATAAGTATGTAGTTTGTCTTAGAAAAAATACTCAAACTGTAATTTTTTAATGGAATAAAACATAAAATTGATAATTGAACCAACTAACCCTGGTTGTCATTTCTTATGATTTTCATTTTTTTTTCCCCTTCAGACTCTTCAATGGATAATGTAAAACAAGATTTGAAAAGATCACAATGCATCCATCTTGTTTTAAAAAGTATTTTAGAACTAGTACCTATGTAAGTAATGCTTAATATAATTATGTCATTATTCAGACATTGAAATTTTAAAAAAAAATTTCATGATATCATCTATTTTCAGATCTCAAAACATTTTTTGTACAATGATGAGTGAACGATTTCCATACATAAAAAGTCCCCCTTCTGTCTTCTTAAGTTATGTTCAAAATATGCTGACAGTAAGCTCATATTTGCAATCTAAAAGACCTTTCATTCTTCAGTGCATCATTGAAAAATTAATTTATGTTGATGTAAGTATTTTTTACTCAAAAATGAAATAATTGATCTTAAATATAATGTTTTTCACATTTGCAATTTACTTAATTTTGCTCTTTAGTGCTTTTATATAACTGCAAATACTAACTTTTTCTTTTAATAAAACTTTTGTGCAAATGTTTTTTTCATGTATATATATAAGATTAAGTATAGGGCAGAAAAGTAACGATAGTCTGTTGGTTTGATACCACTAAAATTTCACTCAGGCCACCATAAAATGATAATCAATGGTTCGCCAGACCAGCAATTAATGTGAAAGGATTCAGGTTTTTCATGTTTGATCTAGGTTTTTGTTACAAAGTAGCGAATTTCATCATAAGTCTAGTATTACCGCAGTGCTGACATAAAATATCCACAGTCATAGAATAGACTGATCATGGGTTCAAAATTACAAGGCTATGTCGTTAAACGTTAATAGTCTTAAACCAAAAAATTGTGTCGGTTTTTCAATGACAGATTTAAAATATAAAAAAATAGGGCTAGTACTACACATTCTCTGTATTGTAATTGTAAATTCATTTTATTAAAATGAGTTTCGACTTCTAAACAGCAATGAAAATAAACAAACGAATGAACGGAAATGTGGCAATAAAAATGTATGTATAGACTAAAAATATCTTTTAGTGACAGGTTCGATGGGCCAGTTACTTAATTTTTCATATTTTCTACCCCTAATTAAAAGTAAAATTTTGTAATGATAATTACAGTTTAATTGTTGTACCATTTTTAATAATATTATTTAAGAATGAAAAAAATTTCCAGTATTGTATTATGGATAAAGAAATTAAAAGTTACTTTCCTGCTCTATCTTACTTGAGTACACATCAAATCTTGCTTTAAAAATCTGTATTTGTGGAGTTTTAACTATTTATTAATATTTTTTTGTTTTTTATCAGGTGCATTGTTCGCGGGAAACCATTGCTTATTATGAGCAAGTAGCTGAAGACAATAATGAATTGATGGTAAATTGCTTTCTTCTGGGTCCTTCATTTTTAACTGATTTTTCCCACTTAACAATCTTAATGACTATTGCTTTATATCTTAATTATTTTACAATGTAAAAAAGCATTTAATTTTCCCTCTTTCCTTTATTTATGTTTTGTGATTCAGAAGATTTTAAACTTGCTTTGTAAAATTAGGAGATAAGAAATTTAAGCTAAAAACTTGGTGAAAAAAATTTTTTTGTTGCTTATCCTAACTGATCTAGCCAATAAGCTAGGCCAGTCTAGCTAGGCTATGAGTCTGTATACCTGCAGAAAATCCAAAACGTTAAGTGGTCTTTGTTTCAAATCTTCCCTCTTGTGTACCAGGCCTTCTAATTTTAATTCTGAAATGTTGAAGTTTTTCTACTCTTTTCTTTAAAAAAAAATTCATAATTTAAAGCACACAGTTTTTCCCTTCAATAAAATTTCTTAATTTCCTGATACAAATACATCAAAAGAGTAATTACTGCTGATGCAGTGATTTTACATTGGGAAGCACTTAGTACAAGTTTATATGGGTTTATCATGAGACTGTATAAAGCAACCATGAATATGATCTTAATCAAATGCTGCATTGATAAGAGTATTACTAAAGAAAAATTAGTCAGTGCAAACTCTCTCTCTCTCTTTTTTCTTTTGACAAAGTTAAATGTGATTCGTTGTTTGTGTGGTGATCTTACGCTAATGTGTTAAGTATTAACAATGTGTACCTATATTCTCAAATCTCGATGGTGCTTAGGTTAAGAGGCTGAGCTGTCATTGCATAGGACTGAAATTCTATCCTCAGTGGTAGCTAGAAGTCTAATCAGTTTTAAATCGCAGTTACCGGCATCTGTGGGAAATCAAGGCAGCCGGTGTCAGTGCTGACCACATTACCATCATTATGGGGCTGCACGGCCATCATCCTTAACCTCCATGATCCCCTTGACTAACAGCTGGCTGTTGGAAAAATAGCTTTGCTGTTTGTTTGTTTTTTACGAATTATTTTAAATAAATTTTGGGCCTAACTACTTTAATTAATCTAATCTTTTTGTTTCTGCTTTCTTACTTTCTAGGAAAGTATGGACACTGAAGCTCCTGCTAATGCTAAAACTGAAGAAATGGCCTATCCTCTTGCTCGGACACTTGATATTTTGATGGATTGTTTATTCAAATATATTAAAAGGACTTGTTTTCTTGAAGGTTTGTAACTTAACTGACTCTGTATTAAACATTTGTTTGCTAAGCAAAACTTCTTAAAATAAGTTAAAGGTAATGATTGGATGCATGATGAAAATACTATATTTAGTTATACTAAAATCATACATTTTCACTAAATATTTGTAAATTTATGTGGTGATATTTCCCACCAAAAAATGTTATTAATTTCAATTTTGATTTTATTATTTCCTTTATTTATTTTAAATTTTACACTAATTATTTGATCAGCTATTTAAATCTTATTTATGTCCATTCAATATTGCTGCATCCAGTTAAAAATTTAACAATTTATTGTTCGAAATAGTTTACAAAATGTTACTGTTTATTGTGAATTATAGTTTGAAATATCCACTTGCAAGCATATAAAATCATAATCAAGTATAGAAGGTCATAAATATGTATGCATATTTTAGTAAAAGTTCATTTTCTAGCACTTCATTAATTTAAGTAAAGAAAAGTAAGTGTAAAGGAAAAAGAAGGATGCTCTGTAATATGCATGAATTTTGTAAATGCTTTATCTAGAGCAGTGGTCACCAAACTGTTGTCTAAGCGAAATTTATTTAAAAACGCATATAATTAAGTAAACTTGCATTACTCTTTATTATCTTTTGATTTTTCTTTCTCATCTTCAATTTCTTTGTTGAATAAAAATTTCATTAAAAATATATGGTGTATTCATCTGAAAAAACTAACCAGCTTGAATAGTGTTTAAATCAGTACAATTTTGAAAAATTCTGTAAGTGTATCAATTATGTTTAGGAGATATGTGTTTGAAAACCCACTCTTCTAAATCATTTGAAAGACTTCTCCAAAAAATAGAGTCCCAAGATAAAATATTTTCTGTGTGGTGGTCCATGGAGATCACAATCTAAGCAACCAATAATCTAAAGTAAACATTGTAATATTTTATAATTATTATTTTTTTTCTAAAATAATAAAAGAGAACTTGATTGTAATTGTGAACTGTATTAAGAAACTTTTTTTTTACTTCTTGTTAAAAAAAATATATATTTAAAGCTAAAATTGAATGGAATTTTAAAACCTATTTTTTAAACATGTTGCTTTATGGATTGAGTTATAAATGAAAAATGTATGATGTTTTTTGTTTTTTTAGGCAAAGATGAGCTTGATTGGAAAGCTACCAAAAAATTATATAAAGAACTTCTTACAATTTTTGACAAAGTAATATTACCCACTCAAGAATGTTGTCATGTACAGTATTTAATGTTTTATATATGCAGCCTGAAACAAGACCTTTGTGATGGATTTTTGGACTATTTATGGAAGAAAGTTCAAGACCTAAAAGTTGGTTTTATTTATAGACAAATAGCAGCTTTTTATATTGGCTCTGTGCTTTCTAGAGCAAAATATGTTAGCATCAAGTAAGTTCATTTTTACTTAATGCTTTAAATTTTCTCCAAAAACAAATTGCATCAATATGAGTTATTTCTGTGCTGTATTGTTTATCAAACTTCATAATCTTTTTGATGCAACATATTTTTGAGTTGTTTAACCCACTGGCGGTTAAGGAAATGGGCAAAATTGGGAGAATGTTTCTCCCCTATACACAGTTCCCCTATCAGTTAACATGAGAAAACCGGTTTTGCTAAGCAGAGAAGACTGCAGGTTAAAATGCGACTTTTTACGTGCAGAACCGTCAGTGGGTTAGTAGTTATTTTTGTCACAACTTATTTTTGAGTTATTTAATAGTTATTTTTGTCACAACTTATTTTTGAGTCATTTAATTAAGTTTCGAGTTATTTAATTTCACTTGCAGGGGTAGAAGTCCTCCTATATTTCCTATTTTTCCTATATTTTTACAAAAAGCTAAGAAAGCCTCCTATTTTTCCTTTATTTCCTATATTTTTCAAAGTTGGCCTATATTTTTTCCCTCTAATATTTTTTTTTTACTATAGAAGACAATTTTCTAGATTTTTCTTTCCTCAAATAGTCATGATCATTTTGAAATTCACTTGTCCTCAATACTGCTTAATGACAATGGGTAAGTGAGTGTTCTCCCCCCTTCCCTATCTCTTGTTTTAGTGCTTTCTAAGCTTATACTACTTTCTATGACTTTTTTCTGAATAGATGGCAAACTAAATTATGTTAATATTTTGCTTCAAAATGTTAACTTTCAATTAGATTATTTAAGTTTTTATTTTATTATGTTTGATTAATTTGTTTTTATATTTATTGTGTTTAATCTGTTTAATTTATAAGTACAAGTAGAAGATGCCAAATCATTTGACACGATTTCGTGATGATTGTCTTGATTTAGAGGATAAAAACAATGGTCAAAAAGTTTAGGACTGGTACCAAAAAAAGGTAAAGATGATTATAATGCCTACTGTACTATTTGTCTGGCTACTGTAAACATTAGTAATAGTGGCAAAATTCAGCTTTTGCAGCATTCAAGCTCTAGAAAACGTAAAAAGACTTTTAATGAGAAAA
This sequence comes from Parasteatoda tepidariorum, assembly GCF_982258835.1. Classification (NCBI taxonomy): domain Eukaryota; kingdom Metazoa; phylum Arthropoda; class Arachnida; order Araneae; family Theridiidae; genus Parasteatoda; species Parasteatoda tepidariorum. The sequence continues at coordinate 90,177,939 of NC_141756.1, read as the reverse complement.
AGGATACTTCTCAAAAGCGTCTCGTAATTGCTGCTGGCAATAGTGTTTGTTTGGAGCCAGGAGCCAGCTCTACTGAATCAAAAAAAGTATGGACTCTTACTTCTGAAGACAAAATATTGCAATCTGAAATTATATGGACAATCCATGTTGCCCTGAACAATTATTCCTTTTTTGTCGCAGGATGCTATAAAAGAAGTATTTTCATCTGTCTTCCCAGACTCAAATTTGTGCACTGGGATGACCTTATGTTCCACCAAAGTGTCTTATTCTATATCACATGGACTTGGTCCTTACTTTTTGAAGCAAATCACCAACGAATTCAAGAGAGAAAAACCTTATTACTCATTAATGTTTGACGAGACCCTTAATGAGCAAAACTTGAAACAACTTGATGTGCACATTCGATATTGGTGCTCTTGTGATGGTGGTATATCAGAGAGATACTTGGGTTCAGAATTGTTGGGGCATGTGTTGCAGAATTGTGCAGAATTGTATGGCAATATTGTAGCATGTGTGCAGAATTGTAGGGCAATAAATGTGTTTTTCAACTATTCGACAAAGAAGTTACAGAGATTGGGAAGTATGGATTAATAAATGTGGGCACATGTAATTTACATATTATTCATAATGCCCTTGGAAAAGGTTTAGCTATTGAAGAATTTGGGAATATTATTGACTTTTTGGAAAACATTTATTCATGGTTTTCCTAATTTCCTTCCAGGAAAGAGGATCTCAAAAAGGAAATTGATCATTTTGGTTGTGAATATTCTAAAGTGTTGCGATACGTGAGCAACAGATGGCTTTCTGTTGTTACTGTCTGCGAAAGAATCCTGCATCTTTTGCCTTCTTTAGAGGAGTGTTTTATAGAAGATCTACCTAAACAGAAAAGTAGTTTGGTAAAGCTTTATAGATTTCTAAGCATTAAAAAAGTCTTAGAAGATCCTTTATTATCAGCTTATTTACATTTCCTTATCAGTGTTGGATCAATTTTTGATAATATTTTAAAGCTATTACATAAAAGAAAAACTCATTGATTCACGCTTTATACAATGAGTTAAGTGATTTGATAATAAAAATCATGCGACGCCAATCACCATTCAACTGCGGAAAATTGTTTATATAATTTTTTTTATCAAATTTTTTATAGTGTTTTATAATTAAGTTTTAAAGTTATTCATATATGATCCGTGCTTTTCAATTTAATTTAGATCTTTTTTGCCCTATTTTTTATTCCAGAAAATCCTATATTTTTTTCCTAGAAAATCCTATATTTTTTTCAAAACAATCCTATTTTTTTCTCATTGGTCACTTCTACCCCTGCACTTGTTATCAAAATACATCTCCCAATTTTTAACTGTGTTTAAGTTTCCTTATAATAAAAGTTTTTAATCATTTACAGCCTTTAACTTAAAACTGACATTGTTGAAGAGAAGAAAGAAAATCGAAAGAAAAAAAAAACATTGTTTGAATACTATGTACTCTGAAATTTTATGTATTTTTTGTGCAATCCGTCAAATCTCAGAGAAAATAAAAAAATTTAAGAAGGAAAAATACTTCATTAAAAGTAATTTCTGCCAAATATGGTACCTATGTAACAGCAACACTGATTGTAAAAGCATTGAGTTACATAAGCAAAAGTGTTTTATTTATTTCTAAATAATATAATTTATGCGATTATCAGGTTTAATATCTTTCAATGAAAGTGAATGTTAATTAAATAATGCTAGCTACTTAAACTTTAAGTACTGCATAGTTGTGTGCCTCCTGTTATTCTGTTTAACAGAAGGACAAGGAAATCTCACCGAATTTATTTTGGAAATTTCTGTAGCAACCTTGAACAAAGATCAAATTGAAATACTAAGGAAATTATGAAACAAGTGTAAAGATTATTTTATTATAAAATGATTAGCTTAATGCAACATTAATTTTAAAACTTTTTATTACTTAGGTTTGTGCATTTATAATGTTTACTTCTAAAGCTTCTTTTTATGGGGGAAAAATTTGATAAATTTAATCAAGTCATTAGAAAAAAAATTTTCATTTATGGTTTCTGGTTTTGTGGCTCTGTGTTATCATGTCGTTAAGTGTTAATTAACTTATCATCCATTTAGAACTAGATAATGAATGCTATTTTTTCATGCTTTGTTCTTTTTAGAAGTATAAAAAATAAATAATTCATTAAGCTATATGTAAATATAATGTTAAAATATTACCTCTAATATACAGAAACATGTTGCAAAAAAAATCAGAGTTAAATGTAGTGTGCTTTTTGAATGATTGATGATAAAAGTTCAAATAGTTTGGCGAAAAACAATGACTCGGTAAGTGTAGTTTTCATGTTAGTTATTTAGATAACTAAATTAAGAATAAGGGCTATCATGAAAAAAGGTTCTAAATAGCATTTTAAAGAACTTCATAATCTTTAGAATCTACAGTAAGAGCAAAAAACTGTTTTCCTTTGCTATTTTTATTTCCTTTTTTCTTATTGAGTTCCTAATTTTAAAAAAAGTGGGAAAAAAGGCTTTGCAAATTTTTACAGTTGAAAAGACTTGTAGACCAGAACTTTTTACTGGAAGTAGAAATTCTAGAATTATAGCATTTATTTATATTTTCCAAATTGTGCACTGTGATATTTCTCAATAGGGAAGTCTTTTTTTTTTTCTTTTTTTTTTTTATTAATTCTGTTATAATTTGTTTTATTTTCATGGGCATTTATTAATTTCAGTTTCATAGTTTATTCAAAAAATTTTAATTTCATTTTCTTTTTATTATTATTTTTTCTTTTTAGTTGTGAATGGAATTATGTTCCATGTGCATCCGAATATTTAATTTTTTGGTTTATTATTTTTAATCAGATTAAAAATTAGATGAAGACTTTTTGATAGTGCCATTATATGTTATTTTCATTTGACCTTGCTTTATTTTTGTCTATTATTCTATTTGTAATGAAGATTGTTTTTACTTTGATTTTTAATAGCACTGTCACTGCTTGTTTTGATTTGATGAGCAGTTGGATTCATCGATATATTAATGCCCATACCTCACAAGATGTTGGAGTGCATGGTACTTTTCACAGTGTCTGCCAAGCCATGTTTTATGTGTTTTCTTTTCGTATTAAGGAACTTCTCAACATGCCTGATGGTAACCTTAAATTGAATTTGTTTTAAATATATTGTTTCTATTATCACTCATGCAAAAACTTTATTCAATGATTTTTAATTTAATTTAACAGGCTACAGACATCTTCAGAGTCTGAACTTCGATAGAATAGTAACTTGTAGGTTAAATCCTCTAAAGTACTGTGACAAAACTATTGTGCAAAACTTTGCTAGCACTGCCAGAAACCATCAAATTGCTTATGTTTATCCTGTTATTGAGAAAAACAACAGAAATTTGCTGTATAGTGCATTTGAATCAAAGGAAGAATCAAACTCCACTGGATCTATGATTAGGACTTTTTTCCCATTTGATCCATACCTGTTAAAAAAGTAATTTCTTTTTATTTATTTTGTTTGCTTTTATGTATTATTGAAAAATTATTGATTTGTTAACCTCTAATGATTTAAGCTACCTTGTCACTAAATAAACCAAGTGTTGAATCCAAATGCCAGCCAACTTGTGTTGGTACTAGTTACAGGGTATCCGCACACCTGGAAAGTAATGAAAAATCATGAATTTCAGTATTGAACAAAATTTGTCGTGATTTAAATATTTTTTTTTTTGGGGGGGGGGGATATAGGTGTTGCTGAGAAATCTCATTTTGAATGAAATCCCCCCCCCTTGCATGGTGTTCCGAACATCTGAATTTGTAATGAAACCCCCACTCACAGTCATATTTTATTAAAATATGAAATGTTTTTAGCATGTTCTTTAAAAATCCTGGTGTTCCATACCTGTTAACTTGTACTGTTTCGCCGCACAGTGTTTGGTATTTTACCCAATCATACGGGCCAAGCACTGAAATCATATGATTGCATATTTATTTACAGTTCGAAAGATATGGTGCAGGACGAACAAATACTACTGCTATTGTGTCAAAAATAGATGTTAAAAATGCTTCAATTGTTGAATCTCTTCAAAAGCAAATGTATGCTGTAGCTACTGATGGGAGCAGATGCGCAACTTGATCCTATAGTTGTCTTGCTTCGACATAAAAGCCAGCTAAGTCAAGGTATCTCTGCTTGTGGTCCTGAATATAGATGCACAATCTTGGTGTCGTATTATTGTATAATAAGATAGTTAGTCAAGATTTAAAAATTGGTTTTCTGTTATTGTTTTCAAAATTAAATTTTTTTTAAAAATATGTATATACAAAATTTAATAGTGTATTTTCAAAGGTTTTCTAAATTTAGTAGCAGATTATTCTTAATTTTGCATAAAAATGTCCTCTAATAACACTTTCTACGTAACATCGAGTAAAACACTAGTTCTGAATAGTAAGGTCATGCAAATTACAATATTGGCAGGTATGGTGTTCTTACAATAAAATGAAAGAAACATCATTTCTAGAGCAAATTATCTTTTAACCTTCTGTAATTTCATTTTTTTTTTTTTTAATAAATTTAAAATTTTAGCTGAAGCAAGTCAGTCATTGGCAAATTTTTTTTATTCCGAAATGAGAGCAGAAAAATCAGAAGTATTTCTTTACTTTCCGGTGAACAAGAAAGGTGTCTTTAGAATATAATTCTGCAGACGAAAAAAAATTTGCTTTTGTATTTATTTTCCATCTATTTTATTGCTTCAATTCTTTCTTTACTCTGTTCTTTAAATTTAAAATCTATAAGTATGAAGATGCAGAGTATAACAGTTTTGATTATACCTATCATTTCAATTAATGTTATATAATGCTTTTTTAAATTTATTGTTGTTTTTGTTGGAGAAAATAGTAACTTTCTTAAGTCGTGAAAAATTCTTTGAATTAGTCATGAAAAGTCATGGTTTTGATAATCTAAAATGGAGCAGATTCCCTGTAGTCATAAACAGTGCTATTTTAATAGTAATTAAGTTTATAATTCTTTAATAATGCTGGGTTGTCAGCGTTTCTTTTATTTTTGGATTAAAATCCTGAAAATTATATAAATTATATAACTTGTATAATTTGGTCAAAATTTGTTGCAGCCAATTTATATTGCTACTGACTGTTCCTATTTCTCATGTGTTAATAATTGCAGTTTTTAATTGAATTAATACCATATACTAATTTTTTCATTTACTTACAATTTCTTTTCTTTCTTATTTATTTTTCTCTATTTTTTGAGGTAGACATTAATTTTTGTGTCATTAAGCTGCCGGGAAATATATTTTTCTCCCTATTCTTACTATTTTTTTAATGAAGTTTAAATTTGTAATTGAAAGGAAAAATTTAAACTATATTTTAAGTCATACTATAAAACTGTTACGTTACAATTCCATGATTTATTTCTCAAACTCCTGGTAATTATTAAATTCTCTGGTAGACTTTTACATATTAGTACATTTTCTATAAAAATAAAAAACTTATAGGGTTGCCGTAAAATGTTGAAACTGCATCCAATCTGTGGAATGTGTCATTTGCTACTCAAATTTCGATAAATTTCTTCAAAATATTTTTACATTTTACATGAAAAAAAATAATAAATGTATCATTTTTATTAAAAGAAAATGAGAAAGAAGGAAAAGATTGAAAAGAAAGGAAAATTATTCAGATTCTGAAACGATCATTTTTAATGTAACAAACATTATTTTCTTCTTCCTACTCTCCCAATCTTGGCAACAAAGCAAAATGGGGGACATGTTTGCAATCCGAAAAGTATTTTTTCTATCTTTAACTAAAATAATAAACAGTTACTGAAGGTTTTGCAATTTCTGCTTCCAAGTAAGCTTTTAGATAAAAAAAATCTTTTGGTAATTTTTTTTTCATATCTTTTTTTTTTTTAGCAAAAGGTAAAACTTGCTTTTGGCATACAAGAAACTAAATGCTGATATATTTCTAGATTCAGGTGTGTTCTATCCAGACCCTAAAAATCAAATGTATAAAAAAAAATATAGCAGAAAATGAGTATTTTTTATAGTGTTTGGGCCATTAAACTGTATTTTCAACCTCAGAAATTTCTATACTAAAAAATCTACATGGGCAATATATACATATATGGATATACCTTAAAAAACTTCACTTCACTTTCAATTATGTAATTTATGGATGTAACAGGGAAAATGTTATTTATTAAGGACCTGATTTTTATCTATTTTAAATGTAGTTACCCTGGTTTTCTAACTATAATTTTTCATTTCATGCATTTTTTAGCAGTTTTGTTCAAATGTGCTTCTTCTCTGAATGTTTTATATTAGTAAATAAATATATTGAAAACATTTTTATGAATAAGTGTAGTTTTATTGTGCTATTTAATTATTTCGCTGAAGTTTAAAAAGTGCTCCGCAAGTGGACGAAATGCCCCTCTTAATTTTTGTAAGTCTCTTATTTACATATTTGCAATCCTGAACTTCCTAAAATTGCATTAATAATATGTAAGAATATTCCGAATGTTAAAGGTAAAAATATGTTTAGAAATTTTAACATTCTTATTAAAAAAAAATAATTTAAATTCTTATTTGGCAATGCCTAATTAATAAGCATAAAAATCTCTCTGATTTTTACTAGATTGAAATGTTAGCGGCTATGTTATAGAAGTGGATCGTTTTTGTTATATGTGATTATGAAACAATAATAATTATCAACATTACATTTACTTTATTTTCAAAAATATAATTGTGATATTTCTTCTCCCTTTAATGAATGAAAAATTGTTTTAAACTTATTGTTTTTTGTTTTTTTTTTCTTCTCTAAGTTTTCAAATTAAGTTCTGTGTTTTATTTTCTCTTTAGCCTTTTTATGAAATAATTTCTAAATTTTTGGTTCAACTCATAACCGTTTTTCTATTAACCGATTTGTGCATAAGAATCTGCTAATTTTCATACTCTTGCAGCAGTTGTGTTATATTGTAAATATTTCCTAGTTTTATTTATAAAAGGAAATGTAAAAAAAATTAAGCAAGGAAGAAGATTAAACAAATTTATTAACCACATCAATGCCAATGCATTAATTTTTTTATGTGTCATCTTAAAATTTATAAACCAAGCTTAGAAATAATTTAAAAGGGGTTATTATTTATATTGATTTGGTTGTCATTATTTGTATCATTTGAAGAATTACCTCATCTAAATTTTTTTTTCTTTTTTCTTAGGTCAAAACAATGGATTGAACCACATTTTAGAATCTACAACCATTCGCACAAAGAGGAAGATTTAGAAGTAATTATTCTTTTTTCTCTTTAACTTGCTTTGTCTTCTATATATTTTTACTTTTTTTCTAAAAAAAAAAAGAGAGTACATGTGTATTTATATTTTTTTTAGGACCACACTGATGATGAAATGGATGTAAATGATGAACTATTTTCGTATAGTTGCTCTCCTGGATTCACTAGAGTGCGTTCTGTATTGAAAGATGCAAATGGTTAAAGTGCAAATTGATGCAATTAATTTATTAAATAAAGCATGAATCAGTCTGAAATTGACCAACTTTTATTATTTTTTAGTTTGTATTCAATTATTTGATATACTGGTAATCGGATAAAGCAGGCATGTATCGGTTCTTAAAATTGAAATATTCTTTACAAATTCATTATTCGGAAACGCTTTTTTTTCTTCTGTTTTTAAAATTGCGTGTTCTTGAATTATTTGAATCCCTTCGCTGCTTGTCCCCATTGATGACTGTATTTGCAGATTATATAATTGCGCTCTAACTAGAATGTGTCAATTTATGATTGCAATGATTCGAGGACCTAACCTTAAATATATAAATTAATTAGTGCAAACAATGTTTTAAGTTAGTTACAAAATCAGGCAGAAAAAAACGTAATTTCCCTTAATTAACGTGCTTTTTTTTCAACAGATTTAATTTTTGAGCTTCATATAAGGGGGAAGGAGACGTTGCAATCGGCAATATATTGTACCTATGCTTTAGGCAGGAGATTTGTTGAAATTTAGAATCCTTAATGTTAATTTCATACATAATGTATTTTGAGTCAAAAACTTTCTAAGAGAATCCAACCCTTATTGTACATAATATAATTTTTTTTTATCGGAAGAAGATTCTGAAATTATTTTTATAATAATTTACTTTTATTAATTTTTTTAAATAATAGTCCAAAAACTGTTAGGTATATAAATTGGTATATAAATTTTGAGTTGTTAGATATATAAATTTTTCATGATTTCAAAGTATATAATATCAAAAGATAGATTAAATGATCCAAACTTTTGTCTGTTCTCTTTCCTAAACTATTCAGACCATTTTTTCTAAATTGTACTCATTCATAAATTGAAGGTCAAAAATTCGAAACTGTCAGGGAAAAGATATGTACAGATTTTTGTGTATGATTCAGTAGCTTAAATTATCATCTGCACTAATTAATTCACACATTTAAGATCCAGCTCTGGAACTATTAATAGGAATCCTGGTATTTGAAAATTAGCAAAAAAGATTCTGATTTTCCATTTTTTATTCCACACACTTTACATTTGATTATATTTTCCTATGTATTGATAAAACTTATAACAAAACCAGAAAACATAAATAATTAATTGGTTGTCATTTTTAATTAGAAGCAAATTGTTATACATAATACTCCATGTTTTGTAATACATTCAAACTCTGGAATATTTTAGCTCTAGCCGAAATCGACGTGTTGATATAACAGGGGGGACTCAAACCGCTGTCTCTTACTATCTCAGCCGCTGCAAGATATGTTGCAATGCTTCCTCCAATGACACCGAAAACCATGATGAGAAATAAAATCACTTTTTTGTACACTGGAAGCTTTCTGTAAAGACACAACCTATAATATCTAGTACCAAATTGAATCTAAAATTTCTTTTATTTATTATTGCATATTTTGTACACTAAAAGTTTGTTTCTAAAAATATTAAATGTAACTATTAAATCCATTATAATAACAACAAGAATTCAGTATAGCAGACAGAGTTATCTTTATAGCCAACTTTTCGTTATAAACAAATACACATATCTAATGTTAAGACCATAAAGAGAAACATTCACCTTTTCTTTCTCCAATTTTAAACAACTATTTTGATTTAAATTGCACATATAGAGTACATAGAATTTCTGCAGTATGTAAGTAGGAAAAAATGGAATTCAGTAACTTTTGTCATTGTTGATGACATTAAATTTCGATTTCAATATTGTAAGTTGTCAAAAATTTCGCGACGTGATTCTTAAAAATAAAAATAATACTTTTGTAACAAGGGGAAAAAAAGTTGTCACCGAAAAACAGCTTAATTTATCTAAAATTGAAATGATTCTTTTTCTATATCGAAACCAGCAAAATATGTTTGTAGACGAATCTCACATTATGTCAATTTATAAGATTCAGCAACAAAAACCACATTTCTGTCAACAGAATGGATGAGTTTTTTTTTTAAAAAAAACTGCTGATACTTTTTTTCCCTCCTTTTACTTTTTTTGTTCATTTTATATTAAGCCTGTATATACTTTTTATTTCTTTAATTTATTATCTTATTAAACTTATATATATTACTTTATCGTTTTTTTCTTTTTAAGACTGTTTCTAAATAATTTTTTTTTAGTTAGGTTTTATAAACAATTAAAAAAAGCGTTTTGTAGCGGAAAACCGGAAAAATCAGTTATCCAGAATAGCGATGATCCCGATTGTTTAAGATAATCGGTTCTTCACTGTAGTAAATAAACAGTTTTTGACAGTGATTTGAATACCTATCGTGGTATCAGACTCCTTGTACTATGTCCCACTTGTTGCATTAAGCTTTTACAGTATTAATCTGAAGTAAAAATATATTAAATACAAAAAAATTGCAACATTAAAGCAAAATTATAACATTTTTCTTTTTATGGTTCTGTTCAACAAAATATTAAAAAATATGCACTAGCATTCTATGATAAAATATTGTTAGGATTTCATCAAAAACATTTAAAAAATAGATTATTTAGTATTCAATTTGATAGTGAATTGCTCTCCCTTTATTTCTATTTTACAAATTTTTAGTGTACACAAAGTTTTTAATAAATGTTTTTCAAAATAGTTTTACATCCCCATCAGTATATATACCCTAATCTTTTTCATTGATATTATTATAGTGTTGTGTTTTTTCAGCCATATCTTCACAATTGAGCAAATTTTCATTCACAATCTTAGAATCCAAGGTAGTGACACAAAAAAATTTAATGGTAGTTTAATTTTTTAATGATTGAAAAAATGTTACTAATATGAGATAAAAATTTTAGCATTTTGTTAAATTATATAATTATGAAAATTTTAGCATTTTGTTAAATTTTATAATTTTTTGTGCTAAAAATATTAAATAAAAGATCTTGAATATTTTCCTAGCAAACTTGTTCTTATTAGAAACTTTAACTGGATTAAATTTTTGCGAAATTGTAACGTCTCTAGAAGTATTTAACCAGTATATTAAGTTTTTCTATTTTTCGCTCAAAAATATGTAATTTAAGAAAACGCAGAAATTTGTATATCTATTAAAAGATACTTCATGTTGTTGCTTCTTCTCTTAATAAGAAATAATAGTTTGGGAAAGTTAAGTAATTGTTATTCTTAGTCAATGAAAATGTGCTATTATTTTTGGACGCAAATTACAAATTACACTTTACCAATTAAATTGCAATGGACTTGACAAAATATTTTTAATAATTTTAAGTTTTTTTTTTTTATTTATCTATCACAAACTGTTAACTATTTTCATTTGTAAATTTTTTTTTAATTCAAAAAGTTAAATTAGATTTACAGGACTGGGTGCGTAACGTTTTTAAAAAGTGCTTAAAGGTGTTTATTTTTGATTTAAGTTTTTTAAAAGCTCTTAAAGGTGCTTTTTTATTTGGTGTTTGTAAAAAGTGCTTAATTTTTTATCTTTTAAGAAGAGATTTCTTCTTTGCCATATCGATTGTTGTTCTAAATCACAAAAAATTCATGATTTTAATAATTTTCTCTGCAATAGTTATTTTATCATGATTATGTAAAGTTTTTGAAAATGTTTTTGAATTTTATTGATTTTATGTTTAGAAATTAAGAACTTTAAAAGGATAGAAAAAAAAATTTCGTTACTGCACAGATTCTAGTTATGATATTATTTTTTTTTTTGGAAAGTGATTCAAAATATTTTTTGAGTTTTAAAAAGTACTTAAAAGGTGCTTATTTTTTGATGAAAAATCTGGCTACGCACTCTGTAGGAAAAAAGTTTAAACTACACAAACCTGTATAGTAACAATAGTTTTTGCTAGCATTCACTCTTCTAAAAAAAATTTCTCAAACTGCTTTAATTGATTTTTTAAAATTTTGAGGTTGTAAATAATTACAGTCAATTCGCTATAACTCGAAGTACGATAACTCGAATATTACTATAACTCGATTTTTTTTATGAGGTCCCGACCCTTTTATCTTCAATTTCATGTTAATTATTCTCTATTACTTGAATTTTACTCCCTTTAACTCGATTTTTTTGGGATCTTTTAAAGCAAGAAAAAAAAATCTAGGAGCTGATATCTTGCCCCTTCCTTTGCAACACACACACCATGTCTTTCGCACTCTTCATGGAGAAGCTAAAGCTGTCCCTCTTGAAGTAGGTGAACAGTGGTTAAATGAAACGTTACCAAATTTACTTCAAGGATACAGTTAAAATGATGTTTTCAATATTGATGAAATGAGTTTAATTTTTAAATGTCTTCCAAATAAGACCATGAAAATGAGCAAGGAAAGTTTGACTGTCCTAGTTGGAGGAAATGCGTCTTGAACAGAGAAATTGCCCTTACTTGTTATCGGAAAATACCGAAATCCCCGATCTTTCAAGAATGTAAAAACATATCCTTTGGATTACAAGTCTAACAAAAAGTTTTGGATGACATCAGTTTTATTTGAAGACTATGTAAGAAAATTGGATCAGAAATTCTTCGCTAAAAAGAAAAAAAGTGATACTCTTTATGGATAAATGCACAGCGCATTGTGATCTACTTAATGTGAAAGCAGTAAACTTGCAGTTTCTCCCGCCAAACACAACAGCAAAGTTGCAGCCGATGGACCAGGATGTCAGAAAGTGCTTCAAACAGTCTTATCGAAATGGCTTGTCAGAAAAATGATCTTAAATATTGTAAGCAAGTAGAAGATTTGCAATTAATAAGCATTAATTAAATAATCCAACAATATTTTGAAAGTCCAAAACCGAAACTAACGGTAAGTCGAACTTCCGATAGGTCGAAGTTTTTCGTCAGTCCCATCAGATTCGAGTTATCGCGAATTCACTGTATTACTAGTTACAATGTAACAGTGCTAAAATATGTGGCTGTAAACATTAATTTGTTCTTAAATTAATTTTCTCTTTTTTTCTGAATGTATTTGTTAATCAAAATTTAAAAATGATCCTATCGTAAAACGTCCAATCCTCTTTGAGTAGCCTTTTTAGTACAATTACTTTATTTGTTTATGCATTTGATAAACGAAGAGAAGACCATTATGATTTCGGCAGAGCTCACCAACCCTCGGTATAGATTTAATTTGTATTAGGGAGTGAAGGATTAGTAACAACTAGACCGTTACATTTCCCAATATTATGGGTTACATTAAATATTTACATATGTAAATACTTATTTACCTATCTGGCCAAGAAGAATTGCTTTGGGAGCACAGTTTGTAATAGAACATGAAAGGAAATACAGATGTAGTTAAAGTAATGACTGATGCACCTACTACAGTCAGTACTTTACCAAAACGAGGAATCGATACTGCTATAAATAGCACAAAAAGAAGTAACGACACTCGGACTGCAATTCGCTTCCAACCAAATCCTATAACAAACAAAAAACATTTAAATTGCTTGTTCCTAAATATTCACATAGATTTATTATACAGGGTTACTGTAATCATTGCCCTTAATGTATAGGGTTATTCATAATTCCCTCCGGAGTTTCGAAGCGTTATAGTAAAAAAACGAAGACGAATATGGCAAAAAAGAACATATGAAATTATTCCGAAAGTCTTCAAGTTTTAATTTAAGCAGTTGCCGGTAGATGGCAGTAACATGTACTACTGAAGTCAGTTGTAGTAAAGAAAAATGGCGTTCACAGGCGGAGGGAAATATGAATAACCCTGTATAATAGTTTTAGAAATCTTGCAAAAAAAACTCCTACACGTTAAGGGTCACTGTTGATGGAGGTGTTTATGAAAAATTCATAACCTGTTTGATTGCCGTTTTAACTAGGCACCTTTTAACCACTCTACTTTTTCCCAAGCAATCGAACATGTTTTCTCGTTCTTAATTCCATCTTATGCTACTTGTGAATACTGACAAACCTATTTTAAGGCAGAGGCGCCATCTATGGATAAGAATTCAACTTCTGTCGAACACATACGTCACAGCCTGTTTTAGAGGAAGGGCACATTCACACACCATCCATCCGCAAATCGTAGTTTTGACCTGAACCAGAGCGTGCGCAATCTCTTATCCAGTACCCCCAGAGGCATTGATTTGTTATGGGAACTCAACAACCCCGACACGTTTAGCGATCACCAGTCAACATTTTGTTCATAGAGAGTCTTCGGCCGGCGGATATCAACCTCACGACCTCTTGGACATAGGCCCAGCTAGACGATCCCTGCCTTTTAACTCCATCTTCCTCAATTTAAATTCGCCAAATGTTAACATCGTTTTTTTTTTTCAAGGCTCAAATTATATCATGTCAATCATTTGTATTAAATTTGCCTTTTTTTTTAAAATTCAATTCTGCATTTTACACAAAGTTTGTTAAAATATGAGCCTAACACAGACTTTGAGATTTTTTAACACAGACTTTGTAAAGTTTATACATAAAGACCTAAGTTTAAAAGCAAGGTGTTTCACAACCATTGCCCTTGTAAAATGCAATTCTGCATTTTACAAGGGCAATGGTTGTGAAACACCTTGCTTTTAAACTTAGGTCTTTATGTATAAACTTTACAAAGTCTGTGTTAAAAAATTTTAGGAAATCTGTTATAGACTTTTAATCGTTCCTTTATCTCTTTTAGTAATATGAAGTGGGAATATATCCTTCATATACGTACAACTATACAGAGTATCCCAAAACGACCGCATAAACTCTGCACAGCTGGATTCCTCGTTGGGAGTACATAAAAACTGTCCAAGGAAGCGCTCCTGTACGATCCATAGTTTACGAGAAAAATACGAAAAACAAAGTATGACGTCACTGCCGGTGCAAGAAAAAAACACTTTATTGAACATATCAACAGCAGTATACTATGCACAATTTAAAGCAGATGTTCAAAGTGTCCGCCGTGCATGTCGAGGCAGGCTTGAGCACGCCGTGGGTATGTCCAATCAAGTGTTTTTTTCTTGCACCGGCAGTGACGTCATACTTTGTTTTTCGCATTTTTCTCGTAAACTATGGATCTACTCGTAAACTATGCTGTCGTTTCGGGACACCCTGTATAACTAAATTTTTATTTAAGCTCACTGGATGCTTTATAGACTGGGTCGTTTATAAAGTTGATAAATTGTTTTAAGAAATCCACTTACTGTCTGGCACCTTGAAGATTGATTCAAATTCTTGGCTCGAAGCATTAATTATCATTACAAAAGCAAAGATAGTCCGAATGGTCAATAAAATCAAAATCAATGATTTGAATATAGATGGAGGGATCGTATCGGTTATATCAATAGATACATCGTCACCATAGAGATAGTAGCCTAACAGTGCAACAGGAGAATACACTAGATATACAGCTGAAAAATAAATAAGTATATTGAAAATTTGACTTTCTTTTTTATCAGCAAGCCTTACAACTAGCTCAAAGTGTTTTTCAAATCACTGCAATTGCTTTACGAATTACGCAATTTTTTCTCACCTAGATAAAAGTTTTCAAAATCAAAAATAATTCTAATTTTTTCCAAATTTTCATAAGCTCAGATATAAAATATGAATAGTTACTTCAACGCTACATTGTAATGTAGCGTTGAAGTAACTATTCATATTTTATTAAAAATAACATACAGTGGTTCAAAAAAAAATGGACCACCCTGAATAACTTTTGATCTAATGATAGGATCTTCGCGTTTCAGGACTCTACCTTAACGGTTCAAAGGAGTGACCTCCAATATGCTAATTACTGCAGAAGATATTTTAAGCTACGAAATCGGACACGAAAACGTACTTTCTCTGAATAAATATCGCTTTTTTTGGACGGATTCGGATTTCTGTTCTAAAAATGTAAGGGGTAGCTTCAATCTGGAAAATATCGTCCCTCATAGTTCGGTCAAGAAAGTGATCCAAGTTTGGACCCCTTAATGTTAATTTAACTTTTTGTGTATTTCGCCATCTCGCGAGTTCTTTTTATGCAAATTGAACAGTTTTTGCATACAATTATAAAATTTGTTTATCTAAAGATAATTTTATATAAAAAAAAATTAATTTTAGTAAATATTTATTATTTTTTATCATCTATTAAATAATGGTCGGAAAAAATTTTAAATCGTAAGGTATACAGTTTTTTACATCAATTTTTAAAGTATGTAATTTTACATGGCAAAATACAGAATTTGAGCGAAATCGGTTGAATAGTTACTGAAAAATCGAATTTTAAATATACGACTTGTTTAAAATTCGATTTCTCATGAACTATTCGATCGATTTCGCTCATATTTAGTATTTTGCCTTGTGCAATTACACACTTTAAAATGACAATTTTTATTTTTAATAGGAAATTAGCTGCAAAAACCTTTGCACTATTTCTTTCATGACCCCTAGTTGATCTATTTATATTAACCGTTATTAAAATTTCATAGAATCCGAGATAAAAAGAAAGCATATAGTTTGCAAGTACTATTACTAATTCTATTTACTTACCGCCGAAGCTCACAACCATAACAGCAGGGAACTCTTTCTTGTTTATCATATCATTTTGAAATGTTGGAAAGGTAGCTGTTCCCCCAAATGCAAATAATATTACTCCAATAGACAAGAAAAAGGACATAAATGTTGGAGGATTGTGAGTTGGCTTCAAACTTTCTTTGGCAGCATGCTGTCCCATCGCAACAAACAAAAATATGATTGCTCCAATTGTAGTAACAAAAGCTATGACTGCTACAAATCTTGAATGAAATTAAAAAGTACATTAAAAATAGAAAGAAATCACTATATATAAATGTGGTAAGAATGTGATATCCATGTGAAATATGTCCTATCGGATACTGATTTGAGAAATGTTATCTATATTTCTAGTATTTTGCCTGGTTCTTTGTTCTAAAGGCAGTCGTTGCGCGATAAGAATCAAATTGTCCTCCATAATTCTGTGCTTAATGGTGTGTACTTAATTGATGAAAACCTAACCCAATAACCGTTTTAGCCAAGAACTATGACTGTTTGTGGAAGTGTTTTACTTTCACCTTCATCTCTAAATGTACTTTTATTACGTCTTCAAGTTATTTTTGGTTTGAAGTTCTTATTAATTATTAACAATTTGAGGAAGTTAAATTTACTTTCTTTTCGAAGTTTTCGTGTCGCAGAAAATGTCATATAGGACAGTTTCATATAGTCATATAGAAATAATGTAATATAGAAAAGTTTTAATCATATATTCTTAATATGATTAAAACTTTTTCTTTGTCTCACTCTGGTAGTTTTCAGAGATGCTCAATTGTGACCCATATAATTTCAAATAAATCACGAAACTTTATTGATTTTAAGTACTGAGATCCAAGTATCATAATGATATATATGTTGCATACGCACGCCATGCAGCGCCACCTGTAGTTAAGCAGACACCCTCAACACTCGCTCACGGAACGGCTACGGGGACAGAGCTCGTGAAGATGTTCCAGCTCTAATTATTTTGTATTGTCATTTAAGTGTTTTTTGTCATAATAAAAGCTTTAAACGCAACCCTAGACTGCTTTGAAGCTTCATCGACACTCTCCGTCCGTAACATATATATATATATATATGTATATATATATATATATATATATATATATATATATATATATATATATATATATATATATATATATATATATATTAATTAAAGAAATTATTTTGATTAAACTTTTTTTAAAAATTTTAGTTCTTTAATTGTTACATAGGTATTAAAATGTTAATTTTTCGCATATTGCAAGAGATATTTTATAATTTATTTGTTCACATTTTGGTCATGAAAGAAAAAGCTATTGGACTCAAACTATCGAAACTTTATCCACCATAATACTACTCAAGATGTTACTTGAATCGAATTCCTCCCCTTTCTTATAATTTTTTTATTGGTTTTTAAAAACTCCAACAAACAAGAGTAAATCCAATTGCATCTTTCCGTTAATAATCGCTTTGTACCATGTAAACAAATCTGAAACCAGCGTGAGGACAGATCTTAAATTAGCATGGGGGGGGGGAGTGAGTTTTGGCGTAACCTTAAGACGCATTTGGCGTAATCTGAGTGTAACTTAAGAGACGGAACCACTATAAATCGTGAAACTTTGTAAAGCCTATTTTATTTATAAAGACTACATTACGAGAAGACCATCTGAATTGGATACCTGCAAGTGACGTCATCGTAGGTAAATCATAGCATTATCAATTCAAAAGGCAATCAGATTCGCCCCACACACGTGACGTCTCATACAGGTATCCATTTAAATAGCATGGTTTAGGAGCAATCATTTCATTTCTTCTCGAGATAGAAGTACCCAATTGAACCTAATAGATTTTTTTTCCGTTTTTGGTCCCTTTTAGAAAAAATGGTTTGTATTAAACCTAATTTAGACATATCTAAAAATAATATTTCTTGCAGTGAATTGTGGTATATGAGTTGCGGCTTATAACTATAGAAGAAATTTTGGTGACACGTTTACAACATTGCATTTATACCAGAAGGGGTCACACCAACTATGTGCTACAGATATAAATGTTTTCACATAGTTTTTTGAAGTTTGGTAATGATTTTTTTTTAAAACTAACACCGAATCTAAATCACTAAAACTTAATTATGAATGTTATTCGCTATTATGAATTTTTAACAGTGAACTCATACTTAAAGTCTTTTGGCGTTCCAAACCACATCATGGGACATAATACAGCTGCTAAGATTAGTATTAAACCACAAAATGGTATTTTGTCATCCAAAAGTTTAGCAATCAATTCTGCTGGAAGCAGAAGATACACAACTGAGACTCCGATAAAATTAATCTCGACGCAAATTGATACAAAATACCTAGGAGGAAAATTTTAAAAATACAATTCTGCATACTTTCAGGATCATCGTATTTACTTAAAATATCAATTACGTAACGATTAAACTATTGTTATGAAAAAATAGAAAGGTATTACATGAAGAATATTTTTTAGTTTGCTTTTTTGGCAAAAGTCGAATGATACCAGGCACGAATTAATAGAACAAGTAGTGCGGAAGTTGCAAGGATTTTTATGACTAAAAAGGATTACTTTTAACTTGTACTTATTTACGTTATTAATATTTCTTCTCATTTATTATGTAGGCAAATAAAGCATTTCTTCGTATTTTTTCCTTATTCTGAATCGAATGAAACAAAACACGATTCATTAAAACTAATATTTCAAATAATAAAATAGTTTTTTATACCAAAAATGCCTTTTTTGAATAAAACCTTTATAAATTCTAAGCTAATTATCCACGAGACTAAAGGTTTGTCTCATTTAGTTTAGCATACAAAAACAAATTGCACAGGAAATGTACTTTATTTGTCTGGAGAATAATGCAATGTGATGTTCTTTTATCTATAAAAATTGAAAAATTTCACTTGTAATTAACCTGTTTCATTTCTACGAAGAAAAAAAAACATATATTACAGGACTAAATAGGTACTAGTACAAAACGCACTGTTAACAAGCTTTGTTTTAAAATTAATAACTAACATTTCGCTTTCAAATCAAATTCAGATAGTGTTTTAAATGCCCTGAAATGGTTATTCCAAGTAATTGAAAAAGCTTGATTGCGACGAAATACTAAGTTACCTAATTTATGTCAGAAAAAAAAAATGTTTTCACTTGTGTTCTTTTATGTTTATTTGGAATGGCTCAATGTATGATTATCATTGGCATAACAGCCCGAAGTAGACTGCATATGCCTTCAGAACATTTCTTCATGCAGTTATCTGTCGTTAGATCTTGCCAAATTAATGTTCGAAATCTGTTTTAATAGATTCGTGGTATCAAAGCTGGGAACGCACTTCATATCTACTAATGCTTTATCTAGTTGTACCGAAATGGCAAATATGCTCTGCAAAATTTCTTTCGATTGAACTTTATAAATTTTATTACGTCAATGCTCTTATAATTTTTGTAAATTTCTGTGCTCAATGTATAACTTTAATTTCTTATACACGGTATTTTAACCGTATTCTTTATAATGTAATGTAAGTTTCTTGAAAAATTTCAAAAACTACAGCTATTTAAAAAAAATGTGGATTTTTTTCCGGTCAAAATTTTGACTTTAAAAATCCACGAAAAAAGAAATCCACGTAACAGTATGGATAATAAGATTTTAAACGATTAGGCAACAGAAATAAAAACAACTATCCGAATTATTCCTACGAAACATTTGCAGCCTAGGTAATAAAGTCATTTATCATAAATGCGTTCAGAAATTTCGGTAATGTGTTAAACAGATCCTTAAGGGGAATGAAACATTAAGCAAACTTAAAAATTAGACGGTTTGATTTCATGTGCATATTTATGCCTCAAAATATACGCGAAGGAATCGTGTAGTACATATTAATCCTTAAAATATAAGCGAAAGATTAGTGTAGAACATATTAATGCCTTAAAATAAACGTTAAAGAATCGTGTAGAACATATTAATGCCTTAAAATATACGCGAAAGAGTCGTGTAAAACACATTAATGCCTCAAAATATACGCGAAAGATTAGTGTAGAACATATTAATGACCTGAAATATACGCGAAAGAATTATATTGGGGAATGTACTTCATTTTTGTCCCATATGCTTGTTGCGCGATAGCAGGATATGGTTTTCTGATTTTCTCTCGGAATTCTTCATAGCGTTCTTCTAGAATGATGCGGCAGCGGGCTAAACAAACTCCGGAGTACATTGAAATCGCACAACATAAAGTCATGAATACGATTCCTCCCCAACCTATGAGATAAAACATCAAAAAGTCATGAAACAGTAGCTTTTTATTTTTCATTCTAAGACCCAAGTTTTAAATCATGGCAGAAAATGTTACATTTACCATAGAAATATGTAACTTAAAAGAAAGTAAACAAGCAAACTCACAAATGTCATGAAACTTTTTTGAATAAAGTCTCTTAAGGGGGTTCGGTACCTCCTATGTTGACAATGTTAAAATGGCATATTTCGATGTACCTTTTTAAAAAAAGTATCGTAGTTAGAGCTTTGAAATTTTTTTTGTGTATGTAATAGGTATTCTAGATTATACTGAAGTGAACTTTTTTTAATTTAGTGAATTAAAAGAAATTTAAAAAAATTAAATTACTCAGCATGTCAGAAAATTTTAAAAGCTTCACATTTTCATCCGAAAATTTTGAATTAAAAAAAAATATTAAGTTTCTCTTAAAAAACTGCTCACTTCAGCACAAACTACAGTACTAAAGGAACTTTTTAAATCAAATATCAAAGTGTTGTGATCAACAGTTTTCAAGAAAAGGTACATCGAAGCAAAAAAAACATAGTTTTGAGTTATTTGCATTTAAAGCGTAAATATTAGATTACCAACAATATTTAAAATTTAAATTCAGAAATCAAATTGTTTCTAAAGTTATAAATCTCGTACTGCTTACATTTCAAACAAATTACTCTTAAATGTTTCTTTTATTTGATTGAAAAATAGGTTTTTATACTATACTCTCCTCACTTTTCGAGCGAATAAAAAGCCCTTAAAATGATCAAACTGAATGCGATAATTATAAAATTGTATAATTCATAAATCACCCATAAATTTTATTCATGAAAATTGAATATTCAAGTCTTTACCAAGATGTTTTGTTTAAATTTAAATGAGTTAAAAGTATTTTTGTTAAAAAAAATAACTATATTACAAAAAAAATCTAAGAAAATGCATATTTCAAGATAAACATTCTAAACACAGAAATAATTATCAAAGAACTGTAAATAAGAATTTACTTCAAAATTAGAAATATTATGTAAAGAACATTTAAGCAAAAAATCAAAATGATGTAACTAGAAATTAGGGAGAAAAAAAAATTCAGTCCAAGGTAAATTCGAATAATGTAAACGAAATTCCTAATCTATGCCGGTAATGACAGCTTCAAAACAATCCTGGTCCATAAGCAATGTTTTTTTTTTGCATTTCAGGACTTTATTTTCTTCTCTTTTACGTAAGTAAACAAAAACGTAATGAAGAATAAAAAAAAACGTAAAAATAATGACCTAATAACAGTATAATAAAAGAACAAAACAAAAATAGACTTAACAAATCAAACTAATGTAAATCTCAGTTTTATATTCAAAATTCTCGAAAATCGCATGGAAATAAAGAACAAACAAATAATTCAGTTAAAGTTACAATCAACTAAAGATATTGTAAAGTTGAAATTATAAATTTTTTTTTTAATGACTTGGTAATAGCACATGCAAAAAATAATGGACATTATAATGTTTACGAAATTGTCTGTCAAAAGTGGGCGTGGCATGGGTGCTTTCGGTTTGTTTAAATTTTTTAAATTAAGTTTAAGTGCACTTCTACGTGGATTTCAAACAAAAGCAATATATCGTTAGAAAGCTAATAGTTTCTAGTTTAATTATTGATCAAAATCTCAAATTCGATTTTTTGAAGGTTTTTAGGTACTGAACCCCCTTAAGATGTTGGATGGGACGTTGCCAGAGAGGTGACAGAAAAGAACAACGATTATTATATTAGATACGAGAGTAATATTACTGAATTTAATTATGTAAACAAAAAATTATGAAACAAAGTATATTCTTTTTTTAAGTTCCCAGCCTTGCTTGTTTTTGTTTAAAAGAAAATTTTTACCCAATTGCAGCCCATAAAAAAGTAGTGAATTTAAAAGTAGAAAATGCTGTGTGAAAGCAAACGAGAGAGCGACATTGTTAACACCTGCTTCAAATCTTAAATGAAATTCGACAATATCGGATCATTTTTTTTATAATTTGAAATTAATTTTTTTACTTGTTTAAAGACTGTTAATAACACATAATGCGATTGATTTGCAATTAAAATAAAAGCGTTCATGCACGCATAATGTTGTTAATTCCAATTGTTTTACAACAAATGATAAGTACATTTCAAATGTTTTAATTTATAAGCATTCAAAAAAATTTTAGTGCTTGTGAAAGTTTAATTTGGGCATGGGATTTTATAGATAAATATTCTCGGCAACGCATGAAATAAAATTTGAAGAAGTTCTTGTTTCCAAAATCCAATTTCTAAATAGTGTAAAATTTAAAAAAAGGAATTTGTTTTATTCTCCTCTTTCAATGCACTACTTTTGGAAGAATTTCTCCTGAGCTACAATTTCAGTAACTTCAGAATGAAATCGATTAGATAAAACTAATTATCGTAAATTATGTTCAATCTGAATTCAAAAATTAAAAAAGTTATAGTTCCATTCATAAAAAAATTCATTATATGTTAATGATTAGAATAATTTGCCAACTTATGGACCTGGGACACTTTAATTGTGTCAGCACTAGGACTGGGCTATAAATCGATATATCGCGACATATCGATTTAACGCTTGTATCGGCAGGCCGATACAGCGACTTTCGTTCCAGGCGATGCATCAGAAATCTGATTTAAGCCGTCGAGTAAAGAAGACGAACGACATAGCGATATACGATATAGCGATACAAGATACGACGCGCTGGGGAAGACGATGTACGTATCGTTATATTGAAACGGCCTTGATTGATGAGCGGTAGGACATATATCGTGATCTCGTTTGTTCGTTTCCTCACCACTTAGTTTTTTTTTCTTCTTTGTCGCGACTTGATATCGTTTCTTGTAGATTATTTTCAGTGGGACTGACTTTGTGATCGTTACCTTGTTCTGAACGTAATCTGAATTATTGAAAAGAATATATAAAGAAATGTTTCTTAATTAATTAGGTAAATTTTTTTTGAAATAAAACTTTCTTTTTTATTTTTAAATGTGAAAATAAATTTTGATATTATATGTTTAAGTATTATTTTATATTATTGAATTTATTACAAACGGAAATCTATTTTAAGGTGCCCATAAAAAATTTAATTAAAAAGTAATTAAATTTGTTAGGCTATTTTTTACTTTATTTTAATTTATTAAAAACTTTTTGGATAAAATAATAATTTAATGGGTTTTTATTACTGAGTTTAATATTATAAATCTTTAGTTGTTTTAATTTTTATAAATAAAATTATGACAAAACTTATTTTTCCTCTTTTGGATTTGGACATAAGTCAATCAACTTTGTTTATTCAAAAAAATTAGTAATGTTTGCGATTGCGACTTCTCTTTTTAAAATCATTTAGCACTTCGTTTTATTAAAGAGTATAATCCTGTTTTTAAATTTTCTTTCAATATTGTCAGTTGAATATATTATTGAATATCATAATTCTTTTGTTTTTATTTTTAAGAAATTAAACCTTGCTTTGTTTTTTCGTTCAGAATTCAGTAATTATTCAATTTAACTTTATTATTTATGTGAAATAATAATGATAAAAAAATAGTATTTTAAAAGTGTTTTTTTTTTGTTTAATTTATTTAGCACTTTGTTTTAAGCACACAAATAATTTTTAACGAACTTATTTTTTAAATTTTCTTTCTATATTGTTAGGTATATATATTGATAAATTTCAATTTTATTTATTTTTTTATTATTTATTTTTAAACTAAGAAATCTTTCGTTATTTGCCCGATCATTTTTAGAAAATATAACATTAATATCTTTCTTAAGCAAAACATTTACATCAAATTCATAAATTGATTTTAATCAATCTGAGTATGAAGTTTTGATAGAAATCCGACTTTCTGCGCCTTACAAGTAAATGAATTTCAAAAATACTATATCGCGATGCAAAACTGACGATGCATCACGATATAAAATTTCTTATATCGCCCAGTCCTAGTCAGCACTGTGAACTATGTGTTAGCGCACTTCCAAATCTAAATTCAAAAAATCTAAATTCAAAAAATCTAAATTCAAATTAAAGTCAAAATACCACAAGCTTTTGTAACTGAAGTAAAATGTTTGTAAATAGTTTTACCTGTGTCTGATAATGCTTTTGGTAGAACAAGTACTCCAGCACCTGCCATATTTCCTACTATAAAATAAGTTGTCATCCAAAAAGATAAGCCGTCTGGCTGGGGTGCTAACGGGGCCGATGTTGCTTCAGAATTAGTGATTCTATATCTCATCATATTAATATTCCTAAAAAATATACAAGTAAAACGAATTTCAATTTTTTTTTAATTCCATCATCAATCAAAAGATATTTTGCTAAGCATTCGGGTGCTAATATTTATGATTTTAGCGTCCTTTGCAAAACAGTAACGTGTTAAAGACGAATCAACAAACATTTGAGTTCTTGCTGAATTATTTATTTATTTTACTACTCTGATGAAATGGTCTGCTCTGCTTTTTCATAGGGGGAAATGAGTGTTGTTCTAAGTTTTTTATGTCCGCACACTTTTCGACTAGATTAACTTAATCGACAAGATCAACTTCCACACTATAACCGCAAATAAAGCGTTGTAAGAATCATAAAAAAAACATGCTAACATAAGTATCAATAAAAGAAGCAGACGATAATTTTGGAACTTCTGTACGTTGATTGTTTTCGAGTTTTTTCTTCTTCTTTTAGCAGTGCACATTTTTAATGTTTCTACATAATATTAATTTAAAGTATTTTTATGATTAACTTATTCTTAATTACTGTCTTGGCAGAGATTTCAATGTAAGTATGAATACTGAAGAAGGAAAGAATTATGTGTCTTCTTAAATGTATATTGGATAGAATGGAAAACCAAACCATCTCATTAGAAGACCAAAGAACATACATCAATTGATGCCGTTTTTGCAACCCATGACTTGATAGGTTGTAGCGTTTGTGAGTCTATCAAGAAAATAAAACAGCCATTTGACCAATGGATAACCAGTGATCGCAAAAATGAGATCACAAACTTCTCTTTTTTGTATCTCATCAGCATTATATTTCGGTACTTTTTTTTTCCAACTTTCTTTTCGTGTTTACTCAGTCGGCCCTTGTGTCGGAATGTTATACTAAATTATCCAGTACCGTTTATACTATGTTTCTGAAATTTTGACATCGACTACAATGTGTAACTTTAGCCCCCGATTCTAATTTCTTTTTTTTAAAATTAATTAGTCCGTCCGGAAGAGATGTTTAAAAATATTTTTCGGCTTAGTTTAAATAGCCATTAAATGAAACTATAGCTGATTCTTTTAATGATTTATTTGCATGCTCATTCTTCAGGTGGGCAGCGATCAGTTTCTAGTTCATAAAAATGTACTTGTTAGGATTTCCAAAGCTTTTGCCTTTATGTTCACGAACATGATGAAAGAAAAAGAAATCAATGATGTCAATATAATAGATAACGATAAAGATATCACGACAAAATGCCGCCGTTTGATTTTAATGGGGAAGTAGAAAACACCGAAATGGAGAATTTAGTGAACTTGTATTCAGTGGCTGACAAGTACCGAATTCTGGAGTTAAAAGATTTGTCATCGCTTTATCTATCAAAAACCTTAGGCCTGGACACTGTCTTAAATGTCTTGTAGCTTGCGGATATGCATCAAGACCATGCATTTGAAGGTGTTGCACGTAAATTTATTTATGCTATATGCAACGAAGAGTTTAATCCTGGCAAGTGGAAGTACTTAAAAAGTGGAAATGATTTGTATACTGTAGTTAACGTTGTAGTTCGTAAAGAGATGAAAAAGTTAAATTGGTGTAAATGCTATAGAGTGGAGACACCACATCTTTCCTTTTTTTATGCAAATAGTTTATTTAGTGTAAAATAAAATATTTTGTTAACTAACTTTTATATGTAATAAAAATATTGTACGGCAATATTCAAACTGTATTTTTTATTGCAACTTTATCATTGAAATAAAAATTCACATTAGACTGATTGGTTCAATTTAAATAAAGTTGTTGAATGATTGCAGCGGGACTGGTTTTTATTACTAATCCCCCTGATTGCTGAACGTATGGACTTTTCCAATATTTTTTTCCAAAAATAATATTAATAATGTGATAAGTGTGTTTTACTTTGAATATTTTTCCACAGCTAACAATTAAGTGGGATGTTCCATAATAACTGCCCTTAATACACACATTTAGAATCTTTTTATGATAAAGACAAAGTTAAAAAAATTAAAAATTATTAAGATGTTAGAGGTTGTGAATTATTATTTATGTTAGGAGGCGGGAAAAAACGATACCGAAGCCCATTGAATCACTACTGAAAAGGTGGGACTAAAAACTTCAAAACCAATTTAATTGCTGGTGGAAACAGAAGAGTTGAAAAGCTACTAACAGAAACACCTCCTAGTTCCACCAGGCAATCAAACTATTTTTGGCATATCTCTCTTCATCTTTCTTGCTAGTAATTCTACCTATTTCTGTATCGTTTTCGTTGTTATTTTAAACTGAATCCTGATTTGCAATTTTTACTGTGTATGCTATTTGAAGTTTATTTTTAAAAAGCATTCTAAAACTATACATTAAGATTTATAGTCAAGGAACACCAGCCTATAAAATTTCTTGCACTAATCTTGTTTTAGTATTACGAGAAATACACAAAATGAATGCTTAGTGGGAATGCGTTGGACACGAATTCGAAACTTAAAAGATTGTAATAATTGTAATTTGCTCTAAATACTAAGTGCGTTTGATAATACATTGATATCTTTTAATAAATTTCCTGCATAAAGACTACTAAAAATGCTTAAACTTTCGCATTTAACTTAATCTTAAAATTGCAACTGGAATCGCAAAATTTTTAAATTGCCATAAAATTTAAGAAAATAAATACAAAAATAATAAAGAAGTTTAATTAAAAATACATTAACCTTAAAATGAAGGTTAAGTTTTATAATAAAAGAAGAGTGCAGTTACTAAGTAGGTTTATTGATTTATATTATACTCAAATACATATGAATTGAATGAATTTGAATTCGCAAATCCAACCAATAATGCACTCTTTTTTTCCTCATGTTCAGTAGGGAAAAATATTAGCTTAAAACATGTAATAATAGTACTTACTCTTACTCCACAATGAAGAGGTAATATAAAACAATTATAGAACTTCATAAATAAAACAAAATATTTTAAAACACGATTATAATTAAATATTTATTTTGTTTCAAACTTATAACCTTTTTTTGACAGAACAACACTTATGTGAACCTTTTCAATTCATAACTGTTTTGATCATTCTGAATTATTTCGGAGAAAAAATTCCTTTTTACTATTTAAAAACGAAGTGATTAAATATTACTGTATTTTTATTGAACGAAGCGAATGTGATTTTCAAACGTAAACTGTCTTTTTTCTTTTTTTTTTCGAAAAAAATATTAGTATATTTCGTGAAAGTTACCCCAACAAGCACACGACTTTTGGGCTAGTGAAGGGACAATGTCGGCTCTCCTAAAGTGCCATTACGGCGGGCTTTTCATTGCCGTATCGGTTCCGTTAATAAAGTGAAATCTGGGCCAGAATGAGGGCCAGTGCATGGCATTTCAGGCAAAGCGACCGCAATCGTTAAAGGACCGGAACTAGTTTGTTGCCTCTGGATTACTTTGCCATTTTTGCCTGTTAAATACCGGAAAAAAATTTTTTTTTCACAGAATAAAGAGAAAATTGCCGTAAAGGCTTTTATTGTACCTTTATGATGTCTTTTTTGCCTTTTTATCAAAAGCTGAATATGTTCACTGGCACACGTCGTTGCCTCACTTGCCGTTAAGGCACCTTAACTGTTGGCTGATTAGAAAACGTCTATGCCGTCCTTGCCGGTATCACACCTTTATATCAGATGTTTAGGCGAACTTCTTTGCCTTATTTGCTGATATACCACCCTTAACTCACCTCACACTTGGTTCAATAGAAAACTTTAATGCCATCCTTGCCGGTATCACACCTTTATGTTAGGTGTATCGGCAATTTTTTTTTTTTGTCACTTACTTATTTATTAGAGTTCTCCTTAAATTTCAAAGACTTTTTACTGCATGTTGTTGATAACAATTCTTATTTAAGGAACATAAATTGTTTTCTCTTACTCTGCTGATATCAGCTATAGTAATTTATTGCATTTTAACTTTTTATATTGTAATAAAGCAATAACTACCATTACATGCAAAAAACTTATGCTAATATAAAAAGCAAAATGTTGGAAAAAATTGCTTAATTTATGGTAAATTATCATCCAATGAATCTTCTTACATAATATAATAGATTTCTTTTTTATTTCATTTTAATCAATTATAAATGCAATAAGTTAAAAGTAGAATCATATAAAAACATTGTGTGTTTAATTGAGTGTTCACATTTTTTTACACATTATGAGGTAAAATTAAATAAAAATTTTATTCTAAGATAAAAACATATTGCGACTTAATGTATAAGTTATTTAAGTTATGAAAAAAAATTAAAATAATTATGTATATTAATGTATAAGTTATTTAAGTTATAAAAAAAATGAAAATAATTATATATATTAAACCTACAATTAGCTTTTTTTGATAGAAACAAAGCCACAACCCAGTCATTATTTTTGTTTTCAATATTATTCATATTTAATATTGGATAACTTTCTTTCAATATTATTCATATTCAATATTAGATAAATAAGACACATTATAAATATTTTTAAAAATATATATATACTGGGCACCTGTAAATAACACATCAGTTTCTGTGATTTTAAATAAATAAAGCTGGAAATTTAATAAAAATAAAATGCATAAAATTTAAAATAAAACATGACCTTAAGAAAAGAATATTATTTTATTTCAATATAACAAATCAAAATACAAACAAGTACATAACTGTACAATAACTTCTTTATAAGCATTCTCTTTCACAATGAATCTAGTTTTCCTGCAAAAAAGTAACCAATTTATTTTACAACAGATTTATTAAATAATACGTACAGAAACAAAATATCTAATTAATTTTTGACGAATTTTAATTCTGGGTTAAGTTATAATATCAATTAATTCTAACTATTCAAAATACTTTTATTGATCCCAGGGAAATATTCGAAGAAAAATTCTATTCAATAATTTTCAAAATTTTTGTTTTTCTCTTATAAATATAGTACGCTATAGAATTTAATAAAGTTGCTCAAACCACCTATTTTTTTTTATTAGTACTTACAAGCGAGCATTGATTGTCACAAAAATAAATTTAAGCTGATTGTAACAAAAGGTAATAATAGCACAAAATGAATATTCCAGCTCGTAATAAAAAAAAAATGTGTAAAATAGCGGATTCATTTGGATGGAAAAAAATTGCAGCATCAAATATTAAAAGAACTATGAATAATATCCTATGAATTAACGAAACAACCTGGATAAAACTTCTCTTTACAGTATTATGAAACAATTAATTAGTTTATATATAGAGAGAACAATGATTGACTTTAAAAAAGTTAAAAGTGGTGACCAAACTTCATTACTTTAAACTCATCTGTTATAAACTGTTAACTTTTAAAATGCTTCCATAAGTTAGAAGACTAATTGAAGCGGTACATATCGCTTAACAATGCTTATATATTGCATTATATACGTTCTTTGTCATTACTTATTTTAACAAATTTCTTAATAGCATTTTTGTAAACGTTTAAATAAAGTCGATATATCTATAAAAAGCAGGAATTAAATCTCGTGATTTTTTTCAAAACAATCACTGATTTAAATCAACTGTGATTTTCTTAAATCATTGATTTAAACCGATTGATTTTTTAAAATAAATAAAGTCAAAAACCATAAAAGCGAATGGTTAAAGCAAATTTCCTTTTCATCATGCTTTTTTTTTTTTTTTTTTTTTAATTTTGTTTGAAATTATGGTCGTGATTTCCATATTCTAACTTATATGGTAAATCGTCGAGCAGTCCTTATATTTTGTTCAGAATGATAAAAATCAACTTTCTCTCCCATGCTGCCTTTTTTTAATAAACTTCTTAATATTTTTTTGTAAACATTTAAACAAATTTGCTATATCTGTACCAGGATCAGCATGAATTTAATTGCTGGATTTAAATTATGATTAATATCGTGGTTTAAATCACTTGATTTTTTTTTAAAAATTCATGGATTTAAATCAACCGTGATTTTTTTAAATTATTGATTATTCAATCACTTGATTTTTTAAAAAAAATCACTGATTTAAATCAACAGTGATTTTTTTTAAATTATTGATTTAAATTTATTTTTATATTTTTTAAACAATTGATTTCTTTTAAATAAATTATTAAGTCAAAAATTATATTAAAAAAAACACTGAAACCGAAATGTAGAAGCAAGTTTCTTTTTAATAATTTAAAATAATAATAATGATAAAAAAAACATTGTTTAAAATTATGGTCGTGATTTTTATAATCATATTCTCGCTTATTTGATAAAACGTTGAGTAATCCTCATAATTCATTCAGAATGATAAAAATCAACTTTTACTCTCAAGCTGCGCTTATCATTTATAGCGAGAGAATTCAGTTTAGATCAAAGAGAACACGTGATAACAGGTGAAATATTGTGTTCCTAAAAAACGCCTTCGAATATTTTCCGTTCTAATTCGGTGAATCATAAATGATCACCAGACGGTTATGTCAGTAAAACTCGACACTATACCATACTTGCAGATGGAGTACGCAGACCAAATACCAATATCTCCGGTAAAAACTTTTATTTATTTAATATATATATATGCAACTTTATATAACTCTTCTAATGAATAATGTGAAGAAACTGTGCTAAAAGAAAAGAAAAAAATAATTAAGTAATGTATAAATTGTAACAATTATCCCTAAAAACTCCCTAATAATTATCCCTAAAAAGAAACGAAAAAAAATAATTAAATAATGTATAAATTGTAATAATTATCCCTAAAAGGAAATGAAAAAAAAACAATTAAATAATGCATAAATTGTAATAATTATCACTAATAACTCCCTAATAATTATCCCTGAAAGGAAATGAAAAAAAAAATTAAATAATGAATAAATTGCAATAATTATCCCTAAAAACTCCCTAATGATTATCCCTAAAAGGAAATGAAAAAAAAAATAATTAAATAGTGTATAAAATTGTAATAATTATCTCTAAAAGGAAATGAAAAAAAAAACAAATAATGTATAAATTGTAATAATTATTACTAATAACTCACTCAATGATTAGTAAAAAACTTACGTATAGTTACATGCTATGCCAATTTTTCTAACACATTTTTTCTATTAATTAATGTATTTTAGTTTTTTGTTTTTAATATTCAGTTTATCTTTAGATTATCTATTTCTTACCAAGGCTAATCTTAAGCTGAATAGAATATTCCACTTTTTATTACCTTAATTTATAATATTAACACAACCTTTATTTATAATATTATCTCAAGTTTTATATATAATTTATGAAATATTTTTATATGATGTTAACATTATATTTTTAATAATTAAGTATTTTGCAAAGATAACGAATTTAAAATTGAATGAATGAAATTACAGAAATAAAAATTTAAATTATATTTAAAAATATACTATATAATGAGATAATATATAATGAGATAAACTAGGAATTAAAGATTAAACATTATATGTATATACATTAATAGATACAACTCAAACGTTCGATTATTCAATTAGAAAAGCAATTTAATAGCACTTTTGAGTACATAATATAAATAAAAGTAAAATTTCTTTAGCGTAACAAATGGAAACTGACTTTACACTTAAAACTTCAAATTTTAGTTTTTTACACTAAAAATATATTCTTTATATTCCTTTGCTTGATTTTTCTAATAAAAAAGGCAAATACTTCACAACTTTTAAATAAATAATCCCAATAAACTGAAGCGGTAAAATATTTCTTGATTAAAAACTTCATTTGCTTCAAAAAATACAAATCGGAAATAACAGTCAACATGTGTTTCAACGTTTAAAAACAGGCTTCCATTTTCAAGACTTGCCAGATGTATATGAGAGGAAACAAAAGAGATTTGAAATATAAAACTAAAAGTTGCCCGCGGAAAATAGAAAAAATATAATTTTTTTAAGTATTCGTATTTATTTGCATATTTTTTTTTAAAACGAATAAAGTTTTTAATCGCGTAATTTCGAAACTTATTTAATTTTAATCTTATTAAAATTCCAATTTCATTCTAAACACTCTTCAAGGTTTATTCTTTGTATTTAAAAGTAATAAATTAAAAATAAAAACTTAAAAGTATATATTGAGCGAAATATATTAAACAAAATATATTTATTTATTTCAAATGGCAGAGGTGAATTGACATGTTATAAAGCAAAAACACAGGAACAAAACAAGAAAGTAAAAAGTCAACAAGCATAAGGAAAACAAAATATATTAAACAACGCATTAAATTCATGCTCAGTAAAAAACCGAACTGATTATGCAAATTCAACAATGCGACAATAATCTAGTTTGAACTAATATTAATCACTCTTTTGTGTTTGGAGTAGCTACCGTGATAAAGATATAAAGGGTTTCGATTTATGTCATAATGTTATCAACATTTCGGTGATAAAAAACTTTTTTTTAAAACTTGCAAATTAAACTATGCAGTTAAATGTACTTTATACCAAAATACTAAACGGCTTAATGCATTGCCGGAGCATTATGTCAGTTAATAATTTTCAACACTAGAGTTTATAAATTGTGAAATATCAGTGAATTGTTAGTATTTAAAATTTTGTTTGTATATTTTTTTAAATAATCCAAAACATTTGAAAAAAATAAAAATCATGCTGTTTAGTAGGGGGTTTCTTTTCACCTTTTTTTTTTCTCCCTACACTATACAGTTGCAATCAAAATTTCGAATAGTCATGTCTTTTAATCACAAACTAAATCGAGTTTGCCACAATGACTTCTTGCGTGTTTTGAATGTAAAACTGTCATTGTGTTATGGAATATTAAAAATAGCAAATTTTATGTAATATAAGGATATTTCGTTTTGTTTCAATTTTATTTTCTGATTTATTTCATTCCATTTTATTTTCTATTCTGATGATGGTATGGTGTTAACAGTAAGTTTCCGTTTTTAATAAGCTTTTTATATTATACTTAACTAATATTCATTTGATATTCATACAGCCTATTTAATGTTCGATGTAAAATAACATACTAGTTCCATAAACTTTATTATAAAAGCATGCTTAGCAAATAATGATTTTTTTTTCTTTTTTGAAAATATAACTCAGTATCCTTTATAAAATTACTTAAAATGATTTTTCCAACAGCTA
Source organism: Parasteatoda tepidariorum (assembly GCF_982258835.1). Classification (NCBI taxonomy): domain Eukaryota; kingdom Metazoa; phylum Arthropoda; class Arachnida; order Araneae; family Theridiidae; genus Parasteatoda; species Parasteatoda tepidariorum. Next base: position 90,144,387 of record NC_141756.1, on the reverse strand, counting down.
TAATCCTTTAAATTTCGAAACACTTGATTTTTTTAACATTAACAGTTTCTTAACAAATATTTCATCAGTAATAATTTAGAATTATAAAAAATACCGAAAATATAAATTTTTAAAGCTTTGATAAGTCGATAATTAATTGCGTTCAGTTTCTTATTCTTTGAAATAATTATTATTTATCAATAAAAACAGACATAGTAATTTTTTGAGATAAAAATTATACAGTAGAAATCGTTAGTAAGTTGTTTTATTTCTAGTTTTATCACGTTTTTGGTAAAAGAAATTTTTTTTATGAATCAATATATCAATAACAGCATTAATGTTGAAATTGAATCTGCATTGTTTCGCAATGGTATTCAAAATAAATAAATAAATAAGAATGCAATATTTGTATTCGGTGCGAATTATGAACAGAATTCGAACCTGGGTTGGGAGGCTGACGCTCTATCCCCAAAACCATTACAGCTTATTTAAAAATACGAAATTATTATTTTTATTTAGGATAACAAAGAAGAAAGGGAAGATGGTGATTCAAAAAACAATAAGAAAGGGCTGTCATTTGTCACAGCTGCTTTTTTCATTGTTGGAGAAATGGCAGGCAGTGGAGTATTGGTTTTACCAAGGGCTATAGCAGATGCGGGTACGTCAGTATTACTTTCATTATCTTACGAAGTGATAAGGCTAAATTAAAAATTCTATCTTTAAAAATAATAATAATAAATATTTTAAATACTTTATATGTAATGAACCAATTGTTGTCATTCAATTTACAAATAAAAGCATCTAGAAAGATAGGTCAATTTTTCATCAAGAAATAGTGGCTCCTGGCTTTCCTAATTTAAAAAAAATATTTAAAAAATGCTAAGCAAATGGTAAATTTATGCTATTTTTCTTTTGAAAATCAATAAAAAATTATAACATTTTAGTAATAAAAGTTATGATATTTAATTCAGTTACAATTGATATCACAATGAAACAAATTTGCTTTGGAAGCTTCCCAGACCATGCAATTTTCGTCCCCAAGAACTATGTGCAAGAATAATTAGAGCAGTTTTACATGAAACGTGTTCGTATGAAATGTAGTGATCTGAACAGTCTCTTTTTTGTTATTAGAAATAGTAAGTTTAATTAAAATTAATCACTAACCGAACAAAAGCACATTTTGATTAATAGATATAAATAGCTGTTATGAATATAGATCTTATTTGACGAGAAATGGAATCGGCCTTTGAGATGTCGGGTAAATTATTGGATCCGAATGCTGCATCGCTTTGTCATGTGAAGAATATTGTAAATGTTGTTGAACGTTAATTCCTTATAAAAAATTTCGTTGTAGAGAAAGTTCGCTGAAGGGAGACTCTTTCATTGATGCTTTTTTCATAATAAATCATTTGTCCTTTTATACTCGTACGGGTTCTTCCATACTTTTCTTTATTTCGCAAGAAATTTTGCATTCATACTATGATATCCATCGAATTTTGCTGTCCTACACAAATTTTTAAGCTACTAATAATAGCAAAGCAAACTGCTTTAATCTCTTTTTTTTAAAGTAATATATAATTTGATATTTTAATGACAGACCAGCAGCGATTGCATCTTTTTGATTTTATTATTCGTAGTATTTACAATATTTACACTGCTGCAATAGTAATAATTTAAATTATTAGATTCGGAAAGTTTGTAATTGCTCACTATATTCAAAGACAGTCAAAAGCCATCTCGCGCAAAGTTGGCGAGATCGTCGAAATTTCTGACGCGCATGCGTCAAAACCACTTTTTTGTATTTTATATAGTATTGAAATTACAATCTTTATGTATACCACGGTAAACATGTTTTCTGCACCGAAATTAATTTTTAATTAACTAACAATTTTAAATATATAAATTCAAATTTTGTTCCGTTAATCTTTTTTTACAGGTTGGGCTGGTGTTTTTCTTCTGATATTTTGTTGTTGCAATGCGTTATATGCTGGCATTTGCTTGGGCCGATGTTGGCAAATACTTGAAGAAAGATGGGAAGAATACCGAAGAAAAAATAGATATCCATACCCTGCAATTGCTTTTAGAGCCGGAGGTTCAAAATTGAGGTATATATTTTGCAGCAATAAACTTTTTCTTTCCTTTAACAAAGTTTTCTGCTTATATTTTTTAAGCCTTTTTTCAAAAAGAAAGTCACTTTCCTATACATAGAAGTTTAAGTGTCTGATTTCGTAACATAAAATATCGTCTGCAAAAATTATTTTTGCCTATTTAAAATATGTCGTTCGAATCATAGATATTGTATTCTCATTACCATGAGAGGTAAACCATCAGAAGCATAAATTATTGCTAAGGTAAATATTTCAAACTGTTTCAAATATTTCAAACTGTTATATTAATGTTATATTTCTAACATTTTATAATATTAATATAACAGTTGAATATTTCAAACATTTCGAATTGTTAAAATCTTCGTAATTATCAATTTTAATCGAATATTTTATTGTTATTTAAATCACTTTCGTATTTGTTGAAAATGAGTTTATTTGGATCATTAGTAGGACGTACAAGAGGGGGGCTCAACATTAAAAATCAAACATCAGAAGCATAAGTTATTTAATTACAACTATTTTATTTCGACGTCAAAAGAGGGGGGCTCAACATTAAAAATCAAACATCAGAAGCATAAGTTATTTAATTACAACTATTTTATTTCGACGTCAAAAGAGGGGGGGGGGAGAAGTTTAAATTTTTTTCTATCGTGCGTAAATATTATGCATACATTTTTGTCTTTAAACAATGTGCAATATTTTCTTTTTCATTATTTTTTTCCCCTTTTTAGGTATTTTGTCTCAATTTGTCTCGAAATTAATCTCTTGGGAGTTTCAATTGTTTTTCTTCTACTGACTGCTCAATTGATATCGAATCTGGCTGCACAGTGGGGTGTAGCATTCTGCTACTGGGTCATCATTATGGCAGTGGTTTTGTGGCCTCTCATGTGGCTGGGAACTCCCGAAGACTTTTGGTGAAGTAAATTTAATTTATTTTTAAAAATATATTCTATTTGTAAATGAGTGTTTACTATCTGAATAATCAAGGTAATAAAAGAGGAAGAGTGTATCTTAAATTTACAGCTGTATCTTTAATTTACAGCTGTGTTTAATCAAAAACGAGTGTTACTTAGAGTTAATTGCGCGTTCTTTAATATCTATTTATGCTTATGCTTGATTTTTTTCTATATATTACGTAAGCACAAGTTAGGTAAAAGTGAATGGCATGCGGGAGTGATGTCACCGAATTTATTCACCTTCTTTCCTTAAAAAAAAAAAAAAAAAAAAAAAAAAAAACTACCCGAAGACTTGAGGTTCTCTTCTGACGTCATAGCATTGAAGTGACTATTTCCTTTTTTTTTAACTTTTTGGGTTTGTTTGTATATACTCTGAATTAATATTAGTATCATGTTTTTGCGAAAAAATTTGTTCTTCATATTTTGAAATATCAGATAAAGATAAGAAAAAAAGTACAGGGTGTTTATAAAGTCCCGGACCCATTTTGATGTTTGATAACTCATAAAATAATAAAGGTAGATTAAAATTAATAACATAAATGGTTAGATAGACTCAAAAAGTTTCTTGACCCTTGTCAATGAACTTCCACATGTGCCCCCTTCGGATATATCAAGTCGATAGTCAATTTCAAGCCAGGTAGCGGCAAGCATGTCGGCATCCACAGAAACTATTGCGGTTGTAATTCTGGCTGCTTTCTCTTGTGGTGGATACGCATTTTCCTTAATATCCGCTCGAATAAAACATCACATAGGAAAGTACTACATAGAACAAACACATCAAAAGTAAACATAACATTGCAATAGTTGCCAAAAACAAAAGAGAGAAAAATGCAGACGATAAATAAGCAGACGATATTTAGAAAAGTACAGATATTTAGACTGGAAAATGAAATAATCTGAATTTAACCACATATTGACAAAAGTAAAGATATTCAATCCTGAAAAGGAAAATATATGAATTATTCCATCAATAAATGCCATAAGATTGTTTATATCTTCGTTATTTTATGAGTTATTAAACATCAAAATGGATCCGGGAATTTATAAACACCCTGTACTTTGAGAAACTATCCTATATTGATACGCAATTACCTAATCGTTGAGATGCGGATATACGCAATTTAGTTTACACCAGCAGAAATTCTTCTACCGGAAGTTGAAACAATTTCTACAAATACTGCCCCCTACCGTAGTGAACATGAAACAAGATTGGGAATGAGGTGATATTCTAGTTCATTTAAAAACTTAAAAACGTTTAAAAAAATACTTGAAAAAATTGCCAGTCGCTTTATATAATATTAAGCAAAATACGTTTTTAGAGTATCAACTCATCAAAAGAGAGAATAATTTATACTCGAACTAAGAATAACTTATACTCGAACTAAGTTTAAAAGATTATCTCGAAAGATTAACTGTTCGGCGAAGAAAATGATGTTATAGATCCCGATCAATACTCGATAGTCAAGAATTACCATACTCAAGTAATTTTTCTTATGAATTGGCACTTTAAAACACAATTGGGTATACTATAGCCTACGTCATAGGTTGTGTTATTCCTACTAAATTTAACCCATGAACGGCATTTTCTGCGAGCCTAACTTCAAGCCACAAATAAACAAACGAAGTGTTTGATCGTTTAAATAGCTGCTCGCCAGATTTTATTGCATTATAAAGAAAAGTAATTGATATTCGATTTTTGATTAATAATTGATTTATGTGGATAGTGGCATTTATGTGGATAGTGGCATAGAATTTAGCATTGCGTCATGTTAAATGTTATTCCTACTAAGTGGAAGTAGTTGTGTTTTTTTTTATATTATACCCAATTTAGTTTTTTAATTTCAAGTACCGTTGTTTTTACATAATTTACATAGATTAACTATTTCTCAAAGAAAATGATGTTATTGATCCTAATCAACATTCGATAGACAAGAATTACCACAATCGAGCAAATTTTTCTAAGAATTGGCAATTTAAAATAAAATGTAGTTTTTTTAAAATTTATTTCAATCGGTTTTTTTTAAAACCGTAACTATAAACAAAATAAGTATATTCATATATTTTTCAAAATACTAATTCTGTGATGCGGCTGCCTTATGCCAACCACGTTGACTTTGCTTCTGCTCATCTCGCATAAGGAAAAGTAAGTAATTAATAATGAATTGAAACAAATTCTTAGTGAAACTCGTTTTTTAAATAGAACTATAAGTAAGCAAAAGTTTCTGATGATATCATTAAAGTAATGAAGAAGCACTTAACTATACTCAATACTGAAGAAGAAAAAATTGAAAATAAATTAATCTTTTGACACAGAATTTTTATTAACATATTTTTCATACTTTTTCACTTATTTTAAGGTCAAAATAAATTGAAAGTATTATAATTAATATTTAAATAATTTATAGTTATGAAATACACCATGAAACACCGCTCCATTTTTCTACGTAAAAGGTATAAGGTTCCAAACACGGCTCACTTTCAAGCAATAGTATTTCAAATTTGCCCTTTTGTGCAGTTATTTAGATCTAAGAGAAACAGTTATTCGTCATTGAAATTTCTTTAATTTACAAAATCAATTAATGATAAATTTTTGAATATGAATAAAAAAAATTTAATTCTTTTCTTTTTTTTTTGGATTTACCTTTTGGTTCAAATGTAATTTCTATAATGTAACAGTTTTTGTTAGTAATCATTGCATTTTTTTTATAATTAAATATTAAAATATACTTTTGCTCTTAATTGAAGAGTCAGAAAAAAATATTCAAAAACGACATTGGTGTCCCATTTGTGTCAAAATGATTAAGAGCAACAGTACAAAATGCTAATCGCATTTTTTTTTTATAATTTTGTAACCGTCATTGAACAGCCGACCAAATTTTCAATTTACAACTACCAGTGTTCAACTCCGCTTCCTTGTAATTTTGAACCGATTTCAGAAGACAAGGGAACTCCTGAATCAAGTATTTGGAGGAATTTGCCTTTGTGGAGGACTTTTTGATGGAACTTACCAGCATTTGCTGTACATGGTGTGGAAGACCACGAAAACCTCCCGCGGTAAGCTGGATGGTAAGGAGACGCTGTCCCATGATCCGTCTACCACTGAGGATATTTTACGTTAGTACCGTGTTCCGTGCAAGCTGGGTGCGGAATTCGAACCCACCAGCCATTTCCGGGATTCGAACCCGGTTCACCTCATTTTAAGGGGAGCGTTCTCTCCCCTGAGCCACCACGGCTCATGCTAATCGTATCAGAAAAATTAGCTTTCCACTTGTCTCTCGAACGATTTATTGAATTTTGATCGACTCTCAGCATTAAGGGATTATATGTCCCGCCTATCTGCTTTCCAAGCCGCAAATAGATTGTTCTAGAATTGTAAGCGAAACATATACAAACTCTTTCCTACATTTTTATAAGTTTACGGTGCTATTTTTAAAATGTAACGAATATCTAATATTGCTTAAAATATAATTTACTTTAATATATTTTAGGCTTGCCGCTGTGGCTGCAGTTCTATGCACAGGACTTGCCTGCATCCTTTTAATAATCGCAATAGCTGAACATGGACAGGTTCTGCCCTTCAAGCCGACCTATCCTTCCCCTTCAGTGGAATCTTTCTTCCTATCTTTTGGAACAATTTATTTTTCTTTTGGTGGAGCAGCATCTTTTCCTACTTTTCAAAATGATATGGAAGACAAAACGAAGTTTCCAATGGCAGCTATAACTGGTTTTGCAAGTAAGATTTAAAGATACTGATTTATCTCATGTTATTCAATTTTTTTTAAAAAAAGCAAAAAGCGAAATTCAAGTAAAAAAGTACCCATGAAACTTCTAAATGAATTTTGAGAAAAACTGTTAATAATATTTAGCTTTATAAAGAAGTTTTGTAAGTCTTGTTTACTATGAATAATTTATTTTTCCGCAGCCATTATTTTCTATTTATACAATAAAATAAACATTAATAATGCAATAAAATAATCGTTTAATTAGTACGGTTTATTGAGCATATTAATGAAATCAGCATTAAATTATTATTAAATTAATACGCATTTTCGAGTATTGTAACTCAGTATTGTATTGTTTCGAGTATTGTATTGTACTCAAGTGTAAAAGTTTAGATTTTCCAACTTATGGGGATGCTCATATTCGTAACACCAGTCGTTTCTGTTGAAATAATTAATATAAATGGTGTAAGAAAATCATCACAGAAAGAATAAGACTGGAGTATCATATCACAACGAGCTTTTCAACAAATTTGACAACTTTCCGTAACTGGAGAAAAGTCATGAAAAACAAAGTGGCTTTTACTAAACGACTATAAACTTCCTGGATCTTATGGCCTGTTTACACGATTCAAGTTTTACGTTCAAGAAGCGTTCAAGATTGATTGATATTGATGGAAATCTGTTTTCATCGATGTTGTACCGTGTAAACGATTCGTTCAAGATCTTGGATCCACTTCTTGAATGTAGTAGCGCATGTTCTACAAGACATTCAATTTTTTCTTCTCCCAGCCAATCATCTTTTAGAATTTTGTGATGTCATAGGAAAACGTCATGAATAGCGGGAGGTATTTGATTTTTACGCATTCGCCGTTTTTTTTTACTTTCTACGGGTCCTGTTCAATCGTTTTAAAAAATTTTCATCTGGTGTGTGCTTTTTCGTAAGTATTTATTTGTATTTTAAATTCATATTTCCTCCCTTAATTCTTACTTTTTTAATAAAAATGCCATTATTTGTACCTAGATATTTATAGAATGGAGTGGACTCAGGATCAAGTTTTTAAATTAATAGAAGAATACCGGGAAAGACCCCAATTATGGAATAGCAAATTCCCGGAGTATTCTGATAAAAATCTGCGCCAAAGGCATCTAGAAGAGTTGTCTTTCCTATTCGAAACTGATATAGAGACCATAAGAAATAAAATTTATGGGTTGAGAACTCAGTATCTTAGTGAACAGAAAAAGGTGTTAGATTCTCTAACAAGTGGAAGTGGTAATAAGTTGAATACTTTAATAATAAGAACTTATAATTTTTGCATAAATTTTTAATTCCGTGGCCTTCTTTTCTTTTAGTCTCTTATACATTTCTATATTTTTTTTCTAAAACCTCCATAAAAAGAATTTAAGTATAAAATATCCATAGTAAAATAAAGAATTGAAAAGTTCATAAATATTGACTGACATTAAATCTGTCAGAATATTACTGAAAAAATTCATATATAATTAAAATTAGGGAATGTATTAGTATAGTAAGGGATGATAGAAAATCTATTTCGAGTTTCGGTATATGCGTGTATCTCTACCATTTGATGCCCTGGTCAGTAAGAAAACAATTAATATGAGCTTCTATATTTATTAATAAACTTAACAATGAAACAAATAATAATTAGACTGAAACAAAACAAAAATATATAAGAAATAGGAGCTTTCAAGAAATGCTCCTTCAGGCATGAGTGCATCGAGAACAACTGACAAAAAAAAATAATTTGATTGGCGACGAATTGACGCCGCCAAAAAGAATTAATTCGTAACAAGGGATGTATGATTCATTTTATTGATGATGTCAATATCTGTAAATCTAGATTCTTTCAAGGGAGAAGAGTGGGACAAAGTCCCCCTCAACTTTTGAGAGAGAAATTATCCCTTTTTTGGTATCTTAAAGAAATTTGCAGAGTTAGTGCTACTCTATAAAACCTATATCATATGAAGATTGTTTATTATTGTCACTTTTTGTTTAAAAATACTTCATTTTAAATCTTAAGTACACTTTTATTATAATTTCAATAACTCAATGAAATTAAGTAATTTCGAAAAATGGTTTTGGTATTATGGTATATATTTATAGGTCAAGTTAACCTAGGTTCTACAAGTTTTATTTAAAATGTTTGTTTGAAAGTTTGCATGAAAGTTTGTTTGTCCATTCGGACAAAATTTTTAAGGGCTACGGGATCAGATACTTCCAATTCCTTCATCAAGGCATAGTATGCCCCACAGGCTTTCCTCCTTTCGGGAGTTTTCCAGCCTTTTATCCAAGTTGATCTCTTTTTGTTTCAAAAGAGAAACCGCCGATAAAGTTAAAATTGACGAAGACAAAACAATAACATCATCAACATCCATGGTTCAAAAGCTTCGCTTTGGCCAAAAACTCAAAACTGCAATCTCTGTGCTGTCACTGTCAACAAAACGAAACGAAAAATAAACAGTCACGCATGCGCAGGTTTATACCTCTGGCCAATCAGCGAGATTGCAGATCTTTTATCGTGTCAACGATTCATACGAGTTCTTGAAGCAGAAATATCAACTCAAGATCTCGAACGGTCTTGAATGGATATTCTTGAATCGTGTAAACAGGCCTTTAATCTCACAAAGAAAACTGGCAAAAATAGACTGCAAAAAGTAACATCATTAGTCCAACGACACAAGCATGGTATAGTGGTCTTTAGTTCTTAATGAAGTGAAACAACCTTTCTTGAAACAACCTTGATCCAAGAGTTATATATGATGTTTGACTACGCCATTTTTTGAAATAGTTGACATCATTTTCAGCGTTGAGATACGCTTAAATTTTTTACAGTGTATGTTCAACAATTAAATCTAACAAATTTAAAGATTGTAAAATTGGCTAATAATTATGCATCTAAAAGTGATTTTATTATTTTTCAGTTTTGTTCTTGATGTATTTTCCGGTGGCAGTTTTGGGTTACGATATTTACGGATCCAAAGTGACTGACAGTATTGTAGACTCTCTTCCGAATTCCGGACTTAAAACTACGATTATAATATGCTTAGCTCTTCATACTTTCAATGCTTTCTTAATTGTAGTCAATGCCTCTTCCCAGGAATTTGAAGAAATGTTTAAGATACCAAAGAGTAAGCTTTTTTTTTTACTCTAATTTCTGACTTTATTATAATTTATTTTCCCCCAATACGTGATAACAAAGAAAAAATCTTACATAGATAAAAAATTATTTGAAAATATTATGTAACGAAATTTAAAAAAATTATTATTTATATTAGGGAAAGTTGAGGAACACCGGAAAATTAGCATTCGAATTCTTCATGGAATCAAATTATTTGGGCCTTGATTTTTAAATATCCATTGTTTATCTGGATACAAAGATATTATTTATGGAAAACTTTGTTACAGCACCCTTTATACGGTTTTGTTTTTGAAAAATGTTAAATTAAATTATTTCACACTAAGTGGGAGATTTAATGAGAACTTGAAAGGGATAAAGAAAACGGAAAATCAAGATTTTTTAAATTCTCCGATACTTTTTCTAATGGTGAGGTAAAAATAGAACATGTCGACACACATGTCATCTCGTATTAAACCACTTTCAGAGATTTTTATGATTCAACAGAACAACTCAACTAATTGAATCAATCCTTAGTGTTTCTAAAAGTATAAATTTTAGTAAAAGTATTATGAATTTGACTAAAAATGTTTTTTTTATTTTATTCTAATGCATAAATATTGGCTTTCAAGAAGAAATAGTAAGAAACAAAAAACATTTGAGCCTAATAGACATAGTAAAACTAATTATTGTTTAATGATGCTCTGAGTTTGACAGCAATTACTTTTCAATATGGCCTGGTTTGTCCATAATTAGTATTGCTACTTAATTAGTTTGATCAGCCGTTTGGCATATAAGGCATCCAGTATACCTCACCATGTTACCTGATCTCAAACTTTTTTAGTCCATTAAAACGCGCCTTCTTGAAATTTACGCGCTTTTGTCTCTGCCTTTGTTCTAGGTCTTCCTCTTTTTCCTCTCGAGCCCAAACTAGCGAAACATGTGAACATTTCGGTTTTAACATTTTTAGCATACGGCTGGACCATTGTTACCTTCTATTGCTTAATTATTCTTTTATTGTAATACTAATTCAGAATTTATTTTAACTCACTAAAAAAAAAAAAATTGAAATTTGCTAAAACAAATGTGCCTACTTTTCATCTTAATTTGCATCTGATAATTTTTTTTAATAGATTTATTGTGTTATCTTCTTATAATTAGAATTTTGATTGCCTATTTACTCAGGGTGCGTAGCCAAATCTTTCAACAAAAAATAAGCACCTTTTAAGTACTTTTTAAGCACTAAAAATATTTTTAAGCACCATATACATCAACAAAATGCAAAATAATTTTTTAAAACATTGCATGATCATGATAAAATAATTACTTTCTGACATAAAGAACTCGTTTCTTGATTATATTAGCCACCACAAAAAGATCGAGAGATTTTCAGTTCGATTTCAGAGGGTGGAAAATGAATATCTTGCAAAATGCAGCAGACTTGCACATGAGCGTACAAGATTCTCACCGAACCCAGTTCAGTCGACGCACATGCGGACTTGCAAGTATTTCATCAAACATGTAAAATGATTGGCGCTTTCATATGTACCGACGGAGTGCAGAAATGCATTGTGCTTGAAAGAATTATGAAAGCGTTGAATAGAGCAATGTGAAAACCATGCTTTTGCATAATACGTGGCGAAAATCGACACAGTGAAGAAAAAAATCTCATTTTCGAAAAGGGAAAAATAAGCACTTTTTAAAAACATCCAATAAAAAAAGCACCTTTAAGGGCTTTTAAAAACCGAAAATCAAAAATAAGCACTTTTTAAAAACGCTACGCACTATGTTACTACATGCTTATGGTTTTCTATAAAATTATTTTTTTTCTGTCACAACAAGGATGTTTTAAATTTTATTTGTATCTATATATATTAAATTGAAAAATTGTACACATTTTGCTCATTTATTTATTTTATGTACTTTTTATTCTACAGATTTTGGGTGGAAGAGAATAGCCTGCAGAAGTGCATTGCTTGCATTTATATTTTTCATTGCATGCTCTGTTCCAAAATTTGATAAAGTTCTTAATCTAGTGGGAGGATCAGCAGTAACATTAACAGCTTCTGTCTTCCCTTGCTTATTTTATCTGCTTCTGTGTGCTCAGAGAAGTCCCGAGTGGCCTGTCAGGTGATTATTTATTATTCATTCATTGGTTCATTTTCAGCTCAATAATTTAGAAGAACACATTAAAAGTTTTGATAGTAAACATTTGTATTCGTTACAAAAACCCCTGCAACCGTACAAGAATCAATATAATTATTAAAAAAATAATTTTTTTGCTTTTTGTAAAAAGTTATAGTTATTTTTCCCCCCTTCAAAATCCTGAATCGGCCATATTAAGCTATTCATACACGCTTTAGTTGAAACGACTAAGACGTCACCGTGATGATTATTTAAATTAGGATTTTGAAGGCCGTCAGTTCATACCTGATGCCTCGTTATTGGTGACCTGGACGAGATATGAACAAATGCCTCACTGGATATCAGCTATGCATCACTTTACAGTCTACTTTAACTAATTTACTCTATTTCTTACACTTGATATGTCATCGATAGAAATCATAGGTAAAAACACTATCGTCACGAATTCTATCTTTAACAATTCTTCTTGTGACAAAAATATTTTTTTTAAATGAAATATTCTTGTCAATAACAGAACTGTTCTAAATTGCAGCATCAAGAGCAGTTTCTTATTTTATTATTTTTTTATTACCGTCGTTGAACAGCCGACCCAATTTTAGGTTTACGACTACTAATATTCAACTCCGTAGCCATGTATTTTGAACCTAATATAGAAGACAATATCAAGTATTGTGATTAATTCGTCTTCGTGGAGGACTTTTTAAAGGAACTAACTCACATTTGCGTTACATGGAGAGGAAAGAAGCACGAAAACCTCCTATGGTTAGTCTGACGACAAGGGGACTCTAACCCATGATCTGTCTACCACTGAAGATATTTTGCTTCAGCTCTGTGGTTGCTGCGAGTCGGGTGCGGAATTCGTATCAGCCAGTCATCGCTGGGATTCGAACCCGGTTCACCTCACTGGAAGGTGAATGCTCTATCCTCTGAGCCATCTAGGCTCATCAAAAGCAGTTTAATCCACTTACTGAGCCACATTTGATCCTTTAATGCTCTACTTTCCCAATTGCACTATTCTGTGAAGGGGGAGAGTGTAGCGCACGTCTTGTGAAGCTTTTAACTCGTAAAACAGGTAAGCACATAAAATGATACAGCTGACGAACAACTGAACGAGATTTAGTTACGCTTCTTGTATTGTTTATCTCTCCTCGAAAATAGCTTAATTTTTTTTAAATTTACCCTATTATACTTTTTATTCATATTGCTAAAAGAAGAAACAGAAGATATCAGATTTAAAATACCGACAATAATTTTTATACAATCAATTAGTTCTGAATATTGCATACAACTATTTTTCATAAGTAAAAATATTATACCCTTCATACTAAAAAAAAAAAAAAAACATATATTAATTTTAGGCATGAAAATTTGAGCGGACTTGAACGAAATTTATTCTTAAGTAGAAAGTTTTAGTAGAATACGTTTAATTAAATATTTTTTTATTTTTGAAAAATAATATTGATATATATACTGAATAGATGTTTTTAGAATTTTAAAAGAAAACATTAGCATGATTACCAATAATTTGAAAAAATTTCATGGTTAATATTTTTACGATAAGTTTATCTTTTGCTTTGTTAATGTTTTATGTTGCATTTAACATTTTGTTTTATTTATTTTAGGCATATTCCAATACATGAAAAAGTTTACTTAATAACCATCATTGTTTGTGGTATAATCGGAGGTATTATTGCAACATATTCAGCTTTTGATGGTATACTGAAAATGTCCTCGTTCAACCCTCCTTGTTATGTGAATATAACAGCAGCTGGAAGATTTTCATAAATATTGTCACAACCTACGGTTTGAAACTTCAAATAATCATCATTAATCATCAAATAATCATTCAGTAATTTATCTCAAGTATCAATTTTAATTTATCATTGAAATTTATAATTTATTCTTTCACCTTCAGCATTTTCATCGCCATTTATTGAAAAATGTATTTATACATTCCTTACATTTCATTATCATCATCATTAATATCCGATATTTTCATCAAGTCTTAATATTGTTAATCTCTTGTTAAGTATGTTTTTATTGTTGTCTTTAAAAAGAATGATAATAAAGTCTTACATTTTATTAAGTAAAGGGTGTGAGCAGCTGTTTCATTTTTGAAGAAGTAATTACTATGATTTGCAGGACAACTACTAATAGCCCGAAATATTTATAGTAGAAATACTAGCAGCTGTAGCATACTAACATCAAAATTGCAATAATTGCAATAATTTTTAAAAATGATGAATTGCAATTATTACAATTCTAATTAATGTAATAATGTCTAATTAATGTCTTAATAATGCAATATTAGGAATTTGATAATTGCAATAATTGCAATTTTGATAACAATTGTAGTCGAAATTACAAAAAGCATGATTACAGATGGAGAAGAACTGACTTAAACGCATTTCGCTAACATTTCTTTAAGCGTTAGATAATATGATAAATTGGATAAAGACGCGAAAAAATTAGCCAAAGTAAAATACTTAATTAATTCCTAATATTATTTGTGTTTTTCTAAGTACTGATGTTGGCATAACAGGACAGAATTCGCCGATGGCTGACTTATCCTCCGAACTCTTCAAATTGGGCACTTGCACTTCAAGAAGAGGATCACTGATGCCCACACTTATAAGCAAAATGGCGTGTTAGAATGTTAATTAAATCACAAGTTAGAATGTTATTTAATGTGAAGTTAATTAAACACAGTGCCGATCACACATCAAATTTGTTTAAATAGAATTCTTTCTGGTCTACGTATTTTACTTAACGTTGATTTATTTCTTGTTTATGTATTTAATTGAAACCGTGATAAATTGTTGCTTTGTGTACCTGGCAACTTTGATGCATATTTAGTTTGTTTATGTTCCATGTGGCTTCGAGCCTGTCTTTGTATTAAGTAAGAAATATATCGTGAAAGGATTGAAAAATTTGTGAAAGTATTTTCACGAAATATAGAATGTGTCATTTAAGGGAATTGGTGCTTGACGGGCTTGGCTTACTCGAAAGAGAATGGAAGGAACAGTTTCTAACGTAAACAAATACCACGTTTCAACAACCAATCAGGATTGAGATACCCACACTACGTCACTTTCAGGTATCACATTGGGACGCAATTATCTTGATTTATTCTTGTCTCACGAAACTTTTGTTGAAAAACAAAATCTATTCCTTCTCATTATTGATATATGCTGCACAATAACATTCGCCTCCATATTTTTTGAAATTTTACGTACGACTGAAGAGATAACTAATGACAGAAAAAAGAAATTCGTCTTTGAGGAGTACTATTTAGGTAAAATTTATAAATCTCCAAGTTAATTACAGGCTAGAAAATAACCGTAAATACTACCTTTATTATGTTTAATAGGATCCTTATAAAAAATTAAAAAAAAGCCTATGTACATCAGGAATTGGAAGCCACTTTTTAAGCGAAAGTAAGACAAAAACACTATGAAAATCGATAGAGGAAGGCGAATGTAAATGCCATCAAAACAGGTTGAATTGGAGGTTGAAAATTCAATGTATTTAAAATAATCGCCTTTCAACTCTTTTTTGTGACTCCAAGTGTGTATACTTTCTTGTTTCCCTTTTTTAATGGATCCTGAAAATACATATTAAGGGCAATCACAGGACATCCTGTGTGTGTAGGTCAATAGCGACCAGTTAGTGAAAATTCTTAGAGATATTCTTAGAAATATTTAAACTTTGAATATAACAGTTGGGCTGAAAAGTTCGTATGCTGACACATAGATGGGGCGACTATTATTAAAAACATATGATTTTTAGTTAGTTCTAGCCTTCGAAAGACACGCGTATAAATTTGACAGCTGTCGGACTAACAGTTTGTGAGATATAGTATTTTTAGTGAAGCAACTTTTGTTAGTTTAAAAACAATGGATAAAACGGAATTTCGCGTGTTTATAAAGCATTGCTTTCCAGCGAAAAAAAATACTCTTGAAGCCAAGGCTTGGCTTGAGAAACATTATTCGAACTCTGTACCAGGAAAATCAACCATTGAGAAGTGGTTTGCTAAGTTTAAACGAGGCGAAATGAACTCCGACGAAGATGCGCACCGTGAACGCCCCAAAGAGGCTGTTAGCGACGAAAATATTAAAAAAGTCCACCAAATAGTTTTAGATTACCGTAAAGTGAAGTTGATCAAAATATCTGAGACTCTAAAGATATCAAAGGAAAGTGTTAGACATATCGTGAATGAATATTTGGGTATGAGAAAGCTCTAGGCAAAGTGGGTGCAGCATGAGCTCACAATTGACCAAAAACAACAACGAATTGATGATTCTGAGCTGTGTTTGAAGCTGTTTAATCGTAATAAATCTGAATTTATGTGTCGATATATGACAATGGGTGAAACATGGCTCCATAATTTCATACCGGAGTCCAATCAATCGTCAGCGAGTGAACTGCACGAGAAGAACCAACTCTAAAGCTTGGAAAGATGCAAAAGTCAGCAGGCAAAGTTGTGGCATCAGTATTTTGGAATGCTCATGGTTTAATATTCATTGACTATCTTGAAAAAGGAACAACCATTAACATCGACTATTACATAGCGTTATTGGAGCGTTTGAACTACGAAATCGCAGAAAAACGGCCCCATTTGAAGAAGAAGAAAGTACTGTTTCATCAAGACAATGCACCATGTCACAAGTCAATGAAAACGATGGCAAAATTATATAAATTGGTCTTCGAATTGCTTCCGCATCCACGGTATTCTCCAGATCTGGTCCCCAGCGACTTTTTCCTGTTCTGAGACCTCAAGAGAATGCTCGCTGGAAAGAAATTTAGCGCCGATGAAGAAGTAGTCACCGAAAATGGTATCGAAAAATTATATGACCGCTATAATCGTTGTATCGCACTTGAAGGAAACTATATTGAAAAATAAAATGAAATTTTATCACAAAATTTTTTGTTCTACGTTGCCTACGATCTTTTCAGCCCACCTGTTACAGAGAGCAAAATAAAAAACGAACCTTCCTGAATAACTTTTGATTTAATGATCGGATCTTCTCGTTCTAGGACTCAATCTAAATGGCGCGAGGGGGTGACCTCAAATATGTTAATTAAGACAGACGAAGTTACGAAGTCAAACACAAAAACGTACTTTCTCTAAATAAACCTACATTTTTTCGACAAATTGGGATTTTGACCCCAAAATATAGGGGGTAGCCACAACCTGAGAAATTTGGTCAGGAGAGCTCTCTAAAGTTTAATGCCTTAATGTTGATTTTACTTTTTGTATATTTCGCTGTATCTCGAGAACTTTTCAAGCGAACTGAAGCATTTTTGCTCACAGTTATCAAATTCGTTTATCCAAAGATAATCCTATGCAAAGAATAACTATCATTAATTTCTTATTTTTTTATTTAATAATGGTTGAAAGTATTTTGTAAGGCATACAATTTTTTCCATCATTTTTAAAAAATATAATTTTACACCGCAAAATAAAAAAATTTGAACAAAGTCGGTTGAATAGTTCCTGTGAAATCGAATTTTAAATATCCGACTTCTTTGAAATTCAATTTCTCAGGAAGCATTAAACCGATTTTACTCAAATTTTGCATTTTGCCTCTTAAAATTATTTTCTTTCAAAGGATGCAAAAAAAATTTGTTAAATCTTACAATTCAAATTTTTTTGACCATTATTAATTAAAAAATAGTAACAATAATAAATATTTACGCACTATACATTATTTATTTAAACTCAATTTGTATGGAATACACACGTTTAAATACGCTAGGTAAAATAGATAATAAAGTTGTAATTTTTTTAATTAAGAGTAACTTTAAACTTTGACTTTAAAACATCACCACAACTATACACATTAACGAAATTTAAATTTTATACTATTGTATGAATAATTAGTAATCAATATATTTTTCTTTTAAATAAGCTTAAAAATGATTATGGAATGAAAGATTACTTGGGTTTGGAAAACTAATCAAGTGCACTTGAAAACAGCATTAAAACAAAAGAATCCAGAATCTGTACACAATACTGAGAAATAATGTTTTCTTTTCACCCGAGAAAGAGATATGTATATTTCATACTGATATGATATTATTATTATATTATAACAGCCGTTGAACAGCCGACCTAGTTTTTGGGTTTACGATTACTAATGTTCAACTTCATAGCCTTGTAATTTTGCACCAATCCAGAAGTCAAGGGAAATCATGAATTAAGCATTGGAGAAATTTGCCTTCATGGAGGACTTTTTGATGGAACTAACCCGCATTTGCGTTCGATGGAGTGGAAGACCACGATTACCTCCCACTGTTAGCCTGACGGCAAGGAGACTCTAACCCATGATCTGTCTACCACTGAGGATATTTCACGTCCATACTGTGGCCGGTGCAAGCCGGATGCGGAATTAGTATCAACCATCCATCGGTGGGATTCGAACCCGGTTCACCTCATTGGAAGGACTCGATTGTGTATCATATTTTGTTGTTATGATAAATGGTAGCGTCATGGAATATCAAATTGATAACAGCTACCTTAAATCAATTAAAGTGAAAAATAAAACAAAATAAAAACATTATTGGTACTTGACTGCACCGGAAATAATCATTGGTTCTTGGTGCAGTGAAGTATCAAGAACCAAGTGTTATCTTGGTAATCTACACCACTTTGGTATTAGGTAATTGTCACCATATTCGGTATCGAAATACACTAAAATTTTTACAACGAATCGAACGAACGAATCTAATGGCCAAAGAATTTTTTACATCGAATTAATTTTAACAAAAAGTTGAACACTCAAGATAAAAAGATTATATCAACTATGTACGAAAATAATCATGCAAAAATGGCAACAGAAATTTTTATATTTAGTATGCAAAAATTCTTCATTGACATTATTTTCAAGTTTATCGTATTTAAAATCACTTTATTACTAAAATAAACTTAAAAAACTGAGATGTAAAATAATGCTTGTACTGATAAATGCTGAAAGAAATTGTACTCTTACAGCAACTTACTTTTCCTTTAACTATAGAACGTTTTAATAGTTTTTTTTAAAAGCAATATACAAAATCAGTATTTCTGTAAGGTAATAATAAAACCACTTTTCCTGTCTTCGTAGGATAGAAGACAACTTTTACGCTTTCTTTTAACAAAAAATACAGGAGCGATTCGAAGCAGTATGAAAGTAAGTGTAGCAATTTTTCCGAAAGTGCCAATCTAATTCCGCCATTCCTATTCCATTTTGTACTAAAGCAGCAATACCTCCGAAACTGGAAACAAGTAGTACTTCAATCAGAAAACACCATTCTTTCTTGCTTATGGTTCTGAAAAAGTGTCAAAAATATTTAGGAAAGTTACAATTTTAATAAAAGTTATTAAATTTAAATAAATGCGCAAATTTACAAATTAAAATAAAAAAAATGTATTCAATTTTTTTCATTAAAAGTTTTCCGCTTAGATCTGAAGATTAATGTTACGGATCACAATTCAGAATTTTTCCTAAATTCAAAGCGCATAGTTACATAACTCAAAGTACTTTTTTCTGTCATTGTAAAAATTTTACTGCAGAGTTGCTATCATTTTTAATTTTTTTAGGTAAACTAAATACATTTTTAAATACAGAATTGTAATTATCGTGCGAAAAATTATATAAAATTGACAAAACAACAATTGTTTGAAAGAATTAGTACTAACATATTACTAAAAATATACTTGCTCTTTTTAAACAAAATGTTTTTGCAATTAAGATATAAAGTGGCTCTAATCAGATTGAAAATATGTGCTGCATGCAAACAAACAAAAAAAATTTAAGAAATAAATATATAACATCGATTAAGTACGCAGATAGCACAGAGTGTCACACTAACGTCATAAAAAAATTTAAAAAATGGTCACAGCAGCGACGACCGTGTGTGACCGTTTTAAATTGCCCCAATAAATAATGTTACTTTATTTTGAGATACCACATAAAAGTTTCACTGACTACTTATTGTGACTTTTGGTAGATGGTAATCACACTTATACATCACTGGGACTAAAGTCACTGAGATTCTTTGTCGCCACTTAGTTACAACTTTGTTGAAAGTCATATGAGAACTATTTCACGACTTGCCTCTTTAAAGTTATTGGGGTATTTTGCGTGACTTGTTTCACTGAAGTTAGACCAATGATTTGAAAGTAGTGTGAGCAGTTTTTGCGACCTCTTAAATTAAATATGATAATCACAATGGAGTTATGAATAGTCACAACAATTACAATCACGTGTGATCTTTTCTAAATGGCTCTAAAGTCTCTCAATATGATTTTGAAAAAAAAAACAATATTTCCTTAAACGTGATTGTTAAAAAAATTGCTTTCGTTAAATTAATTTCGTGATTGTTAAAAGATTTTAAATGTAACTATACCTTGTCCAAATTACTGAACAATATTTAAATAAATCTATTTTAATGTTATCTTTTTAAAGAAAGAACTTTGATGTCTTTTCCTTTTATTTTTGAAATAGATATATATACTTACATTTTCTTTAAGATTCCTGTTAAAGATTTCAAATTTTACACAGCTGTTATAGCCACAAAACCGTCTTGATAAGATTTATTTTGTTCAAAAGAATTATTGCAGAGGTAAAAAAAATAAATGATTTGAGAGAAAAAACCCATAAACTAAGCATTTTTGTTATTTTTTAATTTTGAGTAAAATACTTTATTCTATTTTGCATACATTTGGACTATTATTGATTATATGTTTGCACTACAATGATTTATTTTCAGGAAGAAATGTTGACTAATTTTCAATAGAATATGATGCCCAATGATTGTTCAGACACTTTTAAGTTTCTTGAATAATCCGTAATTTGAAATGCATATAATAATCAGAGTAAATTTTAAATTTAGTTTCACTACTCATAAAAATGTAAATGGAGAGGTTGTCGATAGAAGAAAATCATTCAAAAGAATAAACATCTAATTGATATTTGTTTACAAAAAAGCAAACGATTTTAAATCAAGCGCGAACGGCAGCAGCCGTCTTTTTTTTTTTATTCGTCAGCGCGTTTTTTTTTTTCTTTTTTTAAGAAATGGCTCAAATATCAGAAAGTTGATGCTTTGATGCTATCACTTAATATTGAACCTATAAACGTTAAAAAATATGTTACAAGATTAAATTCATTGGTATTTGTTGAATTCATTGAAAACGATCCTACACACTTTTGCTTTTTAAAAGCTTTGTTCCATTTTCATTAAATTTTGTTTGTTGTTGACGTATGAAGATGTTTAGTTACTTGGTTGTTGTGTATTATTTGGTGAAAAAGGACGAACAACTGAATACGTTATGCCACATTTTTAAAAATGGTAGCTCGTTTAGATGTTCTTCGTTTGAATAGATAAACAAAGGACTCATGATATTGTTGCAATGATAATGTCAAATATTGAATATTTCAAGAACGTAATAACTTTTAATGAATTTTGGAATTTTAACTTGACGAGCTTTGATCCATTTATGATTTGGTTATGGTTAATAATCATAATGTTTTTTTTTTCTTTCGAAAAGTGTTATGTATTCCAAGCCTGTAATTTTAAGAAGTTTTTAGCTTTCGAGGTGCTTATTTCAAAAGCGAAAAGAATAATATCTCTACTTCATAAATGCAAAATGCTGTTCTGTTCTATGAAGCAACAAAAAGTAAAAATCGCATGAAAGGGGTGAGTCCTAAATATTTTGTTATCTCGCATATAAGCTCTTATAGTGGAGAATAAATTAGTATTTGTGATTTAAGGTTAATTAGAATAAGCTAATGCTTTAAGATGGATGATTGAAGAAAATTGATATGTTTTGAGTTCACTTTCATTGTTCACTTTCGATTTTTTTAACTGTATTTAATTTCTTTTTTTAAAGGTTCTTTCGTCATTTTTAATATCAAATGATTTTTATTAAACATTTAATGTAATGTTTAGTATAAAATAATGAATATGAAAATCGTAAGAATATTTGAAATTAAATAAGAAATAAATACACAAAATGCAAACCGGGATCGTGTGTTTGAGCCTTTTCTTAACACGAGGCAAATATAAAAGATCACTGGAAATTGAAATGCCAAGATGTTCAGTAACGCTGCTCCAACAACTTCTAAAATCAGTATATTTTGCTGAACTAAAAACCCCAATAATGTGATCAGAACAATAACAGATGTTCTGAAAAGACATCTACGAAATCCAAATTCTGAAATTTAGAAAAAAATAAACATTTTAGTATGTATTAAAATTAACATTTTAATACAATACACACAAAGAAAAGGATTACCCTTAATAACCTTTGATCTAATGATCGGATCTTCACATTGTAGGACTCAATCTAAATGATTCGAGGGGGTAATGTCCTCTGATATGCTAATTACTTAGTGCAGATAACAGTTAACGTTACGAAATCAGACATGAAAAAGTATCGCATTGATCGAAAACGTCTCGTGTTTCAGCGTTCCTGAGTCGTATTTTCAAATTTCGATTTCTCAGAAACTATTTGATCCCTTTTGCTCAAATTTTGAATTTTGCCAAGTAAAATTAAACTCTTTAAATGAATTTATACATTGCAATCCAAAATATTTTAGACTATTATTAAAAAAAAATAATATTACTAAAAATTATATTTTCTATTGAATTATCTTTGGATAAACGAATTTTATAATTTTGCTCAAACATTTTTCAATTCCCTTAAAAACGTTTTCGAGATATGGTATTATACGCATAAAATAAATTTAACATTAAGCGTTCCAAACTTTAAACTGCTCTCCTAACCAAAATATGGGTACCAAATTTCCCAGATTGTGGCTACTCACAATATTTTAGGGGTCTGAAACCCAAATTTGAGATAAGAAAGGTATGATTTGTAGATAAAACGTTTTCGTGTGGTTTCGTATTCGTAAATTAAAAATTGTCTGCTCTTGGCATTTTTAAGGTCACCCCTCATACCTTCAAGATTGAATCCTAGAGCTTGAAGATCCGATCATTAGATCAAAAGTTATTCAGAGTGGACCGCTTTTTATTTTGCTCTCTGTACATCACACCTGTTAAAGTTAAAATTTTAACACCCAATGTCTGTTGTAAAAAAATAAGAATATAAACAAAATGCAATATGCGTGCTACTGGTAGATCAAATGCAGGATAATTATTAAATAGCTATGCGAACGTTTAACGAGCATACCTTATCAGATAAGGGAATAATTTTTTTTATGAATATATGATAAGATAAGCCACACTCAAGCGTATTAAAAAAATATTATTCAGCACTTTATAGTCATTTTATGCTATCTTTTATATTCGTATAAGCGCGATCGAATGTATTGCAATTTCAGCACTAAGAGTTCAGCACTAATTAGGTAAAGTTAATTTTAAATTTCTCCGATAATTTAGTAGGGAAAGAATCTTCCATCCTACACTTCTCTGGTAATTTAAACTGAGCGAAACCACAAACGCCAAAAGGCTCACATTGCCATGAAACAAATCTATAGTTCGTCGCTTTGAAACTAAACCGTAGCAACTGAAAAAAAAATCGAAAAATGAGATATTTGGGTCATTTTGCGTAAAAAAAAATAATCTTTGTGGAGAAACAACGTGATATCATCATTAGTTCCGTAAAATTAATTTAGAGAGCAGATAAATCGTTATCGCATTGGCGCGATTCGCCATCTTGAAATGTTAGAAATCACTCTCCTGAAAAACTTGCTTTTTTGAGTTACCACGGTTTAGTTTCAAAGCGACGAATTATTGGATTTTTGTTAAGCGTGGGAAAAATTTAAGATAAAAAAATTCTAAAAGTTAAAAAAAAAATATCTCTAGATGAATCAAACGGATATCCACTGATTCAAGTCTGGTGAACAAATGGGCTGAATATCACAACGCGAACGGGATGGTGCATCTTAACTGATTTGGTTTGTTGTTTATGTTCGCCTCGTAAGTAAGACGATCTCTGAAGCAAGAAAAGGGGTTCAACTGTATATAATGAGCTTTTCTTTGTGCATTTATGAGGAAGGGAGAAACTTCTTCACGTGCTTGGCTAAATGTTAATGAGAACCGTTTTTTTTTTTTTTTTTTTGTTTACTTTCAAAGTAAAGAAGTGACTTTTCTGAGGAAAATATTTACTTTTTGGCTTTGAGTTCGGTTAACAATTAACTTAGCTACGTCACAAAATGAAAATTTGACTAGTCGTCCATTAGCTTTCTTAAACTATGCTACATGACACTTTTATCAAGTTATTTATGCTCTACTTTTAATAAATAGAATGTTACGTGATTTCTCCACTCTTTGCATTTTCCCCCTTTTTGTTACCAGGGTGTCTACAAATTCGGCTTTTTTCCCTTTCAAATATATTCTAACTTCTTACAGAGTCGCCCTACGGTGAAAAAAGCAAGATTTGCTATAATCATGGTAAGGAATATTTGGAAAATGAGGAGAGTGGGGAAATCGTGTAATCTTGAGACACCTATTCTATTTACAAAGAGTACATAACATGCCAAATAAACAAAAATAAGTTGTTGTTTTTTGCTAATAAAACGGTAGTATTTAAGAAGTTATTTCCAGTTATAAAATTTTACAAACAAACGAGTAATTTTGTAAAAAATTCAGTAATTAACAGCAATGTGCCCTATTTGCTTCGGTTTTGCGTTAACAAATTTTTAACCAGTAAAATAAGGGTTCTTTTATGAAGAAAACAAGAAAAACTCACTGGGTGGAACTTGTAAGAGACTCTCCAAATTTTTAAATAAGGGGTTCAGACTTACAAGGAATGTTGCCATCATTTTTAAAACAAAAAGAAATTTCAGAAAAGTGGCTAAGGCGTGCATTTTATGATTTCCATACAAATTTTGAAGGATATTGGGATTAACATTTATCCCATAAGCTGCATATCCAATCAGAGGTAGTGGTGCATACATGATACCAACAACTGCAATAAAATTTTTGAGAAAAACTTAATTGGTTATCACTAGAAGAACTACACAGAACTAAGGTGACCAGATGTTCTCAAATCTTGAGCACAGTCCTTGGATCATCCTCAACAAGTTTGAAGCTCTTTAAGAATAGGAAATATGCCCGAATTTTAACGTGTGTTCTTAAATTTTCTAGAATTTATACGCAGTAAAATGTCAAAAAAATCGGAAATGTGCGTGTTTTTTTTAAATGATAGTTTTATCTTAGAAAGAATAAAAACGAAAAGCAAAAAACACTATGAAAAAAATAACAGCAGAAAACGTCATACTCGTCTTAAAATAATTTAAGCAAAAAATAACACATTTCAATAATCATGTGCAGTGGGCAAAAAAAAGAAGAAAAAAAAGAAAGAATTTGATGAAACCACCCTGATTAACTTTTGATCTAATGATCGGATCTTCACTTTCTAGGACTCATTCTTAATGATTTGAAGGAGTGACCTCAAATATGCTAATTAATAAGTGCAGACGATATTTTTAGTTTCTAAATCAGACGCAAAGACGTCCTTTGTTTGAATAAACATGCCTTTTTTTAAAAAACAGATTCGAGTTTCTGACCGCCAAATTATAGGGGGTAGCCACATTCTTGGAAATATGGTCCCCATAGTTAGGTCAGTAGAGCGATCCGAAGTTTGGACCCCTTAATGTTAATTTTACATTTTGCGTATTTCGCCATATCTTGAGAACTTTTTAAGCGAATTGAAAAAATTCGGGCACAAGTATAAGATTCGTTTATTCAAAGATAACTTCATGCAAAAAAAAAATTTTAGTAAATATTTATTATTTTATTAAAATAACAGTCGAAAATTTTGAATTGTAAGGTATAAAATTTTTTAAATCATTCTATAGTATGTAATTTTACATGGCAAAATGCAAAATTTGAGCAAAATCGGTTTCCTGAGAAATCAAATTTTAAAGAAGTCCTTTATTTAAAACTCGATTTCTCAGGAACTATTGAACCAATTTTGCTCAAATATTGTATTTTGCCATGTGAAATTACATACTTTAAAAAAACGTAAAAAAAGATATACATTACAATTAAAGTATTTTTGAACTATTAATAAATAAAATAATTAAAAATAATAAGTATTTGCTAAAATTATTATTTGTTTGCTAAAATTATTATTCGTTTATCTTTGGATGAACGATTATATAAATGTGTTCAAAAAATTTTCATTTCGCTTAGAAAGTTCTCGCTATGTGGCGAAATACGCGAAAAGTAAAATTAACATTAAGGGGTTCAAACTTTGGATCGCTCTCCTGACCTGAGGACAATATAATTCCCAGATTGCGGCAATCCCCTATATTTTTGGGGATATATATATACCATTATATATATACCCCTATATATACCATTAGGATTGAGTCATAGAACGTAAAGATCCGAGCAGATTTTTTTCTTGGCTCACTGCACTCATTCAATTTACATCTATCCAAATGCAGAATATTATATGATATTTGAAAACTGCTCAGTAATGAAATCAATATTGAAAATGATTCTGCACCTGTTACTATTAGTTATCGATTTAAAAAAAATTCTTTGTTGCCCAAATAAATTAATATTTTCCGTAAATATATGGGTGACCTCAAATCATTAATTCTTTCGAGGATGCTTGCCTGATTTGTTCTCAAATCATGATTTATAAATCTGGTCACCTTAACCAGAACTGTATAATCTAAAGAAATACCAATGAATTGTATGAAAGAGACTTGTTTTTCTAATTAATTTATTGATCAATTAATTAAATAAAATATACAGGGTGTCCACTGAAATCGGTAATCACATTGCAAATATAGTGGTTTATTACCGAGTTTGAAAATTATATTACCTAACATGTTTTGGGGTGCAAAGCCTGATTATCATCTAGGCCCAGTAGGCATGGGCCTAGGGCCCACAATTTCTGAGGAGCCTCAAAAATTAGTAAAAAGTCTAATGGAAGCTGAGATAGCTTTGTATATATATATATAACCAACCTTCTTAACGTTGGTTTAAGTATTAAATGAAAAATAATTATAGCTTACAATAAAAAAAAATAACTCAGCTAATCAGTGATTTTTAGCAAAAATCACTGATTTCAATTGTTTGTGGTCACCAAACTATTTTTATTTTGACATAAAATTGTTTTGTTGTTCTATATTTTGCTTTAATTTATAGATACATAAACTTTATCTTAGAAAAATAATCTTCAATTGTCTACTTTCAAAATTTTTTAGAATGATCTTGAATCGTGTAGTTCAATAGATTCTTTTCTATTGCTAGGACTAATTACTCAAAATATTATGCAAAATTCAGTAATTTAATTTCAAAATATTTTTTAAGGGACAACGGAGAATTTGGTGGGAATTGGGCCTGAATTTCTCTTGATCGGTCCCTGCGTGTAAAAATTCTGATATTGTTGATGGCAACGAGATTTTTCTTTCAAATGAAATGAGTTTTTTGATTATAAACAACTCGTCTAATATAAACTTCATTTTGATAAGAAAATGTCACATGAAAGACACAAAATATGCAAGACATATCGCAGAATTATATAGACACTGAATGATGGAGTAGTACGCTAAGAAAATCTTACTAATCATTTAGTGACTTCTTTAAATGGATTACTCAGAATGAAGCAGTGCGAATGCAATGGTGCGAAAACTTCTTAATTGGTATTATTATTCTATGGCAATGGGTGCTATTGTTTCTTAAATTTTTCATTCCATGTACTCGCATTCAGTGAACAGACTAAACAAAACTACTGTAGTCGCTACTTTGTTTGGTAGTTTGTTGTTAAATGTGCTACTTATTGTTTTTTTTAAAGTGGTTGGTAGGGATTCCGGATAATTTTTATCGTAAGTAAAGAAACAAGGATCAACGCCAAATAATTTTTTGAATCTGATTGAGGCAAATCTTCAAGCCCGCCAGCGGCGCTATGGTTTAAAATAATAAACTAGCTAAAATAAACGTGAATATATATTTCTTATCCTTTTAGCATTAAAATCTTAAAATTGTGATGTCTAGATTTTGCACTACTAGACTTAGGCTCGCACTATTATGAATGGGTATCCTATAGCCTGAATAGTGGCTGAAAGACATAGGCTCAGTAAGAAATATTCCATATCGGGCCGAATAATAGCTATAAGATGAATATAAGTGAATTATATATATATATATCGATGTACTGTCTATTTATGTGAAATATTAGAGACGTGGTGGCTCAGGAGATAGAGCGCTCGTCTCCTAATGAGGTGACCCGAGTTCGAATCCCAACGATTGCTCGTTGATATGAATTTCGCCCCCGGCTCGCATCTACCCCAGTGTTGACGTAAAATATCCTTAGTGATAGACGAATGAAATATCCTTAGCGTTAGAGTTCTATATCCGTCAGGCTAACTGCGTGAGGTTATCGTGGTTTTCCTCTACATGTAACTCAAATGTGGGTTAGTTCCATCAAAAAGTCTTCAACCAAGACAAATTTTTCCCAATACATGATAAAGAATGCAAATTAAACATGATAAATAAAATGGTAACTGAATCACAGCTCAAAACATCTAGATATCAACTGACGAAGACTGCAGGATAGTCAGCTTAGCCTTGCTACAAAATTTAGCAATAGGCACTGTAAAAAATGACCAAATGGATGCTCAAATTTCACGAAACCTTTTTGTTTTGAACAAAGCCGTTTCCTGTTTTATACTCCTGCTTTATGCTTATACATTTCGCC
Source organism: Parasteatoda tepidariorum (assembly GCF_982258835.1). NCBI lineage: Eukaryota > Metazoa > Arthropoda > Arachnida > Araneae > Theridiidae > Parasteatoda > Parasteatoda tepidariorum. The sequence continues at coordinate 90,115,677 of NC_141756.1, read as the reverse complement.
AAAATGACGAAATAAATATCATCACTTCTTCCAGGTAACGAAATTCGTCAACATTAAAGAAATATTTCGTCGTTCTATACATTCTAAAAAAACCTCGTAACGCTTAATATGTCTAACTTTTCTTAAAATCACATTCTCGTGAGCACCATATAGGTGGATCAATGTCTCCCAAACAACACAAGAAGGACAAATGGAACAGAGAGATAAAGGACACAGATGCCCGAAACGAGATTCGAGCCCGAATTTTCCTTGTATGAGGCCAAATCCTTGACCACCCGATTGGCCGCTCGGCTACTTTCCTCACTTTATTTTCGATCTTTTTGTCTTCATTCTAATTAACAATCTCCCACAATGCACTGTGATAAAGTTCCGAGTTGAGGAAATATTTTCGTCATGTATTTGAGAGTTTGCGTTTGTCACAAATCACGTGATTTTGTGACGAAATGATTCTCCAAACTAACGAAATACAGCTCAAGAATTACCGAATCATCAAAAGGGAGAGTTTTATATCTGAAAGTGGGTGATTATTGTGTGCTATGTTATGTGATAACATGCCATATTTTGTAATATTTTGTGCCGTTCGGCTTCTTTCATCACTTTATTTTCGATCGCTTAATCTTCATTCTAGTTAGCAATCTCCCACAATGCACTGCAATGAGGTTCCGAGTTGAGGAAATATTTTTGTCATATATTTGAGAATTTGCGTTTGTCACAAATCACGTGATTTTGTGACGAAATGATTCTCCAAACTAACGAAATACAGCTCAAGAATTACCGAATCATCAAAAGGGAGAGTTTATTTATATCTGAAAGTGGGGGATTATTGTGTGCTATGTTATGTCATAACATGCTATATTTTGTAATATTTTGTGCCGTTCGGCTTCTTTCATCACTTTATTTTCGATCGTTTTGTCTTCATTCTAGTTAGCAATCTCCCACAATGCACTGCAATGAGGTTTCGAGTTGAGGAAATAATTTTGTCATATATTTGAGAATTTGCGTTTGTCACAAATCACGTGATTTCGTGACGAAATGATTCTCCAAACTAACGAAATACAGCTCAAGAATTACCGAATCGTCAAAAGGGAGAGTTTTAGATGTGAAAGTGGGTGATTATTGTGTGATATGTTATGTGATAATATGTCATATTTTGTAATTTACTATGACAGTAGCATAATTTTTTATTTGATTTTTCGTTACGGTTGTTGGATGTTGTGCCTATCTTGTATGTTAGAGAATTACTTACTGATATGACTCTCGACCACAGACTGAGAATAAAGATTTCTGTTAATCATTTCATCGTGAATTATAGGATAGGTCCCTGAAGAGCTCACGATAAATGTTATCATTCCAAACGCTGATGCAACTTCCTGCCCTTGATGATGTAGTGAATAGTCCGCCTGTCCATAAGTATCTTTATCGATGAATATGGCAGTGATCAAGAGGAAGGAGAAAAGGGCCATTATAAATGTATTGCTTAAAACGATTAACCTGGTGGAGGAAAAAATAAAACTAGTTATTTAAAAATGTAGAAAAATATCATTGTTGAACTCGAAAATGCAGAGCACAAAATAAAGAAATGAATGCACTTAATAACTTTTTAACTAACGAAAGGATTTTTACTTATCAACATTCAATCCTTAATAGTTCAAAGGGCGTGACTTAACATCGAATTTGTTAATTAATTAGTGCAGACGATATTTTAACATACGAAATCTGTCGCAAATGCTCTTTTTCTTTAAATATAACAATGCTCAATTCCGCGTTCAGATCGTCGGGCTACCAAAGTGGGGGAGCCAGCCTCTCTGCAGAGGATAAAAATTGTGATGGCATGTCTTCCAATCATCCTCGGGAATGCTTCCCAGACCGTCGCCAATAGCGCCTTGTGCAGCTCTAGTGTGACGTAAGTAAAATACCTACCTATACATATTAAAATAACAAGAGTTTAAGATTTAATAACATTCCCATTTCTGATTGGCTAGTTAATTAATTTGAAGCGTGAGACTTTCGTATTGTCCGCTATTTCATCGAATTCTGCGACACCTTCATTCGATTCAAGTGTAGTTAGAAACCATTTCATATCAAAGCATAAACTTATTTTGCTAGATAAATAAGACTAAACTCGCAACAGATATTAAAAAACGAGCATTTTACTCACCACAAGTCTTTTAGTGATCCAAGCATTGAGAAAGGCAACAAAACAGCACCGGCTACGAGAAGGGTAATACAAAACTTCAGCTGCTCTGGAGTACTTTCATCTAGCATGCTGGCCATATTGCTTATTAACACCGTGCTCCAATCGAATATAGCCATATTCATGACAATGATCACAACATACCTGTTTGATGAAGTACTATAATCAGTTTAAACTCAAAGCAATCTTTTTCTTGTTTATTTTTTAAGGTGTTTCAAAAGAATATCAAATAATTTCAGAGCCTATATAATTTTCAATCTAATGAAATCTTTATGGTTCAAGGACATTAAATTCCAATACGGTCAAGGACTAATATGGTCCGAGTATGGTTCAAGGACAAATATTAAACAAGCTCTTTAATTACGGGCGATGACATTTATAGTTACAGTTATAATATACTATGCACACAAAAAAGGAAAAGAAACATCTTGCATAACTTTTGATCTAATGATCGGATTATTTCATACAAGGATTCAAACTTAATGGTTCGTAGGTGTAACCACAACTATGCTAATAAATTTATGCAGATAATATTTTAAGTTACGGAATCATATACAAAAACGATCTTTCTCTAAATAAACACGATTTTTTTTTCCCGGTTGATTTGTATTTTTGATTTTCAATATATGGGGGTCTAGTCACCATCTGGAAGATATGGTCCCAATAGTTTGGTCAAAATTGTGGTCACAAAATTAGAACCCTTAAAGTTAATTTCAGTTTTCGCAATTTCTGAAAGGTTATACTTTTAAATTTTTATTTCAGAGCTATTCTATCGATTCCCTTCACATTTTGGGTTTCGACATTTTAAATTACGTAAATTAAAGCGGTATAAAAATGTATATTAACCAAAAAACTGATTACTTTTCCATCAACGTTTTATACAACTTTTAGACCTATTCCAAAATTATTGTTAACAAAAATAAAAAATATGTAAAGCATAATATTACCCTGTAGAAGATGATTCAGATATTTATGCCGTCAATTTTTTTTACAAATTTTGAACCCACAGTCAAATTATTGCTAACGTAATTAAAACAAATATAAAATATAATATTACTCAGTAAATGATGACTCATATATTTTCTCATATATTATATAACTCATATACTCCAAGATATTTTTTGCAAATTTTAGACCTATTGTCAAATTATTGCTAACATATTTAAAACAAATATAAAGTATAATATTACCCAGAAAAAAATGACTCAAATACTATCACTATCAACTTTATTCAATTTTTAGACCTATTTTCAAATTATTGTTAACATAATTAAAACAAATAAAAAGTATAATATTATTCTCAGTAGAGAATGATTCAATTATTTACTCCATATTTATTTTTACAACTTTTAGATCAATTGTCGAATTCGTGTTAATTTAAATGAAACAAATATAATATTACCCAGAAAACAACGACATAAATACTTACACTATCAACTTTTTTACAACTTCTTAGACCTATTTCCAAATTATTGTTAACATAATTAAAACAAATATAAAGTATAATATTGCTCATTAGAGGATGATTCAATTATTTACCACCTTTTTTACATCTTTTAGACCTATTATCGAACAAGGTTTACTGTCGAATTATTGTTAACATAATTAAAACTAATATAAAGTATAGTATTACCCAAAAATAAAAAAGAACTCCATTATTTACATTATCAACTCTTTTACAACTTAAAGACTTTTTAATGTCTTTTTAACATTATTGAAAAAAAAATTATAAAGTAGCTAAAATTATAAAGTCAAATTTACCAGAAAAGGATTTCTGAAGTACTTACTCCATCCATTTTCCTACAGCTTTTAGACCTATTTTAGGATAAGGTGAAGGAAGGTTGTCTTTGTACTCTGGCCATTGCTCTTGTACTATCATTCGGCACCTGCCAATCAGTAAACCACAGTAAAGAGAATTCATTCCAACAAGTAAAAACATCATATATCCAACGAAACCTACAAATTTTAAAAGCTTTAATAGTTGGCCTGATAAAGATTATATTTTTTGGGAAAACGAAATTTCATTTTAGTTTTACAGCTTTTATTATCATAAAGATGTCAAAGCCAAGACCTGAACTATATCATTTAACTAGTATCGTTCAATCAATACCTTAATACTGAAGTTGTTAATAACAATGACCTGTCTACAGCTGTAGCTGATTGATCATTAATGAATTTCTAGTTGGCATCAGCTTAAACGTTTACATTGTCTGAGTGAATAAAGGTGTTATTTTATAGAAATGTCTAAGCTAACGTCACTTCAATTACCTGTCCACTGGAAATTCACGAATGATCAATAAGTTATAGATGCAACCAATAGGAATACGCTTTTATTGGGATAGTAATACGAATAATCCAATTGGAATAATGCAAATGGAAATTAATTGGATGTTAGTAGAATACTCATCCAGTTTCAGTCTCTGACTTGGACATCTCTATTGAAGTAGAGTAAATTGCTTTAAAATTTATATGCTGCTCTTTTTTCTCTGTATATTCGGTTTTAAGTCTCTCAATGGTTGAGAATTTTCATTAATTCTTGAGAATAAGCAGGTGTTTTTATCCACATAACGTTAAACTATTTCACTTTGTGAATCTTTATGTTTTTGGTATTATTTGAAATGCATGATAATTAATGTAATGTATTTTAAGGTTAGAATTTTAATGTTTAATGGTTTTTGTGAATAATCTAAAATTTCACTTCTCCTAGCGTTAAAAGAACTCTCTTTTTGAATAGGAGAGATTAATTTAACGTTAAACTAATTCTCTACTTAATTTAATCTTAACGTAACTTAATTTAATCTTAATTTAACGTTAAAAAATATCGCTACTCAGGCACTTTTACCATAAAACCCATTTTTACTGGAACGTGTTACAGAACAAAAATTCTGATATACCGTAATTTTTACAGTAATAATTACCGTAAAATCACTGAATCACTCTAAAGAAATAAATATTTTTGCAAAAAATACGGAATAATATTTTGCAATAAAAATGGATTTTAAAAATTATGAATCTCCAAAAAGCCGGTACTTACCGTAATTTGATCCGAAATTTTTTACAGCCCAGGTAGTTTCAAAGCCAGAAGTTCCCACGCACGTACGGTTGGGAAGAGTGCTTTGTAGAACTAGTGTATGCACCACAATGTAATCGCTGATCTTAATTGTTTTATTTCAGAGTACACGTGCACTTATATTGTCTTCTTATTATTATTGTGCAAGAATTCCAGACTATTGCAAAGTTGTTGCATCGTAAATGTTTCGACAAAGTTCTAGGGGAGTTAAGACACATCAATAGAATTGAAATTGCATAGGAACCTTACCTACCTACCCCAGAAAGCTAATATACAATCCAACCATCTTAACGACTAGTTTTCTTTTTCTTTCTTTAGATGTAGATGGTTGCAATTAAAACACAAGTTTTTATTTCTTTAGAAATTAGTTTTATAGTGAACTAAAAAAAATCAATAATCATTTCTTTTTATTTATTTATTTAACAAAATATTATCGTTAAACACCGCTGCATTGGAAAGTCGCTACCCGAAAATATCGTCGCATGTGGTATACTATGCCCTGTTCAGAGATGATTGTGCTTCGGAAAAAATCCGGATTTACGGATTTTTCGCTAACTGCGATCCGGAAGTTTCCGGAAATCCAAGGTCCACAAGTTTCAAGAAATCATCGATTACATTTATGTATAAAAATTCTTGTATAATTTATTTAAAAATATTGGAACTAGAATTTATACTTGGCATCTCTTTCATTTGTAAATATTTTTTCTGGTAGAATAATAAATGTGATCAGAGATAAAAGTAAGCTTGTACATAATTACTCATTTAAATTATGCTGCATATAATTTATTTGTAATTTAATGTTTTGAAAATATCCATGATTTAAATTTATAAAGACAATCATTTTTTGAAATGCGTCATTAATAATTTTACTCAAGAAATTTTCAGGATTTTTGAGTTGGTCTCACAATCACCCCTGAGAAGCACAAGAAGAAAAAGTTCATAATAGGGAAAACACACTTAGCGGTTTATAGTTTGTCTAAAATAAGAACTCCCCCAGACATTCGTCTGCACATGTGACGGTGACTATGGTAACGAAGTATGACTATTTCAAGTAGGGGTGCGGGGTCACTGTTTTGTAGTGGTTTCGGCTAGGGTCGGCGAGAGAAAGGGAATCTCCTTCGGTCTATTGTGTTAGTCCTAGAGTGAAACTACCCTCCCTAAAATGCGCCATTTTTGTTTCCATAACACCAGTCAACGTCAGACTTTGTGGCGGGAGGAGTTCTTAGCTTAGACAAACTATGCGATGACATTTCCTCGCGTGTCTTTCTATGCACTTTATATCCTAATTATTGCACTTACTCCCTTAGAAGTTTGTTGCAAGATTACGATCCTCTGTTGTATACAACCTTTTTAAACTTGTACATTTCAACAAAAAATAGACTTAAAATGTCACGTAAAATAAATCTGTAGTTTGAAGGAAGAAATCTAATGCAGATTTGAAATCTGCGGTGTTTAAATAACGAAGATCCGTTAAAAAAAATCCCTCCAACAGAAAACTATATTCCCCAGTGATATTTCTCCCAGTCCCCCTTAAATATAGATGGACTAACCTGACAATTTCATAGCATAAGGCAGATAAGTCACGCCATTTCCGCAGAACGATGCGATCATGTACAATGCAGCAAAATTCTTCGACAATCCCGTTCTCGGTTTCTTGAAGATAGTTGACCTTGCTTCTAGCTCCATTGGGTCATTTTTATCGAAACTGCTGCCTGATCTATCTCTACTCAGGTTGTCTATGCCATACTCTTTCTGCAGCTCAAAAAGTTTTTCAACTCCACTTTTAGTTCTGAATAATTTCATGAAACGTCGTTCCGTATCACTTTCAGTGGAGTCAGCAGAAAGAGAGGATAAGCTCTTACTGGTTGACAAACTGTCTTTTGGTTCCTCGTCGAATTTTGACATTTGGACCTCTTACATTTAGATTTTCAAACTAGCGACTGTAATGAAATGTATAAACTAAAAGTGAAATAAATATACTATTTCAGTCTGTAACATACTTATTTATAATATTACTTAAATATATTTATGATAACATTACAACAACATGATGCAACATTTTAAAATTAAAGATTTTTTCACCAAATGAGTATTTCACAAGCTGTGCTCAAAGAAAAAATAGCTACTTTACAATGGTGTAAGCCAGTGCTTCCCAAGGTGTGGTACGCGTACCCCCAGGGGTACGGGAACTGTTTAGCAGGGGTACGCGTTCTTATGCGAAATATCTTGCAATAAACGAAAATCTCAAAAAAAATTATTTTAAAACAAAGCTAGCCATGTAAATTTACAATTAAGTATTTTTCTATTGGCTATTTTTTGCAGAGTTGACAGTTAATAATTAGTGGTGTCAACAGCCAATTGTGATTTCTAACTTTTGTGCAATTTTTTTATAGTAAAAAATGCATTAATTTTTTATTAGTGGTACACAGCGTTACGAAAAATTTAGAAAGGGTAGGTACACAAAAGTCATAAGTTTGGGAAACACTGGTGTAAGCGATTCATTTGTTTTTCATTGAGTGAATGTTTTTTACACGATCGTTGCAATTTTACAGCGCTAAAAATAAAATTTATTTTTGAATTTCATAAAGTTTTTAAAGAAACTGAAATTAAACCCTGTTCTAAAAAAATGACATGAGTAGTTTAAGAAAATTATTATATTCCGCTTACATATTGGCATTATCTCAACATAATGTTATTAAACAAGGAAACAAATAATTCGTTAAAAATTAATTTTACAATCAAAATTCTCCAAAATGTTTATTTCAGTTTTTCATCTTTAGTTTATATCTCTATTTCACTTTTTTGTGAAGAAGCATAAGTTTAAGCTGCTATTTAATTAAAAAAAATATATAAAATTTTGCCTTAAAAGCTACGTGGTTTAAGGAATGACAAGAAATAATTGTGAACAAAAAGAGCGTTTTACACAAACTTTTATCAGACTTTTGACAAGCTTTCTCCTATATCAGATCATTATGCGGCTCTTCGCCTTATACATGCGTTTTTGTGGTACTATTCTGGAGTATAGAAAGCCCCATTGCATGTACACGGAGTACATGTCATGGGTAATAAGCTTTGTGCACACCATATACTGATACTGACTGCATATAATGATCTACAGTATTAGTATATGTACTCTAAGAAAAAAATATGATCAAAAATACCAGAATTTGGTAAAATTTACGATGTTTCTTGCTCTATGAAAGCAACAAAAAGAGCTTTGGTAATGATTTTGATAAAATTAACAATAAAATAAATATATGATATAGTTTAGTAAATCTGGTAATTTTGCGTGATATCTAGGAGCATGGCATATAAAAACCATTTCTTAAATTTTTGAAACCCATTATATAAATTTAGCTTTCAATTCCGTATTTTTACTACATGTGTCGCAATAAGAACTATAATTTTGAAAGCCAAAATTTCCGGTAAATCATTACTATATGAACCGAAAAATTATCAAATGAATGATTTAAATACCGTAAATTTTGGTTTCATTAACCAGAATTGGGCTCTTTTTTAATAGCCAGAAATGTCATTACCATACAAGTAATTTTACCAGAATTTGTTTCCCCGTGTACTACTGCATTTTGGGAAGTTGTTAGAAAATAATCTAAAATATAGATTCTAACTATTGATTTAATTATAAATATTTAATTGTTAATTGAGATAGTAAATTCATTTATTGAGGAGTAAGTAATTAATTTATTGAGGAGTCAGAAAATGTTTAGTCGATACTATTTTAAAGGGTATTAGCTGGGCGCAAGCTGAAAGTCGCCAAAAAAGTAGAACTGCGCGAATTTTTTTTAAATTTTTATTTTTTGTTTTATTTATTTTTTAAAAATATAAAAAAGCTTTGATATTTAAATATCTTTCAACATCGAAAAAAAAACTAAGTTTTCTTTCAGTCATCCCGGAAGAAACTTACGAAAGTACGATTCATGTGAATTAAAGTTGGACAACTTTTTTATGGCGCCAAAATGAAGTAGTACCATTTCTGTTGTATTGACCAGTCCAATAAGCTGTTTAGTTCTGCATAGTGTTTATGATAAAATTGGTGTTTCTTGCTCTTTATATTCCTTGACGAAAATGGTTTGTAAAGGTAAAAATTGGCTGAATAAGTTGTAAAGAGTGCTTTTGGCTCATTCATTAAATCTAAATATCAGTAGAAATTTCATAGAATGATATCAACTGTTTTGTATCATTCTCAAATTATTTAAAAACGCTACTTAATTCTTTTTTGAAAATAAAATTTAATGTTAAAAATAAATAATTATTATTAATATTACTCATATTAAAAGCAAGAACACTTTACGCAAAATCTCATTCATCAAGTATCAAATAACTTACTGTTGGACACTTAAAAATATAGCTTGTTTAGAAAACATTTGATCAAATTTAATTATGAATTACATATTATTTGGAAGCCATTAACTTGGGCAATTTTCTTAATTTTTAAGTTTTTTGAGCAAAGCACAGCTACACGTACAAATAAGCTATATATAACATTATGTTTGCATTATTTACACTCAGCATATGATGCATTAACCACCCACAAATTATTTAATTAATTGAATAGTTAATATTATTTTAAAAAACAAAAACATTTTAAAGTGTGTTTTTATGTTTGTTTATGTGTTTTAAAACATCAAAATTTCTGAAATTCTTTCTTTAAATAACGGGAAATCAGTTATGCTGTAATAGAAATATAGATAAATATGAAATTTACCTTTAAGTTTGTCCAATAAATCTATGCGTCAAGACGGTCGTATTTTAATGTACCTTTAAATATTTAATCTTAAATATGTTTAACTTAGGTTTCAATAAATCACAATATTTTGCTATGTAATTAAACAACTTGATATGGGTATATATATTTTTTCGCTTACTTATTACTCTCTTTTTTTCAAGTGAAAAAATGTATTTTTTGGTTGCTGTGAATTATTTATAATTCACAGAGATGTCCAAGCTAGATGCTAAACTACACCCTTGATTATAATAAATCAATTCATTGTAATTTTGGGATTGTGAATGGCAACTAGCTGTCTGCCATATTCCTGTTGGACGATACATTGCTGTTGGAGAATTCTTATTGGCCAGAAAACCACATAGTATCGTTTCTTATTTAAGAAAAGAAGCTTCAACTTATTACAAATTAAAGTGGTGTCAACATCGCTTACTTCATCCAATGATAAATTTGATTTCAGAACGTGAAGAACTGAAATAGTTATAGAATATTCTTCTTTATTAAATAGTATATATTTCTGAATCTATATAACTCGGAAAACGAAAATAAAGAATCATTCAAATTACTTGAAATAGTATCATTTGTGTTGATCATTAATAATTTTTTATCGTTTTCTTGGTAAGTTGTGCGGTTATTTTTGGTTGTGCGTTTTATTATTTTGAATGAATAATTTCAACTAGAATTCAGCTGTTCTGTTTTTAAGTTACATATTGAAATTCGTATCGAGATCTTACAATTGTAAAATTTTGTTGTGCGGTAAGTCAGCTGAAAGTAATGAAGGGATTAGCTATGTATATATTATTTAAGATTAAAATTTTCAAACAAAGAATCTTTCATTTAGAATTCTCCGGATTTATAAAACAAGTAAGTGTTATGATTTTTATAATAAAAAATTTACTTGTAAATTTTTTTTTCTAATTTGATGATTGTTCTCTACAGAATGGCTCTCTACATCTGATTAAGATTAAGAGAAAAAAGAAACAATGGTTTCAACATCTATTCGAGAAATGGAATATTGCTCATTTTCTGATAACAAACTAAATGATACAAAACTAAATGAAAATCTGAGAAAAAGAAACTAAAAGAACTACATTTTTCGAATTTCCTTAAAAAGAAAAAAAATATTTAATTTTCCTCACATCTGTAAGGAAAAGAGTAATTTTCTTCATTGTATTCGACAATCTCCGAAATTTTTTTACCACGTCATTTGAGAGTGATGCGTCCAGTGTTTTTCGATTATGGTGTGATGTAAAAAAATATTTACTAATCTTTAGACAAACTGAAACAAGTAGTTTTATTATATTTTCAGTTTATTGCCAACTCAAGATTAAAGTTGATATCATTTTTCGTCCTTGAAATTCAAGTAATACTGAAACTATAAAGATTCATTTCTCGGTGATGATCGTGTAGTTTTTTTTTTCTTTTTTCAAATTTTAAACTGCTTAATTAAAAAACATTGAAAATATTAAAGAAAAATTATTAACTGCAAATATTTGTTTTTATATGAATCATAATTTAAATCAGATAAAAGAATTAAGAGGAAACATGAGAATTATTACTTAATAAATCGTTTATTGAAACATATTTATGAGTTATTGCAATAGAAAATACACCAAAAGTAATTTGAAACGGTATTTCAACCATCATTAGCCTATTCTTTATCATTATTATCATTTATCAAAAGTTATAGAATTTTGAGTCATCCGAGAGTCTTCACTTATTATCTCAAGCTTGTGTTATCAGTGCTATCATTACAAGCTTTTTTCATCTTTTACCAGCGCATCAACCAGTCTAACAACTGCTCCAATGTTTCCATTTTATCCAGTTCATCAACTGTCCCAATCATATGAGCATCCTTGCTCTCCTTATTTGCATCATCAGAAGTCATCTTTGACTCCTTACCTTCAACCACAGACTTGTCGTTACAAGTCTTAAACTCTTCAGTTTCACTTTCAAATGCCATTTGTTCCTTGAGAACTTCAGACCAAGCTCTTATTTCAAAATAATTCTGGTCCGTACTCTCCCCCTTCTTAAAAACTTTTGCACTAAAATTGGAAATATATTTTAGTCATCTTTTAAACACCGTATGAACCACAACATGCGGCAAATAATTTTATATTATATAACTGGGGTTATTTTAGGAGAAATTTGTGTCTCTTAAAGTAAAACCTTCAAAAAAATTTTATTGTGAAAAGAAACCCTTCATGAAATATTTTATCGTAAATGATGACCAGTCGCAAAAATTTTTGTTATAAATACGAAACCTTCGTGAAACATTTTACCGTTAAAACAAACACTTTATAGTAAGAACGAGACTTTCATGTAAAATTTTATAAATATGAACCCTAAAACTTTTCTTTTAGTAAACGGAGTCAATGATTTCTTTAGTTTGTATTTTCAAAATTAAAAATTTTAGATATATATGGTTTTTGTGCTTTTCTTTGAAAATAGGAACTTATTTTCACATATTCAGTAAAACAGGGCAGTGGCAGAATGAACCAGTTTTCTCAGTACTATAACAGATTCGTAGCATTAGTATATTTTTTACTAACGAGATTTTTTTTCTTCAAAATGTTCACCATAAAGGAACTTTTGTAAAGAGTTTGATATATTCTTATGACCTTAAATAATTTAATCGTTTTCACCTTTACAAATACCATCGCCAAAAAATGAATACTACACAAATCTTTTTCTAATGGGCCTTTAGAACTGCTTATTTTAATAAAATTAAAAAAAATTTAATTTCTTAACTGATTAGATGATTATAAAGTTGTGTTCAAAATAAACTGTAATACGTTGATAGTATGTAGTAATTGAAAATTTGACAATTATGTTAAAAATGGTCGTGATTTTTCAATTAGGACTTATTAAAATATCCCTCTGTAATAAATATTTTAAATCATAACTATTAAATATTAAGAAAATGCAGAGCAATATTGCGCTCTCTAACATCTAACAATTTAGCCTAGTTGAACTGACATATAACAGTCGATAGTAAAAGTGCTCAAAAATGGGCGCCCATATTCAAGACTTGACAGAGGACATTGTTCTTTAAAACAATTGAATTGCGGAGAGAAAATTTTTACGAATGTTACGAGTGAAAAACACATTTCTTATAAAATCAACTTAAACCTTTTTAATAGAATACAATTAGAAATCTGAATTTTTGAGTGCAGTGTTTTGTTTTTTCTTTGATTTAAAACAAAGTCCTCGTAGGAATTTAAGTAAGTTGATAAATTATTGTAACCATTGCAAATATTTTAACAACAACTGATACTTACAGCTTTTTTCGCAAAAATCGCACCACTTTCGCCATTTTTCTAATTATAGCTTAAGCAATCGTAAAAAAAGTACCTTACAGATCGCATATAAACTTTAGAAATGAGAATTTCTCGGTTTAACAATGTCTTGTTATACTGTAACAATTGGACTGTTCTTTTAATTAATATTATTGTTTGAATGAGACTATTTCAACAATGATATTTTACTGAAATCTCTTTAAAACGAACAATGTTACAGTACATTATTTAAATAATCAACCCTGTTTAAAATTGAGCTGATTTATGCACGTTGAAATCATTAATACCGAGTTTTTCATGCAATTCCGTAGGCGCACACAAAAATGTTAAAAATGCGACATTGATAACGATGAACGATGATATAGATTCTAACTCAGTAGAAATATAATTTTTGTTTCTATTTAAAGGCGAGATATTTCTTACATGAAAGAAATCCTTGCAAATCAAGTTAATTTTTTGAATAAAAAAGTTTATTTTTGGATAGTAATATGTAAAAAAAATGGCATATTTTACTTTGATTGCTGAGACATATTATTAAACATATTAGTTTCTGCAAAAAAATTTGCAATGAATCACAGAAGTTTTGAAATATGCATAACAACGAATGCAATGGAAAAAATTGTCAATTTCCAAACAATTTCCTTTAAGAGGTTAATAGTCTACTAATGAAATTTTGTTGTATTCTAGTAAATCGATATCTAAGTTTATACGTTGACAATACTAAATACAGATAGTACCTAGTCCTATTATACACAATCATATAAGAAGTTAATAGATGAAAGTACTAAATGACATTTTGGTGAATTCTAGTAAATCGACATCTAAGTTTATACGCTGACAATAAAAAATAAAGATTAAACCTTGAGAATCATTCCTTTTATACTTAGCCATATTCGAAGTTAATGGTTAAAGGCTCTAAATGACATTTTAGAGAATTTTAGTAAATCGGCTTTCAAATTTATATGCTGATAAGAGAAAATAAAGATGGTACTTTTATCATTCCTTATATGTAAAATTACGTTCAAAGTTAATAGAGAAAAATTCTAAAGAATTCTTATAAATCGGCTTCTAACTTTATACGTTGAAAATAGCTTCCAAGTTTCAAAAATTATAAATCCTTTACATTCACTTGTAATGTTCTCGTCACAGCATTTGCACTCCTGGCAACTTATTTTATTTGTTGCCAAAAGAGACTTAAAGTTAACCATCAACTCTTTCTCACCAAATGCACTTAAAACTTTCTTCTTCGCCAAAAATAATCACATTTACAGGTCACATGCTTTGCCATGAGATTATAAATATAAAAATGCTAGTCTTTAACTAAGCTTTCCACTATTTTAATCAGAAAATTCTACAATAAAATTTAAAAATACAATTTTATTAATATAGTTACTCATTGCCAATCAAGACTAAAACTAAACAGCATAAAATAGTTAAAAATTATGCATAAAAGGATGCCAACTTGTGATGATACTTTTCTGAGCCGCGGTTTTATTGGATTTGTAATTTCCGTAGTAATTTAAAAATTCAATATAAATTATTTTAATATATCCTAAATTAATATTTTTGGAGCAACATAATGACCTTCTAATTTAATTACAAAATGAATATGAATAAGTGTTTATTGAGTTTTTAAAAAGATTTAAATTCACAGTTTCCATAAAAAATGGCACTGTATAACAGCAAAGCAATCTAGAATAAAGAAAATATAGTTTATTGTTAAACAAAAATGGAGTTGAAAAAGGGATTTTTGGAATCGCTTTTTTTATTATCGTAAGCATTCTTTATTTTACGTTTTTAGTTTATAAATAATGATTTTTTACTGAAACTGTTTTAATGAAAATTGTTGTCAAAAAACTTTTTTTGCAAAATTAAATGGTGTAACATTATGTGCTTCTATAAACATTTTGCATGATTTTAGTTTTTGAAGTAATATGGAATGTAAGAAAAAAGAATGGAATGTAAAATTAAAATAGACCTTTCATACTAGATCTTTAAATTTAGTAGAACGATTTTTCAGGCACTAGGTTTTAACTCAAATTACAAGATTCTTGAAAAATATTTTCCTATGCGTTTTGAATGTTCTTCCTCTAAAAAAAAAGATATTCCATTTTGTTTTCGCTTGCATACGAAAGAATATCATGCATTTTTCTTTTTTAAATTTAATATGCCACAAAAAAAGAGCATTAGCATGCTTCACTGAAGAAATCTCCAGTGCAACTGATGATCATGTTGTTCTGCTAGCAGAAATTCATCTCAAATAACAACGCCCCCTAGAGGTCGTTGCGTTCGCGAATAAGGAAAAATTTTGAAAAGTGAAATATTTTTTGACCATAAAATTTCTTGTAGGAATCGTTTGAACCAAACATTTCCCTAGGGATGCCTGAATTATAATTAAAACCTCAATTGCATGATAAGACATTCTCAGGACCTGCTTATAAGTAATAACAACAAACATTAAGAATAAAAAAATTGAGCTCAGGCAATTATTGACAACCACTTTAGTTTTACTTAATCTAAAAAATTCTGCTTAAATTGAGGCATAAAAGAATTTGAACCAATAATTTTTAGACTGACAATTGTTAAGAACTCATAATTATCTGTAGTCTAAATTGAATGGCTATAATATAGCGAATGAAATTGATATTAAGGTATTACAAGTACAGTCCGCAAAAAAAAAGATATCACCCTGAATAACTTTTGTTCTAATGATCGGATTTTCACGATCTAAGTGTCAATCTTAATGGTTACCGGGGGTGACCTCAAATATGCTAATTAATTAGTGCTAACTATTAATTAAGTTACGAAATCAGACACAAAAACGTACTTTCTCTGAATAAACCTGTATTTTTTTTTTACATATTTGGAATCCTGACCCTTAAAATAGGGGGGGTAGACAAAATTTCGAAAAAAATGGGTTGTAAATTAGGTCGCAATAGGGATTTATATATCTGGCGATGGTTTAAAAATATGCCAAATTACCTCGCCATAGAAGGGGAAATAATTTATAACAACCATAAAGAAACTGAATGAATGACAAGATGGGAAAAGATAGTGCTTCTCGTTGCTAAGCAACCAAAAGAATTTTTCACGTTGCTTTCTGGGCTTTTTTTTTTTTTTTTAAATCTCCTTTAAAAAGGAAATTTAAATAAATTAATAAATTATTTTTGATTCTCCAAGATTATAGAATCTTTGAATTTTTATCTGACATTATTTATTTTTGTAAAGCTGTTTTAATGTAATTTGTATGACAGTTTTGAATTAAAACCAAATTTTCATAAGTTATCATAAATTTATG
The DNA here is from genome assembly GCF_982258835.1 of Parasteatoda tepidariorum. NCBI lineage: Eukaryota > Metazoa > Arthropoda > Arachnida > Araneae > Theridiidae > Parasteatoda > Parasteatoda tepidariorum. Next base: position 90,099,072 of record NC_141756.1, on the reverse strand, counting down.
AAGAGTTGTAGGGTTAAATGCTTTTGCCCCGCACTTCGAGTTTCTTAGGAAAGGAAAAAAAAGTGATCAAGCAAAGGTGGACCTGAAAAAAGATAGCTATTCTGATGCATAATCGCAAAATTTTATAGAAATCACGGTATTTATTTTCGATAAAATTGTAAAACTTAATAAATGTTATAAGGCATTTTAAAAGCATTTTGATATATATATATATATATATATATATATATATATATATATATATATATATATATATATATATATATATATATATATATATATATATACATATATATCATAATAAATAAAAACAAAAAAAACACGAAGAAAATTACGAAAAATAATAAGTTTTATTTATTGCGCATAAGCTGCAAGTAAATAGAACTCATAAAATAAGTAAGTAAGTTCAAAATGTAGAAAAAACTTGGGAAAAATTACGGAACAATAAAAAAGGGGGGAAGAAAAATAATAATAAAAAATAAAACAGCAAGAAACCGGAAAAAAAATTCTAAAAATATCCGGAAAATAAAAGATATAATCTTTTCATCAGCTTACACGATTATATCAGCAAAAAAATAGTACTTTCTATTATTGTATCAATATAGCCAAAGTAAAATATATCAATGCAATAGTTTGAGAAGCACTCAAAAAAATTTTACAAAAAAATTACAAACATAATGGAACACAATAAGTAAAAATATCAAGCGAAATCAGAAAATTAAGTATAAAGAAGAAACAGAATAAAACATGAAACGAAATCTATAAAGCGAGCTGCGAATTCAAATGAACTTATTACATGAACGTGAAATTTTTAAAGAATTATTTAAAATATTTTCGAAAAAGATTGCCACATTACAAAATATGAAACCAAAAGCGGAAATTGAGCTAAAAGCTTAAATAGAGGGGTTTTGTATTAAAGTGCGTTCTTACTGCAGTGTTTTGGTTATACCTATTTTATATAATGTGATTATAATGCTTTTTGAATTTATTATTCTGTTTTTATCGGAGAAAATAGTAACTTCGTTAAATCATGAAAATTCTTGGAATTAGACATGAAAAGTTATGAATTTGAAAATCTAAAATGTAACAGATAAGGAAAATAAAATATTTCATTTGAAATCTATTTTTTTATTCAACATTATTTCATTTTATGCTTTACAGAATATTAAAACGGTGCGGAGATCAAGGAGGTATGTAAATAGGAAAATATATTAAAATCCATATCTTAAGTTCAGAACCTTTTTTCATGGCACTTGTTAACCAAAATGCTGTAATGATATTGTCAACATTTCAATTAAAAGAACTAATTCGTTCTGTTTAAAACTATCTCTATCACACGACTTTTTTTTCCGAATGTCGCATACCTCCCTTAACTATATCCGTACTTCTTCAACTACGATTAAAATAAAACTTTATTTTAAGGAGCAAGTCAAGAATTTGTACTTCTTAATATTTGCAAATGATATTAAGTAAACTTAGTTTGCAGTAAAAAGAGTTGATGTTATTTACACACTCCTTTCGTTAGTCAACATGATTAAACGAGTTGTAAACATGAGTTGTTAGTAAACATGATTAAACGAAAATTAAGTTTATAATACCCTTAATTAAACAAGAGTAACAATTGTTACAGTTTTTACAATAATTTTTCAACTCTGACACTCTTTTCATGAGATAACTTCTTTTGCCAACGATTTTGTCCCTTTTTTTTTGTTAGTTGAAACCAGCTTACGCATTCTTGTAATTTTTACATTTTATCTTTGAAATTTCAATCTCGAAAGACATGCATGAAGTGACGCCTAGTCCAAAGAATCTAAGTTAAATAGTTGTAAGGCCGATTATTACGAAAACAATTAACTACTCTGGTTCAATGAAACAATTACAGTAAAACTTGGGTAAGTTGACCACTTCATGTGCATTGCTTTAGTGGCCAACGTAGACAAGTGGTCAACTTATAGAAGGGGTGGGACATTGTTTACTTTTTCGTTTCCTACATGTTGCTATACATTAAAATTTTTTTTTTACTTGACTTAAAAATTTGATTTAGCAAATGGCCAAATGAATATCTCAAGAAATGTGTTTAAACCTAAACGAACTTCAATTTGTTACACAGAAATAATTTTAATATTTAACTAACTTTTAAAAAAAAATTATTTTGTTAGTTATGCATGTGAAGTGTTTAATAAAAATAATTTCTTAAAATATCAGAACACGAAAACATTGAAAACTTTAACAAAACAAAATTATTTTAACACTTTAAAATTTATTCTGTTATTACTACGCATACAAGCCTATTTGCTCACTATTGCAACTGGAAGAGCAACTTTTCAACTAACACACTTGTTTTCAATGAATGAATGAAAGAAATGGTCAAAAGCTGACTCCCTACAGTTTCCCCAGATGGTCAACTCACAAAAAGGTTTAGATTAGCTTTTTACACTATTTCACCAAACAAGTGAAATATTAACATACATTGCGAAATGACAGAAAATTTTCTGAATTTTTTTTTTTCTGGTCAAATTATGAGGGTTTTAGAATAGAATTTCATAATACTCCTAGACAAAATTAACTTATTTCAGTGGTCAACATACAAGATAGACAGGTGGTCAAGTTACAAAGGTTTTGCTTCTTTATTATGTAGGAAAATTTCCGTTCTTGATAATTGAGGTCAACTTATTCAGGTGTAAAACTTACAAGTGTGGTCAACTTGGCAGGTTTCACTGTATAAATAAATCATTAATATTCTTGTTTTTTTTATTACGAAATATTAGGAGAAATTTGTATACATAATTTCTTCAAAACGTGTGTTAAAACTATGATTATAAGTTATTTAAGAAGAAAAAAGTCAAATGGAGTAAAAGAACAATTTTTGAGATGATGATTCTAAAAATAGCACATTTTTCAAATCTTTTTGCAATTTTTTATTTTAGTAGTTGTTTAACAAAACAAGGCATATCGAACATTTTCCTGATATAGCAATATTTTTTTGAACTGTGCAAAAGTTGAGAAATTATACAAACAACTTTTAAAGAAAATATTTTCAACTTTTTAAGACAAAAGGGTAACTTAAAAGGGTTAGCGCACAAGATTAACTTTGAATGTTGAATAAAAATTGCATGCCCATAGTTTTTTGTTCATTTAAAAAACAAAACAATCTGTTAAATTTTTCCCCTGTGCGCACATACGCATTTACTTTTCATTACTCGAATAAATAAGAAGTAATAAAAAAAAATAAAATTAATAATTTATCTTCATTTTTCGTAAACAATAGTATTTTTAGTAAATAGTCAGCTGTTCTGCTTCGAATGATATTGAGTGTGATCAGTAGAATATTTTTAATTTCTTAACAAGATTTAATTCTCAGATAGCTGGCAATAATTTTAAGTTTTCTTTCAATAAGAACTTAGCAATAATTTAAAAAGTAATTTTATTTTAAAGAAAAACATAAATTAAAGTACTTAAACAATTGATTAGTATATTATTGGAAAAAAACATACATAATAGAATTTTTAAAAAAAATTGCATTAAAATTCAATAAAAAAGTTAGAAAAATAATTCTGCGAAACACGCATAGACAGGTAATTTACAAATTTATTTTAAGATTAAGGCGATATATAAGATGTAAAGAAGTTTTAAAAAACTCTACTCTAAACTCAGCTGCACGACAGCCCATGGAGGGCCAAGGCCTACTATGCCCATCTCAGTTTTCTGGACCTAGGGCTCTGGGGTGCAGGAGCAGATGTTCCGGTCAGGTGGTCAGCCGAACGCGGAACCCCCAGTGTTTAGTTCCCAATCATGCTTGGTACTTATTTATCGACCCACTGAAGGGATGAAAGGCTGAGTCAGCCTTGCCCGGCCCGAGGAACGACAGGGCGAAGCGTTACCGCTCAGCCACCGGGGGAAGTTTTAAGATGATTAAAAATGTTGACTACGCATTCGTATTAATAATTATAAAATATAAATTCAAGAAATTGATAAATATATTATTCCAAATCTATGCATACGTGTGTATATTATTGAAATTGTATCAGTTATTGAAAAAGAAAATCAAAAATTAAAAAATAATCACATTAAGTAAGCACAATCTGGTGCATAATCATATTCTATCAGAAGCACGCCTTTATAAAACTAGACATTCGTTGAATAAAGTGTTTTTTATTCAAAATGTTTTATTCATAATTTCTTTACTAAATTACAAATACATTATTAAATGACCAAAAAGAAACATCGTATTTTATAGTTTGAAAGAAATAAAAATAAAAAGATTAGCAAACGATTATTAGCGAAAAAAATATGAATGAAATTTTACACTACGCGCGCGAAGTCAAGTTCCTCGCAAGTTTATCACATTTTAATATTAATCGCCCCATTTAATCATTTTTTTATTGTCGCCAAATTATTTTTTTAAAAATAATTAATTTTAATTTTTTTCAGCTTCTAATAAATAAAAACAGTTGAAACTTTAGATTTTTCTATTGAAAAATATGTAGATTATTATGGTATAAAAAAATTCATACCTTATAATTCAAAATTTTTTCATCCTCAATTTAATTAAATAATAAAAAATAATTAATAATTATTAAAAATTATTTTTTTCATGAAATTATCTTTGGGTAAATGAGTTTTATGAGTGGGTGCAATTTTTTTTGAATTGCTTCATTAGTTTTGAAAATATGACTGAAAACGCAAAAAGCGAAATTAACATTAAGGGGTACGAACTTTGGATCGCTCTCCTGACCAAACTATGGGGACCACATTTCCCAGATTGCGGCTACTCCCTATATTTTGAAGGTTAGGAATCCAAATATGTAAAAAAAAATACATGTTTATTCAGAGAAAGTACGTTTTTGTGTCAGATTTCGTAACTTAATTAATAGTTAGCACTAATTAATTAGCATATTTGAGGTCACCCCCGGGAACCATTAAGATTGACACTTAGATCGTGAAAATCCGATCATTAGAACAAAAGTTATTCAGGGTGATATCTTTGTTTTTTTGCTGACTGTACCATATCTTTAGAAAAACCAATAGTTTCAATAATTTAAGCAATATATTTATAATAATATAAATCATAATTATTCTAGTACATAATGCAAATATTGTGAATGATTTAATATCTTATAAAATGTCTCCAATGACAAAAAAAGAAGCTTGACCCAGTATTTTGACAGTTTTTGTTAGATTTACACAGTTTATGACCGTTTTCGTTACCTTTTGACAGGTTTTTGACGTATCGTGTCAAAAACCCAACTCTGCTATTACTAAATTGTGAATTACAAAATTATTGAATAATCTTTTGAGCAAAAAACATTTAACGTAAACATTAATGTAATTAAATAGAAATTATAACTATATCAGCTGAACAATATTTGTGATAATGCTAGTTTACTAGCAACTAGCTGTTTGCCATATTCCTGTTGGACAATACATTGCTGTTGGAGAATTCTTATAGGCCAGAAAACCACATAATATCGTTTCTTAATTAAAAAAAAGAAGATCCATATTTCTTTAGTTGTCATGAGTGTAGTTTAGTTGTCCGAGAATTAACTAAGTTTAAAAAGTTATTTTTTTACCAGAAAATATTTTTATCTCTCTCTCTCTCTGTATATATATATATATATATATATATATATATATATATATATATATATATATATATATATATATATATATATATATATATATATATATATATATATATATATATATATATATATATATATATATATAATTATTTCCATATATATATATATAATTATTTCCATATATATAGTTATAATTTATTAAATTAAATAAATGTAAGGTCACACTCATAAACTTAAGGAATTCGAACTAATAAATGCACAACTTGACATATAATGTTTTTTTTTAATTCGTGATCGCAACGCTTGAAAATGCCCTTTAGCGGGTAGTATATTTTCAAGCTTTTATTTATTAAGTTTTCATTTAATTCTATCAGAAACATTGGCAAAGTAGGAAGCCATTTTTTTAGCAGCCAATAAGAAGCGAAATTTTCTTAAGGAAGAGCAGAAGAACTTGACAAAAAAGACCCAGATCATTGATAAATCTTTCCGAAACAGAACGCCCCCAACATTTGAAGAAAAATTTCGCAATAATTTTTACCTTTTGATTATCAACAAACTTGCAACCGATAACTATCGATTTCGTGATCGCATACTGTTACAGTCATGTGTATTAGGTAAAATATCTTTCGTTTGCTTCAATTTATTACAAATTAAAGTGAAGTCAACATTGCTTACTTCATTCCAATGATAAATTTGATTTCAGAACGTGCAAAACTGAAATAGTCATAGAATATTCTTTATAAAATAGTATATATTTCTGAATCTATGTAACTCGGAAAACAAAAATAAAGAATCATCCGAATTGCTTGAAATCGTATCATTTGGGTTGATCATTAATAATTTTTTATCGTTTTCTTGGTAAGTATTTTTTAATTTTGAATGAATAATTTCAACTAGAATTCAGCTATTCTGTCTTTAAGTTACATATTGAAATTCGTATCGAGATCTTACAATTGTAAAATTTTGTTGTACGGTAACTCATCTGAAAGTAATGAAGGGATTATCTATGTATATATTATTTAAGATTAAAATTTTCAAACAAAGAATCTTTCATTTGGAATTCTCCGGATTTATATGCAAGTAAGTGTTATGATTTTTATAATAAAAAATTTACTTGTAAATTTTTTTTTCTAATTTGATGATTGTTCTCTACAGAATGGCTCTCTACATCTGATTAAGATTAAGAGAAAAAAGAAACAATGGTTTCAACATCTATTCGAGAAATAGAATTTTATCCATTTTCTGATAATAAACTAAACGATACAAAACTAAATGAAAATCTGAGAAAAAGAAACTAAAAGAACTACATTTTTCGAATTTCCTTAAAAAGAAAAAAAATATTTAATTTTCCTCACATCTGTAAGGAAAAGAGTAATTTTCTTCATTGTATTCGACAATCTCCGAAATTTTTTTACCACGTCATTTGAGAGTGATGCGTCCAGTGTTTTTCGATTATGGTGTGATGTAAAAAAAATATTTACTAATCTTTAGACAAACTGAAACAAGTAGTTTTATTATATTTTTAGCTTATTGCCAACTCAAGATTAAAGTTGATATCATTTTTCGTCCTTGAAATTCAAGTAATGCTGAAACTATATTCATTTCTCTGTAATGATCCCGTGTAGTTTTTTTTTCTTTCAAATTTGAAACTGTTCGTTTAAAAAGCATTGAAAATGTTATATAAAAATTATTAACTGCTAGTATTTGTTTTTATAAGAATCATAATTTAAATCAGATAAAAGAATTAAAAGAAAACATGAGAATTATTACTTAATAAATCGTTTATTGAAACATATTTATGGGTTATTGCAATGGAAAATACACCAAAAGCAATTTGAAGCATTATTTCAATCATCATTAGCCTATTCTTTATCATTAGCATTTATTAAAAGTTAGAGAATTTTGAGTCATCCGAGAGTCTTCAATTATTATCTCAAACTTGTGTTATCAGTGTTATCATTACAAGCTTTTTTCATTTTTCACCAGCGCATCAACCAGTCTAACAACTGCTAAAATGTTTTCATTTTTTCCAGTTCATTAACTGTCCCAATCATATGAGCATCCTTGCTCTCCTTATTTGCATCATCAGAAGTCATCTTTGACTCCTTATTTCCTTCATTACCTTCAACCACAGACTTGTCATTACAAGTCTTAAACTTTTCAGTTTCGCTTTCAAACACCATTTGTTCCTTAAGAACTTCAGACCAAGCTCTTATTTCAAAGTAATTCTGGTCCGTACTCTCCCCCTTCTTAAAAACTTTTGCACTGAAATTGGAAATATATTTTAGTTATCTTTCAAACACCGTATGAACCACAACATGCGGTAAATAAATTTAGATAATATAACTGGGGTTATTTAAGGAGTAATTTGTGTCTCTTAAAGTAAAACCTTCAAAAAAATTTTATTGTGAAAAGAAACCCTTCATGAAATATTTTATCGTAAATGATGACCAGTCGCAAAAATTTTTGTTATAAATACGAAACCTTCGTGAAACATTTTACCGTTAAAACAAACACTTTATAGTAAGAACGAGACTTTCATGTAAAATTTTATAAATATGAACCCTAAAACTTTTCTTTTAGTAAACGGAGTCAATGATTTCTTTAGTTTGTATTTTCAAAATTAAAAATTTTAGATATATATGGTTTTTGTGCTTTTCTATGAAAATAGGAACTTATTTTCACATATTCAGTAAAACAGGGCAGTGGCAGAATGAACCAGTTTCCTCAGTACTATAACAGATTCATAGCATTAGTATATTTTTTACTAAAGAGATTTTGTTTCTTCAAAATTTTCACCATAAAGGAACTTTTGTAAAGAGTTTGATATATTCTTATGACCTTAAATAATTTAATCGTTTTCACCTTTACAAATACCATCGCCAAAAAATGAATACTACACAAATCTTTTTCTAATGAACCTTTAGAACTGCTTATTTTTTTAAAATTAAAAAATTTTTGAATTTTTTAACTGATTAGATGATTATAAAGTTGTGTTCAAAATAAACTGTAATACGTTGATAGTATGTAGTAATTGAAAATTTGACAATTATGTAAAAAATGCTCGTGATTTTCAATTAGGACTTATTAAAATATCCCTCTGTAATAAATATTTTAAATCATAACTACTAAATATAAAAGAAAAGCAGAGCAACATTGCGCTCTCTAACATTTAACAATTTAGCCTAGTTGAGCTGACATATAACAGTCGATAGTAAAAGTGCTCAAAATTGGACGCCCATATTCAAGACTTGACAGAGGACATTGTCCTTTAAAGCAATTGTATTGCGGAGAGTAAATTTTACGAATGTTACGAGTGAAAAATATGTTTCTTATAAAATCAACTTAAACATTTTTAATAAAATACAATAAGAAATCTGAATTTTGGAGTGCAATGTTTTGTTTTTTCTTTGATTTAAAACAAAGTCCTTGTAGGAATTTAAAATAAGTTGCTAAATTATTGTAACTATTGCAAATATTTTACCAACAACTGATACTTACAGCTTTTTACGCAAAAATCGCACAACTTTCGCCATTTTTCTAATTATAGCATAAGCAATCGTAAAAAAAGAACCTTACAGATCGCATATAAACTTTAGAAGTGAGAATTTCTCGGTTAAACAATGCTTTGTAATACTGTAACAATTAGAGTGTTCTTTTAATTTATACCATTGTTTGAATGAGACTATTTCAACAATGATATTTTAATGAAATCACTTTGAAACGAACAATGTTACAGTACATTATTTAAATAAACAACCCTGTTTAAAGTTGAACGGATTTAATGCACGTTGAAATCATTAATAAAGAGTTTTTTATACAATTCCGTAGGCGCACACAAAAATTTTGAAAATTTGACTTTTTTTTTTCTTTAACAAACGATGATATAGATTCTAACTCAGATAGTAGAAATATAATATTTGTTTCTATTTAAAGTCGAGATATTTCTTACATGGAAAGTAGCCTTGCAAATCAAGTTAGATTTTTGAATAAAATAGTTTATTTTTTGGATAGTAATATGTAAAAAAAATTGCATATTTTGCTTTGATTGCTGAGACATATTATTAAAAATATTAGTTTGTGCAAAAAAATTTGCAATGAATCACGGAAGTTTTGAAATATGCATAACAACGAATGCAATGGGAAAAATTATCAACTTCCAACCAATTTCCTTTAAGAGGTTAAAAGTCTACTAATGACATTTTATTGTGTTCTAGTAAATCGATATCTAAGTAAGTTTATACGTTAACAATGCTAAATATACAGATAGTACCTTAAGGACTATTCCTATTATACGCAATCATATTAGAAGCTAATGGATGAAGGTTCTAAATGACATTTTAGTAAATTCTAGTAAAATATTACAGCATAAAATAAAAATTGAACCTTTAAAGTCATTTCCATTAGACACAGCCATATAAGAAGTTAATGGGAGAAGAATCTTAATGACATTTTAGTGAATTCTAGTAAATCGACATCTAAGTTTATACGCTGACAATAAAAAATAGAGATTAAACCTTGAGAATCATTCCTTTTATGCTCAGCCATATTAGAAGTTAATGGATAATGGTTCTAAATGACATTTTAGAGAATTTTAGTAAATCGGCTTTCAATTTATATCTTGATAAGAGAAAATAAAGATGGTACTTTTATCATTCCTTATATGTATAATAACATTCAAAGTTAATAGAGAAAAATTCTAAAGAATTCTTATAAATCGGCTTTTAACTTTATACGTTAAAAATAGCTTCCAAGTTTCAAAAGTTATAAATCTTTTACATTCATTTGAAATGTTCTCGTCATGGCATTTGCACTCCTGGCAACTTATTTTATTCGTTGCCAAAAGAGACTTAAAGTTAATCATCAACTCTTTCTCGCCAAATGCTCTTAAAACTTTCTTCTTCGCCAAAAATAATCAAAATCTATCACTTAGTACCTTCAACCACTGAGATCTTCGAAATTAAGTTACTTCCGGGAGAAAAAAAAATCTTACTTTTTTCAATAATATCACATGTGGAACCTTCTTTCACTAAGCTCTTCCCAAATTTTAAGATACAGATGAAAAGAAATTAGTCCGCTTTCACAATTTCCCAAAGTTAATTTTTCTACAAAAATACAGTTTATACATTGCACAACTATAGCAGCAGGCATTTACTGAACAAGTATACAAAAAAAGAATAGTTTCCTTAAGAAACAGACATTTACAGGTCATATGCTTTGCAATGAGATTATAAGTAAAAAAAATGCTAATTTTTAACTAAGTTTTCTACCATTTTAATTAAGCAATGCCAATCAAGACTAAAACTTAACAACATAAAATAGTTAAAAATTATACATAAAAGGATGCCAACTTGTGATGATAATTTTCTTAGACGCGGCTTTATTGGGATTGTAATTTCTGAAGTAATTTAAAAATTCGATATAAATTATTTTAATCTATCCTAAATTAATATTTTTGGAGCAATATAATAAACTTCAAATTTAATTACGAAATGAATTTGAATAAGTGTTTATTGATTTTTTGATGAAGTAATGCATTAACAAGGAAAGACTGGGGAAAAAGAGGTACAGTCCGCAAAAAAAAAAACGAATCACCCTGAATAACTTTCGTTCTAATGATCGGATTTTCACGAACTAAGTGTCAATCTTAATGGTTCCTGGGGGTGACCTCAAATATGCTAATTAATTAGTGCTAACTATTAATTAAGTTACGAAATCAGACACAAAAACGTACTTTCTCTGAATAAACATGCATTTTTTTTTACATATTTGGATTTCTTATCTTCAAAATATAGGGAGTAGCCGCAATCTGGGAAATGTGGTCCCCATAGTTTGGTCAGGAGTGCGATTCAAAGTTCGTACCCCTTAATGTTAATTTCGCTTTTTGCGTTTTCAGTCATATTTTCAAAACTAATGAAGCAATTCAAAAAAAATTGCACCCACTCATAAAACTCATTTACCCAAAGATAATTTCATGCAAAAAATAATTTTTAATAATTATTTATTATTTTTTATTATTTAATTAAAGTGAGGATGAAAAAATATTGAATTATAAGGTATGAATTTTTTTATGCCATATTAATCTACTTATTTTTCAATTGAAAAATCTAAAGTTTCAACTGTTTTTATTTATTAGAAGCTGAAAAAAATTAAAATTAATTATTTTTAAAAAAATAATTTGGCGACAATAAAGAAATAACTAATTGGGGCGATTAATATTAAAATGTGATAAACTTGGGAGGAACTTGACTTCGCGCGCGTAGCGTAAAATTTCATTCATATTTTTTTCGCTAATAATCGTTTGCTAATCTTTTTATTTTTATTTCTTTCACACTATAAAATACGATGTTTCTTTTTTAGTCATTTAATAATTTATTTGCAATTTAGTAAAGAATTTTGAATGAAAAACACTTTATTCAACAAATGTCTAGTTTTAAAACAGCGTGCTTCTGATAGAATACACCAGATTGTGCTTATTTAATGTGATTATTTTTTATTTTTTTTATTTTGTTTTTCAATAACTGATACAATTTCAATAATATACATACGTATGCATAGATTTGGAATAATATATTTATCAATTTCTTGAATATATATTTTATAAATATTAATAAAAATACGTAGTCAACATTTTTAAACATCTCTCACAACATCGCAAATTTCTCAACATCTTATAGGGTAAACTAAACAATGAAGGAACACTTAAGCTTAGCTTGCCTTTAAAAAAAATTCATAAAAATTTCAAAATTTGTAATTTTAGCTAATTGATGGTTTCGACATATTTGTTATTAAATGCAAATTATGTAAAAAAAGTTAGATAACTTACATAATATTGTTTTAAGCTCTTGGTGGTTTAAATAATAAGTAGTAAGATGACCAAGTGAAGGAACAGTTCTTACCAGTGAATAAGCACAAAATTTTCCAGAGAATGAACACTTAATTTTGATAATGTTTGATGCTCGTTAGGAATCCATAGGCCACACAAATGTCTAAAAACAAGATTTTTCTTGGAATTACGACATATAACCATAGTTAATGTGGAAAATTTTACTTTTTTTTCAGTCATGGAATGGAAAGTAAAATATGTTTGAATACATAATTTAAAAAAAATGTTTTTCATTTTTTTCTCACAGTTTAATAGTCCGTTCTAAATTATGAATGTTTATCATTGTGTAATCTGATGATGTTTTTATTATTATTATAATTCGATCATTTTTTTGTTTAATCTTTTCCTCATATTTTTCAAGCTTTTTTTTAAATATTTTTAAGTATTTTTTTTCTCTACGCCATGAGTAATTTATTTCTTTTTCTTTTGATTTAACCTTCCTCTTTTTTCCAAATTTTTGGCCAATGTAAATGTATCTTCGAAATTTCTTTTGATTTTCCAGTTCCATTTCAAGAATTCCTTACTGGATAATAAATGAGAAAAAGGAGTTTCGAAGTTTGAGTAAAACCCATCTCTCATTGACTTATATCTAGTAGTTACTTATGAAACCAAACGTTTTTGCAACTAACAATGCCTCAATAGGATTTATCTCAAAATCGGTTTTCAAGATACTTTCATTATTAATGTTAGTTGTCTCAGCTTTAGAGCCAAAATATGATTATACAATTGTTCTTTTTGAAATAAATTCTTCAATATTGAGAAAAGCGCAGGATATTGGATATTTGGGAGATTAAACTTTTCTGTCAATGTTCCTTTAAAAATTTGCAACATAACTTGTGAGATTTTCTTCCCATCTTCTGAAGAAATAGCGCATCGTTACTCTCGAAGCATGTGTTTTGTTGATAAGTTGTCTTGCTCATTAACTCTTGGTGTCTGTTTTGCATGCATTTGTTACAGTCAACGTTTTCTACATCGAATGAAAAAATATCGCATTTCATAAAAGCATTTTAACTTCATCAGTTGATGCCTCAAATCTTATTTAAAAATGGATGTAAAATTTTCTAGACATATTGTTTTACAATTCTTTTGTTTTCACGATCTAACGAGATTTCCAAGAATTACGTAGAAAACTAAACCAGAAAATTTGTTTTGAGGAACAAAACTTGCTCAGTTTCAAATTGATATGAGATTTATACCTATCCAGAAGAAGCAAAATTAGGAATTTGATTGCATTTTTAATTAGCCATGGGTAGAAACATTTGCAATATATTCGTAAAATGTTGCTGCGGTCATCGTTTCATTTCATGAATAGCTTTTTCCAATGAAATATGTAGCAGGGACTGATTCTGTAATATCTCTACGAATTCTTCTGTAAGGAAAAACTACCAATGGAGGTACTTTTTCTTTCCTAGGTACTTTAGAATATAAATCCTTATAATTTTTAAGGCCGCAGATTTTTCCCGTTTAAGGGCAGTATTCAACTCTTGCTTCATTCGCATTGTAAATGCAATCACTTTATAAAAGGATGCCAGGGCTACTTCCCTCCTAAAGATTCTCTGAAGTTCTTAAAACCAGTATTTCGAATATTATTCTCTAAGGGAAGTTTTGCCTTTTGAAATTATCTTCGCATTGCACTGAGTTATCGGTGGATGTCACCTTAAAAAAACTTCACCCATTTTTCACCTAGATAATTGTCTTTAAACGGATTTTTCCTACCAGTTCCCGTTAGGACATTAAAGACGGCAATAGGATAATAATTTAGCTAATTATTGGCACAAACTGCAAAGATTCCATTTAAGCTTTTATTATTATATTCAGTTGTTATATTTAGTTAATAAACATAGTTTATTAAGGAGTCTAAGGTATGATGTAATAACTAATCACTACATTTATAAAGATAAATAATAAATTAATTATTATTATAATTCTTTAAATAAATTTAGCAATTAAATTTGCATATTTAAATGAAATAGTTGTAGGAACTATTCATACAACATTTAACTGAATTTTAGGAGTCCTCTATGTCGCTGAACTACTAATTATCCAAGTAATATCATATTTCCCACATACTATTCATTCACTGGGAAATCTATTCTCAGTGAAGGAACATGCCTGTTCCTTCACTGGTTAGAAGTTGTTTTTTTTTATTTTTAACATAATTTTGATTTATAATATGACAAAAGGTACAAGAAAATTAAAATCTTTCTTTTATTTTCATTAACTTGAAAAAATCCCAGTAAAGGAACACTTGTTTATACATTGGTTTTTCATCGTTCTGTAATCCAGTTAATAAACACCCCCTAATCTCAGTACTTGCTTATGTTATGATGCTTAAAATAAATAAAACGTAAATTCAATGACCATATTTTGAATTCTTTTTTTCACAATGAAAAGAAAAAGCATTATTATATGCAATTAATTGTAGTTTAAACGGATAACAACAAACACTGACCTTATAATTTTGTCAAAGAAACAAGGCGTTGAACAGATACTAACAAATTCAAAACTTTTTCCAGAGAAGACTCAAAGACCAGATAACTAAATGCATTGTTAAAGAACTACCTATTGTTAGGTAGTAAGCTACTCTTACCAATCAATCTAAATTAAAACGTTTAAAATCTTATTTCTAAGAAATATCTATGAAATGCTCCTTCATTTGTTGGTTTACCCTATATCATCCTAATCTTAAAAGAAATTTCCGGAAGTGTATCGCAGAACTATTTTACCAACTATTTAATAAAATTTTAACATTTTAAAATTCTTATTCTTTTCCATTTTACGTTTATTATTTCTTCATTAATATACTAATAATTTTTTAGAACTTTAATTTAGATTTTCTTTAATTTAGGTTTCCCCTTCAAATTATAGTCAAGTTTTTTTTAAAGAATTATTGTCTGCTAGCTAAGAATAAAACCTTGTTAAGAAATTAAAAACATTCAGCTGTTTAAAATTATTTAATGCAAAACAGCTGATTATTTACTTAGCATACTATTTTTTTGAAAAAAGAATATAAATTATTGATTGTCTTTTTTTGTTTTGTTTCTTGTGACTTCAACTTAGATTATCTAAAATAGTGTTGATGTTTTATAAGTCACTACAAAGAGGATAAAGATACCGAACATAAAAAGCTGTGGAATACGTAGCCAATTTTTTTAGTGTCTTAAAATATCTCAGTATCTTAAATGTCGTCCTACTATCTTAGTTGTGAAATTAAATTTTTAATTTTCTGACCACGTGTGATTCACTAATTATTTCATTATATCTTTTACTCTTTATGATACCAAGTAGATTTTTTTTTCTGATAATACACTAAACTATTTAGTTTAATTTTTTACTTTAGCATGATTTCCAAGATATTATTGTAGTATAATTTGTTATCAGGAAAATGCCTTATTTTGTTAATCAGGAAATACTAAAAATTGAAATTTGTAAGGATTCCGAAGCTGTGCACACAATACACAATTTCCGACCTCATTTTAATAAAAAAAAATTAAAAAAAAAACGTGGCAAGTAGGCTAACATACTTTTTACAGAAACTGTGAAAACTAATTTTTCCTATATTTCGTCAAAAGAGGATAAGAATGATATTGCTCCAAGAGACCTACTCAATAATTTCGCTATTTCCAGAATGAAATCTGTTTGATCGAAACATATTATTCCTTGAAAATTACACGAGGGAAAAATTAACTTTTATTATTTATCTAAGCTTATTCCATTTATTTAATGATAGCGGTATTAAGGTTAAGGATATGGGTCGGAAGCTCCGTTTATTATTATACTATAAATGCATTAAATCATGTAGCTTGAATAATTTATTTTAAGTAAATTATTTAATAATTTTAAGCAAATAAGGGTGTAAAAACAAACTCGATCGAAATACTCCGAAATTATACCCTGAAATATATGTAGAATAAACTTTGGAATCGATATATAAAAAATACCTTTTCAAACAACTTCGAGTAGGACGGAAACGCTAACTTGTTTAAAAAAGTTGTCCTTGTTACTATTTAATTTCGATTCCTGGTACTAGGGGACATTCCATTTTCACATTCGACTTTTGAAATTTCAATTGTAAACGGAATTTTTTATGACTTTAAACTAAAATGTTAAGGCTTGCAGCAAAAAAAAAATAATTTTTTTTTACTGCATTAATTTTTTTACAAAGTAGTGAATTATTATTTTTTCAATCTAAGAACCTGTGCCTATAACATATGTAAAACTTATTTTGATATCGAGTGAAATAATTTAATATGTTGTGTAACTAAATGGATAATCCCAAGAAACTGAATCGAAAATATAAAAACTTCATTGATTTAAAAAAATAATAGATGATAATAAAAATAGACATGTTTTGAGCGTCCAATAATAAAAGTCACAAGTTATCCAAGCCTGACAAATCTTGAGAATGGGCGATTATATTTGAAAACTCGAAACATGTTGACTTTTACTTCCCTCTTCATATGTTTTGAAGCCAGTTGAGTTTTTATCGTCAATTATATTGTTTTACATTTGGATCTTGATCATTATTTTGATAAGGATTTTACACTAGTTAAAGTAAACATATGCATTTTAATATTTTATCAGGATTCATATGGTCTTTAAAAATGTAAGAACATCAATATTGTAAAAGTTATATTTAACTTAAAAATTAACATTTCGACACCAGATATTTTGAGTTAATGAAATTAAATATTTTATCTCTTAAGTTTTTGTGCCCCCATTTCAATATCTTAAGGATCTTACGAGCTCTGTTTAAAAAGAGATCATCAGATATATATAAGAAAGCAAAAATAACCATAGTAGCAGTATTTGGTGGTAAATGTAGCTTATCGTAATTGAAGAATATGCTGTGCGACATTTTATGGTGAATTTGCGAACGTATAAGTTTCAGAATGTATCGAAACATGAGGATGCTATTTGCTAATCATCTTTATCCAAAGGAAACAATGTAACCTAAATATCTAGTAGAATGAAGCAATTTTTTAAGCAATGAATCCTACAATTTGCAACATATTATTTCAATATCTTATTCTTAAACATAACATATTTCAATCTTTTTAAAATGCCACTAAACATTCAGCAATTCCTTGAGTTATAGAAAAAAGAAATATCGTATATTATAGAAAGCCTTGTGAATGTGCATTAGAATTATTATACAATCTACATTTTATTTTTCAAGCACTTTTTTTTTCCTCAAACTTTCTTGCCTAGAAGACTCGATTAAAACTGTAAAAATGATTATCCCTAAAATTTTGTATATAGCTATAATAAGTTATGCTCATTTTATTTTAGTATAAAATCCTCGAATAAATATAGTAAAAACAGTGTAATCTAAATAATATCAGATAAAAAGTTCATGTATTTAAATTCTAAAAACTATCATAAATAATTTATAAATTGATACAAATTTACTTTTCAAAGGAGATTAAAATAATATTTTTTTTGCTTTTTGGACAGAAATCCCCTAAAAAATTGTTTATGGCCTGGAAACTTCGAGATATTTTCTATTAACAATAAATTAAGCCCCTCCGAGCAATCACTGAACATTATTTCAATTTTTTTACTATTAGAGTTTGGTTGCGTAGCAACCTAGTAAAATTAAGCACTCCTCTTTTGCATTAGTCAATGGGTTATCTTAAAATATTTATTTGCGCAGGCGACTTTTTTTGGCGGTTTTCTGGACTATCGCCAAATATATAAACCTTTATTGCGGCCCAATTTACCACCCAATTTTTTTAAAATTTTGTCTACCCCCCCTAATTCAAGGGTCTAGATTCCAAATATGTAAAAAAAAATATATGTTTATTCAGAGAAAGTACGTTTTTGTGTCTGATTTCGTAACTTAATTAATAGTTAGCACTAATTAATTAACATATTTGAGGTCACCCCCAGGAACCATTAAGATTGACGCTTAGTTCGTGAAAATCCGATCATTAGAACGAAAGTTATTCAGGGTGATTCGTTTTTTTTTTTGCGGACTGTACACGTTCTGCTATTACGTCCGAAACAAAAACAGCTGGCCTTCCTGTGTATTTTTTTTTCTTTCGATGGATGGTGAATAAAACATTTTCGGATTCCAATCAAATACTTCTTAATTTCGATGCAACAATCTATTTATAGATCAGAAACAAAAAGAAAATGTCTGCGTTTAGCAATCATAAGAATTAATGAACGAAGCGATTAAGTATAACCACGCTTCCTTGTAAATACATTACAGATTTAAACAAATTTGGCAAATACTGTATTCAGCATAAATTAAACCAAAATAGAGTATCAGCGAACGTTGCCGTCACCTACTCATCAGCACACTACTTGTGAGTGATTCAAGGCAGTTCATTATTACAATCATAATGGCTGTTAAAATGAAGATAAACATTCAATGACAAAAAAAAAAAAGATTTAATTAAAACTTAAAAGCTTTATAAATTGTATCAGCAGAGTAATTATTGGTTCTAGAGATAGGGCAAACTGTGCTGAAGAAAGTAATATTTACTGATAGCACTCAATAATCATTCAATTTTTTAATAATCATCATTTATCAGGTAATTTTTTTTAAAAAAAATGTAAACAGTGTTAGCGATATGATTTTATTATTACCATTTATTAGGTCGTGAAATATGAAATTTGTTGAATGTTTTTTTTCTCTTTTTTTTTCATAAAAGTGTCTATTTTTTTATCCCTGAAAATTATATGAAACTATGAGTATGAACATTATATATATATATATATATATATATATATATATATATATATATATATATATATATATATATATATATATATATATATATATATATATATATATATATATATATATATATATATATATATATATATATATATATATATATATATATATATATATATATATATATATATATATATATATATATATATATTCATTTTTAATTTTGATTTGTTTTTAGCTTGAAATTTAAAAAAATTTAATTTTTAGGAAAAGCCAGCATTCAGTGTTAAATGTTGGTTTTCCAGCAAGCAAGGAAAATTTTGAAAATATGTGTTTTAAAAATATCCTGGTACTGGTGTGTAAAATAAGAAATAAAATGTTTTCAGAGCAAAAAAAAAAATGAATTAGTTTCCAGTCCGTCAATATCGCGGGAACGAGAAATAACGAACGAAATCTCAACCTGCCATTTTCACGGGAGCGAGAAGGAAGGGGTTAAAAAATAAATTTTATCTAGAGCACAAACCAGGTGTATTCACGAAGAGCCTAACTAGGTAACTTTGCTAAGATTACAAATAACATATCACAAATACACGCATTTGATTAGTGCTGATTGGCTGACTTTAATGCTCGCATCTGGTTTAAAATAAACTAACTATCTATAATTATCTTAAAAATATCCTGGTACTGCTATCTGGTGTGTAAAATGAGAAATAAAATGTTTTCCGGGCAAAAAAAAATGAATTAGTTTCCAGTCCGTCAATATCACGGGAGCGAGAAATAAACAAAATCTCAACCCGTCATTTTCACGCGAGCGAGAAGGAAAGGGTTAAAAGCTTATTATTCCACAGGGGCTTAATATTTTACCTCTGTGTTTCTTTTATTTAGAATTCACCACTTAAAAAAACATTTCCAATAACTAGTTTTTAGTTAATGTGCAGAATTGATATTTCTAACTATTTTTCTTCGTTGCTTTCTCTGCTGTTTATTTCATCATTATGACTTCTTTTTTTTTTTGTTCGTGTCTGCAATCTTCAAGTCTTCAGTGAAAATTGCATGCATCATTTTATTTGCTCTTGGTCTATTGCCAGATTGTTTGTCATGGATTCAAAATTAAATGAAATTTCCTGAACGCCCAAAATCGAGTGGGCAGGCTATTAATTGGAAGATTGCAGGTTCAGGTCCTGTCACGGACGCCATTTTTTATGATCACTTTTTAGGCCAGGATAGCCTGGTTGGCAGGGCACTGAGCCCATGTCCAAAAGAGTTCTTTGGTTCTATCCCCGCCGGCCGAAGACTCCCCGTGTAGTAAATGGTGACTGATGCACGTTAAATCTGTCGAGTCGCAAAATCCTCCCTGTTGGCATAACAAATCAATACCTCTGGGAGTACCAATCCAGGAGTTTCCTTGTCTTCTGGATTGGCCAAAATTACAAGGCTACGAAGTTGAACATTAGTAGTCGTAAACCCAAAAGTGGGTCGGCTGTTCAACGACGGATGTAAAATAATATTAAAAAAGAGTCGTGGTCGCTCAGGGGATAGAGGGTTCGTCTTCCAATGAGGTTCGAATCCCAGAGATGGTTGGTAGCTACGAATTCCACACCAGGTGCTGACGTAAAATACGGATCATGGGTTAGAGTTCCCTTACCGTTAGGCTAATTGTGTGAGGTTTTTGTCTTTTTTTCTCTGTGTAACGCTAATACGGGTCAGTTCCCTCGTAAAATCCTCCACTAAGTCAAATTTCTCACAATACTTGATCCAGGAGATCTCTTGTCTTCTGGAATGGGTTCAAAATTACAGGGCTACGGAGTTGAACATCAGTAGTCGTAAGTCCTAAAATTGGGTCGGCTGTTCAAGGATGATTATTAAAAAATAATGATAATAATAATAATAATAATAAAATATTGAAATAGAGTAATAAATAGAAATTATCAAAGATCGCACTTTTAATTTCTCTTAGAAATAATCATAATTACGCGAAAACTTTCTTACAACAATATTGTATGCGTGAATTAGTTACATTTTGTCTTGCTATGCGTCACAAAAACATTAAACAATTAGTATGTCAAGGTCAAAAGAAAATTGTAAATGTGTTACTAATGGCGCTATTACTGTTCGATTTTAACACAGTATAATTACTATTCGATTTCATTTCACTGTGGACTTAACTGTAACCAGATTATGCTTCTATAAACTAATGTTTTAAATTGTAGTTTTTATATTTAAATAAGTGTTAATTGTTAGTACAACTATTTTTTAGAGTTTAGTTAATTTTTAGAGCTAAATATGGAAGAGTAAGTAATTATTTAATTATTTAGGCATAATGCATGTTACAAACTTTGTGTTTTAAATCCTAATTTTTTCAACTTAAATAACTATTAATTTTTAATTAGGAGTATTAGAGATAATTATGAAAGAGTAAGCAATTATTTATGGATAATGTTTGTAACAAACTAAATGATTTACATTGTAATTTTGTAAATTTAAATAACTACTTATTTTTAATGTAACTGTTAATTATTAGAGTTATATATGGATAATGTAACAATTAAATGATTTTAATTACATTTTTATAAATTTAAATAACTGTTAATTGCTAGGATGACTGTTTATTGTTCATTGATATTAAATTTCATTTGATTTGTTGTAGTATTTAAGTTATCTATGAAAATATGTTTTTTTTCCTCCTTAACTTTAAGACATGGTTGTATAATTATAACTATAGATTTTTTGCTTTTAATTTTAGTATAACTCCAGTGAAACTGGGCTATTATATAGCAGAACCAATGTTTGATGCTAATGAAACTTTGTGTCCTCTAATTTTCATGCATGGTTTTGCGCAATCAAAAGAAGTGTGGGGTGATATTCCACAAATCGCAGCTGATGAAACTAAAAGAAAGGTAATTTTTTTTTATCAGTTTGAACAACATAACCACCATTTTGAGTCTTTTACATCCGGCAAGTTTTAACCAGATATAAGATGGTGTTAGATTTCGTATATGATTTTGGTAGATATCGAAAATGATTTGCCCTACGCTTTTCGATTTAGATCAGACAAAAAGAATAAACTATTTTCACTGTTTGACTCTACTGAAAAAAAAAATAGAAATTACAATTTTATTTCATTTTATTATTTTCTTCTTTTTAGTTTGAATTTAACAAAAGTGGACACACGAAATTTCAATAAGAGATTTTTTAAAAAAATTGACATTTTATTTATTTATTTTTTTAACTTTTAAGAAAACAATTAAAACATTTACTAAGCAAAAGGCTCCAGTTTCAAATTGTGAACTTATCGGAATAAAGGGGTTAAAATTTCGGTTAACGATACATTTTCTATTTGTAGTGGTAAGGAAACTATTGAAAATTGTAGTCATCAACCTCTGAATGCCAGTAAAGATTAAGGAACTCAATACCCATATAGCAGTGGACTGATCGTTAAGACACGGTTCCCATCAGATCACTGAAGTCAAGCATCACTGGCTGCGGTCAGTGTGCGGGTGGGTGACCACTTGGATCAGTCTGCGTAGGGACCGAGGGTGTGCGGTATTGGTCCTCGTAAAAATGTGTTACCGTAAAGTGCTCGACTTCGCGTGCAGGTCGTTGGGCTACCGAAGCGGGGGTGCCATCCCCTCTGCAGAGGATCAAAATTGTGATGGCATGTCTTCGGATCATCCTCAGGGATGTTTCCCAGACCGTCGCCAATAGCCCATTGTGCAGCTCTAGTGCGACGTAAATGAACTACAACAACAACAGCAAAATAAGGTTTATTTTCACTCAGCAAAAACCTTTCAACGTAAACCTAAAAAGGTTTGCTATGCGGTTTACGTGTAAACCTTCTAACCTTAAAACGAGATCGGTGACAATCTGTTCTATTCTACTCACAAAACCCTAATCCAAATCATGGGAAAACAACCTTCTATATAAAAACCTTAAATCGAGATTGACTTAGGGTTTTCAAGCGTGAAAAAATCCTTTAATAAAGCTAGTCTCAAGGTGAAAATTATCTTACATCTAGGTAATTATAAGGTTCGCAAAGTCTTGTATGCTCAGCTAAAATCCACCTTGTCATGAAATTTTAATTGACAAAGCAATTTGATTCTATCGCTAGTGTGACGTTAGCTGAAACGTCAGTATGGATCTAAGTGACCATTTTATCTAAGTGACAATACTTTTTAAAAAAGCTAATTAAAAATTTTTTTTAATCCTTTTAGGATGAAAGGTTTGAAACTGCAATATTTTCGCTTCATTGGAAAAAGGTTTTTAGTTCAAACATTTTCGTGACAATAAGAAGAAAATTTCGGCACAAGGTTGCCGTAAGGTTATATGCTTTCTGGGTAGTTTGTCGGATAGTGATTGGAATTTCGATTAACGATAAATTCTGCTTGTAAAACTCTAAGAAACCGATAGAAATTTGTAGTACAGTATAGAACCCGTTATCCGGAAATCAGAAAACCGGAAAACCAAAAAACCGGAACGAAATTCAATAAATTTTCCCGCCATTTTTTTTAAAAAAAAAATTTTTTTTCCTCATAAGATTTTAGAATTTTCCCTTCTTTTTTGAAAGATGTTTACCTTACCATCATTTAGGAAATAATCATTAGTGTATTACTTCATCGGTTTTTCTTCTTTTTAAGATTATTTCCAAATATTTGTTTTTAGTTGGCTTCAACAATAAAAAAAAACGGCTTTTTGCAGCGATTCAGAAAATCGGAAAAATCAGTTATCCGGAATAGCGATGGTCCCGATCGTTCCGGATAATCGGTTCCCTACTGTATCACTAAACACAAATCTCCAGATGAGGTTTGAACGTTTAAGTTCGTTCGAAAGTGGTCGGAATTTCGATTGACTGGAAATTTGTTTTGGCCTCGAAATTGTGGCACATTTTTCTTGTATCGGCCGAATAACGACTGAAAATTACATTGTTTACAGACATAGATCTCTAGTAGATATTTAAGCGTTCTAAGTCAAATAATAATCTAAATGTTGAATACAAGATTCTATCCACGATTACAAGGCTCTCTCCGCTTGTCAATATGTAAATTTGCTGTTAACTTATATGGGCAATTTATATGTTTAAACTTACTACTAAATACTAAATATTGAATTATTGTTTTCAGGCATTTGTGATTGATTTAAGAAATATAGGAGATAGTGGGTGGTCAGAAGATCTAAGCCAAGAAGCCATGGCAAAAGACTTATTTCATTTTATGAACTTAAAAAAAATCAACAAGGCAGGATTAATTGCACATAGTCTAGGAGGTGCTGTGTGTCAAAAGTTTGTGATGGAATGGGTAAACTATTTTAACTTTCACAAAGATTCATTCTTGCTTGTTTACTAAAAAATACTATGTCATAAAATTCAGAGTATACTGGCGGTTTTAGAGATTCAAAAAAAAAATTAAAAAAACCCAGCAAACTAGCATGAAGGAGCATAAATTTTACAGACCAAAATTCTTCTTTTAGTTCAGACATTTTTAGGCAGATGGAAAAAGCAAGAAGTAAATTTATAAATCGAAGATAAACAACTGAACATCATAATTTCTGAAAATCATTCAATAAGTGAAAAAAAAAAAAAAACATTATGATATTTTTGAAATATTCGCCTCGAGTTACAAACTAATGTCATTAACCAGATGATAAAACTTGCACACATCAAAACAACACGAAAGAAATGCCATAATTAAAAAGTTTCTAGCGACATCTGTCGGAAAAATTTCCAACTAGTACTAAGAAAAGTGTATGGTCCGTCATATGCTGCAAGAACTCTTATTTTTTAACCCTAACTGTTTTATTGTTATAAATTTTTGGAAACCATCAGTCCAATTTGGGACTAACGAGATTATGTAATATTATTAAAACATTTCACGTGCGCAACTTTAGCAATAATTTTCTAAAAATCTAATTCTTCAGCTGTTATAGATTCAAATGTAAAGAAATGGCAAGCTAAATTTTATTCTTTTTTTTTTCATCGAGTTATTTTAGTACAGAAAACAGCTTCTGAACTATTTATATTAGTAACTATAATGAAAGAGCTATATTTTCAGAAACAAACGGAAATTGAAGAAATTTTAATATCTCTTCAAAAAAAAAAAAAAAATTGCGACACAGAAGGCTTATAAGAAATTTTACTTCTCCAAAAAATGAGAATTCTCCTTTCCCAAGGCGAGCACCAATTGTAGCATAAAATCTTGATTTCAAATCGAACTTTTTATGAATAAAGTTTGATGCACAACATAAAATTTTTCAGCCGCAAGTATATATAAAAAATAAAAAAATTAAAAAAAACATGTTCGAGCCGCTATTTGTCAAAAATCCTGGTGACGCATACGTTATCTTTCGTCGGTTCAAAACCAATAGACAACATAACTTTTTGTTGTAGTTGTATATATTCCAATGAATTCAAATTCTATTCAAATTATTCTTCATTTTTTGTTGAATTTTTTGTAAATGTTTTTCACTTTTTATAAAGTTTTTAAATTAATATTTTTATATTATACTCTTACATTATATTTGTATATTACATATTTATTTAATATATATAATTCTCTTACGTGGCTCCCAAATTTTGGCTGTATTTCTTTTCCACTGGTGGCAACAGTTTTCATTTTTAAAGAAGTACTTTGTACAACTAAATAAGATTCTTTTCACAACACTTAAATATTTACTTTATTTTCTTCATATATACAGAGAACAGTCGGCAAAGAATTCTGTTAGGTTAAAAAACATTTCGCTAAAAAAAGAACGAATTCTAAAATAAATAAAAATAAACAACTTAAAAAATATAAATGCTGTTGCCAACCATAGAATATTTTGAAAGTTAACTTAGCAACATAAATCAAAATGACATAGAAGCGCAACTAGATCAAAATTATGATACCTGAGCTCTTGACGTAACAAATCCTTCAATTCTATAAGTGTTGCATCGCCAAATGCCCAGATTAACAATTGTGATTTTTAAAGAAATTATATAAAAAGTTTTAAATAAAAAAACTTCGATCCAGCTACTTCTACAACTGCTTCTTGAAGAACTTGGCTCATTGATTAAAAATATTGTTTTAATTTTACTGTACTAACTTTACTTCTTACATTATTGCTATGACCCTCTTTCATGACATTTTACAACTTCATGCAAAATGTATGTCTTTAGAAATGTGCACATAAAAAAAATAATATTTAGAGGTTAAGAGTTGCCTCAGAAAAATTTGATTGTTGACACTGAATTTAGTAATGGAAACAATCATTTATGTGAAAAATTGAATTGTATTGCTGACATCGAAACTAAAAATATTGTGTTTCAACTTAACAATACTACCTTAATTTTTACTTATGTAATTACTATGATCCTCTTATATATATATATAAGGGGGGGGGGGAAATAATAAGTAAAAAAATAACAAACAGTTTAAAAAAAAATTAGTAAATTATATTAAAAAAAACCGGAAAAAAAAAGATATAATCTTTTCATCAGCCCACACGATTATATCCGCAAAACACAATACATACATATATATATATATATATATCTGAATACTGACATTTAGAACAAAATTAAGGTTTAGAATTGCCTCGGAGAAATTTGAATTGTTAACAATGACTTAAACAAAAAGTTTTATTTTCACTGACAAATACCATATTATAATTTTAACTTTTTCTATGACTATACTAATTTTCTTACTCTTTTCTTTGTTTTTTATACATTTTATATTTTTGTGATAAAATAAAAAACTTATAGTTGTTATGCTTCTGAACACTGATGAAAACACAAAATGATGGGCTTCATCAACAATCAAAAATATAAACATTTATTTTACAAATTCCATATTATTAGGGTGGCGCTCTTCAGAGAATTAAAAATACAAAATTATCTTCATCGAAGCCGATGCTTTACATCTGGCATTCAGTGGTAGACTACTATTTCACACTGTTTTACAACACATGACTTTAGCCCTCTGGTGGGAAAGACTTTAAAACAAAACTTACAACAGTTACTTTTCTCAACAACTGAAATTTAGAATAGTGTGATTAAGCAAAATATGTTAACTGTTTGCAATTTCAAATTAATATTGATATGTACAGGTTTAGAATTTTCTACAGTGAAAAGTTTTCGGAACTTCAGCATTCAAAAAAGTATACAAAAGCTAGACGTTAAAAACGTATCCAATGAGAGAGCAAAGCGAGCATTAGATTGCGAAGCAATCCGAAATGAACTGAGAAAGCAGTTCCGGGTGTTGGCGAGCTCCAGCGAACAGGGGGTGAAGCCTCCTAGTATTATATATTTCTATTAAATTTTTAATTTAAAAAAACAACAACTGCAATTGCTATTAATCACAGTAAAAAATACTATTTGCTTGGTTTATACAGAGTAATTTTAAACATCTGTAAATTCATCACCAGAACTATTTTAACAATTGTCTCTAAAGTCTCTTACCTAACAATCTCCAGGGCAGCTATAGTTGTTTATTATTGATTAATTCTATTATAAAAGAGATTTTATCCTTTCAATCATAATTTTTATTAAAATTTCATGCAATGTTTCGGTAAGTTAAAATTGAAGGGAATTTAAAATCTAATATCCATACAATTCTTACGAAAAAACATGAACAACACTATCCAGTCAATTATAATTTCAACTTTTAGAGAAAAATGCCTATTACATTTCATGGAATATCCCAAATGCAACTAAATAACTTTTTCAACATTATTTTTTATTTTAATAAAAAATTTAAAATCTGTTTTTTTTTCTTTTTTTTTCTTTTTTCTTTTTAGCCAGATAGAGTTGAATTCTTAATTGTAGAAGATCTATTTCAAAGCAAAAACGCCTCATTGACTTATGTGGCTGAGATGGGTTTATCTTTCTATCGACACTGGGTTGAAGCTGTTCGAAGTATACCACCATACATGAATAAAACTGATGCAATAAAATACGCAGTGGATCACCTTTATTATCAGCTTCCACCTGAAAAGCTTGTAAAATATTTTATTTTCCCCTATACTATATTTATTCCTAATAATATACGCTTTAATTTTTTTTGTTTCACTAGAATAAGCATTTGTGATCTTAATCTATTGTTTAATTGAGACACACCTAATATATTGATTTAAACTTTTGCTTTTATTACCTAAGCTTGCATGATTTTAATCAAGTGCTTAATTGAATTATTTGTTGTTGTTGACGTATGCCTGTTTAGGCAGAGGGGGTGCGATTGTTCTTGTTTCCCAGTGGCGCCATCTATGGCCAAGAATTCGACTTGTTTATAGAGCGGACCCATTCATTCATCTATTCACTCATCCACAGATCGTAATTTTGACCTGAATCAGAGAACGATCGATCTCCAATCCAGTACCCCCAGAGGTATTGATTTGTTATGGGAACATGGAGGACTTTTGCGACTCGACAGATTTAATGTGCATCAGTCTCTTTACTACACGGGGAGTCTTCGGCCGACGGGGTTTGAACCCACGAACTCTCGGACATGGGCCCAGCGCCCTACCTATCAGGCTATCCCGGCCCTTGTTTAATTGAATAGCACTCAATATATTGCTTTAATTTTTTTACTTTACTTGAATCAGCCATTATTATCTTAATATACTGTTTACTTGAGTAAACTTAAATCAGTCAGTATGATCTTAATCTACTGTTTAATTGAGTTACACTTATAAACCTTTTATTTTAACTTGAATTGTCCTGTATGATTTTATTATGTTGTTTACTTGAGTAACACCTAATATCTCAACATTTTATTTTACTTAAATAAACATTCTAATCTTAATATAATGTTCAATTGAGTAGCACATAATATATTGCTATAAACTTTTTATTTTACTTAAATAATCATTTATGATCTTAATCTAATGTTTAATTGAGTAACACCCAATATATTTCTTTAAACTTCTTTCAGTTTGAATAAGCATGTATAATACTAACTAAAACTTTAATTGAGTGAACTTGAATCAGCCTGTATGATCTTAATCTAGATTTTAATTGAGTAACACTTAAAATATTGCTTTAAACCTTTTATTTTACTTGAATCAGCCTGTGTGATCTTAATCTACTATTTACTTTCCTAACAACCTAATATATCGATTTTAACTTTTTATTTTACTTAAATAAGTATTTATGTTCTCAATCTACTGTTTAATTGAGTAAACTTCAATCAGCCTATCTGCCTCTTATTACGCATCGCCCATTACGGGTATGTAGTTCCATTATTGCATATTATTATGTAAATAATTTTTGATTTTGTCTTACGCTATTTATCCGCCATACTTTTGTATAGGTTTTTTTTTTTTTTTTTTAATTTTATTTTGTTTTTTTAGCCTTCGTCATTCATGTTTATGATTACCGTTTTTTCGCACTTATCTTCACTGTTTATGCTTATTATACTATACACCGATTTTTCCTTCTGGATATCTATTTATACGACACCTCAGGTTTGGTCTTATTGATCTTTATGATTGTACTCGAGTACATGTTGAGTTTCATCTCGATTACTCATTTGATTTCGCCATTTATACTTCGATCTATATCTCCGACGAATCGGTACCGTCTTCGGCGGCAGACTCCGAGATCTTGCAATCATCGTGAATCGTAAATATCGCTCTAAAACTTTTATTTTACTTTAATAAGCATTCATCATCTTTATCTACAGTTCAATTCGATTACAACTAATATATTGCTTTAAACTTTTCATTTTATTTGAATAAGCATGTAAGATCTCAATATATTCGTGAAAAATTATTTTATATTTTATAGAAACCAAGCAATATTTATATTTATTACTTAATATCCATACAATTTACATACAAACCCAGAAATTTCAATGCATCCAAAATGCCACTTGTCATTTTCCTTTCACTGCATAAAATAGCAATTTATAAAAATTTATTAAATTTGCATAATATAATCTGTTCTCTCGTACACTATCTGCATAAACCTATTGTACAAAAACTAATTTGGTTAACTCTTCAATATATGTAGTAAAGTATAAAAAATAAGAGGTTTCCTCTAAAATTTAGTTATTTTTTTCTTTTGCAATTTTGAAAACTTATATTATGAAGTATATACAGTATGTGGTATATGAAGTATGTGGACAAAACCGTTTTACCCGGAAACTATTTGATTTAGAAGAAAAATGCGATTATTGGACCGACCGTTCCCCGTCAGGCGCAGGAGGCAATGAGGCCTATATACGAAGACCTGCTAAAGGGCAATTTGCATTAAAGATGTATTAGCGCGAACAGTCAAAACAATAATGAATTACTAGATTCGCTTATTTGGGCATTTTCTCTAAGAATCCATCTATTTCAGTAAAAATATGGTTGAAATTGGCAACGATGGTGATCTTCAACGAGGATTTTAGACGAATTGCCATCATCATGGATGTCACGAGTATATAACAAAGATAGCCAGTCTTTGACGCTGGAGGTAGCAATACGCGCCAACGAAATGTATGATAGCGAGAAAGGCGTGCTGTATAATCCCATGCATTATTGCCGATTAATGGGAAGTTTCAAAAATCCAGAGAGAAACGTAATAAAAACTATAAACGCAAAAATCATGCTTCTTTCATTGGACCTTTGCTTTGCAGAAAAACTACTCGATCGAATTTAATGGCACTTTGGAAATTTTTAAAGGATTGATGTGGTTTAAACCAACAAAAATCAAAACTTTTCCGAAATTTCGATTTTTTTTTTTTTTTTTTGAATTTTAAAATAGTAAATTCCCCCCAAAAAATAATAAATTTTTGCCATCTTTTTTTTAAAATGGAAAAAAAGGGAAAAAACTTATGTAGGTAAAAAAAAAAGTTTTTTTTCTTCAGATTTTTGTGGTTTTAACCATAGTTACACTAATAAATAATCGTTAATTTTTGGTCTCGTCCGTGCCAGATTATACAGTATGGAAATCGAGCTACGCTCGTCCATCAGAGCACAGCGCAGCGTATACTGCCATCTTCGCATCATTTTTGTATATTAATTTATAATTATTTCGTGCTAGAAAAAAATTGAAATGTAGCTGAAAAGGGCGAAATAAAACCATAAAATCATTATATAACTTATCTTTTATAAGTACATAACTATCTTTTATAATTATCATTACATAACTTAAGATGTTAAAAATGAAGCCTCCAGACCAGAAAAACCTCTTTAACTAATTACAGTGAGAGTTTTGAATATCTGTTATTGCCTCATTATTCTTGGTCAAATACAATAATTTGTAATTATCATTTATTTTTCAGAATCTAATCAGTGGTAGAGAGAAATTATGCCAAATTGATTATAATTTGAAACAGATGGATGATGGGACCTATGATTTAAAAGATAATGTTGATCTATTTTTCAATATACGTAGAGAACTGTTGGAATTGCCACCAGTAACTGGTATTTACGACGGACCAATATATTTCATAATTTCGCCCAATTCTTGGTGCAAAGTGTAAGTATTGTACTCCCTGTTTCTCTATTGCCTTTAAAATTATTCCTAACGAGTTGATAATTACACCGAAGATTTATTCTCGTTTTCTTAAATTAAAGGAAACTACTCAAATAACCAGGTAACAACAAAACAACAACTAACAACCAAGTAACAACAAAAGGATATATTTTAACAAGATGTAAATATGACAATGGTTACTACTACAACTACTTTAAAAGCGTAGATGTCTTATTTCTACAATAATCATTTGACAGTTAACAATGCCATCTAGTGGTGATTCAACAAGTATATTTCCACACCCCGTGGCAGAATTGCGGCGGCACGACGACATTTTAGTAGAAGAACGTTACAGAGTTTTTGCAGAAAGATTTTTCATTTGGGAAGGGGAAAATTTTGGTTCTTCTTTCTGCATAATTTTTCGAAAAATTGCTCATCAGAGATTAAAGAAATAATCGTGATTTTTCTATTCTCATTTTGGATTCAAAAAAGAAAGTCCGTAATGACTTGCTTCAGCTAAAATTTCAAATTAATAATATAAAATAAAAACATTCAGAAATCGCGAAAGTTTAAAATATAGTTCGCCCTAAAATAAAGTTCTAACATTTTTTTTCCTTTAAGAGACACCATGTTTTACACACATATTTGAGTATCTCTTTTTCTAAAGAGTCCCATTCGCGTGATTTCGTTATCGATCTTTATTTTGGAGTTACTGCATGGATTGTACGATTTTCAATTTATGTACGAATTTGAATTTATATTATCGTTTAATTTGTTTACGAATTGTAATTTTTGAAAATTCATATTTCAAAAATTTAATTTTCACAAAATTCGAAGCAGGAAATAATTAGTGCATTTTCCGCTTACAAAATACGAGAAAGCGCCTATAATATTAGAATTTAAAAAAAATCTCACTTTTACAATTAAAAAATTTTATACATTTTTATTCTATACTTTCTTCTGTAAACACAACGTTTCTGTTACTTTAAATTAGTAATTGTTATGATTAAAACTATCGTAAAGAGAAATATTAATGCTAGGGAAGTTTGTCGCAGAAAGTCCGAAAAAATTCTGCCACGGGGATTGTACGTGAGTTCTAAAAGTAGCCATTTACAAATCGAAAATAAATTGTTATTAATAGTCAAGATCGACAAAATTATGCATAGATAAAGTTCCATGCTGTATAATTTTTATAATTTTATTTCTAATCTTATACAATAATAATTTTAAAAAAAGTAAATAGAAAAATTCATGAATCCAAATCCGCAAAAAAGATCTCTAAAGCCTTAAAAAAATCAACTGAAGTTTAAAATTTATTCAATGAGGCTTTTAAAGAAGAAAAAAAAAGTAAAAGTACTTGCTTTAAAAATGAATGATGAATTCAAACTCTCATAAAACGATGTTTTATGAGGGTTTCGTAACAGAACAAATGGATATGGTAAAGTATAATTGATATAAGTCGTGTTAAAATTGCTTTTCTTTCTTTCTTTCTTTCGTTCTTCCTTCCTTTCTTTCTTTACTTCTTTCTTTCTTCGTTTCCTTCTTTCTTTCTTTATTATTAATTTTAAAAAATTTTCTGTGACAGATACTTGATACTTTTCGGAAATCTTTCTGCAAAATACCATCAGAGGAACTCAAAATTAATTTTAAAAACAGCATTTTTCATTCAGTAATGAAATAAATTGGAAAATTAAATCGCCTTTAATCAATTAATTAAAGCTGAAATAAACCATGAATAATACAAAACATAATTAGGGATAAAAGAAAAAAATTTAAAATAAAGTTACTTGCATCTATTGCCCTAAGTGAACTGCATCTGTTCGTTTCTGAGTTTCGTTTTCACGCAGCTGAATTTCAGCTCCAAAATGAACTATTCTAGTTCTGAACTTTAAATTGTTCGAAGACATGCATCTGTTAGCTTTCCTGAAAAGTTCTTCATTTATTGTCTAAGTGTTAACTATCATAAGAATGCAGGAATTATAGGCAGGAAATGAAAATCAATATTTTTGTAGTTATTTTAATAATGGGGGGGGGGAGTTGACAATTTTATGATCCTCTTAGCCATGAAATTGAAAAATCAGAATTGCTGCATGTCTTTTGTAAAACACATACGTTGTTTTTTCAGTTGCAAAACAATGAAGTTCTGAGAAATGAAAATCAAGAAACATAAAAATTGTGATTTTTCGCAAATAAAGTTAGAGCAAATAAAGCTACTGCCAAATAAAGTTAGTTACCATGGTGCCTGTCAGCAACTAGTATCATGCAATTTCTGATAAAAGGCAGTAGAAGCTTAGTAAAAAAAAAATTCCGGTTCTCGATTTTTTTCCCCTATCCTATTTTGTCTGACTCACCTTTATACTTATGCAAATAATAATAATAATATTGAGTTAATCAATTTTAAATAACGATTATAGATATTATTTATTAAAAGTTTTCTATGAAGTATTCATATTCATTTCCCCTTTTATTTTAGGTATGAGCATACAGATGAAATTCTCGAAACATTCCCTAAGGCTCAATTTTTCTGCATTGAAGGAACAACACACAATATTCACATTGATGCTCCTGAAAAATTTATGAATATTATGTTGGAATGTATTTTAAAACATCAGTGTATAGATTAATGTACTAATGGTAAACTTAATAAAAATAAATACACTTAATAAAAAGATTGATTTCATCCATTTATTTGCTAATGAAGTGAAAATATCGTTTTTAAGTATTTATCTATAAATATTTGTTGCATAGAATTAAGTATAGGAGTTTTGTATTGGTAGTAGCATGAAGCTGATTTCTTCTGCGCATAAAACTGAAAAATTTGTAGAAATAGGTATAAGTAGTAAATGCCGGTATGCAGTTTCGAAAAACCTTATCTAATAATTATATTTATTGACCTTTGCTGTTGTGTTTTGCTTATACGATGAACAAAGGTTTGAAAGTTAATTGAATATTTACTTGCAGTTACTAGAAAATCTCCGAAACGCAGTTTAACACCGAAATTAGATAAAACTAGCAGGAAAATATTTCTCCCTATGACAATCCAGAAACAAAGCGTTTTCTACATGTTTTTCATTATTGCGCTTTGTCGGTATTTTTTTCAAGACGATGGCGGAATGTCAATACGACTGCAACTGATAAAATAGTTTTAAATAATGGTTTAACAATTTATTCTTTGGAATAAAAGTGCGAATTTTGCATGCAAAACTTGCAATCATCAAAATTATAAATCAAAAATTACTTCTAGTTTGCAGGTGACATAGTTGTGAATGAAATAGGAATTAAAAATAAATAAATAAATCTCACCCTTAAACAGGGTTGGGAGCAACGAGAAAAAGTATTATACTTCTAGGTAATGTATTGCTTTATAAAATAAATTACAACAAAAATCTTCTTTTTAATCATTAATCAACCTCGATTTTAATATAAAATGCTGAAAGGATTGTATTTTCTTTTTTTCGCACTCGGCATGGAGTAGAAAATTAAATTATACATTTTGTTAAAATAAAAATAAATCAAAACGTAAAATATTTTGTTGAAATAAAACATTTTTTATTGAGCATAGTTAATTTTCCAAGTAAAGAGGTTACAAAAAACTCTTATTGGTTTCAGGCCAAACATAATCATTGTCTGGTCTTGCCCAAATATTCGTATCTAAAACGACTGACACATTAATCACTCAACGGTAAAATGGGTGTTTTAAATGGTACTTTTATGTTCCCCAGACCGTCTCCAATAGCCCATTGTGCAGCTCTAGTGCGACGTAAATGAACTACAACAACAATGGTGCTTTTGCGACTATATATTCATAAATACATAACTAGTTGCGGAATTATTCTGCTAATTTCTTAATTCTTATTTAAATATTTTTCATTGTCTTTATTTAAATCCATCTAATATTTCTGAGTTTCATGAAAATATTCATGATATTGAACGACTGGAATCGTTGAACAACTGGACTCGTTGTTTTGAACCTTAAGTATGGTAAAAGAACCGCAACCAGCTGCAAAGGGGATGGCTCCCCTACACTGGAAACACGATAATTTGTTTTCGAAGTCGAGCACTTTACGAGAGAACGCTTTAACGAGAAACGATCCATTCGCAGGCTGATCAAAAAGGTGACTCGCCAACTCACTGACCACAGTCAGTGATACTTACTCAGTGATACTGAATTCAGTGATCGAGAACCATTCTGTTTAACTTCCGGGCCTATAACTTATTTTTGAATATGCACATGCTTTGCAGTGAAGAGCCCTTATCTCTAAATATGAAAAAAATCGCGTATTTAATTTCGGAGATACGAACGATAACCTGATTTTCATGGGCAATTGTATTTCACCCATAAGATTCTCGCTCGCTTATCCGAAAACGCATATTTTTCCCCTTCTACCGGTTTATGAGCTAGTTGAAGTCCCAACTACGCTACAGAAACGATCAGCCAGAAGCTGACTAGATCAATTGAACTCTTATAGAAAATAAACAAAAATACAATTCAAAATTTTCGTTTCTCGTTGTTTGTGAATTATTATAATTTCTATGCGAAATATTTCTGTTCCATCTTGAATTTTTGATATGACAGGAATTTCTTAAGAATATGGTTTCGATGCAAAATAAGTGTAGGAATAAAAATTTTTTAATTTGTTTCTATGCTGTGTTTTCATCATTTTAATGGTTATAATACTTAATTTTGTATTACATTACAGTATTTTATCTTCATTAGTTTTTTTTATCTAACGTTAAAATTCACGAGGGGGGATTATCGTAACACAAAAATCTCATTTAAAGTAAAATTTTAAATTGCGATTACATTATGTTAAGCTTTTTCGTATCCTAGCGCTATGTTAAGTATTAATATATTAATAATACCATTGATGGTGCACTTAAAAGCAGTGCTTTAACGTACTATAGAATATTAATGAAATATGTAGTTTTACCGGAAGGTTTTTTTGGCGCAGTCACTTTTTACTTCCTCCGTTAGGAATAGAAGTATATAATCTGTTTACTAATGTTTATATGCTTTAGTAATCGTAGCGTTTTACCATTAAACAGTAACTGTTTATGGAAACTATTTTAACAGGTTAACATTTATGGAATAAATTTTTGTATTAGAGTCACTTAAGGAAAATACGGAAATCTTATCAATGTCACTTTTGCGCCTGTTACTAAAATAGGAATCTATCTGTAGATTAATTTTTTTTTTTCGTAACCTTACATATAAATCATTAAATTCTATGTTTGTTTTTAGAAACTATTTGAAATTATTAATTAATTTATTTATATGGAAATGTGGTTCTTACAATGTTTTTAGAAATTTCTTTTTTAATGAAAACAAGTTTTTGAAAGTAGGTACATGTGCTTTTTTAATTTTTTTTAAATGTATATAAAGAGTTTCAAGCTTAGAAGACACAAAAATTTACATTGATTGAAAAGATATTGTAGTAAGATTTCTATAGTTTACTACAGAAATATGTGCTTTTGCTTTTACTGTTTCCGAAAACGTTTAGTAAAAAATTATAAGAACAGCACCTGAAATGAAATTTTTGATTGAAACAAGTCTCTAAAACTATGTATCAGGAATTGAGTTTTAAAAGCTAAAATTTACATTGATTGTAAAGAAATAGTAATAAGATTTCTAATTGGGCTTGTTGTTTTGTTTTTACTGTTTCTAAAAATACCTAGTCAAAATTGTAAGAACAGATTTTGAAAACAAATATTTTATGAAAACAAGCCTTAAAAAAAATCTTATGTTTAGAGAACACAATATTTACATTGATTTTAAAGAATACTTATAAAATTTCTAATTCATTTGCTAATATGGATACATAGTTTTGTTTTTAAAAAACATTTAGTAGAAATTGGAAGAAAAGCTTCTATAAATAAATTTTGAATGAAAAATATTTAAAAGTATATATACGGAATTATGAGTTTAGAAAAAATAATAACTTGCATTGAATGTAAAGGCATCCTTTTTTCCTTGATACTTTCTAGGTGGAAAGAAACTTGCCTGCCGTTTGTTTTTAGTAAACATTAAAGATATAAAATTATTGATAATAATTTCTTTACTTTAAAATTTTCTTATTTTATAGAACTTTCCATAAGACTAAAAATCAAGTCTTGCATTTATATAAGAAATTTGGCATGGAGCTTCAGAAATTAAATCAGGAATCTCATACCATTGACTTTGAATCATCTAGTGATGAATCTCATGACAAAGTAAAGAAAAAATCTTATTGTTTTAAAAATTGTTTTTGCTCTCATTTTGTAATTTATGCCTGTCATAAAAAATTTATATTTTATTTAGTATAACTTTATTTTAAATTAATTCAAATTTAAAAAAAAATTTGCACCTGAATAATATTTAAAGTTATGCATTTTAATATCTTTTAGTCTTATACTCTTTCTGAGATTCAATAATCATAGAAAGATAAACCTTAGTAATATCTTGTCTGATGTCTTGTGTTAAAACCAATTTCTTTCTTTTCTTTAGAGTAAGAAAAACAACTTTTTCTTAATGCATCAATAAGGTGGTACAACAGTTTTGTTAAAATGATCACATTCATTTCTCTGCAATTTTTTTTTCTCGTATGAATGTATACAATGCCTGCCATTTATTAAAGTTGCATTTGTTCTGGGAGAATTTGATTTTACAAAGCAGTTGATTTTTCAAACAGGCATATGTACATAGATGAAAAAAAAAAAAAAGGTTTCCAAGTTACTCTATACGTATTTGCAAATAGCTATCATAAATTATTATATTTACAAAGGGATCCAAAATTATATAGCTGATATACCAGAACATGTAAAAATTAGGATTGGGCATATAAATATTTAATCTGTAATGCCTGAAAATATCATATAAGCAATCTTTTCAAATTTTTAATGAAAATAAATTTTCTAAGTAGTTAGTATTAGTATATTGTATTAATAACTCTAACCTCTGCTTCAAATTTTTGTAGAAATTCAATTATGTTGTCAAAACAGGCAAGTTTTTTTTTTGTATGGAAAATTGGTTTATTCCTATTTAATGTCCATGTTTTCTTTTGCTGTTGTGACTTTCTGATAAACGATGAGAATTATGCAATAAGTTTTTTTTTAAATAAATAGTTATATTCATATGAGCAAATAAATATGTTTGCATCAATATACATCCAAAAGAGATACTTGAGTATGTAAAACGTTTATTAGGACACGTATTTTGTAAACTGACACAACTTGTTGGAGATGTAAAAATTTTAAGATTTTTTAAAAATGTATATTTGTTTTAACTATTTTTATTTATATTTGACATTTTGATTAAACATGCGATGGAATTTTTCAATTTGGTAAAGGGTCTTATAAATATTACTCAAAGGAATGGTAGCCTGAACCTTAAGATATAGCTGAAACATAATTGAACATGAGCAAGAACTGGTTTTTAAAATAGTCCAAAAATATATTTCTTTGTTAGTTTTAATAAAATAATTAACAAAATTGATTTATTTTAACCATACAGTTTATCCCCTTGAACATGTAAGGCATTCAATCTATTTAGTTTATTTATCTTTGACTTCCTTTTAAACCACACTGTGGCTGTTTTATTTTTTTCTCAACTGTGAGGATTAATAAGTGGGTGGTAATTACCTATCAATATTGAATGATGATGAACATCTCAGATTTTTTCTTTATTGCATATCTTTCATTTGGATTCTTGTACATTCCTTCTCCTTATTTCATTTTTTTTTATTTCTTATGTTTAATTCTTCAATTCCTCTAAGAAATGAAATTCATACTTGTAGCTTTATTCTTTCCTTCATTGTGTGATTGACAGGAATTTGTTATCTATGAGTTATATATCTTTGAAAACTTGAGAAAACAAAAACTCTGAATACTCAGACAATAAAAAAGCATAAATATTTTAAATCACATGAACTCTAATATCTTGATTTTATTAAGGAACAGTAATGATATAGTTAAAGGATGGTTTTAATATGTTTTGGTATTGTATTGATTCTGTTGCAACGGATTTAATTTTAAAAAGCTATGTTTATTTTTGATCACCTATTCATTATTATGTGAATTGTGCAATTTATCATTCGTATTATTATTATTATTTTTAAATTTTATAGTTACACAATCACAGACTTATCTACTATTAGTATTAATGTTAATATTATAATGATATGATTATTGAAATGTATGATTTTATCTGATTTATGTATCTATATACTTATTTTAGTCATATTGAATCGTAAGTGTATCATCTATATAAAATAATGTACCCAAGTAATTTTAAATTTATCCTGAATTTTAATTTTTAGATGCTGAAAAAGCCATCTAATGTTACTTTTGCTCCAGAAACATCATTCATAAATAGGATATCATCACGAGGTAAAAATTGATTGTATTTATCATTGTTCATCGTAATTTTCATAGATTTTATCTCCTTTTTTTAAATTTCTTTGGATATCAATCTGTTTTACTTTTAATGCATGATGACTTCTCATGTGCGTTGATTAAAATTTTTAAATGACTTAAAATTTGATTTGATGATAGGTATAAACCTGTACTTCATTTTTCATATATATTTTAAAACAAAATGTGAAATATATTATATAAAATTAAAATATATTATAAAATATATATTTAAAACCACAAAGAGGATTTTTTTATTTTTTTTTTTATACAAATGTTTCAGATTTTTGAATTTCTTTTATCTTCTGTTTTCAAAAATGTGTGAAATGCAGATATACTTTTAGGGTTATAAATTTTTCA
Source organism: Parasteatoda tepidariorum (assembly GCF_982258835.1). Taxonomy (NCBI): domain Eukaryota; kingdom Metazoa; phylum Arthropoda; class Arachnida; order Araneae; family Theridiidae; genus Parasteatoda; species Parasteatoda tepidariorum. Next base: position 90,058,738 of record NC_141756.1, on the reverse strand, counting down.
ATAAGTTTTAAGTAATTGATTATGTAAATTTTAATAATGCATTATTAAAGTTGCATAATTGTGACTTGTAATAGTTGCATAATTTTTGACTTGTAATAACTTATTTATTTCCTATATTGCGTTTGCATTCTTATGGTGTTTGCAACTGTCATTTTATTTATTTTCATTCCTAATTTTTTTTATTACTTAGCAAACCTTAACACGCAGAATAATTACTTATTTTTGATGTATAAATTTTGCTAATTGAAACAGCAAATTAAAAAAAATATATCTTTATTTTATACCTCAAGCATTTTATACTACATTTTTTAAAATTCACTTATAAAAAGAATATTTAAAATACTCATATTTTTTTTAAATTTCAGACTCTGATGATGACATTGAAGATATGACCGAAAATGATATAAAAACTGAAATTTGTAGTGTATTGCCTAGTAATACAATTGGTCGTAAAAAATATAAAACTTTAAATAAAACAAAGACTGCAAAAGCTTCAACATTTCCTCGAAAATCTGATACAAATGAACAGCATGATGTTGATAAGCCTCGGCCACGCTCATTTGTTACAAAGAAGCCAAGTTTTCTCTCATCTCTAAATCTTCCATCTTTACAAATATCACAGTCATTTGATGGAGTAAGTTTATACTTACACATAGAAAACTACACTAGTTGATTTTGGATAGGGCACATTGTATTTACTATTCAAAACTGTCCAAAGATGTATTTAAATTTTCTCAAAATATTACTTACAATAAAATAAGCACACTTAAATGTACTTATTGTAGTATAAAATTAAGCTTGCTTATAACTAGCTTGATTTAAATCATAGATTTCATTAATTTTTTAAATTTTACAAGTTAATTATGAAAGTTTTAACTCTTTATAGATTTAGTGTAAGTTATATATGTGAAGCTTTGTCCTTGAAGTTCATTATAGTTTGAATAATTAACACTAAAGTATATGTTTCTTTCTATTTTAAGGATGTAGAATTGGTATTTTTTTTTACTTTTCTTTTACATATTATAGTTTTGGCCATTTTCATAACTGTTAGCTTTTTTCACATAAAATTTTTCACTATTTAGTTTTTAGAAAGTTTAAAATAATAGGGTTTGAACCAATTATTGTTGATTCAATTGGTTTCATTGAATATCTTTTAGCTTTCCTAAATGAAATCTCTACAAAATTTAGTTTCAAACAGAGGAATTTTGAACCACTTACTAAATGTAAACTTTTTTTTTTAAATAATATATATTTTTTTAAAGCTGTCAAATTAGTAATTTTTTTATTTTTTGTATTATAGTTTTTGCCATTTTCATAACAGCATTTTTCACATCATATTTAGTTTTACACAGTTGAAAATGAGGAGTTTGAACCAACTATTATTGATTCAATTGGTTTTTAAATACATTTTAAAGACATGGATAAATATTTGATAACAGTTTAATTAAATAAGTTGTTAACTTTGTCATATGAAAATTCGTCATTGCTGATTTCTGAATATTTTCGTATTGCTTAAATTAAATAAATGAAACTTCTACAAAATTTTTCTGAAAATAAGAGTTTTGGACTACTCACTGAATTATGAATACTGACTTAGTTTTTTGAACTGCTGAAGGTAGTTTTTGACTAGTATTGGTAGTTTTTGACAATACAGTCTCAGACTAATAAGCATTTTGGACATAATGCTAGAATCCATGGGAAATTTTTTTTTTCCCAGTGAATTTTTGCATCGATCAGAAACTTGTCACCTGTTTTAAAGCTTCTAAAATTTATTAAAACTATTTATTTTCATATAAGAAAATAATTTTTAGAAAAATAAATTACATTATAAAAGTTATAAGATATCCCATATTATCTTAGGTAATATTTCCTGAAAAAGGGTTCACAACACAATTTGGTAATTCATGTAAGTTTTTTGCTGAAAATGATACATAATGATAAAAGATATCAGATACATTGAAAACAAGAAATTAAAAACTGTGTTGTGAAAGTATTGCTTTTGGTTAATTTAATACTTTCACATTGTAGAATATTGTTGCCCTGTGTTTACCTCAGTTAAATGTTTTTATAATTTTTTTTATTTGTACCAATATGACACATGAAACAATATACATATTTATTCCTCGAAAACCAAATATTCCATCATTACAAATATCTCCAATACTATGTGAAGTAAGTTTGTCTTTTCTTATGGAAAGCTTCTGATATGAATTCAATTTTTTTTCCATTTTGAAATTAAATAGTTAATTAGTTTAAAAAATCAATTATGTCAGAAAAAGTCGCGAGACATTGATCATCATCTTTGGTAGTATTTTCCATAAAAGGATGCCGTGCATAGCTTGATAATGCATTTAAGGATTTTACTGGAAATAATTCAAAACAATGATATAGTATTACTTGCAGTGCCAATAAATAAAAAAATTTAGTCATGAAACAGATTGCCGTTGTTTAACATTGTAGAATATTGTTGACATATAAATATTTTGTAATTCAAGGTATATGTACTAATGTGAGTTCTGAGAAAAAAATTGCATATTCACTTCTTGAAATAAATTAAAAACATCAAGAAAACTAGAATATTTACTTTTGCGCAACAGATGAAATATTTTCTAAATATATTTTTAACTATATTTTTTACTATGTTACGTAAACATATACAAAAACGCAGCTCAGAAAACAAGCCTTACATTAAAAATCATTTTTCAAATTTTGACTGTATATTTTAATGACATTAGTGAGTGTAACAATAATAATTATCATATGTGTATTTATTTTGTTGAAAAATTATTTAATTTGCTTATTTTAAATGTTTTTATTTTAACTAAAATGTGAGATGCCACACTTTTTGTTATCTCTCTACCTTGACACAATTACACAACCCCCCCCCCCCCAAGCATGATGTCATTTATGAACCATAACTAATTTATTCATATACTTGGATTCTGTTGTTTTTCTTTCTAAAATTGCTATTAAGAAATTAATATAAAACTATGAAAATAAAAAATATTATGAATTAGCACTTTAGGTATGGAGAGCTACTGGCAATATATTGGTATCACATTTTCCAACTACTCAGAATAATGTTTTTAATGAGGAAAAAAAATCACAATTTCCACATCGATGTTTTTAACTGCTGTGTGGTTATCTAATGTAAACTCAAAAACTTTGAAATTACCTATCTTGAACTCTATGATAGATAAACTAATACAAAACTAATACTGAAGAATAGTTTGATGCAAAAGTAACACCTTTAGATAAATTGTTGCTTATTACTACTTTGCACCAAGCCGTTTATATTTATTTTGAAATTTCGTTTGCATTTCTTAAGTTCAATTTTCGTTTATATAGTTAACAGTTTTTAACATTTATATCTTAAGTTTTAATCTTGGTAAAAGCTTTATTTATATAATGCTCTTTACTTGCACTTATCTATTCTTGACCAATGCCTTGTGAAAAACCAACATAAATTTATGAATAAAAAATATTATGAATTGGTGTATTATATATTTATAATAAAATTTTACTTACATTTATTAAGCTTATTTTTTCTTCCTTTGCTGGAAAGCTTTGAAGAATCTGGTCTCAGGTTCTGGGTTATAGTTGATTGGTTACTATATTGATACCTGCTTGCTTTAATATATTTTTTACTTCTTGATCCCAGTTTCTCACAAAAACAGTACTTGTGATAAAATCAACATAAAATTTTGAGCATAAAAAATATTAGTGCTTTAGATAGTATGTAAAAGGAAATTTTATTAATAATTGTTCAATTTAAATTTTATTATTTAGGTTGACAGTTTTGAAGAATTTGGTGCTGATCTTAATGATGAAGAAAAGAAAAAAGAATTACAAAACATAAGAAATTTTCCTATTCGAATGAGTGAGAAAAAGAAATACAGGTATTTTTATTGAGTTCATATTTCTAAACTTTTCAGTAACATCAATTATTATCATTTTTAATTTTTCTAAAATTTTGTGTAATTGAAAATGATTTTGCCAAAAATGATTTTAATTCAAAGCATTTCATATTAATTTAAGAACTTAAAAATGGAACTAATATAAAAGAGATTAAATAAATAGGAAATTTTATTTATTTGTTTTGGAGATAGTTTTTGTGTGAGGATGATAAGTCTTAAATTCCACCTCTTTCATTGTTATTAAGCAAAAGACATTTCTATTTGCAGAACTCTTATCAGTAGCTTTTTTTTATTTGCTGCTTCCGTATTATCTTATCTTTGCACTGTCTCTTTCACTTTCGATTTATTAATGTTTTCCTATCTCAATTGCTTAGTAACCTGCCTTTTATTATTTAGTAATGCTCTTTAATCTGATGAGTTCTAGATATTGTCAGGTGTTTAAATTTATAAAGTTATCTTCACTGATAACTATTGTCTGAAGCCTTTTTAAATATTCATCAGTTTTTTAAAAACCTTGGATATGTGAATAACTTTCATCAGGATCCTGATGAATATAGGGAAAATATTCATCCATTTCTATAAAATAATTTATACAGATAAATATTGAGTAAAGATGTTCACCGTATTCATCAGTTTCTAAAAAGTACCTGCATAATGGATAGAAGGCATGTTAATAACATTCATCAGAATCGTGATGAATATGGGGAAAACATTCATCCGTTTTCTTTGAGAGAAAATTTAAGACACCCTCCAAATTCATCCTATCAAAATACAGTTGAGCTTCAAGAATTTGAAGGGAAAGGTAACAGTTATGTTGCAAAAATGCAAAGCAGAGATAGAACAGAAAGATTTGTGGAATTGAGGGCTGCAGATCTCCCTGAGCATTCAATTGGTTTAAATGAGCAAGCTAAAAAAGCTTCTCAGCATGATGAAGTTGTTTCTCATCCCAAAAGGCATCAATCCCATCTGAGTTCTGAATATCAAAATGAATATTCATTCAGCAAAAGAAGTTCTTCCAAGAAAGATCCAAAACTGTATTCGCAAGGTGTTGCTAAAGATGTTATTCAAACTGATTTGCATCGAGAAACACCATACATTAATAAAAATAAGAAACTGCAGCCATATACAAATAGTCATAATTATATGGAATCTAATATTTCTGTAAGTAAGCTTTCAAAAAACAAACCAAAATATATTGAATCTGATTCATTTAACTATGAAATTAATATAGAAGGTAAACAAGCAGCTAATCTGGCTAATGTTGATTATCATAAACAGCAGGATTTTTCTCGGAGTGGTATTAAAGTATCAAAAAATTATGAAGGTAATGAACAAAAAATTTCAAAAGTTAGAGAAATTAAGCCATATTATGCTGATGATGGAAATAGTGCCAGACAAGTGAATTATCAAGAACAAAGCTTAAATAGAAGGTTTATTCAACCTAATAATAATGAGCATTTTGATGACTATGAGGACTCAAAATATAATGATAGAATGAGTGCAAGACAAGTGAGTTATGAAGAACAAAGCGTAAATAGAAGATTTATTCAACCTAATAAAAATGAACCTATTAAAGAACATTTTCATGACTATCAAGACTCAAAATATGATGATAGAATTAATGCAAGACAAGTGAGTTATGAAGAACAAAATCTAAATAGGAAGCATGACTATCAAGACTCAAAATATGATGATAGAATTAATGCAAGACAAGTGAGTTACGAAGAACAAAATCTAAATAGGAAGCATGACTATCAAGACTCAAAATATGATGATAGAATTAATGCAAGACAAGTGAGTTATGAAGAACAAAATTTAAATAGGAAACATGACTATCGAGACTCAAAATATGATGATAGAATTAATAAAAGACAAGTGAGTTATGAAGAACAAAATTTAAATAGTAGATTAGTTCAGCCTGATAGAAATAAACAAGTTGGTGAGCATTTTTCTGACAATCAAAAGTCAAATTATGATGATAGGAATAGTGCAACACAAGTGAATTATAAAGTGCAAGATTTAAATATGAGGTTTGTTCGACCTGTCAATAATCAACAAGTTGGTGGGTATTCACCTGATTATCATGACACAAAATATGATAGTAAAAATATTGCAGGGCAAGGCAATTATCAAGAGCAAAGCGTAAACAAGAGGTTTATCCAATATTCTGATAAAAGAGAACATTTTCTTGATTATCAAGGTTCTAAACGTGATTCTCACAATAAAAAGTTTTCTGAAACATATGATTCAGAAGATAAACAAAGCACAAAGCTCTCACCTAACACAACAGAAAATTATGAAAGGGAACCCTTTGACCAATTCTCTGAGGAAACAAAATATAGCAAAGTTTTTGTCGATAGATTAGAATCAGGATCTTCTAGAAACAAAATAATATATGCTGGAAATGTATCAAAAGAAACTGGTGCTAGATCAAAAGTAAAAACAATCAATAAGCAAGAGGATAATTGTGTACCTGAAAGAGATGAAAATTTTAGACACCATAGTCACCACCAAATTGTTTTGAACGATGAACAGAGATCTATTCGTATGAGACCTGATAAACATTTTAGAGAATATCATTCAGGTGATGAATCTGTTCCACAATACCATACTGATGAATCACAAAACAATCTAAGTGTTAGAATTTCTCCCAGGAAGCGTTTTAATGATGAATCAAACAAAATTGAGAGTGATAGTATTTCTGAAAACGACACCTATTTAAAGTATGGGGATAGTCGTCAAAAGAAAGACAAAGTTATGACAATAAATGATGCTCGTATATTTTCAGACACTTTGAGACTTAAAGGAAAGAAAAGAAATTTGATTCCTTCTTTTATGGAAGTGGAAGTTTTAAATGACAAACGAAGTTGCTGGTCAAAAAAGTGCTTTAGCACTTCACGTCATTCACATGTGGTCAGTTGCTATGAAAATCAAGAGGCTCTGGATAAAAAGTTTGAAATTTTGCCATTTTTATTTCTTCAATTTTACTATTTTTTTTTCATTTCTTAAATGCCTTTAGTATTTTTTTAACTAGACTTGTAACAGTATAAATAGGTAGGATTATATTTCAATGCTAGCTACTTCTTGACTTTGTATGTTCTGTATCTATTAGCATGTAATTTATATTGAGTGAATCCTCATTGCATGATAAACAGTATAAAATAGGTTTTTTTTCCTTCACAATATTGATATTTTAGAAATTTCTACAGTTGAAAAGTGTTTAAAAATATTCTAGATAAACTCATTAGCACCAATCGGAAATATCTAATATTGTAATACAACAGAAAAAATCAAAACTGTCCAAACTTATTTTTTTATTATAAACTTTTATAAAATGTTAAAAATTAGATTAATTTTTTTTTTTAAATATCATATACTATTTCCATTTTTTTTCAATGAGGAATGAGTATTTGACAGTTAATATTAATTAAAACAATCAATGTAAACTGTTTGCATTGGTATTTAGTGTTGTTAGTTTTACTTTTATAAAAAATTTTAGTCACTTATGATGATTAAAACAAGAGCCATAGATTTTATATACAATCATCTTGCTTAAAATAGCTAAAGATCTATTATGGTAATAAAATTTAATGCATGCATAATAACTACCATGAATTAATTATTCATAATTTCTAGACATTTAAGTTACGGAACTACAAGATAGAAAGAACGTATAATTGATTCCAATCCTATGCTTCTAACATTTTTACTTATATAAACTCTGGGAAAATTGCTTCCTATCTACAAGTTGGCATATTTGTTTACAAAGACAACAAAAAAATTCTTTATATCACTATATACTTTTTTTGAAAATATGATCAGTTAAAGTTGTATTAGAATTTTGAATGTTACATCAGTGTATTTCTTGAGTTCTAAATAATTATGAATATTTTAATATTTTTAGGAATGCTATTTTGGATACAATACCCATTCATGATCGACAGGATAAGTCTGTATGGTTGCAAGTAAATATCTTATTTTAAATATTTATATCTTATGGCACATAACTTTACAATTATCTGGTATCGATTAGGTAAAATGTTTGCAAAAACATCTTTTTACTAGTTTACTTTATTGTGGCATTATAATTGTAACTAAAATAATAATAATAAAAATATTTTTATCTATTTACTTTTTTGCACTCAAAAGAGATTGCATTCTTTTTTAATGCATTGCATTTTATAATTTTTTTTTTAGTAGAACTTTATTTTATAACATCTTTTTTTTTAACTTTCACTAATGAATAATTAAAAAAAAAGGATTTAGTGGTCATATTAGAAGAAATATATTAGAAAGGTGTTTTTTATAAACCAAAGTTTATCTAAGTTGTGAATACAACTTCATGTGTGAAAAGTTTTACTCCCTACTCTCCAAAAAAATTTTGATTATTATAAAATACTAAGTTAACAAGTTATTTTAGCTCTCAGTTACTGAATGTTGTGACTCTGAAATTGAAATTTCCTTCATGAAATAGCTTAGATTTCATGTTTTAACTTAGATTTACAAAATGTTTTTTTTGGGTGTAATTTGTTAAATACATTTAATGCATGATTTTCACAAATTTTATAATTTTGTTTTAAAACAGAAACTTGAAATTGGTCAAAAAGTTCCACTGTACTTAAATGCCTTTATTTTTTTAACCTTTCTTAATCAATGAATTTCATAAAGTATTTGATAAATACAATAAATTCTTCTGAAATTTTTGATCTAAAATGAATTTCTATAATTTAAATATACTGTAGAATCTTGATTGTCCAAAGCAAATGGAACCAAGCTTACTTCGAATAATCAAAACATTATTTTTTAAATTTATTTTCATAAATAAATTTTGAAAATTAAGATTTTTATAATAATGTTATAAATATTTAAGTTTAAATTTTAGATGTTTTTTTAATAAATGTAAAATGGGTATTTAGATATTTTGTTTTAAAATTTACTTTGTTCGTGTTTATGATTAACAACTTACTTTGCTTAATTGATTCTGCTATATTTCAGTATTTCTCTTTATTTTGAGTCCCAGAAATGATGCAGCAACATGTTTATAGAGCCAAAATTTCTTCCCATCTTTTTAAAAAATTTTTATCCGTGCTTACAAGTATTTTTTTAAAATTATACTTGTGTTTTCATTTAAATTTATAGGATTTATGTTTATGCATTTTTATTTTTTAGGTTGTCTTGTTTTTTTAATTATTTTTTTATTGATATTCTCTTTCAAACTAATATTCTCTTTTGGTTTTTGATGTTTTTAATGTTTGTCTTACAGTATAAGTTTTTATTTTTTTGTTTGTTTTTCCATAATAAATTGAAATTGAAACAATCTTATTTTCTTTTAAAATATGAAAAATATTTATTTTATTAATATTTTTTATTTTTATTTTTTAGGTTAATGACATGTGGGCAAGTGTTCAGCAATCTACAACAAAGTTTGAATTATGGCATGCAACATTAAAACGCATTGAAGGTAAATTTGTGAAAATCATGTTCTTGAATGAAATTTGGTTATAATTAAATTTTCAGTAATTTAGTTTTACTGTGTAATAATATCTTCCTCTTAGTATACTATTAAGCATGCAGGAATGTTAAATATCAAAATTTTATCGTAATTGCAAGTTTTAATATTTGATTTACTTTAAGTGAATTACTTTAATATTCAAAATATTAAGCATAAGAACTTTATTTATTATTGTCATAATTGCATAAAAGTACAAATGTTGAAAATCATAGTAATCTATTCAATCTATCAAAATACTAATCTAATATATCATGAAAAAAAATTTCATTATTAGAGCTGCACAACCATTTTGCATAGATAGTTATGAGAACTTCAATGTTGGTTGTCAATAATATCATAATATAAATGTAAAAATGCTAGACTTATTGGGATTGTTTTTGTGAGTGAAATAGATGACTTACACTTATATAGCTAATTTCTTACTTCGGACAGTAATAAAAATAAATGAATAAAAGTATTTAATTAAAAAAATGTTATAAGATATACTTACAAGATTACAAAGCAAATTATTAAGAAAAATGTGTAGGTATATAAAGAAAATTAAAATTTGTATCTATCCCAAAAGTTAAATTTACCTGTTGTTCTGAAAACAAAATTTGTTAGTATAGTTACTATCAGATTAATGTCATAGATGTCGAATTTCTAATTTTTTTTATTTATCTTTTTTTTCTTCCTGCAAAGTTGCGGAAAATTGCATTTTCAGCCAGCAATGAAACCATTGCCACAAATAAATCTTATAAAAGAAAGTGGTTCATTATCGGTTATTTGGGAAAGCTATGAACTAAATCAGTAATTCTTGTTACAGAACATGGTTAAAGATTAAAAAAGAATTTTTTTTCTTTAAAATTTTATTAATATTTAACTTAGCGTCCAGGCCAAGTTAAAAGATTTCTGGGACAATTTATATCCCGTGGGCAATAGGTTATATATCTATATTATTAAAATAATATTATAGTCTTAAAAACATTCTTTATAGTAGTAATTAATCTTAAAATAAAATAAAAAAATCTTATTTGAAATTAATTACAATATTTTTAAGTTTTTAAATCATTTAGTCTTTCTAAAAATTAAAAAAGATTCAAAATTTAAATCTTATAGACTATAACCTAAATCGGTTTAGAAAATTAAAGTACCAGTATATAAAGAGTAATAATTTAAATTAAGTTTCATAAACAAAACCATAACGATAGATCTTCTATATATGATTTACTAGCTGTAGATTGATTTAAATGTGGTATGAATTAAATCATAAAATTTGGACTTATATTTTAATCAGTATTACTTCATAATTTTCTAGGAACCACAATTTGAATGTAGCTGTAGTTTACATATGTATTTTGATATCTTTGAAGCACTCAGAAAAATTATAAATTTTGGTCTGAGCTGCATTTTTTAACCTGTATTTTTTAACAAATTAGTTCATTTAATTATATAAATTAGCTATGACCTAAATTAATTCATGAAATCAAATACAGTGTTGCAAAAAAAAACCCTTTTTTTTTCTAAAAAAAAATAGACAAAAAATTTTATTTCTTATTTTAATAGTTAACTTCTTATTTTATTATATATATTTAGTTTAGTTAAGTGTTAAAAACAAAATTTTCTGACCAATTCCAACTTTGTTTTAGCCAGCGTATAAAAATGAGGTAAATGTAAGTATATTTGTATTAAAAAAAAATTATTTTTATGTTTATTTCAGTTTGCATTTTTTCAAAAGATTTAATTTTTTTTTCTCTTTAAACTGGACTAAACAGTTGATTACCTTTTTTAGGTTTACATGGAACTGGAGTTGTCTCCTATTTTGTGTTTTTGAGGTGGCTTATTTTCTTGAACCTCATTCTCTTCATTACTTTCTTGATTTTCATCACTTTGCCTCATTCAATATTTTCAAGAGTTCCTCTCAAGAAAATTAATTATGCTCCTAATAACACCTTCTTCTTAGAAAAATATAATCAATATCCTGATCCAAGAAGCACTCCAAAACCATTAGTTAGTATTTTAATTTATTATAGCTTGTTTTATTTTAAGTTTTAAACCAATCTTCTCATTTTAAAAAATGCTAATTTTAAACTACTATAATTATTATATATTAGAGTTATAACTACTGTAATATATATAGATATTAGAAATTGGTTAAATTTTAATTTATCAAAAAGTGAAAATAAATAAATTAAATTTGTGAAAATGCCAGCAGTAATATAGATTCTGTAAAATGTTGTTCTATGCCAATCTCTATAATATATATAAAGAAATAATAAAAAATACCGACTTCATACAATAATGACAGTTATTATTTTTAAATTAAAGAACTACTCTAATCATAATATATTATGAAACTATAAATCATTAGTTATCCCTTTTTAAAAAAGTTTATTGTTTTTATCCACTTTTTTTCCTTCAAAGTCGATAAAGTCATATATTATTAGGTTTATGACTGTATAACTAAATATTGAATAATTTTCCTTATTAATTAGAAATGTTACGAGTTTTTATTATTATATTGTTAAAGGCTTAATTAAAGAAGAGATAAACTGACATTTTAGGGAATTTGCAAAAATCTCTTTTAAAATTTGTATAATTATAAATAATCTGTTTACAAAACATTTCATTTTTGAAAACTATCATATTTAAGAACTTGTTAGAATAAATTAGTGTTCTATTTTATTGCCAAATATAGCGTATTCATAAATCTGTTCCTCCTTTAAGCTTTTACAGCTTATTTTGTCATTTTAAAGCAAAGTTTTTTTTTTATCTTTCAAATTATTTTGCTTTGTGTGTATGTATTTAATAGATTTTCCAGATTTCTTTTTTTTACATGATTTTTTTGTAGATATGTAGATTTGCCTTATATTTAATAGTTTATATATAAGTTCTGTTGTGTATATATAAATTCTGTTGTGAGTTTACCTATCAGGCTGGAGATTAATTAACTCTTAGTAGTATTTAATAAAATAAAGAAGTGTGTTGGTGTTTGTCAAGAGGAAAATAAATGTAAGGAATTAAATACTATTTCTATATGTTATGACTTGCCTCTCAATCTGTAAATCTATTAATTCTTGTTACATTAAATTAAATATACATGTGTGTTTGCATTTATCAAGAAAATATAAATATAAAATATTATTCTTATATATTGTGAATTTGCCAATCAGGCTTGAAATCAATTAACTCATTGCATTAAATACAGCATTCAAATGTGTTTCCTGTTCACCAAGAAAAATATAAATGTAAGCAATTCAATACTATTTGTGAATTTGTCTGTCAAGTTGGAAATCAATTAATTCTTTGTAGCTTTAAATAAAATGTGCAAGTGTATTTGTTATTTGTCAATTTAAATATAGACAATTTGACACTGTTTCTATAGTTTTGAACTTGCCTATCTGACTTGAAATTTAGTTAACTCTTTGTTTCATTAAGTAAAATATATGAGTTTGTTTGCTATTTGTCAAGAAAAATTAACAATGTAAGCAATTAACTGTTTCTATATGTTGTAAATTTGCCTATCCTGCTTGAAGTCAAATGACTCTTTGTAATTTTAAATAAATTATACAATTGTGTTTGCTATTTAAGGAAAATAATATATATAAGCAAAAAAATTTTGGTTTCTAATACTTATTGTCCTGATGCATCTTTTAATCTGGATACTTTTATAAAATAAATTATTATATTGTTTTTATTTATTTTTAAAAATTTTTTTTTAGAAAAGAACTGATCGTCTACCTTTTGACTTTAAAAATAAAGAGTTAGTATCTGATTTAGGCTCACTTTTGAATCGTTATCTGACTAATGATACTATTGAAAATATAAACTATGACCAGAGAAACTACACTGATGAACAAAGGCGTAAATTATCGGAAATGTGTGAAAGTCGATACAAGAAGGAAGAGCTATCTAAGTCAGTTGATGTACTTAGCGGAGCACAAGATTTACTTCAAGGAACTGTAAGTACAGTTATGTTTATTTGTATCTCTAAATACAAATACAGTAAGTTTAGTTTTTTGGTATACTAATAAAATTTGTTTTAAAATAGTGTATAAGTTTGTTATACGACAATTAACAATAGCATGAGATATTGATATTATCATGATCTTATTGTTATAAGCAAATGCACGAATTTAATGTTAAAATTGCAGTAAATAAGACTAAGTCTTGAAGTTGACAGATTTATGCTATTTTCCTTTTATTTTGATTAAAAACACATCATAAATAGATTGTTTTGGCCTACTTATTGTAGACTGAACTAAGAGCTTTTGCAAGATGCAAGAAAAAAAGGAAATAATGTGCAATGGCTTTAAGCTTCATCAAAAAGTGATTTTAATGAGAAGCTGCCGAGAAGGAAAATAAAGAGCCACGGTAGATCTGTAGTCGACAAAAGGGTTGGCAGGACTTCTAAAAATAAGACTTTTTAATTTTTAAGTAAAAAGTTAAATAGGCCGATGCTAATCCACTCTTGTATGCTTTATAAATATAGAGGGTTATGCTTATAAGGAAGTATTAAAGTGCAATGTTGTTGGTTTTGTCTTAATAATAGATATGAATAAAAATTTTTTGAATTTCACCTTATTTAAGCTACAGAAAAATGCATTTTTGGGCTAAGCTTTTTTTAGCACCAAACACTAGAATGGGCCTAAAAACGCACCACACATATACAAATAAAAGAGATTAGTCATTCAAGTTTGTGATACTGACATAAGAACAGCACCAGTAATTATTTTGTCTAAGAAATAAGATTTTTTGTCTGCAATAATTAAACCACCTCTTTAGTTTTTGTAAGCTCATGAAATTAGTGAATTTTTTTTAAAAAAAAAATATTGAAATTGTTTGAAATGCTTTAGTTTAGGCTTAAAGTGGATTTTTGAAGTTCTCCATCGTATGAATTGAGGTTAACCTGGCATGCAATGAGCTAGAAATTTCTCTGTGCAGCTGAAATTTCATATTCCAATATTTTACTTGTTTTTAAAAGAATATTTATTTTTGATATTTGAGCATAATTTTTGTTTTAAGAATATTGAATTAAACTTTGCTTACATAACCTTAAGTCACTTTAGTTATGTTTACTTTTTTCGTCGTAATAATGAACTAGTGAATAACTGTAAATGGATAGAGTCATGAACAGAATATGAGAACACAAAATCTCTCTTAAATTTGCAAAAATAACGTTAAGCATTGGAAGTTTAAAAAACCTAAAATAATGACTCAACATTGCATTAACAGTTTTAAACAGTTAAAGAGTTGAAAATTAACTAGTTATTAATATGAAATAAGATTTGCGATATTTTAATTGAAATATTATGTACCCAGTATGACTTTATTGCTCTGTGGACTATAACACTACTGATTGCTTGTTCTTTTCCAACTGATATGTCTCCTCTTATGAGTTATGTTTACTGATATCGTTGTCTAATTGGAAAATCCAGTTCTTTGCAAACTGCAGACATCACTTCATTATACATTCGCTGCAATAAACTTAACAAATAATGTTGGCATTTTGCAAAAAGCCAGATGTTCCAATTAGACTAATATATGTATTTAATTTTTTTTTATATCATTGAAATTTGATTTAACAAAGTTTTCCTTAATTATTTTGTTTATTAAATATATTGTATCATTTTAATTATTATTTTTTTACGCCTAGGGTTGGCTTCAATCTACCATTCTTTTTCTGGGCTATTATACACCTACTCAAATCTTGTTCTTTGGTTATCCTTATAATATGCCTGTTGCATTTCTTTGTGTATTTTTTGTTTCATCCATCATGTGTATATTGATGATGGTTCAGTAGTAAGTAAATTTCTATTCCTCTCCAAATTAGATTTATTTCATTTTATTGAATTTCCAGAGAATACATTTTTTAATTTAGACAACAATTCTTTAACACATTTAGGATTATTGTTGAAATTGATCTTCTATAAAATGATATTTTGATTTCCTCTGCATTAACTAATTCAAACTTATTTCATATAGTTATAAATGAAACAAAAGTTCTAACATTTGTGACAATTATTGCAAAAACTCTAAAAGCTATTTAACTCGAGTTATTTCCCCTCAAACTGCTTTTATTTATTTAAATTTATTGAATTATTGTTTTTCTGAATTTAAATTTGTATGCATTAAAAATAGAGCCGAGATGGCTCAGTGGTCCAGGATTTCTATTGTCATCGTGAAGAACTGGGATTTGATCCCTGGTGGCGACTATAAGCCCACCCAGCTTTAGTTTGGTGGGTGCCAGCTTGTCTGGGAAGTAAATACGGCGATACTCAGTGCTGACTACATCCATCGTGTCGTTGGCCACAAAATTGTGAAGCCTTTACCTCCATGATCCTGGCTCACAATGAGCTGATGTAGGAATGCTTTACTAAATGCTAAAATGTTAAAGGTAGTACTGCGTCTGAGACATTTTTTAGTGCTAGCAATTTATATTTAATATGTTTGTGGCCAGCTGGCCTACACTGACGGTTTGGTGCCCACCCGCCTTCAAGCTGATTATTTTTATTAAATACTCAATATAAACAGCTTGTGTGTAATGTCCCACACAGTCTCATAATGCTGAATCTAGTCCCACTATCATGCCATTGGCAGTGTTTTCATCATAGAAAAAAAATGGGTGAGAATTTCTCACCCTTTCTCAAAAACAGGGTGAGATTTCAGAAAGTTAAGTGAGATTTCCAAAAACTTGAAAAACACAAATAGACTTGGACAAAAAAATCATTTCATTTATTATAATACATTTTTAACGTCTTCTATTTTTTAAAGCATTGAATATTCTTGCTGCATCATCATAGAAGATTTTGCCTTTACTAGGTATTTGTCCATCTTACATTAGTGCATAAAAAATTTGAACGTCTTACATGAAAAAACCTTACCTACGGTAAAAACGTGGTTGCAGAGAAATGTGTTCTGAAAGGGGTTCCGTGGTTCGGTTGTGTTCTGTTGTTCGAAAAGGTTCTGAACAATACTGGTAAATAGGGAAGCTAGATAACGGAGCAAATGTTGAAAATAATGAGAGATCCAGGAAGAGAAGTGAAACGGATTTTATTCTAAATAGCGTAATTCGAAGCTTCTTCCAAAATGCGAGAAATTCGCGAATTTTGAAATTGATTTATAGAATGCGAGAATTTCTCGCAGTAATAATTTTTTAATGCGAGAAAAGAAAAAAATATGCGAGATTCTCGCGCTCTCGCGCTGTAGTGAAAACACTGCTGGTTACAAAATTGTGGAGCCTTAACCTGCACAACCAACCTGGCCTACAACAGTCTGCTACAGGGAGTGCTTTACCTCAATTTTTTTTCCACATAGATTGTTACTGAATTTTTTCTTATTCAGTTAAAGAAATTTAAAGATTTTGATATTTATTTCAGTTTTGTTTCTTTTTTAGTTCTTCCCATGGTGTTCAAGAAACTGTTTTAGCTAGAAAGAGTAATTATTTAGCCTATTCAAATATATTATTTTGCTCCTGGGATTACTGTATTGAGAATAAAAAGAGCAGTATAATCAGGCATAGAAGCATTTTGCATGAAATAAAGGTAGTTAGTTTTGCTTTTTTTGGATTGATAAACAATGAAAGACTGATAGGCTCACGCAAATAATATTTTCCTTATGATTTATATTGCAGAGTACACTAGCGGAAGAAAGAAGGCGCAGAGAAGTAAAAGGGTGGTCAAAGTCACAAAAGTTTAAAGTTCATACTTCACGTTTTTTTCTGAATGCTTTTGTTCTTGCTGCCTTATGTGGGAGTTACTACTTAATTTATAAAGTTGTAAATTTTCAATTAAGAGTAGGTATTATTTAGATTTTTTATTAAAAAAAATCTTTAATTTTTTAGTTTATAAAATATACACTGTTATTGTTTTAGAAATATTTAATAGAAATAAATGATATACAGAACAAGCCAAAATAATATTGTTGCTGTTTTCTTTTGTTTAATGAAACCTTCTGCACATGCATCAGATCTACTTTATTTAACATCATCAAAATTGTGGTAAGAGAAGATGCAAAAAAAGTTCATATTTGTACTTTTTTTTCCATGTCTGATTTAGCACTCTTATAAATCTCTATAGCATCTTTTGGTGAAGTAGAATTTGACCAGAATGGCAGAAAAGACATTGAATAGGAACTAAATATAAACCCTTGAGGAATATGACAAATCTGAGAAGTTTTCAAGTGTTATTCATAATGGCTTTTAAAACAATTTTCCTGGATATCAAAATGTTCAATATTGAGAAACCACTTTAATATTCAGTTATTTTAATAGTGTGCTATTTTTTATAAAATATAATGCTTTCATGAAAAAATTTCACCGTGCATTATTTCAGAGGAATACAATTATAAAAGAACATAACTTGTCTGTTAAAACAAAAATCGATGAATGTACAATGGACCCAAAAAAATTTTTAAGTTCTCACAAGATGAAAAATTACTTTAAATATTGTTTAGTGAATAATGTAGAGCACATCTCTGTTCTTACTGCAATTTAAATAAATCCAAACTTTATATTAATAGTGTGAAGTTTATTTTTAATTTCACTCTTCCTTTTTTTTAGGAAATGCAAAGTCATCGTTTGCAGGATTCTGGTGTTCAAACTTTACTTGTGCAGTATCTTACTCCTGTGTGTATTACTAGTCTCAACATATTTGTTCCTATAATATTTAATGCTATAGTGAAGTTTGAATCATACAATACTCAAACTCAGATAAATATAGCTCTAATCAGGTAAAATAACTTTATATATACATAGTATTTCTGAAAATAAGCCTTTTCCTGAGAGTGAGAGCTATCTGAATTCTTAAGTTAGGATTTGTAAATTTTTTTTTTGAGAAAAAAGGAGCAGTCGATACCGGTGTCGCATCTGCGTCAAAGGGATATTTACTATTAAGTCTCTGATCAAATGTCTATTTCTACTTTTCCGTATGTATTTAAGCATATCTATGGTAATCTATTATCATTCTGCAGTCTCAAATTTCTAATTAAAGCAAATAATAACAAAAATCAGCAAATTTCTATAAATGTCACTCCTCCATTATCTTATAAATAACTTGATAGGAACTGGTTTGCCCTTCGGAAAAGCATGGAGATCAGAGAACCATTATCAACTTAAAAATCATTGAATGGTTAAGCAATGCTATGTGATGCATAAACAATATTATAATACATATGAAATAGGTTTTGAATTAAATTTTCTTTTTATTTGTTAATTTATCATCCAGAAATTACTTGGTTGATAAAATTTTGCATGACGTGAAAAGTTAATATAAAAATCAATATGAAGGAGAAGGTCGTAATCTTTCGGTGGCTTGAAAAACCATATTGAAGAGTTAAATGTGTATGATGCATAATCAATATAGTTTAAGATTAAGAGTTAAATGTGTATGATGTATAATCAATACAGTTTAAGATTAAGACTTAATTGTGTATGGTGCAGAATCAATATAGTTTAAGATTTTAAATCTTTATCAAATTGAACTTGACACGGAGTTCAGATTCTAAAATAAATTGAACATTTCATGTACCTTTAAAAGAAACATATTTTTTTGTACACTACTTAATCAAGATATTACTTTAACATTACATATTGTATCTCTTAAATTTTTGTGTTAATTTTATAGATTGTGCCCATTAAATTCAGTTTAATGTATGTAAATTATTTATGTTTTAGGATTGTTTTCTTGCGTTTATCATCGGTTTTCGTTCTTGTTGGTTTGCTTTTCCAACAAATAGTTTGTGAGCCTAAAGATGATTGTAAAGTTGGAACATTGGCCTCCTGCCAGTCACCTATAGTAAGAACATACAATTTACTTCTCAATTAATTTTTAACTTTTTAGAAAAGCTCAAATCTGGAGAAAAATAAGTTATTGAGCATTTTTTTAAAAAATAATAATATTTGTATTTATATTTCAGTGTTGGGAAACATATGTTGGCCAGCAGCTTTATAAACTTGCTGTGACTGATTTCATTGTCTACATAATGTTGTTTCTTGCTTATGATTTACCTCGGGAGTAAGTGATAATTTCCTATATTCATTCCAGCATTGATTTCTTAGTTCTTTTTCGACTAAATTAAGCTTTGAAAGCCATACAAAGTATATTTTTGTTATATTTATAAATATTATTAATTATTTTATTAACTTTTTAAAGATTGGCTAAAAAGTGTCAAAGAATAAACATTGATTCTGTTAGACATCGGAAAATATGGGTCCTTAGATGGTTCCTGCCAGATTTCTAAACTCTTTTTTTATTTTTTATTTATTTTACCAATAGTGGGTCCCTACTTAAAATTATACAAATATTTATGATTAGGAAATCAAATGCAGTCATTAATTGATTCAGTATTAACTATTCATTTTATTCATGTTATTTCAAAGTATTCTAAAATAGTTTTGTCCACCATTATAAATTTATTAAATTTACGAAATTTATAATCGATGCTGATTATAGTTACTTTACTTATTTCCTTTTTAAAAATTTTTGTTATTTAGTAAATGTATCTTATATTTTAGCCTTTTAGTTAGAAGTTGCCCAAACAAAGCGACACAAATGGTTGGTAGGCAAGTATTTGATCTCCCAAATCAAGTATTGTCTCTAGTCTACTCTCAAACTCTGTGCTGGTGAGTCTGCATTATGTTTGTTTGTAGCAAATAATATATTTTTTTACTCTTAATTGTAGAATCACTATGCAGGCATCAAAATATGACTATTTAGAAAATTGGATTTTGGTGTAATTTCATTGGAATTAAACTAATTATTAATTTAAATAAATTTAAAGACAGTTTCTATTTTTAAAATATTTGGTTACGGATTCTAATTTAATAAATTTGTTTTAAAAGGATTTTTCTAATTATTAATTTAAATAATTTTAAAGACAGTTTCTATTTTTAAAATATTTTGTTACGGATTCTAATTTAGTAAATTTGTTTTAAAAGGATTTTTCTAATTATTAATTTAAATAATTTTAAAGACAGTTTCTATTTTTAAAATATTTTGTTACAGATTCTAATTTAGTAACTTAGTTTTAAAAGGCTTTTTTCTACAATTGCTCTTAAAATTTTTTGTAATTAAATGTTTAACCCCTTCCTTCTCACTCCCGTGAAAATGACAGAGTGAGATTCCGCTCGCTATTTCTCGCTCCCATGATATTGACGGACTGGAGTGCTCAGTAGTGACGCGCCAATAAGAATATAACTAATTCATTTCTTTTGCCCGGAAAACATTTTATTTCTCATTTTACACACCTGATGGCAGTACCAGGTTATTTTTAAAGTAATTGTAGATTAATTTATTTTAAACTAGTTGCAGCACTAATCAAATACGTAATACAATTACAAAAGCCAAAAAAATAGGCACTTTTATGACCGTTTTCTTGAAAATTAACCAATCGAAATGTCAAAATTCATTGATAATTTATAATATTATTTACGTACAACTGATTCTGGCTCTTGTGTTATTAAATTCTGCATTCTAATTTTAACTCAATTATTTATGCTTGAACCCATATTGACTGCTGTTTTATTTATATGACGTCTTATTCAACATTTTAACTGTTGGCTTAGCTGTAATTGTAAACTTAAACATCATTACTTAAAAATAATGTGTGCTTTTTTTTTTTTTTTGGCAAACCTCACATCTAATTTTGTTTTATGTATTTTTAGGTTAGGTATGGTCTATTCACCTTTAATACCATTAATAACTGTGATTAAATTCATCATATTATTTTACATTAAAAGAGTAAGTTTATGCTATAGCATTAAATACTGTTTAAAAAATCTAAAATGAGTCAATTTGTATGAATAAGTGTAATTATTATTTGTGTTATTTCTTCTTAATTAGGTTTTGGTGTTGAAGTTTTGTACACCTCCTCCCATACCATACAAGGCATCACGCAGCAATGCTATGTTCATCATGATCTTGCTACTATCATTTTTTTCTGTACTAATTATTCATGGTTATTCATTATCAAGGTAAAAATCAAAATTTTTTTTTTTATTAATCTTTATCTACTGTGAAATTCAGTTACAAAATTAGTGAAAAAGTTTTCAACTATTTAACAAATAGTACAATAATAAGAATTCTATTAAGATATTCTTTTTTGGTTTCATTGTTAATGTCACACAAGAGTTATTGGCAATGGCCAGGTTTTTTTGATATTCATTCAGCTTTGAATATTAGAAGCAATACTGTCACATGTACAGGGGTCTGTTTAGAAGAAATTTGGGTCCGTTAACAGATCCTTCACGAAATATCTTTTCATATAAATGGACCCTTCATGAAATATTTTAGCTTAAAAACGGACTCATCACAAATTTGTTTATTTTCATTATTGCTTTGTTAATCGAATAAACCCTTCCCAGAGGGCAAAACAAGAAAGATGGATGTAAACGAATTAAGTTTTGTCTTCCACAGACACTTCTTCCATTATTCGTCCTAAATTAATATTCTGCGTTCAGCAGTATAAGCTAAGTACCAAATATTTGTATGTTGCATCTCTAATTTAGAAGCAGCAATTGCTGTGTATTTTTGAAAATTTAAATTTTTTCAATTATAATTTTGCAGTGCTGAGCATAATCTTGTTATCTATTTACAATTTAAAAACTCCTTGAAAAAGTTTTCTGCATTAATCAGACCCTATTTGTACACATTCATAAAAGCAGGACACTGGTTGAAAGAATGTGACTTAACGTTTATTTTACATTCACAAATTACGAGTAATTTTTTCAAAATTTTACAAAAACAGGACCTTTTACAAAATGTCTGGACAGACCCCTGATGTACTTACTATACTACAAAAATTTATATCACTGAAATTGGTGATAGTATAATGATCTCTTAACCATGCTTCCCAACTGTGTGTA
This sequence comes from Parasteatoda tepidariorum, assembly GCF_982258835.1. Classification (NCBI taxonomy): domain Eukaryota; kingdom Metazoa; phylum Arthropoda; class Arachnida; order Araneae; family Theridiidae; genus Parasteatoda; species Parasteatoda tepidariorum. The sequence continues at coordinate 90,036,468 of NC_141756.1, read as the reverse complement.
GACTTTTCCAACTTTGAAACTGCCAGGAACGTGACCGAAAGGTTAATTCTGAGCCACTTAGAATAGTATAGACATTGAAAATATGATCTGGTATCTAGTCTTAAGGCAAAGATGTTATCTACTATAATATCTAAACTGTATAATCAAAGAATGAAACTGATTTACACAAATTCTGAAAAAGACAAAATAAATAAATAACATTTAAAATCATAAATCAAAATGAAAAAGCGCTAAAAGCAGCTGAAACCAATTTTTTTTAAATTTTAGTTTAAAAAATCAGAAATACGAAGAATATTTTAAGATATGTGTTCTTACATATCTTAAAATATTCTTCATATTTCTGACTTTTTAAATTATCTAAACTGTGTCCTCCCGATGCTCCTGCTATCCCGAGAAATGATAAACTGTTAATAAAAACAAAAATTCGATGTCAACAAGCAAATTTTTACCGAGAAGGAGCTCTTGATGCTTCTTGGAAGAACATGGGTCCCCAGGAAACTTCGTACGGCTATTAGGGTTTCCAGTTTCAGGTTTTTACAGGCATATTTATGACTTTTTACAAGTATATTTATCCCATATTGGACTTGTTGACTCTCCTGACTGCATTTTGTGTGCAGAATTTGTAATCTTGAATAGCGAGCATCTCTGGGACTGTTATGCCTTCCAAGAAGCCTGCATTTCTTCATATTTTATGAGTTCTCCACACCTGGGGATGCTTGTTTTTTTTTGTATTGGACTGCAAATATGAGAACATAATTAAAAAAAATATTAACTATGTGTCCTAGTGATAAAGGCAGAAGAGTATACTAAAAGAATTATAAATTCTATAATTTTTTCTCATATTTATAAAATATTGTGTGAAATTTGTATGGAAATTTATTGTAAAAATATCCAGATTAAAAGTAATAATTAGTAAAAATGTTAAAATTAAGTGGAAGAAATTATAAATACTTTCTAAGTTTTCATTTCATCTGTTATTATATTTCCTTTTTGTTTAGAAATAACTCCCTAAATTTTAAAACTTATTTTGAATGTAATGTTGTAATTTAGACACAATGCATAATATTTGGCAGCAGTGCACATTTAAAAGAAAAATTAATGGAAAGGAAAAAAGAACTATTATCTCACACCTACATTGCAAGAAGCAATCAAAATAAAGATTTATAAGTTTTGTAAAACTATAAAAACTGTGTTACTTCTCAAATTGCAACCAATAGTAATACTTAAGTAATAGCAATGATGAAATCTTTTTTTTATTTTCCGCATTGTTATTAAAAAAAAGCAAAACTATTGTTAGAATAAATTGCACATAGTATTATTAAAATCTCTATTCGACTTAAAATTCTCCAATTCTTCAAAACATGTAATTACAAATCAATTTTATGCCTTTTTCACTTTGCATTAAATTTTTTGCAATCAAGTCAAAATTTATAAATAGATGTTTAGAATTGAATTGTAAAATTATTTAAAATGCTATAAATTGATACAATAAGATTGATGAGGATTTGAAACCAATGCTTTCAGAACTTTATTCTTTTGATTCAAGACTTGCTATACCATTGATATTTTAAAAATGATTTTGGTAGAAAATTTTTATAGTTGTCAGTGCTATGCAAAATTAAAAAAAAAAGTTAACGTTGAAAGTGTTAGTTTAAGATTTTTCTTCAGATCATTATTTGCTGTTATGTTGTTTCCTATTAATTTCTCATGAATACTGTGCTATTTATTTTTCCTAGTCTTGACCCATCACCTGCTTGCAGCCCTTTTAGATATTATTCTGCAATGGTGGATGCTATTCCTATCACATTATACTCTGAATCATCCTCTCTAGCTTCCATAGTCAATTTAATTTTTAGTGGAATAGTACTTTTTCCAGCAATTATATTGCTATGGTAAGTATGTGTAATTAACTATTTTGTTTGTTATAAAAATAAGCTGAACCCTGTATGAGGTCCATTACTTCATTAATTTTTAAATGACAATGGAAAGCCTTTTTGATATCTATGATTTGTGCAGCCATCTACTATTAACTTCAGAAAGTGCAATAAGAAATTTTTCTTAGAAATTTTGGTAACTCTAATTTACAGTAAAGGTTCGTGTGAGGTCAAGAAAGATAGGCCAACACTGAGGAGCTATATTTTCTAGTACATTCGTGTCAAATTGAGTTTATTTGTTGGGGCTATTCAAATATTATGTAAGCACATAACAAGGAGAGGAGATTTATGATTTGCTTATTTTTGCTGATAAGGATTAAGTAGGGATATTAAGATAATAAAATCGTGTTATTTTCAAAAGTTTTGAACATAATATTTGAAATAAAAGTTAAGTTTGGGGAGAGAAAGAGTTGAAATATATTTATTTCTTTGAACAGTTTCAGAGGGGAAGAGTTTTGACTAAAAGTAGAAAACACAAAATATTCCTATATAATATTCTACTGAAACTTCTGTAAAATGAATTTAAATATAAATTTTGTTCTATATAGAGTTACATCATTTATTTGAATTTAATCTTAAATTAAATTACTACTGTCTGAGTTAAAACCAAAAACAAGTGGGAGAGTGAGAGGAAGGTTTATTGAATTTCTTGCATGATCATGGAAGAGGTTTGTGATTTGCTTATTTTAGCTCACAAGGGAGAGGGGTGTCTAAAATCTCCAAAAAATGTTTACATAATGTTTGAATAGCCTTGTAATCATAAACAGAGAATTCAACGATACACATATTTATAAGTTGAAATTTATGACCAACAATTGGAAAAATTATGAAAATGCCTCTAACTAGCCATTAAAAAGATTGGTCTTAAAAACCTAATTAATTTTAGATAGAAAACAAATGAATTTCTTTATTATCTTCACCTCAAAAATATTTTGATACAGCATTGCTGGAGAAAAAATAGTCAGTAAAAATATCTTTCAGATATTCTATGATGCCTCAACCTGGAATAATTCATACTAGTTAGTTTTCATTTAATATTTAAAGTTGTTGAAAATAAATTAGCTAAAAATAGTAATTGACCATTTCTGAGAAATTGATAGAAGAGATAAAATTATCAGAATTTTGCAAATGATGAGAAATTTGGTTTTAAAGTTTGGGTTACATTTATTGCATTAAAATTTTAGTGTTTTGTATTTTTAGCTTATGTAAGTAATGTAAAGCACAATCAAACTAATGCCTTTTTAAATTTGTTCACAGTATTGCAGTTTATTATTATTGGACAATTGTCATCGCTCACAGGAAGATGATAAAAATACTAAAATCTCAAATAGTATTAGAAGGTCGTGATAAGCAGTTTCTTCTGAATAGACTGACTCATGCTGCTAAAGGACACCTTGATTGAAAAAAAAAAACACAAAATTTTTTGTATTAGCACAGTGATTTAATCTCATTTATTATAGCTTTACATTGCTGATTTACGATCACTTTTTTTTGTAAGTGCAATATAATTTATTTAAAAATGAAAGAAAGTGAAAAAAATTTCACTAAATATGAGCTTTATGGTTTTAATGTTTTTATCTATGTTTGTGATGTAATGCTTACTTAACTTAAAAGTACAATTTTTTTTTATATAGTAATATATAATTATATATAATTAATGAATTTATGTTTAAAAAAATTAAAGATTTAATGACTAAGTATTTATGTAATCAAGTGATGTGATAATTTTAAGATACATGGCTTACATACCATCTAATATTAATTTAGATTTATTGTTAAAAGAAATCCTGATGAAATGTAAATTTATAAATCATTAGTTTTAAAGATTTGCTTCTGTGATTATGCAGGTTAATGCTAGTTCAATGAAGAAGCTAATTTCGCAAGAATATCTCATAATTAAATGGTTTTTCTATGAATAGAACTTTTTTTAAAAATAATGCTTAGCATACTGGTTTTTTTCCCTTTGAATTAATGCTTAAAATCCTATTTTGGATGAATTACAGGCTTTTTATAAAAAAATATTTTTCCTAACTAAAGTTTAGAGGATATGTTAACTGCATCTCAGGATTGATACAACACTGAGATGCAATTAACATGTGTAATTCATACAAAGTTGGTAATTAATGCCTAAAATCCTATTTTGTATGAATTACAGGCTTTTTATTAAAAAATAATTTTTCTAACTAAAGTTTTGAGGACATGTTAATTGCATCTCAGGATTTTACTACATAAAACTAGACTTAAATGTTTTGTGAATGTTTCTTTTCCTCGTGTAGGCAATCTAATTGATTTGATTACATTATTTCCTGGTGTATAAATCAACAACCTATTTTTGAATACGAGATACTAAATTTATAAATTTTAAAAGAAAATTAAGTTCACAAAATGTTCTCAATTTAAAAATATTTTACAATAGTCACTTTAGATATGATACATTTGTCCTCTACTCAGATGCTATGATGATATGCTATCCCTCAAATAAAACTAACCTTTATGTGTAAAGAATACGTGATGAGGGAAAATGAAAAATTAATTATATGTAATGCATAAGTAGTTTTTGAAAGGATTATGCTAATACAGAGTTATTTATATCTATGTCATTGCTTATAATTCATTGACATTGTATAAGTCGACCCCCTGATTTTCGTAAAATTTTGGGAATTTGAAAAGTTGACTTACAGTAATGGCTTTGCAAGCATATTTAGTTTTAGTTCCTTTTTTATTTAATTTAGCATTTCATAATTATTGTGTTATCGTATAAAATTAGCATACATCATAATATTCTGTAAAATGTTCAGTAGCATTTATTGGTTTTAAGCTTTTATGCCACTTAATTTAGTAAGTGTTTAAAATTGGTTGTGATTATAAAGACTACACTTCCAATGACCTGTTATTATTTTATGATAATAAAACAAAATTTTCTTCTGACTTTTGGATAGAGCTTATAAATGTTATAAATCAGAAGCCTTTTAAACCTCATAAAAACTATATTGAATTTAAGTCTCTTAAGAAATATTTCCACATTATAGAAAAAAAAAATTCTATGTCAATGAGGCGGCTGCAACGGCTATTTTCCTTCGGAGTAATCTGCTATATTCCCCAATATAACATAGCCTTTGTGTGAAAGTTTCATATTAAATTGTTTGACAATTCTTTATATTAAATTGTTAAGACTTTTCAACAAAAAGTCATATTAAAGTGTAAGACACCTCTTTGTGCTTTAGGCGAAAAAAGAAGATAATATTTATTTGATTGGAAATGAAATTCTGAAGAATAACTTCAAAAAAATTTTTTTTTAAAAATATATCCTTGGTATTTATAAAGTTAAAACAGAGTCTGAAGAAGTTCAAAATACATATAACTTTTCAATCTATATTATAACTTTTGCTGTTTACTTTGTTTTATTAAATATATGGGAATTGGTAAAACTCAAAATTTTTTACATTTATACTCTTAAGTTATTTACTTATGATAACATAGTTTGTTTTCAACAATCAATGTAATAGCTAGTAACAAGGGTTTCTAGTTTCAAACCTATTTTACTGGTATAACCTTCAACTGCTAAATAAAAAGAACTCAAATTGCAGTTCCTCCTTGTCATTTTTTTGTTCATAAAGTAAAATAATCTGCATTATATTTTATTTCATGAAGATAAATAAATAAAAATTATAAAATTTTGAAAAGTTTTCTTTGAATTTAATTGCAAATAAATAAATTTATCTATCCTTGACAAAATAAAAATTGATTTTCAAATTGAAAACTTTCTATGTAATTTATAGAAACTACATAAAATAAAATTCTCATTATTTGGCACCCCTTTAGAATCATAAGCTTTATCAAAAATTTAGTACAATAAAATTTAAGCAGCATGTTATGAGTATTGCCACATGAAAAACTTAATGTTCGAATTCTATACCTTATAATTTATATCAAAAACTATTATGTACAATTTGTTTATAATTTTGGTAATTCAGAATTATAATTAAAATGAGCTATGATAAGGCAAATTAAAACTATCTTTATTATAGCTTACCTATTAAACAATTGAATGGAAACTGTTTGTTATTTATTTAGAAGCATAATATCTTTTGTTTATGTGAGAGAAATCAGTTCCTAAAGATGTTTTAGATATATTACAGACTATTTCTTGTCTTCAGTTAATAATTATCCTATTTTATACAGATGAATATACATTGAAGAATACTTTTAAGTGAACAGTGTATTTATAATTAAATAAATAAAAGAATTTAACATTTTGATGTGTGTGTGTTTTTCTTTATAACTAAAATGTAAAGATTGGCAATCATTAATATACTACATGAATACCCATAGAAGTGGAAGAAAGTGAGCAATCAATATATCAATACGGAACAAACATCACGAAAACCTGCACGAAACTTAAGGACATACATCAACACAATTAATAAAGCTAAAATAATTTCCTTTTTTAAATTTACTATTATATTTAATCCCTTCAGAACAGATTAAGCAAAACACCTTTTAAGTAGTTCATCTCATCAAAATAAATATTTTTTTAAATTCCAATTTGTACATATTATCAAAATTAATTAAGCCTGATTGGAATCAAAAGTATATGGCCTTAATGAAATAAGTACCGTTTTCCTTTAATTTTGCTTTCTAAGACATGGCTATTTTTAAAAAATATTAAATTGCCAACTAATAATAAATATAATCAAGTATCATAGACGACTTATGGCGATATTAAGTTTCTCCCATACGAATTAGTACTATTTTTCATTAATTTTTTTCTTTTCAATACATAACTCTAATTTTAATTACTGTTGGTTTTAAATTATTTAGTTTTATACATTAACGTTAAAAAGCACAATTATAAACAATTAGAACACATGGTTATAAATAACATTATAAATGCTATTTTGGTGATGTAATTAGCCAATGCTATCATCTTTATGCTGATCATCGACTTTCTCAAACATAATGAATAAAAATTTTTAAAAATATGTGCTAAGAACTCGAGCTATAATCCAGCAAATATCATTGATGTAATCTTTAAAATGTTCGAAAGAAAATTTTTTGCAGTCTCATTTTTATCAATGGTAAGTTCAAGGCCAATGAAAAAATTCGTTTTTATACGGCTCTACCGAACGAACTGATTGAAAATTTCGAATACACTTTAGAATCGGGGGGGCTAAATTTGCCCCTTGCAGCCGCTGTCAGGGTGATAAAATAAACGATTCTGGAATTATGAGAGAGAGAGAAAGACACATACTTTTCATTCAGCCTTAGGATGATCTTTATAAGAGAGAAATAGAAAAAGTAGTAAAATTGATAAAATAAGGGGGGGGGGAAAGCTTACCAAAGTTTCGATTCTTTTTTTCCTTATAAAATTTGAAATCTATTATTTTATCATAAAATTATTGATAAATTAAATGTCTGTCTTAATCAATAAATTAAAAGTGTTAAATTAGAGAAGAAAAAAAAAATTACAAAAACATATAATTAGAAAAAAAAAATATATGCATTTGAATAAAAACGATTGCTAGTGAATTTTATTAAGTTAGTCCTCCCAAAAGAAGTCGACCATTTTAGAGAATCTGGAATCACTGCTCGAAAGTCGCATGCTGGAAATTCATATTATACCAGCTAAAATTAAAGGATATCATTCTAGAAAGTCAAGATTCGAAGCTTCATTTGTGGTAACTGAAAAAGTTTTTCTAAATGGTAGGACTTAATTTACGTCACACTAGAGCTGCACTTTGGCGACGGTCTGGGAAACCCTGAGGGTGATTCGAAGACATGCCATCACAATTTGAAGTCACCTTCTCAATTTAGTCATAGCTCTGAAGGCGTGCACATCTAAATAAAAATAATTTACACTTCATTAATGACGGTTTTGTTTTCTTCAGTAGATGTTATTTAGTTGATGGCCTTTATGCGATGTATCTTTGCTTTTCATGCTAATGATTGCTCACTCGCTTTTTATAACAATGGAGGAAAAGATGAAATAATATTTATGAATTCAAATTTTTCTGGAAATTGCTAGTTATTAGAATTGTTGTAGAGAATCCAACAGCACTAAAACAGGCTTATATAATATTTTAACAGTACCATAGTAATAGAACTTTCCAAGAGTTAGGAATTTTTTTCAACTAGTTATTTTCGTAGCCTCTAATCAAATTTTTTAAATATTCAATTAATAATTCATTATTTATTTAATATTTCCGCTATTCTTAAATTTTTTTAAAATGGAAATGCATGAAACAAAAGAAATCCCAAAACAATGCTTTTTCTAATAGTAATATAATGAATGAATTATGAAAAAGACATGTATTTGTGAACAATTTCAAATCGAATAAAAATAAACAAATTCAACAGAAGTATGTTTCTTTACGAATATTTTCTTCCTCTTTAGTTCTAATTTTAATGGAAACTATATTTCAGCATATTCATTTTCAATTTATACAAGCACTAAAATCAAATTAAGAACTAGACTAGATGCCGCTCCAAACCTGTAAATTCAACTTTCTGACATAAAATCCTATTTTAAAACTAATATTGATAAAATGAAATGATAAAAAAAATTTCATTCTTCATTTATTCACTAAATAATATCAAATGAATTAATAAAATTTAGATCATTACATATTTTCAAAATAACTCATCTTTCGCTAATTAATGTATACACGATTGCTGATGAAATTGCTCAGGGTTTCGCCAAAAGAAAGCTGTTGCTCTCAGGGTTTCGCCAAAAGAAAGCTGTTGCTCTCAGGGTTTCGTCAAAAGAAAGCCGATCTTAGGATTCCACAGCAAAAAAATAAAAGGGATTGTGTTAACTGATATTGAAATATGAATCAAGATACACAATTTCGTGCAAAAAAGCACCATGACTTGCGATTTTTCTACCCATAAACCAAAAGCGCAACAAGCGAATATGACTTGTTGTAGTTAATGAAGAATAATAGCCATGTTAAAAAAACATCTCCAGAAGACTTAACTTCTCTAAAAGAGGGAATACCTTCAGTTCATTTTTTTTAACAGGGTGCACAGCCAAATTATTCAACAAAGAATAAGTACTCAAAAAATATTTTTCAGAACTTTAAAATAATATCATAACTAAGCAGGGTTGGAAAGTTTTGAAAATTGACAGTTTTATCTTGTTTTAACTGACATGTCAAAAAACAAAAAACCCTTCTGGCATTTTTTTCGACAATTGTCAAAAATCATGAAATTTTGAATCGCGTAAAACGAATGGCGTTTTCATACGCTACGGCTGGCAATACGCGGAAATAGATGGAGCTTGAATTAATTGTAAAAATGTTGAATAGAACAAAGTGAACTGTGTCTTTTTGGATAGTTTGCAGCGAAAATCAACATAGTAAAGGAAAATTATCATTTTGAAAAAGGGAAAATTAAGCAATTTTTAAAAACACCAAATGAAAAAAGCACCTTTAACGAAAATAAGCACCTTTAAGCGCTTTTTACTATAAGTATGTAGAATTAATATAACAATAATTTTGTTACTTAAAAAGAATAGACCCAATAGATGTAGATACATTTTATTTATTATTAGATTGAGTATCTTCGTAATCTTTTTATAAGACAATATCTCAAGAAACATAAAAGATATCCTTTATGAAGAATCAAAGGATACCCTAATACATTAAAAATGAATAATATATACAATGAAGTAACAAATAAAATGTATAGTACATTTATGATTCAAAATAACACATTTGTACAAAACAATTGATGGCATGCAAAAAGCTCTATCCGAGGTATGTTTTACTAGATGGCCAGCCTTTTGTACACAAACAGGAAATTTAAGACTACAAAAAAGCTGCTTTGTAAACTGAAGTTTCTCATAATTTTCTGATGAATAAAAATATGCCAACACTAAAAGGAGAAAATGTAAAAAGTAACAGCTTAATAAATGTTTTAAAACTTATTAATTGAATAAGACATTTGATAAGCTATTAAATTTTATTGTAACCTAAATACGTAGTTTAAGAAAAGCCTATTGTGCATTTAAACTTATTGTGTTTAAAGCAAAGCTATTTTTTATCATTATTTTGTTAAAACTGATTCAAACAGAGATTTTTGAATGACTGTTTAAATCAAAATATTCATACAAAATTGGTTAAAATTTTTCAACAACCACAGAGTTGTTATAATATTTTGGAGAGTGATTAAAAGGTTTTGTTTGGATGTTTAATATAGTTTACATTCTTTACAAGAGTATTTATATACTATTAGCAAAAGGTGGCACTATCCAGTTAACACATAGTCACATAATACATTTTTTTGTGATTTTAAATTTACTGGATTTTACAGACATATAATTTATAAAAAAATATAAATGCAAATACACTTTTATATGCTATAAAATATACATCATGTTAGCATGAAAGATATTGCATTTTTTTTCTTCTTCAAAAGCTTTGATTAAAAAGCATTTAAACATAATCTAAAATATTATGAGACAGTTCTTATCATACAATGAACACAGATAACCACTTCTAAAATTTCTTATTTACAGTTAGTGGTTATTTTAGGAATCACCAAAATATTGAGAGATTCACATGACATTTTTAATGCTAATAAAGAGCAATAAAAATTAAATAAAATTCTTAACACTATTTATTTGCACTAATTAAATGGAATAATAGAAAAATACAAGGTCCCCATTTAGACAATAGAAACACTACAGATTGAGAAAATTTTTGTTGGTAATACTTAAAAAATGACTCATTTCTTTGCATTGAAGATATTTTTCTTTATCAAGATTTTATTTCATGACATCATTTAAAAGTTATAATAATTTACATCATTATCTTATATATGTACAGCAATAATTTCTTCTTTTCATCTGCAAGTACCCATATAAATATTTTATTGTAAGTAAGCAGTTTATGAAAATATCCATAAAGGCAATCAATTTGAGAATCTACAAATACTTTTTTTTTGAAATTATAACTTAAAAGAAGTTTATGGATCAATAAATTACATTTGTCTGCAACTATTTTTATGTTTCTATAAAAGGATCGTAATAATTGTAAGGAACATAGTATTTGCGGACTTAAAATACATTTAACTCATTTAAGAAAAAGTCAAGCTGTTTTAATATTTTTTATTAAAATAATTGTTAGTATCAATTAAACTTCTATTTTTATAAGTTTTAAAAAACATAAAAAGAATTTAAAAACTAAACACTGGCTCCAAATGAAGAGAAGGTATACTTCATGCTGCATAGAAATAAAGCGAAATAATGTGGAAAAAATTGAGATATTGGCATAAAAACGGACCTATTATACAGGGTGCATAGCCAAATTTTTTAACAAAAAATAAGCACCTTTAAAGCGCTCAAAAATATTTTTAACACTTTTTTTTAAAAAGAAAATCATAATTAGGATATGCATACTAAAAAAAAAATTATGTAAAAACATTATTAAAAATTTTTACATGATCAGGATAAAATAACTAATTTCTGACAACGAACTCTTTTCTTGATTTTATACCATAAAAAAAAAAAAAACAATTTTAACAGAATTTTAAATATTGAACCATACTTTATATTTTTTAAATTATTAATTACCTTATTTTATTGTGTAAAAAAGAATAATTTAAATTCAAAATTATAATTAGTCAAACCATAATTTAAAAAATATATATTACAAAATATTAATACTTTTGATTATACTGAATTCATAAAGATATGTAAAGAATTGAGCAAACTAAGAAAACTTAAAGAGTTCATATTATTAATGTAAATTAGGGAATAGCCCTTATTAAATTATTATTTAAAATTTGTTACTTAGTTCAGTATTTCTTCAATTAAATGATTAAAAAATTTCTAATAGTTTTGGAATGTAAATACAATAAGTATTGAAGCTTAACTTTTTTGTCAGAAATGAATTATTTTATGGTCCTACATTCATAATATTTAACAAATTTGAGATAAATGTAATTTTTTGGAATGACAAGTCTGAATTCACATAAGACTTTTTACTGCATTTGCTAAATGTTAAAACAGTAAAAAGCCCCTCATTTAAAATTTTCTTTTGAAAATCTTGCCCTTATTATTGAGTTTTTTTCATAAAATATTTAAAGAGTACTGGCAGTTATGAATGTAATATATTGTATTATATTTGTCACAGCCAGTTTTTATTTTTTAAATTAATGAAAGTAAGTAAAAATTACAGTAATTGTAAATAACACCATAAGTTATTCGAAAAAAATATAACTGCTTGAATTTTTTTTTAAACTGAATTATTTGCATGTAAAGTCAGCAAATATTACATTCGAATCGATTTAATTGTGCTAAAATTAATTAACGTGTGATGGTATGTAAAAACAGTTATAATTTTGATCATCATTTCATATTTTTATAGCCTTTTACTTGCACATAATGGTACCCCTGTCATACCATTTTAATTTTTTTTATTTAATTAAACACTCCAAATTTAGAGTCATTTTTCATTGCTCAGACAATGTTGTAGAGCAGTGGTCAGCAGCCTAAAACTTGTGGGTCACCTAGGTACTAAAATTAAGGTATAGTGGTATATAGCATAATGCTTTTATTTACAGACTCCTAAAATAATGTATAATCTAAAATAGAAGTGATGCGTGGCTCACCAGCGAAAATGTTTGTGAAAAAAAAAAGACCCACTTGAGAGAAATGTTCCTGACCACTGTTAAAAGTCTTAAGGGGATGCCCTATACAACTAAAAAATATAAACTAAAAAAATATATTTAGTAACAATTCTTAAGCAGAATTGTTTAAAAATAATAATAATAAAAGCGATAAAAGAATAAGTATTGTAATTCACAGTTTAAGTATTTGAAATCGAGTGTCTAATCAACTTAGTTGATTATACTAAAATTGATAATATACATGCAGGATGATATCTCTTCTTTTTAAATGACAATGTAGAAAAGTGATGATTTATTTTCAAATAACACACTTTTTAAAACTTACATCTTAAAATATTTACAAAAGAAATTGAAAATCATCTAAAACAGGATAAAGAGAGAAAAAAAGCTTCTATACAGGTAACAAAAAAACGTGGAGTGTGCACCAATAAAATCCTTTGTCTCTAAAATCACGCATAAGCAGCATATTTTCTTCTGGGTCATGTTTTTTCTTTCTTTTTAAGAGGTCGTCGGCTCACATATTTGTTTACCATTTCAGCAACGTTTGTTTTGTGATCCAAGATTTTTATTGCCTGCTGCTTTGATTCAGTGATTTGCTCTTGAACAATTTTACTCCGCTGCAAATTTCCCTAAAGAAAGAAGAAAAAAGAGCAAATTTTAATGAGGAAGAAAATTTTTATTTATGAATCGAGAACAAAAAGTCAATTTTAAAGCAAAATGTAGAAAACTTTTTTTAAAGTGATTCTTACTTTAATCAAATCATTCAGTTTATTTATGATTCTATTTTCTTCTGAACTGAATAAATTCCGGTTCTTCATAACTGGTGGATCGCTTTCGACGAAGTCTAACAGATCAGATAGCCGAGAATAGACCGTCTCTTCAATTTCAATCTAAAATGTCAAAAAGAAAACAGCACGTTTCAAAATTTAAAGCATATACATCTAAATATTAATAGATGAAACACGAATCATAGACTCCTATCTATTTAACCATGGCATCTTTCAAAAAAACAAGCTTGTTAGGAGAAAGAATAATTTAATTTTGTTTTATTAATCATGCAAATTTAATTATATTCGTTTTAAGCTGCATTCATTTATTAAAACTATAATTTAATTTTCTAAAGAAAAGAAAAATTACTATGCAGAAAAAGATTGATATAATGGGCATGGCACATTACAAGGCTATTATGTTAGGTTTCCAGGTCATTGTCAAAATACAATTATTAAAGAAACAAAAACTGTGTTTATAATGAGTTAAAAATTGCAACTAAATTAAATTATTCTTTATTAAAATTATTATGCAGTAAAAGCTTGATATGAGCATGGCACATTACACAGCTATTACAATAGGTTTGCAGGTCACTGTCAAAATACTATTATTAAAGATACAAAAATTGTGCTTATAATGAGTTAAAAACTACTAATCTTTTGTGATCGCTACTAAATTTCTTTTGAGGAAAACACATTTTTCTGCTGTTTGAGTAAGCAATATTAGAAGAAAATGAGGTAAATGGGGACCATTTTAATTTATATCTGAAATCAATATAGAAAAATGAAAACTTTCTTTTCCGAAGTAACATAATTTCACCTAATTATCATCTTACAATTTTAACATTTTATATTTATAAAGCAAGCATGTATGAGTGACTAGCTCTGTTAATTTCCTTCCAACAAAAAAAAAAAAAAAAATCTTTTGCTATTTACAGAAATCATGCAGCAGCATAATTTTAAATAATGTACATAATAAAAATAAGCTCGATATAAGAATAACTAATTATATCTGTTATTGTGAATTGTAATTATAACAGACTATTATATTCTGAATGTTCCTTTTTTTTCTGGTTTAAAAAATCTTCTAAAAATCTTTTTGAATTATAACAGGTCAGTGAATTATACATGCATTTTTTGAACAAAGATGTTACAAATAGGGATTAACAAATAGTGATTTGGCCGAATACCGAATATACTGCAACTGAATATATATATTTATATATTAAAATAAGTACAAATAGCTTTGCACGTAAATAAGTTTAGTCATTATTGAAAAATAATCAAAACTTAGCTATGTTATTGGAGTGAGTATATTGGTATGTTATTGGTATTATAAAACTATAATAGAAATATTTAACATAGTAAAGATACTTAGATATTAAGACAAGTAGAAATATTTAAGACAAGTAAAAAAACTGAGTAACGACTATAAAAAAAAAAAAAAAAAACTAAAGTGGAAAAGTGAAAAAAAGAAAAAGGGAAATAGAAAACAAAACTTAACAACAATATCTTCCCGCAAAAAATTATCCATAAAACACTTTTCAAAATGCAGTGCTAGCATTAAAAAGATATACAAAATTTAAAAAAAATTCAATCTTAATATATGAAAGAAATTTTAAAGATTAACATCTCAGTTTTCCAATTACTTTTTTTTTAAAAAGGGAAAAATAAACTCTAATAGTTTCCTTTTTTTTAATTGCCACCTTATAATAAGAAAGCTTATAAAAACACCGATTACAGATGTTTTTAAAAAATAAAAAGCTAGATAGAAACCAAAAAAAAAATCGTTCATAATGTTTAAATAAAAAATTTAAATGTTAAAAATCTCAATTTAACTTTTTTTACGTTGCCGTATTTTCAGAAAAAAAAGATCGTAAAAGAATAATCTTTATTAGAAACACACTTTAAAAAAAGCAGTGTCATAAATAAAAATGCAGATAAAAAGAAAAGTTAATAAAAAAAGCAAAAGTGAAACAGAAAAAGAATTGCTCTAGTTCTGAAATGTAACATTGAGAATCACATTTTTACTTGCGCAGGAAAAAACTGACAGTAAAAGAATTAAATTTATAAGAAATGCTTGATTAAAATGTTGCGCTAAAAAAAAAAGAGAAAAATGAAATAAACAAAATTTTTCAATTCTCTTTAAAAACAATCAGCAGTACGCAACTTATGCTTACGTATAAAATAATCTAGCTTCAATTCTTTAAGTTTCGCTTTTTCATTTGTCTTCCAGAACATAAATTAACAAGTTTTAGAACTTAACAAATATATGTAAAAACTATTTCTAAAAATGTAAAGTAAAAAATACAATTTTAGATTATTTTTTATTAAATTTGTTCAAATTCTTCCTAAGAAACTTTTGTCTGAAAATACTTTTCCAAAAAATATTTGGCTGAACATTTGGCACAAGGGCTCGAATACCGAATATTCGTTACATCCTTAGTTACCAAAGGCAATCACAAATTTAAAAATGATCATTTATAGCTATAAATAAATAATGTGGTTAAAGTCTAATCGTAACAATTCAACTTACAATGTCCTCCATTTGTGCTGATAAATGATAAACTTTCCAGCCATTAACTTGCTGGAGAATTCCCTTTTGATTTGCAAGTTCATTCACAGTAGGCTTTTTTTCTTCTAAAAGGTTAACAAATTTCAATATATTAGCAAATAAGCAATCAATAATCCTTAATTACATAAAGAGATGTAACATAAGTAAATTTTCATTTTATATTAGGTTTATTTTTCTAAATCGAAAATATGCTAAAATAAATGTAGTAATTAGTACCTGGTTATATTTTGGTCGTTATCAGTAGTGCAGTTATAGTAATTTAGATTAAAGAACAAAAGCAATGAATATAAAATGATTTAGATATTCTTAAATTTGCACCACAAGATAATAGTTTGATTATTTTTAGATATATACTGTTACAAATAGTGATATGGCCGAATACCGTTTACTTGGGGGGGGGGAGGAAAAAAAAAGAAGACCAAAATAGCAACACATTTTTTCTTTCTTTTTCATTATTAAATATTTTTTTTTTAAAGAAATAAGTTTAGTCATGTCATTATTAAAAAATAATCAAAACTTAATTGTATTATTGGTATGAGATTAAGGGAAAAAAAAACTTTAATAGCTTGGGATAATAAAGATAATTAGATTGTAAGATACTTAAATATTTAAGAAAAACAGCTATTAGGGAAAAAAATTAAAGTTGTAAAGTTAAAAAAAGAAATGGAAAAGAAGGTATCCTTTTAATTCTTAAAACAAAACTTTAATGCTAAAAATAATATTTTCTGGAGAAAAAAAAATTATCTATATAATATTAAAAGCAGGGGTAGCAGCAAAGTTTTTGAAAATTTTAGGGTAATTTTAGGAACTTTTTTAAAAAAATTTTAGGTAAATTTTAGGGGTAATATATGATTTTGGTAGGATAAAAACAGATCACACGGTAGTTTATTACATAACAGAAGATTATTCTTATTCATCCATACATATCATAAATAATTGCAAGTCATAAAATAAAGCTCTGAAATTTAATAAGTCAAGAATGAAATCTCTAAAGTGTAAAAATGAAATTTCAACTTTACATATTATTTAACAAAAATTAAGTGCATAATTCAGGAACAGGCAAAAGTGAGAATAAATCAAGAGAAAAAATAAATTAACACCAACTTGGAAAAATTAAATATACTTTATTAAATCCAAAACAATTCGAAAATTAAAATGCAATGCCAAATAAAAAATTAAGGAATATTTGACTAAAACTTTACGAACTTAAAACTATTATAAGCAATATATATATTAAAAAAATTCACAATTTCATTTCTTTCCTATCCTCATCAGATTAAGTATACAGAAAATGATTTAATCATTTATGAAGT
The DNA here is from genome assembly GCF_982258835.1 of Parasteatoda tepidariorum. NCBI lineage: Eukaryota > Metazoa > Arthropoda > Arachnida > Araneae > Theridiidae > Parasteatoda > Parasteatoda tepidariorum. The sequence goes on along the minus strand of NC_141756.1, from coordinate 90,019,247 downwards.
AAAAATATACCATATAAAAACTGTATCAACTTAAATATTAACAAAAATAATACTGTCTTAAATTGTATATACTTTAAACAATTTAAATTAAATCTCTGATACTTATATGTACTATTAAAGTACACATAAAAGTTTCCAAAATTTAATATCAGATAAAATTGAAGGAAATCACAAAAATATTACTAACTAAAGTTATATATACTGTAAACAATTCCCTTTCTCATCCTCTGTGATGTTTATATAAACAATAAAAGTATTAAAAAAAATAGTTCGAAAAATCAGAACAAATGATCTGCATACCTTTAATAAAATTTATTACCATAAATTAAAATTCTTTTTCGATTCTATAGTAATTTTTTAAAAAAAGAACCTTCCTCTCTAAAATAGAATACGTTTTTATTTGATTTTTATTTAATTTTTACCTTCTTAATCAAAACTTTATTATTACCCTTTAAATTACCTTATTAAGAAAAACTATTGTGTGATTTTATTAGATTTTAAATCAGCAATTTATATTAAAAGTTAGAGAAAAACAAATTAATTATGATCATTTTGCTAATATATTCTTGATATGATTTGTAAGACTCTTTTACTGCTCTCAATAGTGTTGTGGTGATCTTCACCACTCCTCCTTAATTTCGAATGGTATCTTTGATTAGTCTAAAAGACATAATAGTATTCTCATGGTGACTCACATTAAGCATTGCTTTATTTATCAAAAAACCTCTCTCAGGATCAGAATTCCCATGTGGCAAAATTAAAACAGTTTTAATTAATGTAGTTAAATTCTTATATTTTAGATTATTGCTGTGTTATTTATATTTAGCCTATAACTCTAATTTTTTAGGAACACCAACAAAATTTTATCAGATTTTTAGGAATATTAGGGTTTGCACATAGTTTTAGGAATTTTATAAATTTTAGGAGGAATGCGACCCCTGTAAAAGAGATAATTTCCATCAAAAATACTTTTAAAAATGCAGCGGTATCATAAAATAATCTATACAAAATAAAGATTATATACAAAAGAAAATAAATAAATAAAAATAGATCTTAAATTTTGAAGCTTAAAGTGAAGACTCTCTTAATTGTGGCATCATAATAAAAACATAAGTTTTTTTTAAGAAAAAAAAATAGATAGAAACAAAAATAAAAATAGTTCGCAACTTTTAAACGATAGATTTAACACTATAAAATCTTATTTTAACTTTTTCACAATTCTGTAATTTTAGAAAAAAGTGACCATGAAAGAATAATGTTGATTAGAAACACTCTTTAAAAATTTTTGTCATAATAAAAACACCTGATAAAAAAAAATCATCATCAAAATTTTTTTTTTTTAGTTCTGAAATATGACTTTAACGTTGAGAATCACAATATTCTATGCTACTAGTTACCTGTTTTACCACACAAGGAAAAGTAACAATAAGAAAATTAAGCGTATTAGAAACTTTCTGTTAACATACTTCATTTTAGTTAAAACAGAAAAAAAATGAAACAAAACAAAAATTCACAATTTTCAAAAGTTTTGAAAAAAATCATGAAATTGACTGGCCTGAATAAAGGTAGGAGGTATAAATTATCAAGGTAGGAGGCATAAATTATCAGCTTGGGAAAAATAGATACATTTTCAAACTTGCAACAAAACCAGACTTGTCTACTTGCAAAATAAATCAGCTAACAAGTGGAACGATCTCTCATGCAACAGTCTGACGCACTTAGAGGTCAAATTTAAATGCGGTTCTTCGAAAATAACAGAGAACGCAGAAACTGTTAAAGCATCATTAAGAAAAGAGGCTGAAGTGGGCAAAAGAGATTAAGACATGTGATGCTAGGTGAAAAAATTTTGTTTTCAGATAAAAAGAGGTTCAATTTGGATGATCCAGATGATGATAATTACTACTGACATGATTTATGAACAGAACTTGATTTCTTGGATAGTTAGATGGTGGTAGTTTGGTATATAATCTGAGGAGCTTTTGCGAATGATGGTAAATGCTACCTGTTGCGAATTTCTGGAAAAAAAAAGGACTCCAGTTATCAACAACTACTTTACAAACACCTTACACCTTTTGGTCCACATCTTACTTTCCAGGAGGGTCGGATTATAAATTTCAGGAAGAAAATGCGCCCTGCCATACGTCACAATCAACTAAAAATTGGTTTCAGAAGGAAAAAATCAAGGTCTTAAGCTGGCAAACCATAGCCTTGATTCTAATCCTACAGAAAACTTGTGGGGCTACTTGCCAGGACAAGCATATGTAAATAATCTCCCTTAATTCAGTATACGACTGGGAAGAAGCTATCTGGAGGAATGACACAAAATTTATAAAACTTAGCTCGGAAATTCGATTGGCCGATAAAAAACCTAGCATTTGAAGTAATCCAGAAAAATGGTGGATCAACATCCTTTTAATTTTGTAAAAAAAATCATTTTAACATGTGGTTTTATAATTTTTGTAACAGACATTTTAGATGGAAAATTTTGATCTTGTTGGCAGAATATTCATATCTAAATATATCTCTGAAAAATTATGTGCATGCATCTTTGTTTTTCATTCATCTTCATTAATTTAATTTTGGAAAATCTATATTATTGATATTAAAAGTCACAAAAACTACAGTGGTCTTTTAATTTTGTCACACACTGCATATTTACATAGACACATTTTACAAACTAGTACCTCTGGGTTTTACATCAGAATATCGGACAAAATGATTATGCCTAGGTTTCCAAGTCTGCCGATATGTATTCAAGAGTGACATGGAGGGCCTTTTGTAATAAGTCAAATTTTTGTTTTTGTCTTCATCTGGAAAAAAAAAGGAACACATTATAATTAATATGGCATTCTATAACAAATATAAATTATATGTAAATTAGTCAAGTAAAAAAGCAAATATTATGTGTATTTAGAATCAGTACAACCCAAATTGAGCAATAATAATGACATATAAGTGAATTAGGAAAATACGAATAGAACAAATGAATAATAAATGAGTAAGAATAGTAAAATATTTTTCTAAATCCAGTTAAAGATAAAAAAACATAAATTTTGCGAAAATTTTTTTAAAATTCTAGTAGTAAGAAAATATTTAACACTACTGCAATAAAAAATCCCAGTAGTCTAAAAGTTTTTTTTTCTTAAAAAAAATAAATAAATAAATAAATAAAACAATGGCGATTAACATGCGAAAACAGTGCATTGTTTCAGTACAACTCCAGAAATATATTTCTGTATCGTTTTTAAAAAATTATTTGTGATGTTGGGGATTGCCATATATTGGTATTTGTTAAATATTGTCTCCAGGAAAAGGAATAAAATCGTTTAAGTAAAAATTTGATTTATTAAAGTAAGCACTAGTATAATAGGAATGGGCATATCGAAATCATAAAGAAAAGAAAATCCCCCAAAAGGGACCAATACAAAACACTCTCCCAAATCGAAAGTTTATGTTAGCATCAACGAATATTTTACGGTGTGGCTGGGAGGCCCACAAGGGCACCCCTAGTTGCCACAAATTTGAAATTGAAAGTAAATGCATTTGTACCTAACGGACACAGGAGAAGCATGGATAGGAGATCCAAAATTGGCGAGTTATCAAAATATAGCATAGTCAAAATGAAGCCAATCAATATTGGGTTTGAAAATACTTTGGCGATCACAAGCCGGCAACAAAACTGTGGGAATTATAATAACCATGTAACTGAAACATATTTTAGGTAAGAAATTAATAATTAAGAGTGTAAATAGACTTTTGTTCTTGATTAGATGTGGCAGTGAATTAATGAGTCTACATTAGTATTGAAATAAAATTTTAGCCGTTACATTGATTGATAAGAAAAGAATAAAGTATTTTATGTTTGCTTTTATAAAGATTAACTCATTGATTTAATTTAAATATAATTCAATTAATATGATAAGTAAAAATTAGTTTAAGTAATTAAAGATATTTTAAAAGGTAGGAAATAAATATGTAATGCCAATTGTGGCATCACATTATTCATTATTATTCCTAAATATAAACAAGATTACTGATAATTTATACTACTAATAAAATTTGAGAAACACAAAAAAAAGTGTTTTTTCAATGAGATAATCAGTATATATATACAGTCAGACCTCGATATAAGGTCACCCTAAGGGACATCGCAAAAGTGACCTTATAAGCGGGGTGACCTTTTAACCGATTCATTAGCAGTTCGTTACTAAGCACGTAAATAGTCCACATTATGACTTTTTAAAAATGGTAATACAAACGAAAACGATAGGCCATCAATTAAATATTTAAGTTAATAAATTTTAACAGAATTAGTAAAGAATTAAAGAAAGTTAGATTTTTTAAAAAAAATTTAATTTAAAATAAAGCTGTTCACAAATTTCCTCAATGTGTACATACATACATTACATCTTACTTTATTTAAAATAATCATTTATGTAAGTCTGTCTCGTTTTTGGTTTCATTTTTAGAACAATGTTTTCTAGATTTTGTAACTTCTCAAAATGTTTCTCAGCTCTCTCGTGGTTTGTAAAAAAATTTCGTATGATATTTATTGCATTGAAGGCTTCCACTTGGGTTACAGCTACAGTCTTAGGATCACTGTCAAGAACTTGTGAAACAATTTCAGAAATTGTAGCTTGCTCGTTGGCAGCAACATTTTCTTAGAACTCGAGAGGGGTAATTGCCTTGTAAGGTAAATAGGTTTTTGTTAGAAAAGAGCTTCCCTCGCCTCGGATAAAAATGACCTTATAAGCGATAACGATTTTTAAAACTTGACCATATATCCGATAATCTGTAACAAAGAATTCCTATTCAGTGAGACGGGACTTTGGAAAAGTGACCTTATATGCGGGATGACCTTATATCGAGGTCTGACTATATATAAAACAAACTAGTTAAGAGATTGTTTACAAATTCAGTTAAGAAATAGTGTTTAGCAATTACAAGACTATATATATAAAAAAAAGACTTTCTGTAGAAATAAAAGAAATCCATAAATGCAAATGAATAAGGTTGTTAACGACCTACCCATTTCTTCTTTAACTTTTACTTTAAGATCAAAATTATTTTCATCTCCTTCTGATGAATGAGTTTCTATTAGCTCATTAGTAGACCTATAAGGATAAAATAATATATAATAAGTACATTGAAAAAAAAACAACAACAATCAAATGATATGATTACAAATATGCTTACAATAGTTGTTTTCTAGGTTTTTTACGTGGTGATGCTTCAACAAGTTGCCTGGAATCCTTAAGAATAGGGTCAATGCAATGTAAAGGACCTGAAAATAGCATTATTAAATATTTTAAAAAACTGATCTGACTGAAAATGCACTGAAAAAGATAAAATACATCAAAAAGTAAAAATAATAATCTGCATTCAAACCATGCACACTTTTGTAATCAAATATATTAGAATACCAGTTTGATATCTTTGTTTTATAATAATCTACAAAATGAATAAAGTTTGACACATCTAAGATTTTGAGAGAAAGAATTGAATACACAAAAAACAATGATTTTCTGTATTTTTATATATGAACAAACCACTGAGCAAATTATTTCATAAATCACTGAATCCAGGCTCTTTACTCACCCCAAATAATGGAAATGTTTTATTTGAAATAATAAATCCGTTAACAAAGAGGGTGAGACAAAAAAGATTTTTACCCAAAACAGAACTAGAAAATGTGGCATTTATTTTACCAAAAAGATAATGCCACTTAATAAGCTCTAACTATACAATTCTATAAGCGGTAAAAATGTACCAAAACGAAATCTCATAGGAAAAATGCTTGGTAGGAAAAAGAGGTAAAAAATAATTAAGAAATTTTAAAAATCACTTTCAAATAACAATTTATATTTAAAAAGAGGTTATATCTATATTTTACGTCATTAAATTTCTATTTCTTTAAACTAGCTCTTTTCGTTACTAATGTTTGCATTTATTTATTTTTCAACGTGGAAGCTGAAGTGACAGATATCATTGCATACATAATAAGATTATCTAACATCTGATTTGTATAATAGATAATGCCTTGAATTAATTGCTATCAGTGAATCTACTGTTAATGACCTACAATAAACTTGGTACAGATAATCTCATTTTTGAAAGCAATATAATGATAACTGAATAGCAATAAAATTTAATTTTTAACACATGGCTTTAGCGAGGACTTTGCACACATAACACCATATCAAAATAAAAATCTCATTGTCTAAACTTAAAAATTCAAATTAAATTATAATTGAAATAATTGTCAGACAAAATGTAGCTTTTTTACCCCTTTTTTGTGTGGATAAAAACAACATTTAAGTTTCAAAATTTAAAATATTACTCATTTACTAGGAGTTGCTCTTTATTTATAGGGAATGAAGATAAAAAAAAAGCATTAGTTTCAAGAAATCCAGTTTTTTATATTACCTTATTTTACAAGAAAAATATATGAACAAAAAACAAAACTATTTTTATTTTGTAATTAAGGTTTTGGACTTCAAGAGATTTACACTATTAATAGAAAATATCTGCTGATAATTGTTTTAGTTCAGTTATCATTATTATTGACGTAATTTAATAAAGAACACAAATAGAAATCAAATTTCAGGCATCCCAATAGCAAGTTTTAACAAATAAACACTTTTCGATTGATTGTATACATGGGTGAAAGTGATTGGTTAGAAACAGGATTGAAATTTTCTCAACAAGAGGTTTGTAATGATCTTTCATTCATATTTAAGGTTATTTAAAAAAAAAGATATTACAGCCCTTTGAGTGTTTAGGCCCTGGGCAAATTATATTGAAATTACACCATTAATCATTTCAAATTAAATGGGTAAAGCAAGATTTTTGATGCAGTCACATACACTCAAAGGCTAAGAATGTTTAAGATCACTAAAAAATATACTTTCTAAACAGTTTTATTCATTCTTTAACATTGCTGCAACTATTAAATAAGTTTGATAAATCCCTATAATGAGCATGTGAACTAATTATTTTCAATCCAAATATCAGTTGATGAAACAAATCTAAGGTAGAAATCAGCCTTAAAGACTGAAATACTTGCACCCATGACTGTATACAATACACACATACCATTATACACATCTCTATAGAAAATAAGTAATCTTATCATTGTAGAAAACTTTCTTTGGAGGAAAAAAAAAGAGAGGAACTTACACATACATACTCTATTGAAAGCTGGAGTAGTCTGGTTTCTGTGAAAAGTGAGCGTAAACTCAGATGGCACTCCAAGGAGGTCTCACAGAAAGCCAGGCTTTTCAAAATGACGAGGCTGCCGCCTGGAAGGACACTCACTATTTAGTAGTGTCGTGCAGCCATCAAATTTCATTGATTTGTGAAAATAACTGCCACTTTAACTTATTACTAGGGAGATCGAAAATTTAAAAACTTTTAAAACTATTTCCGATTGCTGGGTACTCATAAAAGTATTTAAGACTTTTAAAGATTAAGAATAAATTAAAATTAAGATTCAGTTAAAAAAAAAAAAAAGAATGCAAATAAATTAGACTTTCAAAATTTCTGTAGAGAATTCTTCAAAACTTAATGAGTATTGCAATGAATAAAATGTGTATATAAAATCAACACTTGATTCATAGCATAAAATTTTGATTCTATAAATTTAATTTTAGAATGAATAAATATGATTTATAAATAATAGTATAAATTGGTCTAAAATTTATTACACTTGCATAAGTATAAAAAATATATTTGGTTTGTAGAATTCAGCATCTTTGGATAAGGATCATTCTGTATTTAGTAATGGATTTTAAATTCTACATGACTAAACTGCATCGTGAATAAAAATTTAAAATAGTCGTAGAATCGTAATTTTTCTGTAGGACTCATTAAAGGTTTGGATATTTTACAGCTAATAGTGGTTGAATACAGATTAGGAAGTGTACATTTTAGTATCCAAATATAAATTATGAATATAGAAACGATTCATGTTACTAAGCAATTCAAGGGGGAAAAAGACCAAGCATCTAAGCAATTTTACATTAGATACATTCATTTTTTAAACGTGGGAGCTGATAAATTTTTAATTTTTTTTTTACAAAAGTTTTGCATTTATATAAGTTATATAAGAGAGAATTAATAGCAGAAAGAAACACTTTTACATTTGAAATCCTCAAGACATAAACAAGTATCGAAAATAGGTACCTTCTGGACGAAAGAAGTGCTAATGACTAGAAATGTCTACATATTTTATTAAAAAATCCATTATTTGAAGTAAGGCCAGAACAATACAAGTTTAGGTAAACACAAGCATTTTAATAAAAAACTCTTGCTATCAACTTAAATGACCAAAATTAGAAATTACAGAGAAAAGACTTGGCTTTAAAAATTTCTGAATTTCAGCAATTCGCTTTTTGGATTTTAAGTTCTCAGCTAATACAAAGATCAATAAGTGAAGTTACTTTTGATTTAAGTATAAAAAACCATCAATAAATCCATTCAGTAGATGTTATAAAATAAAGACAGTAAATAAGTTAAACTCAGAACGGAAAGTAACCAAATAAAACCTTTAGTTGAAATTTTTAAACCAGGGAAAATAATTTAATAGTAAAATATAACTTTTTTTTGGTTACAGTTTACATAATATATGTTAATGTAACACTTTTCTTTGAATCTAAAAATTATATATCATTTAACTTTTTGTTCACAGGTCGCACTTATCAAGGCCTAGATAGCAATATCTTAAAACTTGTTTAGAGCCTATTTTCACATTACAATTTAATTTTTTAAACACGTTTTAATAATGATACTAACCGTATTTTTTTCTTTATTTGATTAAGAACCTACTTGGAACTAATATTAAGATTCTTACAAGCAGAAAAAAAATTGTAGGTCAAGGGTTCCTAATCTATTCGTACCGAATAACACATTCTAGAATATTAATTAGGCAACAGGTCATTAATTTTTCAAATATAAATTTGTAGTTGGCATTTAGAAAGATTTCAAATGTTCACTGAGAACAGAAAAACCAGGAGACGTCAAGAAAAAATTGCTTTCCTTTTATTATTTTCTAATATTGATTACAATAACCTCTTGTAGTTGTAAAAGTTCCCCATCATAGTAAAATTTTCAGATAATCGGGATTTAGTAATTATTTGTTTCTTAAAAATGGATAATTCGACACTTTAAAGGAAAAAAAAATACCTTGAAAAAAAAAGGGGACATACCAAAAAATATCTGGAAAAATTAGGGAACTTTATTTTTGGCATTAGGGCACACTTAGTTTGTATTTTTTAACAGTATTTTTTCTAAAAAAAACTTTAAATTTTTTTTATTGTAGTCACATGGCAGGTAACACAAGAAAAACAAAGGTTGTGCTCCAGATTCACCTGTTGTAGGATATAAAATGAGGCTTATTTTTTTAAACATATTAAATCTTTTCAAACAGCTGACTTCTGCAGAGGATCAAAATTGTGATGACATGTCTTTAGATCATCCTCAGGGATGTTTTCAAGACCATTGCCAATAGCCCATTGTGCAGCTCTAGTGGGACGTAAATAAACAGCCTCAAACAGCTGACTAACTTCTAGTGCAAAAAAAAAAGAAAAAAAAAATCATTAACACAAGCAACAAAGTTTGGTTGCAGTATGGACCACAATTTTAACAACCCCTGCTCGTTACACTACTTTTTATATTGATTTCGAACTTAGAACTTTCATTAAATATGTGATATATTATTTTAGGATCACGATTAACTTAAATAAAATAAATATTGATGTTTAAATAAATACTAATTTAATTAAAATTGCATATTTATAAATTTTTTGTCAGACTGATAGATGATCTAAAAAATTTTAAAATACATTTTAATGTGAAAGAATTTTTTAAAATGACAAAAAAACTTACTTTCTGGGAGACCTGGTTCCTTCTTAATAGCAGATGGTGGAATCAAAGCTATTGTTGAATTAATGTTATTAGTAGCTGGACCAGATGCAGAAATAACCTCTTTCGATTTTTCACTTAAAAAAAAATAATAAATAAAATTAATTCATAGAATATTTTGATTGCAACATTAAAATTTAAATTTCACTATAAAAAATGAATATAAATGATAGTTTATATTTACTATGAAATGTTACACCAATGCTTAATTTGTAATTAAGTGAATTTTTTTTTATTATGCCTTAAATCATTTAGCAAAAACCTTAATTATACAAACTATTTCCAGCAAATTTCAAAAGCATGAAAGGGAATTTCAAAAAAGATATGCATGAAAAAATAAATTTTAACAACTCATAATTTTTAAGTGACAAAAACTTTAATATAAATGTTAATTAATATAATCCCTTATAGAATGTTTCAGATTAAAAAAAAAAAATACTTAAGTATATTTACTCAAACAAAAAAGATAATCTTTGTTAATCTTTTTATTATCTATAGACATTTTGAATATTTTTTTTTTTATAAAAAAAAAGTTAAGAGCAGCCAGTAGTTCATTTAAATAACCACTTTTGACTCGACATGTGATGAGGTGTTATTTTCAAGTCTAATGAATGATATAAAGATGCCTACTTACATAGTTGGTTTAGGTGAAAGAACAGAGGTGAAGTTAATACTATTGCTCAGATCAGGCCTTGGACTCATAGGCTCAGCATTATTCAAGCTACCAGATAGATTTTTTCTAGCAACAGTGTTCAAACTGTAAAACAATAAGTAAAATTGTATACCATATTACTTGATAAGAATAACAAAGTTTATATATTAAAACATTTAAATCTGGTAAAAAACACAAAAACAAGAAATAAATTATTAAAAAAAATAGAGATGAGAAGCTAATGTTTTATTATAATATAAAAATACCTTTCACTTGTTCGTTTTCTCAAGATGCTTGGCCTAGGAGAAGTATGATTAGTAACAGTTCCTTGAGAGGATAAAGTGTTGAACGATGTAGTAACAACAGATTGAGAATTGTTATTGGAAGAAGTGGAAACAGATACAAGTTCTGAAGTTTTCCCTGTAAAATAAAGTATAATATAAAGAATTTTGTAGGTAAAAATTATTTTGTGTGTAAGTTTTAAAGTTATTAAATAAATACAATAACATCTCTTAAAATAATTTCTATAGCAGCTATTTCTTTTTTTATTAATTTAATAATCATTTATTCATACTTTAAAAAAGATCAAAGGTAGTTAAGATTGAAAATCTTTTACTTAACTTGTTATTCTAAAACAGAGAGCATATAAAAATTTAATCTTTTTACGTTAAAGTGACCAGGATATTTTAATTTTAAAAGATTCTTAACTTAGTGATAAATTTTTATTTAATACAGCCAATAATTAAAATATGTTCAGATGAATTTAAACATACATCTCTCCACAACACAAGTTAGAATATACATTCTGTTGTCAAACCATTCCTTGGTTTGGCATCAGAATGCTGTAAGGATGATGAAAAGTCATTTTTTGGAATTTGTCTTACTTCTAATCAGTTCTTAATTTGCTTTGAAGTATCCCATCTTTCCACTATAGAAAAATTAATTTCAAATTGTGTTTTATGTTATGCATTTAGTGCATTTTTAACATAATTTTTTTATGCATACATGTGCATATATATTTTTTTTATGAATATGGAGTGAAATACTGTAAAATGTCCCAATTGCAAATCTACATTTCTGCAAATTTACACAATATAGCATAAATCATTTTCTGCAGCAATTACAAAGCTAAGTGTAACAATTAAATCATTTTACAAGGAAATGTTTCAATAACACCAACTTCAATGTAATTAATCCTATATAATCAGCATCTATTAAAATATTGCAAAAATAGTTTAAAATTTAACAAATGATCAAATATGTTTTATCTGTATATGAAAAGTTATAGGATGCCACCAAATAATTCATAAAAATAAAGGGTTCTGTACAAAAGAGAATAAATAAAGAGCTATTAAACTAGACAGAAAACCAAGATCATTGCTGTAATTAGCTAAGACTAAATAGTGGGAGAACTAGAATTCACAAAAATTTAAAAAAGCTTTCAGTACTTTTCTATAACAAAAACTAAAGTCAGTAAAAATTATGTTAAGCATCTAAAGATTGGCATATCTGTTTATATTCCATGTTTCAGTTTTTGTTTTTAAGAGGATCCTGACATTTGACACGAATCTCATTAAATGCTTATGGGTAAATTAGAACAATGACTGAGGGTTCACATATAAAATTAATAACAAAACCTGCTGGGAAGAAAAATGTACTAAATTACTCATATGTATTAACATGGGGAGAATAATCTGGAAAAATTAAATTTCAGCATGGATAGTCCTATTGGTATTAAATGAAGTAAACTTTCACATCATTCTTAAAATTCTTTTGTTATATTCTTATATATATTATTATTACGCACAAAGTTAAAATTTCAAAATCTTCCAAACTGAGAGCACTTCAAATTCTGCCATTACTTAATAATCAAAGAAGGTTCATACCTGAAGTGCCGTATGGGGGATGCAAAGCAACATGATGGCGAGAATCAACAGCAACCATAACAGAATTGATTGGCTGCACAGGATTTGTAACCGGTATGGAAGAATGTGATGCATTGCTTGATGTGTGTTGTGCAACTAAAAGAGAACATTTTTTTACTTGTTATAGCAACAAGTTATTTCTAGAAGGCTCAATTTTTTTGAACTTTAGATAGTATTTTGAAAGATTTTTCTTTTGGTCTGCAATAAAGCTAAAACTATCACATTACCCTTGCTCAGTTATGAAATTTCTAAAGGGGTGGGGAGAACTTCCAGAATTCAAGAAATTAGAAATCAAAGCATCGAATTTTTAAACCTCAACATATCTTTTGCATAAATACATAAGTGACATAATACAGTTTGTATAAATACATAAGTGACAAGTGTATTCTTTCTTTAAAAATAAAAATATTGAAACGAAATAAATAACTATTGAAACTAAAACTAAATACAAGTTTACATTTATTTAGAACTTATCCTAAGTATGCAGAAATATGACAGTATTTTATACGATACTTCTAAAACATAACTAACAGTTAATTTTAGTAAATAAAAAGCCTATTTGAAATTTTTTTTGCTTACATATATTTTTAAATCTTAGCATACTTGTGTAAAGAAAAACACAAACACCTAGATAAAAAGTATGGCAGATTGTTTCTTTAAAAATTATATTTATAAATTATTTAAGTAATAAAAAAATAGAAAATCTAACCTTTAATAGAATTTAAAATTTTAAATACCTCAAACAAAAATTGATTAATAAATAAGTAAATAAATAATAGCTTACAAGAAACTGGTCTTAATTGAGTTGTAGTAAAACCAGAAGAATTCCCAGAATATTGATGCATAGTTAAGTTAGCAGGATACTGATCATGATACAAATATGCTGTAGAAGATGTAGCATATGAAGATCCATCACCAGCCTGAGGTTTCGCTAAGGAGGCAAATCGCACTCCAGAACTAAAAAAAAGTCAAACAAGTTCTATGAAAATCTGTGTAATTTTAGTAGGGGAAGCAAACAAACATAACTATCTCCATCAATAGGAATTTTGAAATGCAAATTTTAAATTGTTGTACATCTTCTTTAAACTTTATACAATTTGCTATTAAAGCTCGGCAGTTTTAATAATCGAATCTTATAAAATTTTTTTTTAAAAAAATCAATAGAATTTGGCTAATATGGTAAAAACCTAAAACTACCACTTACTTTTCATTTTGTTTTTCAGATATCATTACAGACTGTGGCCCACAATTAGCAGTGGTTGCTGGTGGATTTATTCTTGGTGTACTAGTGACAACTGGCTGAGGATGAAAACTTCCTGAGCGTGTGGTATCCTGCGTAGTTGGTTCACTTACAGATCTTGAGGATGCCGGAGATTGAGGATAAACTTTAGCTACAAAATAAAAAATCAATTCAATGACACAAATTTTCTTAACTGTGAGGTTGACTGAGATCTACACTAAAAAGAAATTCCATAATTTTTTACTTATTATTACTCTTTTGGTTTGTATAAATAAGTTTTAATTTAAGTAACTTACTTCACTAGAGCTAAAAATTGGAATTTCAAATAATATTTTTTAAAAATTTAATTTCTACATAAAATGAATTTAACCTTAAAATATAATGCTATGAAGAAATAAAATAAAGTAGAATAAATAGAAAACTAAAGTTTTGAAACAAGAAATCTATTATCAAACTTTATTAATACATTTATTTATTATTTAAAAAAAAAAAATGTTGACTTAAAAGTTTATGGAAGAATTATTTAAAAAATTTATTAATTTAAGATTTATAATTATTTAAAAAATTATTACTATTTAAACATTTATTTAATAAAAAACGTTTATTATTTATTTTTACACATAATGAATAGTGAAATGCTAAACTTAACAGAGGAAAAGAAATAATTATAAAAATGTAGGATTCAACAAGTTTTTTGATCTATAATTCATTAAAAAATTATTACTTACCAACTGGTATAGTAGTCGCTCCAATTACGCTTGCAGTATTGAGAGGTCTAGACGGACTTGAAATAATAGATGAGCTTCCAGATGAAGAACCAGTTGTATTAGGTGTAGCTATTTATAAAAAACATGAAATAAATACAGAACTTTCTAATTTTTGGAATAATTAAAAAGTTACAAATAGAATAGACAATAAAATAGAATATTTTTTTTAAAGCCTTATCGATTTCAATAAAACGTGGAACAGATAAAATTTGGATAAGTGAGCACCAAAAATGCACAATATGAGGAACTATAAAAGTTGTCAAAAACTTCAAACATATTGAAGCAAAGAAATGCATGGGTGCAAGTTGGAAAAAAGGCCAAGACTGAAAATTTTTTGATTGACATACCTAACATACACAATACCCCCTCGACATATGCAAACTATCTAAGAAAGCTTTACCATAATACTGTACAAAAATATAATTTAAATACTGTACAAAAAATATTTATTCATCTGTCTTTTGATAAAATAACAACAGGACATAAGAAAGTAGATCAATAACGTAGACCTACAAAGTATTTCTATGGACAGAAGAAAAAAAAATTTCGATTTCCGTCTTCGAGTCAGTCTTGTTTCCGTCTTACTTCCATCCGCGGACATTTTCGAAAGACGGAAGTCCGTCCTGGGGACGGAAGACTTGCACCCATGAAGAAATGCTACTTTCTGCTGTCATTTTCTGATGAAATTTTACCCTATGGTCTTTTAAAGAATGATCCATTAAAAAAATAATAATAATAAAAAATGCGGGGAAAAAAATAACGTATTAAAAGAATATTTCTTTCTTCACATTCTTATCACTAAGTTAGTACTTTGAATCTTTAATAAATGCGATTTCAAGCAACATAATATAAAGTAACATTTACTCAACGTAAGTGTTGCCTGACTTTTGAAATCAATAATTGATATACAGTAACAAAAAACAACAACTTTTGAAAGCTACTTATAAGCTACAAATAAATTTTTTGATCAAATATAATTTTTTGATCATAAAATTTAATTTTTTGATCATTTTATTTAAACATATTTGCGATATCTTCTATGTACGAAACAGAAAAATATATACTAAAAAACTTAAAAAAAGATTTTTAAAAACTTTAGAGTAAAATAAATAAAATTACGTAGTGTAATTTTTATAACAATTTAAAATGTTTATTAACAAAAATAAAATGCATTAAAGTTACCTGATCTTGCAGCTGGGGTGCCTAAAGAAATTGAATGGTTAGCTGGCATAAGTGATTTAGCAGAAATGACAGTTAGAGTTTGGTGGGGTGTCCCTGCAGAAGTTACATTGGACAATGCATGCAAAGCTTGATTAACATGAGATGCTCGAAGAGCTTGCAATGGTGTCCCAAGTGAAGTAGAAGATAGCTGCATGATGCTAGTGGAAAAACCAGTAGATACTGTTGTTCTTGAAATAGCACTCACAGCTTCATTAACTGAAGTGAATGTACCAGGCAAAACAGTTTGATGTGCAGGAGTTGTATTAGAAGAAGAACTGGTTGTTGTTGATGACAAATTTGACACTGACTTCACTGTATTTTTATCATACATCTTAAAAGGAATAAAAATTATAATGTTAGCAAGTGTTTTTCCTCCCTTATATTCTATTAACATAGAGAGAATGTTAACAATTAGTTTTGGACCATAGTAAAACTGTAAAAGATGCAACATATTATTTATTATAGGAATGTCAAGCTTCTTTCAAAGTGGAAAAAACTATCCAGGAAAAAATAGATATTTTCCAACCCAAGTGGGAGAAATAGAAGAAACTATCTTTTTCCAAAAAGATAAATCAGATGTTAAAATAATTTATTAGGATGCTTATAATTGCTGTCTTATTTAAATAATAACATTAATCTTCAAGCTATTTACTAAAATAATTTCAAATAAGTGAAAACTAAAGAAGCAATGATTGGGAAAAAAATATATCAATGAATTTGAGATATTAAAATAATTGCAGTTTTTTAATGATTTATAAAAATGAGTATAATAAAATCATACTTTATGATTATATAAAGAACTGTTAAAATATAATAATTAAATTTTACTAATATTAATAAATTAGCAAATCATAAACACCACTAAAAACTCATAGTGAATACCCGATTACAAATAACATACTAATTTTATGTTTAAACTAAACTGTTAAATAATACATAGTTCTTTAAAATTTTGTATAAAAAAATAGATATACAAGCGGTTTTTATCTAAATAGATGTAGAAAAATTTTATTTGTCAAATACTGTATTAAATGTAATAAAATTTGAGCTATTCTTATATTAGTAATAGTATATATATATATAGATATTTTTTAAAATTTCTTCCATTTTGTTAAATTTATTAGTTTTTCAAAATTTGTTTTAGAAACAGGTTTTTTTTCCAGACAAAATGTCAAAAAAGTGTTTATTTATACAGTAAAAAATTTTGCGACTGTCAATAAGACTTAAATGAAAAAAATTGATTTTTTTTTAGCAAATTGTATTGAATACAGATAAATTTAAAAACACAATAAAAACAATTTATAAAGAAACTTACCTGTTGCAAATGCTGTACTATAGGTTGAGAAATATTAATTGGTTTTGCAATAGTAATGGACGATGGATGTGAAGGTCCAGTCCTAACCACAGTACTGTCTAAGCTTCGTGACCCAAGACCAGCATGCGTTGTAGTGGTTGAAAGAGAATGCCCGACAGTCGACCTGCAAAGAGAAAGTAGTATAAGGAGGTTAACTCAATTTCTTCTTTACTTATTATTTAAAATTATTAGCTCCAATGTAACTGATATAAACAAATGAGTATTGTACCCAGTACTCTGTTTCAGTTTAAAAGAATACAGTATATGATTCTATTGGAAAGTAGGGTATAATCCAAATTAGTATCTATAGATAGTCTTTTAACTTAACAGATTTAAAAAAAAAACCTAAAATAATTTGCATTTCAAATTGCAATATAACAAAAATTAATATGGTGTATTTAGTGATGACAAGTAGCAAAATAGGGATGTAAACATTTTACAAATTTTAAATACACTTTGATTATTCGGCAATAGAATGTTATTATATTTAACATGTGTACAATAGTTTATTACAGTTTTATCAAAATTGTTAATACAGTCTTATTTCACAGCACTGTCTTAAGTTTCTACAAAGTATACAAGCAAGATAATACAAACATTTTCATTATGATTTACTATTATTAACTTACTATCAATCACAATATTACAGACTACAGCTTGTTTAAAAAATACAACCTGCAATTCTAATACTTTAATGAACATATTTGTAATACAAAATTGCAAAAATAAATACATTAAATTAAATAATAATAAAAATATATAAATAAAAAATAATTATTAATTTGCATGAAATAAGAAATTAATAAAAATATGTAGATGAAAAAAGAAGCACATTGTGCATGCGAGTTCCATAACTAATAAAGTTTTTATTTGAAATTCATTTATTGTTAAAAGGGTAGGTATGAAATTTAAAAAGTTGAAGTATACAATACCACAAATTCTGAAAAAGAAATTTTAAAATGTACAATCTGATGTGGTTTTCTATCGAGTAATTTTAATTAGTTGGTAAGCAATATGACAGCATACTTATCAATATACAATTTTTTAAGACTTTTCATAACTCTTATAATTGCCAGTAACAAGGTTTAACGAAATTGAAATAGGATTGGATGCCCTAAAATAAAAACTAGTATTCAAATTGGAGAGGCTTAGATATCATAACCAAACACAAATGTTTTTCTCAGCAAATATACATAACTTTTAAGTATATAATGAAGTTGAGTCACCTTAAATTTATACAACACATACTCGATATCTACCAATTAATCAAATCAATGTTTTATTTTACTAGTTTTAATTTTGCACAAAAATTTCTTTGATAATGTCTTTATTTTTCAAAAAAAGAGGAACATTTATGGAAAAAGTCTTTGTGATGATTGATAAGAGTTGTTGGTTTACATCTTTTAGCAAAGCATGCTTATCTTAAAAACAAACAATTTACAATTTATTAAATAATTATGTTTTGTTACCTTTTAAACCTAGAATTAGCATTAAAAATACTACTATATTTTTTACAATGAAATTAATACGTCTTTTTAGAATAAATCTAAAAACAGATGAATTAAAAAAAAAAAAAAAAAGAAAAGGCAACAACAACTTACTTTTGAAGATCTACAACTTGTGGAAGTGAAGTGCTCCCACCAACTGGCGGTGTCACTGTTCTTCCAGCCAGAGTAGGTGATTTCGCCTAAATAGGAAAAAAACAAATTTAATATTCTACGGTGTGCAAAATAGTTAAATATAAAAATCATGCCATGGAAAATGAAATTTACCCTGACTGGGTTATGCAGAGCCATCATTGATGATGATCCAAGTGCCATAGTAGCAGACGAATGAGGAGTTCTAAGAATAGGAGTAGCAACAGCTGATTTAGGAGCTGCACTGATGCTTGCAACAGCAGCTGGACCTAATAGAAAAATTAAATTAGTTTAAAGAGACAGAAGAGAAAAAAGTTTTAAAGTTAGTAGATCAACAGGATGCAGAGATACCAACTTGCTCCGGACAGAAAATATATATTTTAAAGTGGTAGTTTATCAATTGAGATTTTTGATTTAATAAATTCAATTTAGTAAATTTTTATCCACCACTATTTCTGAATAATTTGTAGGCTTATATAATTCACCACTTTACTTTATAATACTTATGTCATGCAATATCTTTTAAAAAGCAAGCAAAAATAGTTAAATGTTTGCAAAATTTAACTTGTAGTTATTTACTGTTTTTTTAATTATTTGGCTGTGTCCGGAGCAGTTGGCATCGCTGAGGATGTGTCTAAATTAAGTTGTTATTTGTATGTGGCAAACAAAAAGTTAGTTTTTTTTAAGCACACGAAATATCAGAGTGATACCAGGAATTCTATTTAAGAATGCTTAACATATTTGAAAAATTGCCACAAAGAGCTGTTTTTTTATTCTTTTCCCATAACCAAACTGCAACAAAAAATTTAGATTTACATTAAAAAACAAGGTTTTTCACTATCTTCCACCAAGCTACTGATCAAACAAAAACATTAATTTTTTTGATTTGTCATACAATAGATTTTATGAGAAACAAATTACTACTAAAAAAGTTAAAAAAAAGTTATTCTAAAATGTGGAATTTTTTGTGTCTTTGATAAGTGCCAAAATCCTATTCTTTGACTATTCCAGAATTTTCCTGATCTGTGGTGACTCATCCAAAACAAATGAGATACTGCCATGAATACAAAATAGAAAATATAATAAATAAATAAATTTATTAAGGCATCAATTAGTTACAGAAGAAAAAAAAAACCTACTTATAGTATAACATAAATAGATATTTAAATAACAGAACTTATTAAATTTTGTAGATATATTAGTCAAATGTTGTGTCAAAAATGGAAAGATAATTTTGGGTCAGTCTGAATTATATTAAAAGATGATAAAGCTAAACAATTTTAAAAATTAGATGCAGTCAAAAAACACAAGAAAATAACATATTTTAATACCTCTAGGCACATGAGACGAAAAAGACTGGTGAATAACATGTCCTGAAGGAGGAACTTGATGTGATCCTCTAATAATAGATGCCATAGATGGCCCTGAACTTCCTGCCGCAATAACTGGATGCACCGCTGTTGGAATCATATGTCTACCCCCTGAACCACTCAATGCAGAGGGAAGGATTCCAGGAGTTACAGTTCCACTGGAATTAGCAGTTGTAGTTCCAGTTGGACCCATATCACTTGTAGGCATTCTGATAACTGTAAAAACAAACAAAGTGTTAAAAGGCATTGAAGGTAAGTTTTGCTATCGCTCAGAAGGCAAAATTTGTCACTAATATTGCAATTATAAAATCAGAAAAAAATAAATGGCTAGAATTAGATCATTTCTTTAATTCTACTAATACAAATAATTTTAACAAGAAACACTGTATTTGTTATTATAAACTAAATCTGCAAAATGAAATGTTTATAACCTGATCTGGGTTAATTAAATCAGAAACCTACTGTCATTGAGTATAGTTACAATTAAATTCAGACTTGTGACAACAGAAGTCATAGAGCTATTATCTATTATTAAAGAACAGTAAAAAACGAGTTAATTTTATAAACGAGTAGGAATATTTCTTTTTCTTTTATTTTATCGTAACTAATAATTAAAAGACTATTCACAAGTTAATTAAAAATGCTTTGAGGGTCATAAGTGCCATTAATTGACGAAATAAAAATAATGTCCGAGTCACAAAATAAGGGTCTAAAAGAAATGACTACTTTCACATTCAAATGGTTAAAGAAGAAATTAATTATAGAAATAAGTAACATATTTAACTAACAAAAGCAAAAATTAAATGAATTTCAATTATTATACAAATTTTTTTTTTTGATTTTAGTTTTTGCATTCTTTATATTTATTAAGAATATATTTTCATAAACAAAGGGCTCTTAAAGAGACTAAGTTAGCTTATCAACATCTAATGCCATATAAATTTTAACTATTTTTTTATAACAAATGAAATACATTGAACAAGAATACAATATAGTTTGTTGATAAATATTATTTTCTAGGAATTGATTTGTAATGAGCCTGCACCAGATATTTTGCAATTTTTTTTTCTCATCAACCATTTTTGGCACATTTCTACTGGTACTGCTTTCGTTACACATAAAAAAAATAATAATAAAATAAAATGGAATCAAATATCGTAATCCTATTAAATTCGAAGTTCTCTTGCATTATAGTCTGTTTTTAACATAGAATGAATGCATTTCATAAATAAAAAATGACAGATCTACATTAAATGTTATCTCAAAGAAACAGTTTTGTAACCCATATCCCGCAAATTTCATAAAAATATAGCAATATATAGCATAAAAAACTATTATTTACTGATGCAAAACAGGCATATTAAAAAAGATACAATGACAAACACATTAAATTTATAAAACATGTATCGTATCTCATTTCTTCCAAGTACCTTAAAATTATTCTAATCTTTAACCATTGTTTTAGCAGACGCAGCGCAATGAAAGAATGACTCACATTCATATGAAATCTTTTCACTCGCAATAGATTTACTTACATAATGCAGCAAGGTCAATATTCCAAACCTGGATCAAAACAATTTATTAACTAAAATTTATAGTCTAGCACCTAGCTGATATGTAAAGATTCTGTGCATCACTTCAAAATTAATTTGAACACTCTTATTCTGGCAATGTAGATAAATAAATAAAAGAAAAAAAAAAACAAGCAAACATTAGTGGGTATATGGGCAAAATTTACAGAGCAACACATAAACTTGGGAAAAAAGAAAAAAAAAAACATTAAGTTGAAACTTTTTCATTTCCCACTCTTTCAAATATCATTAGACCTATTTGCATGCACAAGTAAAATACAAACTTCAAATTGACAGTTATAAAAAAAACTTGAAAAATGAGTGCAGATGCATAACAAATCTGTACAGTTTTCTTCACAAAATTTCATTCAGACATCAAAAAACTTTAGCAAAAAATTATCTAACAAGTCAATGAGGTAAAAAAAAATATCAATCAGAAAAACGAACCAAGTAAATGAATCTATTTGAATAATTTTACAAAATATTTCATATTTTCTTATTTGTAAAAAGCTTGGCTTCAATGATAACAGTGAATAACAAAAAATATTTTTATTAGTGTACTACAAACATACATACAAAAAGAGAAAAGATTTGTTCAAAAAAAAAAAAAAAATAATTCACATACCTGTCCAACTGGATATATTACTGTTTTTAAAATCTGGACCTGTAAAAGTATACATTAATTCATAAAAAAAATTAAATATTTTCTATAAAAGGCAAGATAAAAAGTTGCCAGGTGGTGACTAAATAAAATAAAGTGGCCACAAAAAAAAATCATAATTTGAATTAAATATTGATGAAAAAAACTCCTCAAAGAGTAGGTTGAAGTTTAATTTTGTTTCTTTGTTGAAATATGAAAAGGGAGTAAAATGGCAGGTGCAGTATTTTATGTTTGGCACACTCAAATGACAATGAAGTGGAAAGGGGCAATGACCAAAAAAAAATTTTTTTTTTAATAAAAGTG
Source organism: Parasteatoda tepidariorum (assembly GCF_982258835.1). NCBI lineage: Eukaryota > Metazoa > Arthropoda > Arachnida > Araneae > Theridiidae > Parasteatoda > Parasteatoda tepidariorum. The sequence goes on along the minus strand of NC_141756.1, from coordinate 89,996,625 downwards.
CCTATGATTGAAAGATATGTTTTATATAAAAATAGAGTAATCGAAAAAGGAAAATAAAATGCAGATGATTAAAAAATATAATAAAGGAAGAATGAATACTGAAAGAATACTGAGATATATAAAGCTGAGGAAGCAGTTGCAGAAATTCTAACCATAACATTGCATGCAAGAGGCTTAATTTTCCAGAGTTAGTTATTCAACATAATAAACATAAGAAAAACAAAACTAAAATCAAAGTTATTACATATTCTTGATCCTTCTTTTAAAATTTTTTTTTTAGATATTTTATAATAATAATATTTTTTATCTTATAAAATTAAGATTTTTTTTTTAAAACTAAGAAAAATAATATACCCATACATATTTTAATAATTTAAAAGCCAAATTATTAAGGTACTTTTAATGCAAAAAGCGGCCACCCGATATAATCCCAACCCTTTATTTTTCTACACAAATATGCATTTATTTGTACAAAAACACATGAATAAATAATTAAAATAGACAGAAAAATGTAAATTACTGTTCACACACTCTTTTTGGCAGTTTGCTGAATTATTTTAGCTTTGGAGTGGAATCTGTTTTTTACATACTTCACTTCAACGCAGAAAATTTAAAAAAAAAATTGTTAATAATAGTTTTGCACATAAAATTCAATAAAATCTGTACTTAAAAAATATTTATACCTTTATTTTAATCATAAAACTGTTATTTGTGAATTCATAACACACATATATATATTTTAAAAAAGTTGAATTTGTTTTCAAAACATTACTATTTAATTTAAATTCAAGAATAATGTACATTCAAATGTTTTTTGATAAATATCAAAGTTTATTTTCATTATATTATGATATTTGTAAGAAAAAGGCAAAATTAGGCAGAATTTTTCAAGTTGTCTCATATTTTTCATATTATTTGGTCAAAACACACACTATAGGTTTATTACATTGTATTTGAAGCATAACTACCCTTGTTATACAACAACTACGAACATTATTAGGGAAATATAAAATTTGGCTAAAAAAATTACTAAAATGATAGTCAAAAGAATATTATAGCATATAAAGAATATAGAAATCATAAAACAGACTAAAATCGTAAGTTTTTTACCAAAAGAGAACTACGAACCGTTTTATAAAATTAAAAACTAATGACATTTGCATAATTTAAAATAGAAACCGATTAATAAAATTAAAAATAAATTAAGCACTGATAAAAATGTAATGTTTTCCTTAATTTAAAAATCAAAGTCTATAAAAAAAAAATCAAATCACCTTGTTTTCCAGTGAAGTGTTGTCCTGAAGAACTTTGAGATCCAACAACTGGTCCCATAACTTGACCCTGAGGTCTCGGTCCAGGTGTTCGGAAATACAGAGTCTAAAGTAAATTTACAAATTGGCATTAGCAAAGAAGAATATTACATAAACAATACTTTTTAATTAAAAAAAAATATATTTTTTTTAAACTGATAATTATAAAAACTAATAAAAATTTTGAAAACAGAATATTGATTAAAAACATGTCATTGCAAACAAGGTCCAGGTGTTAGGAATACAGTCAACAGTAAATTTACAAATTGGCATTAGCAAAGAAGAATATTACATAAACAATACTTTTTAATTAAAAAAATATAAAATATTTTTTAAACTGATAATTATAATAACTAATAAAAATTTTGAAAACAGAAAATTGATTAAAAACATGTCATTGCAAACTAGGTCCAGGTGTTAGGAATACAGAGTCTACAGTAAATTTACAAATTGGCATTAGCAAAGAAGAATATTACATAAACAATACTGTTTAATTAAAAAATATATAAAATATTTTTTAAACTGAGAATAATAATAACTAATAAAAATTGTGAAAGCAGAAAATTGATTAAAAACTGTCATTGCAAACTAGACATCCTCTCATTTTATAAGTTCTCAGTTTTAATAAAAAGAAAAATTCACTAGCACAGATCAGTAAAATGATATCAATGAGATATAGTTACCATTAAACCAGTCTTTTGAGCTTCAAGGTGTGGTCTTAGAGCCAAAGGCTGCGTTGTAAGGCCTGAACTTGAACTAGAGAAGGTAGAAGTAGGTGCAGGAGTTCGTGCTGCAACTAAATTGATAGGTTGAGTGTGATCATTATCTTCATGATCTCCTGACTTACTATCTGCTTTCTGATTATTCATACTAATAAAGAAAACAATTTGAAATGTAAACAAATATAAGGCTAATTAAAAGTAGAATGTATTCTAAGTATGAAATTCAATCTAATGCTAATATTTATTATAATACATTTTGAGTATTTATTGTCTAATGCATTCTTATTACTGCCCTATACATTTTCAAATATTCCTGCTCTTGCCCTATATATTCATATATTTATCTTGCACAAAAATGTACCAAGACCAAATTAATTCTACCATACTTTTACTTAACTAACTATATCTTTATACTTATTCACTCATGTTATTCTCAAGCAGTATTACTGAATGCTTACAGTAAATATCTATAAATGAGGAATTTTTTTTTAGTACAGATGCTCTAACATTATAAGACAGAAATGGAAAGTAAAAAAAATAAAAAATAAATAAAAAATGTTAATTTTGAGTTGCGAAAGTTTTTTGATGCAGTGACACAGCTGATGCAGGCTTCAAAGTTTCAAAATAAAATTTACGGCTACATTTTACAAAAAAATATAATAAAATTATAAATAAATTTAAGAATGCAGGTGTGCAATTTCATTTCATATATATACCGGTGAGAAATTTTGGAACTAGGAATTTCTTACTTCAGAAATAGATAACTCAAAATGAAAATATAGGTAGTTAGAAACAAAAATGATAATTTTAGTACAGTACAGAACCCGTTATCCGGAAAACAGAAAACCGGAACGAAATTCGATAAATTTTCCCGCTATTTTTAAAAAAAAAATTTTTTTCCTCATAAGATTTTAGGATTTTTCTTTCTTTTTTGAAAGATGTTTACCTTACCATCATTTTAGAAATAATCATTAGTGTATTACTTCATCGTGTTTTCTTCTTTTTAAGATTATTTCTAAATATTTTTCTATTTTTAGTTGGGTTTAACAATAAAAAAACGGCTTTTTGTAGCGATTCAGAAAACCGGAAAAATCAGTTATCCGGAATAGCGATGGTCCCGATCGTTCCGGATAATCGGTTCCCTACTGTACAATAATAAATCACTTCAAAAATAAATTGTGTATAATCTATACACTAAAGAATAAATGTATACAAAAGTAAATAACAAAAATGTAATACGTAGTATAATCTGGAAACAACAATCATCAAAATAAAAAGAAATCAAATTATTACTTATAGAAAATTGACATTTTTAAAAGTACTTTAAATTTTGAAAAATATAATAAAGGAAAAACAATTTTTTTTTGCTGCAATTTGAAACATAAGAAAAAAAAATTACTAGTGAAAAATGTTGATAAGTTTATCTTTAATACCTTGGGCATGAACATGTGATCAATGAATGCCTCACTAGTTGCCTCGGCCAGCATGGCATAAATGAATGCCTGCAGCTCACTAATTCAGGAAGACGTGCCTCTATTATGAGCTACACTACAAAGTCAAATACTTAGATATTAAAATCCACTGTCTAAGTATACCATCTATATTAGCTACATTATTAAAATTGCTCTATGCCTATGCTTAACGTGTTAACACCACTTAGCAATAAGGAAATGGGCATATAAAGAAAAAATTTTGATAGCAAAAATTCTGAATTTCCATTTCATAAGATGACCAAAAGTCAAATAAGAATGACACAATTTTACTAGTATTATTAATTCAAATAAAAAAAATTTATAAAAAAGATCTATTAATTTAAAACCTGCTATTAATCCTACAATCTATTAATTTAAAATATGCACTTGTATTCATAGAAAGTAGGCTGTCATACACAAAAACCAAGATAAAAAGATAAAATTCAAGATAAAACTTTTTTGTAGCAAGAAAACTATCAACTACAAGCCTTGAACACACAATTCAAATTTTTATTTATTAATTGCATCATAATACAGCAACTAGTAGAAAACAACAATTCTAAAATGCATAGATTTATAAAAAGAAAAAAAAAATTAAAGAAATGTAATTCAAAATAAAAAGACACTATAAAAACAAAGTATTATTCAAAGCCAATATTATACAATTTAAAACAAAGTAATATTCATTATATCAAAGTAATATTCATTTCAATAGTAATCAGGATAAGTAGAAAAATTTGAACATTGAAGAGGATACTCCTTGGTTAAAAACTTTGTTCACTTCAAAATTATAAAAATTTGATAAAAAAAATAATAATAAAAAAAAAAAAAAAATTAAAAAACAGCATAAGTTTTATAATAACATATAAATCATTTAGTTTAATATTCTAGAGAGTGTTAAGGATTTTACATCAATATAAAATTAAAAAATGCTTTAGATAATTTGCCTCACTTTAAAAGAAATCTTTAAAAAATAAATAAATAAAAAAAAACCTAGATAAATGTGCCAACAACACACTTTTGAAAATAAAACATAAGTTTTTAGATAGGCTTAATAACAATGCCAATAATATTATACCTACAACAGATGACACAAAGGGAGCTAGTGTGAACATGGGGCAAATATAGACAGAAATAATTCTGCTATTCATTATTAAAAATTTTTAATGAAAATATAGGCAAACTTATGAAAATATTTTGCACATTTATATGCAATTACATGGCACACTTTAATGTTTAAAGCTTTATGGTAAAAAAAGTAAATACTGAAATTAGTTATTATATGTTGCTGATGAAAACTATTTTTATTGTTTATTAATATGTTTATGGTATATTCATTTAATGGTCACTTTTGATTTGCATTTTTTGAAATAACCAATAATACGCTAGGAAATTTTTTTACTTAGTAAAATTTTACTTTACTAGGAAATTATCTTAGATAAGAGAGACTTTATACAGTATTTAATTTATTTATATATAACTTTTTGGGTATTTTTTAAAAGCAACAATAGATTTATTGTAGACAAAACTTTAAAAAAAAAAATTCAAAAAAAGTATAAGTTTAATTTAGTTAATTAAAAAAGGAGATACAAGTTTAAAATATAATTAAAAGGGATACTAGGTAATTTAAAATAAAGAAGTGTATATTGTTCAGAAAAACCAATAAGAAATTTTATGTATATTTCCATATCTTGTATTTATAAGCAGATTTCATCTGAATGAAGAAGCAAATTTATTTCCTTGTCATTGGGTACATGGAAGTAAATGTTACAACTTTTAAATTGCATAAATACTATGAATTCAAATAGATATTTTAAGGTATAATATTACTAAATAATACATGCTTCACAGTTACAATTTAATCTTTATATGGCATTTTTTATCATTAACAAACAATAGATTATATAGTCAGTTTTATAACTTTCTTGCACTGGTCCCATATTATGAGGCTATTATAGACAAAACAACTAAAATTTATAAAAAAGGTTTATGTTGATCTGACTTATGTATCATTCAAAATGCAGATACAAGATTAAATTATAAGAGATAATCAATAATAGCTGTAATAATAGCTGAAATAATAGCTGAAAATAAAAGCTGTGTATATTTTTCTAAAAAAAAAAAGAAATTTTTATTAACTATATTTCCTTGTTACTCTTTATACAGCAGTAAATATTTCAGCCTAAATGTCAGAAATACTATGAATTTAATAAGATATTTTATGGTTTCATATTTTGGAATATTTGTTTCTTTCAATGAGATTTAAAATATCTTAAACTGAATTGATATAGAGAGGACATACAAACAGAAAATCAATCTCGTCTACTTTGCTATTTTTTGATTTTAGACTAGATAAATTTTCATCTTAACAAGATTAGGTTTCTTATTCTATGCATCTAATTAACAAGTGCAAGTTTTCAATGTTTGATAATTTTACTTTATAATTCAAGTTAAAAAATATCTAATTGAAATTTTAAAAAAAATCATGCGCTTTTCCAGACATTGGTACCTATTTAGGCATCATGAGTACTTTGTGTCAAGTACTAATGTAATATACAATACGAAACAAAGAGTACTTAGCAAAAAAAAAAATCATAATAACATGTTAATTTTCAAACATTTACTAGATGATTTGGCATTATCTAACTATGTAACTAAGCATTTCAGATTATATTATTCACACAAATGATTAAATGATAAGACTTTTAAAGCCAGACTAAGAATAATAAATACTAATTAAGTATAAACAAAAAAAAGTTTTTTTTTACGTGAAACAACACAACAAGCTAAAAGAATTAGATAATGCATAGGAACTGTACCTAATACTGAAATTGGTCATAATAACTTGATAGAAGAAAGAAATATAGTTAAATAGACATTAAAATTTAAGTCAGTCATAATGATTTGTAACAAAATGAAAAAATTAATCTTTAAAATAACATCAATTTACAAACTCTACATTAACAGGCTGGAAGATGTATAAAATATTAGTAGAATTGCTGTAGAACAAGATAAGTATAATTACTTGAATTAATTCAAGTAATTATCTTGTAATTCATTACTTGATGCAATCATATAATGGTTTATTTAACTCAACATTCAAATTAATATATAATACCATTAGGTATCCACAATTTTTTATGCTGCTTATATTTTAAAATTCAGAATACCTGGGTTATATAATGGTTAAAAGAAATACTAGGTAAATCAAAATAAAGTTGTGTACATTTTCACCAAATAACTATCACATAGCTACAGGGTAGGTATGTAAAAAGTTTTTTTCTCTAAAACCACAATTTAATTATTCTGCTACATACTTATGATTCCTCTTTACAAAGTCGGACTTTTTTTGAATAATTAATTCTCAGTTAGCCATATATGGCTGCTACAGGAAATTTAGAAAAATAAATAACTTAACAGCCTTCTTTGAAACAGTAAGAGAAGTTAGAAACAATTGTTCAAATTAAAACAATAATCCGCATATGTTTAAGTCTGAATTTCTAACTTACGATGATAATAAACGCAATGTTAGTTACCGATTCTTATTCACAGGACTATAAAACTTATAATTTAAACTATACCAATCTAGAGACTTGAAGTTAGCTCAGATTTTTAATATTGCATTATCTCCAGGCATTTGACAGACAAAATTTAAATGCGTTTGTTTTTAAAGTAGGTTAAACTTAAAAATGTAACGAGAATAAGATCAATAACAATTATCGAATAAAAATATACGTAGAAAAACTAGTTGGTAAGTAAAAACAGGAATAGCATCATAATTGAAATCAGAAATATTGACAATTAAAAAAATGCTTATTTGAAGTTTTTAAAATGACCAACAAACTTTACGACTAAACAAGTTAGTGTAACAGCTGATGGGTTATAAAAAATGACGTGAAATGTTTCTTACTTTGATTATCGTCTACAGTTTGATTTATAATCATGGATCATTTAAAGCAAATATACAATTTCAAAGCATAATTATTCGTTTAATCTCGCTTGAAATCAACAAAATATGTTTTAGCATAAAATAGTTGATGGAATCACATTTTCCATCATAATCACTAAAATTAAAGACTAATAACTTCATCAAACAAGCTCCGAGAGCGATTCTCATACGCAACAACACAAAAACAAAATCAAGACATCAAAAATTCCTCCCTTGGGAGAAATATTTTTTTTTAAACCGCTAGTACTGCGCATGAGCAAAAAAACGTCAGAAGCCAATACTAATGCCAACTTTGAAAAAAATCCTTTCTATAATCCAGATGCAAAATTTTCTTAATTTTAATCTTAATCGCTTCATACTCAACGCACATCTGCTCGCGTATGCTAAATAAGAATGAGTGAAAAGCAGAAAAAAGAAATTGAATGCACAAACAAAATTTATCTGCTACGTCCGATTACCACAGACATGTGCGTAAAAGTTCATAAGCTACATTTAAGATGAACATCTCGTGCATATTTGAAACGCATATAGTAAGAATGCTCAATAAAACTTGATATAGAAACCGTCTTCATTGTATGCGATTCAAGCACTTCTGATAGAACTTCTGAGTACTTGAATAGTATGTTTGTCTCGGGAAAATATCTTTCTCCAATCAGATTATAATATTTTCTCTGGGGTGATCCGACTGTAAGCGTGAATCGCATGCAATGAAATGGCATTATTAGGATCATTCCTACTGCATGCGGTTCATGCATCTCCATTCACCGACAAGGAGGAAGGAGAATTTATTGGTGAAATATATTGTCCCACGAACAACTCACCAATAAGATTCTCCTTTTCCTTTATCGGCAATCGAAAGTCGAAAGGGAGAGAATCTCATACAGTGTGAACAATCTTAAAGTGAGCAAATTGAGAGGACCGTTTTCACTGTATTGTCGATCAAAATGAGCTGCAAATGGCGTGAAGCAGAACTCTCTACCTATGGCAACATTTCCCATGCTTTCATCATTAGCGCGTGGAGAGTCATTTTAGATGGAAGTACGTCTGTTTCTTTCTTAATTTTCAGATAGATTAAAAATTTTCAAGTTAGGAAACTATATGGAACTAAAAACTACATTGAACATAGTTCGAAAAGAAAGCATTGTGAAAATTAAAAAAAGATATTTATGACAATTAAATACGAAAAATATTAAGAAAGGAGAAAGTATTGTAGAACATTCCTATACAACTGAAGAGAGGAGTAGAGGGTCGGGGCTTTAAGACATATAATTGGTATTCTCCCCAGATGGCGTATTCGAGTGTTGCGATCGCGTAAATGGCTTCCCATCACATTTGGGAAGAAAATAGGATACTGAATAGTTCCTTAAATTGGAAATTGCCATACATTTAAAGTTTTTAATATTTTTAAAACTATATTTCACAGAGAGGTCACGTCATATAGGATTGAAATTCAAAATTTAAAAACACCTCCGCCATTGGGTTCGCTAATCTTGAGAAAGTGAAATTCGTAAAAAGCCCATGCATGTTTAGACGTCCCTTTGGTAAACAATAAAAAAAGATGCCACACATTTTTAAAATATGCGAAAGATACAAGGTGGAAAATATAATAGAGTAAGTTCATTCATCGCATTTGTACAAAGCTCTCAAGAGATTAGATTGTTCAATTTTTTTTTCGTTGAGTGGAAGGCAGGTAATGCTTGTCTCCATTTTGTTACATTATGTAATATTTTTATTATTATTTATAATTGTACATCTACATATTTTTTCAATCTGTTAAAATTTGATGTTTTTTTTAAAATTTGGGAGTGCATGTTTTTACTTTTTATTTTTGCCAGGAGGTGACTATGAATATTATTATATATAATATTTATTGAGAAAATGATAGTGCAGGAAATAGCTGTCTGTGGCTACTTAACCTTAAAAAACCAGTTTAGGGAATATCGAACAATAGTCTTTTAATCCTGAAAAAAAAGCCCCACACGCACCATTGTAGGGAATACTGGGTAAGCGAACATCAGACAAAGACCCTTTTTATTACAAAAAAATATCCATGTAGGGAATATAGGGCATTATATTCCCTTACAGCAATACGTGCATAATTATCAGATTGTCTAGAAGATGTGATTCTTTTCACTGATAACTGAATTAATTGGACTAATAACTCAGCAGAAAAGCTTGAACCTTACCTAGCACTCAGATATATTTTTTTCTTCCTTTCTTTAAAGTTAAGATAATCACTGATATACCTTACGCAAATCACCCTCTGCCTCTCAACTGCGTGAAAAATGATCTATAATGATCAATAAAATAATCTATACTGACTGTGAGAATAATTACAAAAAGTGACAAACTCAGAGCGAATAAATGCTCTTGAATGAATATTTGAAATGAGAAAAGAAATGTTGGATTTTCCGCTTTTAAAATTCCGATTTCTGTAGAAAATTTGTCTTTGAAAAGTGAAGATAGGACTTTCTCGGTCTTTTTCATCTGTATAGTAAAAATTAAGGAAAAGAAAAAAAAGTTTCCATTTGCATAAAGAAAAAGAAACTCCGATATTTTCAGAGATATATCTCTCCTTACCAAAAATTTTATAAAATTATTTTAACTTACTTTTCAGGTTTCCCTTCGGTCATCTTTCTAATTTTTAACATTATGGAAATTTTCCTTACCCTTACACTTACTAATTTTAATGAATCACCAAATACTTTTATGGGTGACATGATCTAGTTAACCAGGATAAATCCAATTTGTAAATGAAATTAACGAGCTCTAAGCAAAAAACCCTTATAATTTCTATGTTTATTTACCAGTTTAAAACTGAAATGCCATAAACAAGCAATAGCTTTAAAAAGTATTTGACCTAGCAGATTAATACCTCTTTACTTAGTGAATTATGTTTAAGTTTAAATGGAAGCATACAAAAATAAAAACTGATATTCGCCTTGCTTGTGAGCGTTTAAAAATACTCCAAGCAAGAAAAACGGAATCAGCTGAAAAACTGAGAAGACTGATAGCAGATTATATAAACGAAGAAAAATTTCTGAAGGCAAAAATAAATGTTCAAACTGTTCTCAGGCATGAAGCAACAGTAGAAGCTATGGAGATGTTGGAAATGTTTTGCCACCAATTTCTGGATAGATTCGGCGTATTTGAAGAGAAAAAAAAAGTTGATCCATGTCTTGTTCAAACTATTACCAGCTTGATATGGGTGGCGCCATACTTGCAAAACGAAGTGAAGGAATTCAAAACAATCAATAAACATTTATCTCACAAGTACGGTCGTAAATTCGTACTATCAAGTTTGAAAAACAAGCAGAAAACAGTACATCCCGATTTAATCCAAAAAGTAAATTTGTTGATCTCACCAGAAGATAAAGTTAATAAGTGTCTCCGAGATATTGCAGAAAAATACGATATCTCAAACGAAAAAACGAAGGCTTTGAACAAATATTTGATGGAAAGCAACTCTGAGGAAAAAGCAAGTTATATGAAACTCTTACCCTCATTAAAAGAACTTTTTCATACCGATTTCAAAAGCTCACAAAATACTCAGAGTGAACTTGGAGATATTACAAATGGGTATACCATAGAATCCATGAAAGCTAAAATTCGATCATCTTGTTTTTTGGAAAAAATAGCGCCTCAAAATATTGATAGCACCAAAATGCAGGAAAAGGGAATTTATGATGAGAATTTATGTTCCGTTTTAGATCCAATTGATTTAGAGGGTTATGTAAGTGAAGCAGAAAACGGATTAAATTCAGTAAAAAACTCGCCTAAAGTGAGAAAGTGTAAGTCATATGTAGCCGGTATTCAGTATGAAACCCTTTACCCTGACAAAAGAGAACTGGGCTTAGAGAACTTTGATACTGAACTAAAAACAATTACAAAAAGTGAAAATAATGTATCAGATTCTTTTTGTGATGTTAAACACATAATATGTAACCAGTGCAGCCGTTGTATTGAGGAATTACCGCCGTCCTACAGCGCTGTTGTATGTGTGGATACATCAGAAAATTTAGAGCCAAAAACGGAAGATACGATGGTATTTCCATCCTGCCCAGACCAAAGTTCAGATGAAATGATTAAAGAATTTACAGATATGAAACTGTCTCATTGACGAACATGAAAATTTGCAATTTTAAAGATGATAATTCTATAATCTGTTACATTAAAAGCGTAAAACGCTTCTTCAAATATAAGTGGTTCTTCCTTTTCTGTAGCTCTACAGCCTGTCGTAGGCCACGGCTATTTCCAAAAGTTTTTTTCCCTATCGGGGATTATCCCCTGCCACAGCTATTAGTGGTTATTTAAACAAAATTGAACAGATACCAGTTAAAGAAAAATTGATTATAGCGGTACGACCATTATGATGTGTGCATATCAGAATATATTAAGATATTTCGTAATCTTTGCTCTTAATGCACATTTTTAGACTTACAGTCAAAAATGAATTCGAGATAGTATATACATTTGAGGTCACAAATTTATATTTTATAACGGAAAAAATAATAATGTTATCAGATTATTAAGGTATTAATAAACCATTATTGAGGTAGGCGAGATTGAAATAATAAAAACCGATTTGATTGCGTGATAAAAATCGTGCGTGATGTTTTTACTTTTTCATCAGTTTCTTCTAGTGATTAAACAGATTTAGATGTTATTAATTTTGCATTCCTCGTTAATAGTTCTTGCAATTTTAATTTTTTTCCTTTCCTCTTGGTTTAAATAAAAGCTTATGTTACATGTGCATTTTTTGACTTCATTTTTCTTTGTTGCAAAGATTTTAAAAATAAATGTTAAGGTTGGTCGTCGTACAGAACACTTTGTATAATTTTGAAATGTTTTAATGCGCTTATGTTTAGTACATAAATTATTTATTATAAAAGCGGAAAAAATATATAAAAAACATTTTTCAAATAAACATAATATTTTTAGTAGATAACACTGGGGAATTATTTTTTTATGCATATGAACAAAAATGAAGAAAAAATATAATGAGCAAAAATGATATGAAAAAAGAAAAAACCAGCATAAATAAATAAGTGGCATTCGTTCATTGAATTCTATCACAAAAAAATTTCTGGATGGAGAGTAATGTGGCGTAATTACCACTATAAATATTATATATCAATTCACTAGTATACAGGGTGGTCCCGAATTCATGGTACAAACTTTAATGGTAGGTACAGGACATTGTAACAATGATTTATTGTATAGGAATGTATAGTCGCAAGTGACGCAGTGAGGCGTAAACAGGAGAAATAACGGCCGAAAGGAAAAACAAAGATTTTATTGAAAGTGTTGTTGACAAGTGTCATGTTTACAGTAAGTGTTCAAAATTGCGTCCACCAGAAGCGATACATGCTTGACAGCGTCGGTGGAGCGATTGGCGTACACGTTCAAAGATGCCTGGTATTTCACGCACACCTGCAGCAGCTACAGATATGCGAGCGACGAGATCCTCATCTGAGTCAACTGGAGTCTCATAAACAAGATGCTTTAGATGCCCCCATAAAGAGTGATCGAGGCTCGATAAATCGGGAGATCGGGGTGGCCAAGGGATTGGTCCACCACGCCCAATCCATCGAGAACCAAACGTGGCATTCAGGTAATTCCGTACATCAATGCTGAAGTGTGCTGGCCCCCCATCGTGCTGAAACCACATGCGGTTACGAATGGCGATCGGAACATCATGCAGCAGTTGTGGTAACACTTCTTTCAGAAAAATAAGATAGCTTCCGCCACTGAGTCTCGTGGGTAGTAAGTATGGGCCAATCAAAACGTCGTTCACAATACCAGCCCACACATTAATACAGAAACGTTGTTGAAACGCATGTGGACGCGTTGCATGCGGATTATCTGCCCACACATGGGAATTGTGCGCATTAAAGACACCCTCGCGTGAAAATGTCGCTTCATCTGTAAATAGCACATCACCTACGAAATCCGGCTGCAACGCACATTGCTGCATCACCCACAGGCAGAAGTTCACGCGGAGAGGATAATCTGCCAGATTCAATGCTTGTACTTTCTGAAAATGGAAGGGGTGTAAGCGATTTTCGTTTAACACTTTGCATACAGTCTGATGACTCACACTTACGTCACGCGCAACAGTTCTTGTGCTTGACTCGGATCTATCAGCCACAATGTTCAAGATGCTTTCTTTCAGCCTTGGAGTGCGTACAGCTCTTAATCGACCAGCGTCATGTCTATTGACGTCGAACGCACCTGTTTCACAAAGTTGAGAATGTAACCGTTGAAAAATTCTATGATCCGGCATTCGTCGATCAGGATACTCCCCGCGATACATTCGTAACGCAGCTCTGCCGTTACCATTTGCACGGCCGTACATGTAATGCATGTCTGCTTTTTCTGCATACGTAAAGTCACCCATCGTCTACGGCAGCACAATTGTGAATGGCGCTTTTCCCTACTGCGATGCATCATTTTCAACGGCGGCTAGACATCTACTGCCCTCTATCGGCAATGATACCAACCGATCACTCCATTTCTCTTTCCTTTTATTTCCCCTGTTTACGCCTCACCGCGTCACTTGCGACTATACATTCCTATACAATAAATCATTGTTACAATGTCCTGTACCTACCATTAAAGTTTGTACCATGAATTCGGGACCACCCTGTATAAGACTTGTTGACTTATTTTATTTCGAATTACGTTTAGATTGATGAAGGTTGACTTAATCGATAATTATATTCTCTCCTTTATTTATATCTTTATATTAGTTGCACAAGAAACCTTACTTTGGCACAAAGTTGCCCAATACTTGTATCGTTTAAATTATTATTATTGGAATCATTTTGATATTTATTTCAACTTCTAATAGATATGAATTTGGGTGAGCACAAAATCACAAGTAAACCTTACCATTGGTTACTTGCCAAATTTGATTATATTTAGTTATTTTTGCATTAGATTATGTGGACTAACGGAGGTGATTAAAGGTGATTGTTAAAATAGACCTAATTTCGAGTTCACGTAAGAGAAATAAATACAAGTGTAAGCGATTATCTCTAAATTACATTTATTGTAATTAACAAGCATATAATTAGATAATTATCATGAGAAAATAATTGTCAAGAATCGCTTGTCTTACAGTTTCTGATTGATGTCGGTGCATTCGTATCCGAGAGAAAATTTACATGTTATGGCAATTGCTGAACAATGAAGAACCAGATACCTTTGGCTGTTATAAACATGAAGTAGACTTGTTTTTTATTTGACAGCGTTTGCTAGTATATTGTTTATTTATCCTTTGTTTATCGGTGTTTACTTAAAATATGAATTTAACAATTATTCCTAATATAATCTGTTTTATTATTAGATTCTTCTGATTATTTTTTTTAAAAAAAAGACTTAAAATTAAAAGTGGTGTTCCTTTATTCTATTATAAAATAAACTTATAATACTACCATTTTACTATTATTCAGAGTAAATAAGTTTTATTTATTTTATAATAATTAATATTTACTTAATAGTTATATCTTATTTCAAAACCGGCCTTGAACTGCATACCCAATTCTGATTTTACCTCTATCAATATGTTCACCGCTTAATATCGAACAATGTTCGCCATTTAATATTGAAGCCAAACCTGAAAACAAGGGAACTCCTGGATTAAGCATTGGAATAAACTAGCTTGGTGAAGAACTTTTTGATGGAACCTACCCTCATTTGTGTTGCATGGGAAGGAAAACCAAGAAAATTTTCTATGGTTAGCTCGACGGCAAGGATATTCTAACCTAATGATCCATCTACCACTGAGGATATTTTACGACAGCCCTATGGTAGGTGCGAGCTAGGAGCAGAATCCGTATCTACCGGCCATTGCTGGGATTCGAACCTGGGGCACCTCATTCTAAGGCGAACACTCTATTTCCTGGGCCACCGCGGCTCACTTAAAAGTTATGTATTCTTTAATTTTTGTTTTATAGCCGTCGCTGAACATCCAACCTAATTTAGGGTGTACGGCTACTAATGTTCGACTCCGTAGTCTTGTGATTTTGAACTCAATCTAGAAAACAAGGGAACTCCTGGAGGAAGAATTGGGAGAAATTTTGCCTTCGTGGAGGACTTTTTGATGGAACTAACCCGCATTTGAGTAGCATGGAGAGGAAAACCATGAAAACCTTCCACTGGCTAACCTGACAGCAAGTTGACTCTAACCCATGATCCGTCTAACGCTGAATATATTTTACGTCAGTACTGTGGTCGGTGCGACCCAGGTTTCTGCGACCAGCTACAGCTGGGATCGAACCTGGGTCACCTCATTGGGAAGCGAGTGCACTATCTCCTGAGTCACCACTGTTCACTCCTGAGCCACCACTTCATGCTAAAAATGTATTTAAAATTGCAAAGAAATGGTAGGAATGAACGTTTCGCATAACTGCTTAAAAATCTCTTTGGCGAAATATATTTAATAAGTTTAAAAATAAATTTGTGAATAAAATTGCATAAGTAACCGAGAAAATAGACCAGGTTCAAATTTAATCTAAATAGAATCTGCAATCGGTAACTTATCTGTGTTTAAACTTTTCTAATTTCATAATTTTAAATTTTGATGTAAGTATCTGTTAGTAGTCAAGAAATTAATTAATTGCGAGGGATAACAAATCGGGAAAGGTGAACTCCTACTTTACTTAAAATCACTTCTCAGAAAATTATTTGCTATTTTTATTATTTTTTAATCCAACATGTATTATAATTTTTTTTCTCTAAATAATCCGTGTTTCTTTTTATTCACTAATAACTGTGTTAAAAAATATTTCAGTCTTAAAATTAAGAAAATAATTTTAGTAACTTTATATGGTAGGTTTATTATTTTTATTTTTTATAATCCTTCAAAGAAAACGTATGATTAAAATTTTTTATCTTTTAATCAGAAAAGGAAAGTTAATAAAAATGAATCGCTAAGTTTTTTTCACTTTTTAAGAACAGAAACAGTTAGTTACATATTAATTATCATGTTTTATTTTATTTTTGGCTTTATTTTCTACATTTTTTAAAAGTTGATATCTATTTTTTTTATATTTGCATATCACAATTTTTATATTTTTCCTCTTAATGCTATTTAGTTACAACCTTACAATGTAGATGGCAGTCACGATCCAGTTGAAAATGATTCAAGCGACTTATTTTTGTTCCATAAAATGTCAGTTAAAGTGAATCAGTATGCCTGCTTTTTCTTAAATTAAACGATTTGTGTTTTAAATGAAATAATTAAGGTTTTAAATTTAATTATAAGTGTCTTAAATTAAATAATTACTGTTTAGTTCAAAATAAAAAAGCATGGATTTATTCATAATATGTGTTTACGGAATGATTTCTTAATTTTCCTCCTCCATTCATAACCCAATACCAGGGATAAAAAAAAAAAAAAATAAAAAAAAAAATAAATTAAAGAAACTGGATTTAGGTAAAAATTATTGAAAGGACAAATTTTGGGGAAGGGGGAAGCAAATACATTCATCGATAAAGAGGAATGTAAAACAAAAGAATTTATCAGAGTTATTTTATAACAGGTGTTAAGAGTAACAAAGTATAGTAATAAATATAATTTATAGTCACCCCTGTTTTAAAAAAGATATTATTATTGCTATACTATAAAATTTTTTTTTATAAATGATATTATTGCCTCTTTTAAAGATATTATTAAGATATATAAACGATATAATTTATTGCTATAAAATATTTTGCTAAAAAATCCTTGATTTGACTTTTTTATTTGAAATTTTTTCACTATAATTGTAACCTCAAAATAACATAATTTTGAAGGAACGCTTAAAATTTCTCTCATGGATTTGCTCCTATTTTTTGGAGATTTACGATCTTAAACTAATTAAAGATTAATTAATTAATTAATCTTTAGTTAAAAGTATTTGACCACCTACATCACCTTTTTTTTGAGAAGTTGCTGTATATGTTGAAGCTTAGTTACTTTTCTAACTTTTTTTCAATTTTAAAATTTGAAAAGTTTTTTTGAAGAAAATATTTTTCTTCAAAAGAAACTTAAAAAAATATGGAATAAGAACTGAATCAAAAAAGAAAAAGAACTGTAAATAAACTGTACTAACTTATACGAATTCACTATATTGTATAATCTAAAACAGATGAGATCAAAAATTAACGATTCTGTATGAGTGTAGCTATAATTAGCAGAAAAAATTTAAAAAAAAATTTAAAAATTTAATTTTTTTCGCAATATGGTGGCCATTTGAAGAAAGGATGACGATTTTATAACGATAACTTTTTTTTAGGCATTTAAACGTACATAAAAATATTAAAAATTTGGAAAAGGTAAAATTTTTGTTAGTTCCATTCCATCGATTCTCTACGAATTTCCAAAACGATATTAAAATTGATTGAGTAATTAAACTGTAATCCAAACATTAAAAAAAAAAGCATGATTTTGGGGAAATTGTGTTTAAAGATTTTTCAACGTTTCTCTGCCGTTTTAAGGAACATACCACCAATCGATAATGTTTAAACCATTCATCACGCCCTCCTTTAGCTCATATTTTTCGTTGGATTTCTACTGGGCTGCAGATCTGTCTTCTTTGCTGAGGTAGAGATGTAGTGCTACGAGTGTACAAGCAACTCCTCCAAGAAGAGAGAAGGCGTCAGCACGGACCAATTTAGTAGTCTGACTTAACAAAAATAAATTACGTAGTGGAGGAAAAATAAGAAAGATCTCACTACGTTTGGGCTATCAAGCTGTGCAGTGGGGGAAAATACGAAAGACGTCATAGGACTACTAAATCATCAAATTTCTTGTTCATGGTAACCCGTGTTGAGACCTTCTTTCTTTTAAGAGGGATTGGTACAAGGCGATCTGTGTTGCCCCTTTTGCAAAATTCGAAAGTCGTTTTGCCGATTCGAATACCCATGACATCCACCATGCTGGCAATCCCCATGAAACCGTCTCCAAATAATTGGTGTAATTTGAAAAACATCTTAACCGGAATAGATTTGTTTTGGAGATACTGGCCAAATAAGCAAATTTAACTATTCTTTAATCTTTTGACTGTTCGCGCCAACACCTAATTCCAGGAAATTGTCACTCAACAGGTTTTCGTATATAGGTATGATTGCCTCTTGCGCAATTTGTGAGACCTCGACGACGAGGAACAGCAGCTCCAAAGACCCCATTTTTTAATTATATGAAAAAGTTCCCTGGCAAAACGATTTCGCCCATAATATGAAGTGTACCGCATAGTGTAAGATATCAAAATATACAATTAAAAAAAAAGCGAATTTTTTTTGCTGTTGAAATTTCTAGATCAGAATGCATCTTTAAGGCACTGAGCTGATAGTGAGATGGTTTGGGATTCGAATCCCAAATTCGGCATGAAGTTTATAAAGCTTCAAATTGATGATTACCTGTTTGTTTGAAGTCCAGGTGGCCTGAGCTTAAGACAGCTCCCGAACTTGTAGAGCCCTAACCTTCATAACACCTCTGGTCCCCAACGGGTTATTGCGAGAAAACTCTACTAAACAAGATACTTTCAGAGGGTAATTGGTTTAGTGTGTAAGTTGTAAAATGCTAGAAATGTAATCCAGACAATTTTATTTATTTACAAATAAACAAGAAAAAGCTTTAAGCATAATACAGGATAGTTGTAAAGTTGTAAAGATAGTTGTAATGTTGTAAAGTTGTAAAGATAGTTGTAAAGTTGTAAAGATAGTTGTAAAGTTGTAAAGATAGTTGTAAAGTTGTAAAGATAGCTGTAAAGTTGTAAAGATAGTTGTAAAGCTTATTAAAATTAAATAACTTCCTATTAAAAAAAAAAACGCAACGACCAGTTACAGAATTTTCTGCCATGGGCTTACTATAATTTCATAATTGGAAGCGATTATTTATCATTTGTCGTAGAAAATTTTACTTTTGTGTCTCGTGATCTTTAGTTTATAAACTCTTGCTTGAGTTTATGTTAAAAGTAGCAAAAGGAGAGAGAGGAATAAAGAGAGAAAGAGAGTAGGAGAAAGAGAGAGAGAGAGAAAAAAAGAGTGAGAAAGAGAAAAACTGTTGCGAGATGTAAATCTTAACATATATATTGATTTTTCATAGATATCAAAAATATAATTCAAGAGAGATGAAAGCCGCTTTCAATTTAAACTGTTATAAGTTTACTGATATACATCATTAGCGAATAAAATTACTTCTTATTTATTTCTACTTATAAAATTTGTATTGTTACACCATCTGCATTCCTAAGTTTATTATTATTTTTTTAATTTTATTTACGTACAGTTGAATATTTATAAAATCCTGGTAATTTTTCATTTTATTGTGATTAACCAGTTAACAAAATGTTCTTACATACAACTATCAAAATTAAATCTTTTATTAGCAAATTATCATTGTTTTTAGTTTCTTGAAAATATAAATTTTTAAGGAGAAAAAAAATGAATGCCAAGCAATCACGGAGGTCGGTGAGCTGCGAGAGCAGGGGGCAGAGCTTCGTAGCTTATGATAAATTTCCCAATTAATGGCAAGCGTGTTATTTCAATTATATACAGTTAACATTTCATCTAATTTCGAACAATAGGACACACCCTAGAGCTCTCTGAAATTAATCTTTTGCTCACCCTGTTTTAAAGAATATTTATTCCAATTTTTAGAGAAATATGATGTGAAGACTATGAATATTATCATAAGAGCTTTTCAATAGATTTCCATCACTCATTCATTTATAGAGTAGAAAATATAAATAGAGAATTAGATGTGGTGTTTTCGTGAAAATAAATTGAAATTCTGCAGTTCTATTATAGAAAACTGCGGAAGCGAAAGTGCCAGCAATTTCCGAAGTCTGTATTTAAGGAAGTGTGTTATTAGCACCTTGTACAGCTGTAAGGCATGGTGAAATTAAAGGCCTTTGGTATTCACATTCTTTGAATAGTTTTGAGCTTTGAATTATGAGGGATTAATTTAGAATTTTACTTAGATCCTTAACTAGCTGAGAATTAGCTGTAGATATTGACAAATTTATGAAATAAATTGAAATGCAATGACGTGGTTATTTGAAATACAATGAAACTAAAATGTATGTATTTCAAAATTAATGTTTCAAAAGGTTAAATTTGAAATGTTTCTAGTTAAAACTGAGAAAAAAATTAAAGGAAAAGGCTAGATGTTGAAATTTTGGAACTTATTCTTTCGCATATTTTTGCATTCTAAAAAATTCCGTATCAAATTACGGTATAAATTGCCAGCACTTTGGGAGCATCATCCGTAAAATCCATTTTTACCGTTGAATATTATACTGTAATTTTTACATATATACTTGTTTAATTAGAGTGAATCAGTGGCTTTACAGTAATTATTACTGTAAAACTTCAGTGTACTGGATTTTTTGTTACGAAGCATGTTCCGTTAAAAGAGGATCCGTCTACCACCTAGAATCTGCAATCAGGCAGAATTCGTTTTGACCAGCATTAGCAGAGATTCGAATTCCAGTCTTCTCGCTGGGAGGTGAACGTTTTATCCCCATAGCCACCACAGCTCATTACGTATAGTAAAAAAAATAATAAAAAACGTTGCTATTTAACTGACAGTCAATGATAAAACTATAAAACTTTCCGCTAAGTACTCAATTAACAGCGCTGCCAACTCGCCGATGAGAGCTTTGCGTAATTTAGGCGCCATTTCAATTGAAGAATGAAATTTTGCACAACCTATTTATATTTCTGCGCTTATTACTCTTAGCAATTTCAAAGGTTTATTATTGACTCAAGACATTTTTATTTTGTTTAATTTATTCACTGGATTATTGTACAGGCATTGGAGAATTTTAGTCCAAAACTAATAATTATATTGAAGGACCTCAAATTAAAATAATAGACACAGAGGTATAAAATATTCAAAACAAAATTCGTCATTGAAAGTTTACAACTAATAGGAGACAAGTTTTATAATAAAAATGTCAATGAAATTAATATTTTTGCACGCAGTTTGAAGAAAGGAAGTATTTAACATTTTTTTCCAACCTAGTAAAATAATTCTAAATACGTAGTTATACTCAGTGTAGTTTAATAATGAGATTTAGCGAAAGTATTAAATATATTTAAATTAGAGAGAAGTTATTTTATTTTGTACCCCGAGTTTCATACAATTATTAAAATAAAATTAAGGAGTTTTAAGGGAGCAAACTATTTAGATAAGTTAAATACAGTTTCTGAATCAGCGATTATCGTTTTTATGCCATAATTCTCAAACTTTTATTAATCAGACGATATTAAATTGAAATTTCATTTCAAAGTATCATTTGGTGTTTAATGTTACTTTATTATTAAAGCATGTCATTCATTAATTTTTGAAAAGAAATTCATAAATATTTAAAAATTTTAAATTGTTGATTTTTTTTTATCTTTTGCATTAGGGAAATAAAAGTAAAAATAATAAAAGAGTAGCTGATCGGTGGCAATTATAGTCGTTTGAAATCGTTAAGAAGATAGTTAGCTGCAGAAGAGTTTTATTTTTGCAATAAAAAGCATTTGAACGTAAACATATAGAAGAGAAAATGCCTGTTTTACGACTTGTGTTACATCCAGAGAACTATATTATGGTTAACTTGTGTCCTCTATTGTATTTGTCACTATTGGGTAAAATAAAAGATCTAGAAAGAGCCATATGTAACAGCATTGAAGTACGCCATTTGGAAACTGATTTTTTATATCGTTGTAAAGCTACTATGTAAGTAAATTTATTTCGTGACTTAAAAGCTTCTTTAAAATTTATAGCTTTAAAACAATTTTAAATTTAAGGTAAATAGTTCGAGAAAAAAATCACAGTAAAAATGATTCTAAACATTCTATTCAAGATTTAAACCTGATATATCCACAGTATATCGGGCATCCATTTAAAACTTTTATTCTCTACAATTTTAAAAATTATTTTATTCTGTGATTCTGTTTCTTGTGATTATAATATTTAAATGAAACAAGGTCATAGTTTAACTTAACTCTTTTTGACATATATATTTAATTCTAATTTTCTTTATTGCTAAACTCGTGTTTAATTTTTTTACTGATAATTATTTAAAAATACAATTAAATTATCGGACATTTTGTAATTATTGTTTTAGGACTTCATATTTTAGCATTTTATGTTTATAAGTTTATTCGCATTATAATATTTATTTAATGAGGATTTCTTTTTGATATTTTAAATAACTAACAAATCTGAAAATTAACTTGTAATGGTAATCAAAGCCAAAAAATTTTAATGTTGCGTCTGTCTTACCTATTAAACAATCTTTGATTTAGCTTAGTAGTTCCTATCGCATTGTTTTACGTTTACAGTTTTTTCTAATTGATCTTATTGTCTTTCTATTGTATCTTTATAGCTTTTATATTGTTCTTTAAAAAATAATTTCATAAAAAGTTTAATAAAGAAAGATATTAATATATATTTTATTCCACTTTGTCCAATTTTTTGTTAAAAAAATAAAATAAAATAAAAATACTGTAATTTCTTCTCCCACGGAAATCTTTATTTTGTTTTCATAAAAATTTTCAAAACAGTGAAGGAGAAAAAAGAGAAACAGTTAAAAAGAACTAAATGTTTTCAAAATGTATTTCACAGATGAATTTTTTAAATACTTTATTTGCAATGAAAAATTATGCTCTGATGTTCTTAATAGTAAACAAAGCAAAAAGTAAATTTGTACATAATTAATTACTAAGTAAATTTGTACATAATTAAAATTCTTTCACGATTTAAATTTTTTTTTTCATGTTAGTCACTATATGACTTATTTGGTTATGGTTCTTTAAACTCAACTTAAGACTCCATTATATTTATAAACTTTCTATAACTATTAAACAGACAAACTGATAAAACGTATCATATTAAGACAAGACAAAAATAGAAAACAAATAAAAGTTTTAATTTTTCTAAATTTGTCAGATTTACTACAATTCCTATCTGGATTTCGTTGAGTTGGAATTATTTTATAACATACATTAAAACCTTATTACATAATTTAATCAATGTTAGTAATGTCCTATTTCTGATAAATCGGTTGTGCTGTGAGCTAAAGAATTATTGAAAAGAAGAATTTATAACAGCTGACAACAGATAACTTTTGATCAAACGTTTGGATTTTTACTCACTAATGAGCAATCTTAATCGTTTAAGGGAATAACTTTACATATGCTAATTGATTAGTGCAAGAGATACTTTAAGTTATTCAGTCACACTCAAAAACGCACTTTTCTCGAAGAAACATATTTTTTTTGACGGATTTTGATTTTTGGGATATTTATTTGAATACAAAAGAGATTAAAACGCTAAGTTACCAATGAAACAACTGCATTCATATGAATGTCGATTCCCCTGTTAACGACATGAGCATTTTGCCCTGATTTGCCGCTCTTGGCCAGATTTATTTACCACTCCTCTTAATTATTAAAAACTTTTTATGTTCAATATTAGTTATTATTTAAATTGGTTTTCTAGGTCCTTATTACATCAAGGATTTGGATGTAAACATATTTTAATGAAGAAATCAAACCTCAAGCATTCCAGCTGCTATTTAAAAGAAGCTTTATATTATGATTTTGGTACTTTAAGTTTTGATAATGCACCGATTCACCAATGCAGATTTCATACTATAAATGAATTGTTAATTTTTATGCTGAAATATGTCTACTCAGATCCCAGTGAAAGATTATCTTTGGCAAAATGTTTTAAACTGTTATGGAGAATTTTGCCATTTTCTTATATTCGAGTTCAAGAAATACAAAACTTATTTCAGTTGGAGAATAATAAAGAGTTATGTTCTTTTAATTGCCTTGAAACCTTAAAGCGCTGCTGTCAAGTTTATGTCAAAGATTTTCCCTTCATGTCAGTAGGAGAAATCATGCCAAGATCTCTAGAGCATTCATGTCGCTGCAAAATTCGCAAAATTCTAATGAGGAACAAACGATGGCCTGATGGAATTGACGAGTTGCAGCTTCCAGCTCTTTTAGAAGCTTACGTTAAACTTAGATGCTGATTCTGTTGTTGCCAAATGGTAAAAACTTCGTATTTTGTTGGATTTTTACATTATCTAAATATTTGCTTAAATATGATTATAACATTTAAATAAAAGCTGTGATTTTCATAAATAAACTGATATCTGCTATGTTAGTTTACTTTTCATTTTTGTATGTTAAACACAAAGTAAATCATTGGATTACAGTTTATTTAGATTTTCATACTAAAATTTAATTTTTTTTTTATTTCAAGTATCTAAGTATGGCTAACAAGGGAGTATAACAAACAGGAGTGATATCGTCAATCAAGTTAAATTTTGAAGCTAAAATATATTATGTGAAAGAAGTTGTCGATTATGAAGTTTAATCTAAAAGTTTCATCTCAAATATAACGCAGATTTCGGTTTCTCGAGAAAGCGAAGACATTGGCTGTAAAAAGTTTTATTTCAAGCAAGTTTTTCATTCGAATATATAAATTTATTATAAGCCGAGAAAAGAAGAAAAATTTATTATTTATTTAGCGAAAGGATTTGTGTGCCAAATCGAAGCATTAATATTTATCTGTACTTTTTTAAGGTTAAAAAATGATCAATGGTGCAATTCAATCGTGTAAATATGCAAACTGAAAAAAATTGAAGCATAAGAAAAGTAAAAATATTTAAAACAAATAGCAATTGACTTTAAAAGGTAAGACAAAATGCACACTGTTTTCATTAATTCATTATTTCTTCATTAATTCCTTCACATTACCTTAAAATATCATTCTACCATCTCAAAGAATAAAAAAAACCGATTAAAAAGAATTTCTTAAAATTTAAGTTGTAGTTCATTTACGTCGCACTAGAGCTGCACAATGGGCTATTGGCGACGGTCTGGGAAACATCCCTGAGGATGATCCGAAGACAAGTCATCACAATTTTGATCCTCTGCAGAGGGGATCTTAAAATTTAAGAAATATTAAAAAAAGAAAACGATAATATCATATTCCAACTAGTACTTAAACTTAATACCACATCGGGGAAATGAACTTAATTGATCAGACAATTTTACTATTCACGCTTTGAAAAAAAAAAATCATCGCATTTTAATCTGTTCAGGGGCAGCAAATTTTTACTTTAAATTTTAGAAAGACAGCATATTAGTAACTGTAAGCACAGATCATGAATTCTAAGTAAAGATAGTTATACTTGAATTCTTATGTTGTTGAAAGATTAGTGGTTGTTAAAAAATGATGGACGTTTTTAAGCAAATATTATTACATTCATAGTGAATTGCAATATTTTTGAAAAAAGTGTAGGAGCACACTTCCCCAAGGTTAGCGCATAAGAGTAGAAACTCTTAATAGAGGTGTCCAAGCCAGAAGCTTAATAATATCACTGAGTGGAATAATTAAATCAATTGTCGTTTGCACCATTTCTATTGGACGATTCATATTCACATTCTAATAGAAACGTATTCCTAATGTTTGTAATTTGTAACCCATTGATCATTGATGGATTGCCAGAGAAAAGGTAAGTGAAGTGAAGTCAGCTTAGACATCTCCATGCTTTACTGTGCCTCTTGCCTATCCAACGGAGAATTAGGTTGTAACCGTTAGTGTATGTAAGAGTTAAGTTGCTGATCTAGTTCAGCGCAATTGATATCAAAATTCTTTTAAAAATATAAATGCATTAAAATTAGAAAATTAAATTTCTTTCTTGTAATGACCTAAAGGTAAGTTTTGATTAAAGCTGCTGTTAAAATTTGATTAGTAAGTTGAAAATAATTTATAAATAAACTTTAAATAATTTACTATGCAGCTTTGCAAAGAATATTGCTACTTAAATTTATTAAGAAACATTACCACACTTTTCTATTGAATCTTTTAGATTAATTTATAATGTTTGAAGATTTCAAAGTAAAACAAAAATTCTGTGATTGTTTTAGTTAATCTATTTCTGTCAGCGTCATCATTCTAAAAATCAGTTGATTGTCATTATGACGGACATAGACATTTTTTACAGAAATGTAAATCTATTTTTTGTTTCAGAAAAGCTTTTCAAATTTCTTAATAATCATTAAATTTTTTATAACTATTTGTTAGAACCTTTTTCTACTAAATAAAAATTATCTTAATAATCTAGAACTAAGAAAATGTCTTATGGCCAACAATAATAAAGTTGTTTATCCAGTTATAAGTCATTAAGTATATTTTGATATACTTAGATCTGTTGAGGCAATTACAATATTTCCTACAAAAATTGAAATATGTACAGTATATTCTCGATATCTCAAAGTTGAAGGGATGCTAAAAGATTTACGAGATAGTGAGGTTTCAAGATAACTAGTTCAGAAATAAATATGTTCTAAAAAGTAGAAAAATATATTCTGAAATATTACTCTAAAAAGTAGAGTCAGTTGACAATGAGTCTAAATACAACAATGATAATCTTATTTTTAAAAGAATAATTATGCATTAAATTAATTATGCATTAATAATACAAAATAATTATGCATTAACAAATATAATTATGCATTATATTTGTTAATTTGGACAAAAATAATTGTGCATTAAATAGAAAAAATTCCGACACAACAAGGTTTTAGAAGAAATTCTCCGACATTGGAATTCAAATTAACATTAGGTGGATATATAATGCCAAGGGAAAATTGACATAACAAGGTTTTCGAGGTATCGAAGTTCGAGGTATCAAAGTTCGAGATATCGAGAGCATACTGTATATTACTTTGAATGCTGCGATAAAAAATATTAATTACAAAATTATTTTAGAAAATTCTTAGATATCATTAATGATATGGCTAGTTTATATTGTGCCAGTGCGCAACAACTTGGCGACTTGAATGTGTTGTCCAGACGATAAGAAGTTGCGATTTCGCCAAGCTACTCTAAAAGGCTCATAAATGAAGTGCGAAGCTGTAATTTGAAAATAATACTTGATAATGATCATATAAACATATTTTTAAAAAGGGTTTTCTCTATAATTTGTCACAGCCGTTTAGGTATACGCTTTTGTTAAAAAAAGTAAAACTGTAAAAGTTCTCATTTTTAAAGGTATTTTACGAATAACTCATTATTACGATATCAAGATTGACTTATGAATAATTACTCATTATATTGTTTTAAGCTTATTAAAAATAAAATTATCTAATTTTTAAATAATGAAGTTTTTTCTGTTAATAAATATCAATAGAATGTCTCTATAATTACGTGTTCTCACTTCGAGTTTGCCAAGGTGGTTAGTGGTAATAACAAAAGGGTTAACAAAAATTTTAAGTACTAACAAAAATCAGTAAACTGATACTGTAAGTAAATGATGTCATTAGGAGTCTACTTAAGTAGTTGACAGTTTAACTTTTGTTATTAACTTGGGCATTCATATGAATAAAACAGAATTTCAGAGCATTAAGAGTAACTGATGTGATAGGGGTGGAAAGAATTCTGGTATGATATAAATTTAATTTCGATTATACTGGCATAAATTGAATTTCGATAACATCAAAAATTTTCCTATCCATGTTACAACAGCTCTTCTTGATGCTCTGGAATTTTATTTCATCCATATGATTGTCAATTCTCAAAATAATGACATGAGTTTCTCTTCAACTCTCCATAACGTGGGAAATTGCTTCTGCTGCTTTGTCTCTCTTGCCTACAGCGGATTTTTCTTGCTTTGTTTTCCCTCTTTTCGCTCCAAATGGGTGCCGATTTTTGATAGCTTGATACATGTTGACTTCTTACACCTTTATAATTTATAATGCAAATGAAGTTTTTATATTATCAAGTACTTAATGTGATTAGTTGAACAGCTTATTTTGAGTTTTAAAGTATAACTCCTCTTTCACTTTCAAATTGTAACCCTAGTAAATTCTTTTTCAAAGCTTTACTAAACTTCATAAGCCTAAATACTAAATAACGAAAGGGTTTATTTTTTGAAAAAAAAATTAAGTTCATATTAGGTTCCAATTTCAAGATACTTAACACTTTTTTAATAAATAATGCTTATTTCAGATATTAAACAGCTATGGATTACAATTTTTTTAAGGCGAAAAAAGCTGATAGCGTTCCAGAAGGTCTACGGGAAAAATATACTTTTCTTCCTACATTTATGCCAACTATGCGTCGCACTAGCAGTAGAGACGACATATTGAAATTCTATCGTTATTTTGATCTGGTTGAAAATAATAGTGGTTATCTGTTTACTTGGAAACATTATTTAAACATTTTGAAAGAACAATTACGTGAATTTGATATGATTGTTTACAAAAGTAAAACAATAATCAGTAGCATGCCTTCAACTGCATCATCAGAAACATCTGTTTATACTCCTAATTTAGAAGGAAACAAAAATCTCATCGATGAATCATGCACTAGAAGGGGTACGAAGACCGACATTAATTTAAAATCTGAAGTCTCAAAAGAATTTGTTTTTTCTCCTGATATTTGCAATGTCAAAAAGTTACCTTCATTAGAAGAAAACACAAAACAGACCTTTGAACTGCTTTTGGGAAACGAATCCAAAAGTTGTCCATCTGCTTCGGAAATATTTTTAGACGAAGGCTTAGTTTTTGAGGAAACGTCAGCATATTCTAATTCGGAAGAAAACAAGACAAACCCCTATGACTTATATTCGAAAATGAACACGAATACTGAATTAGTAACAGCCTCTATAATAGAAATGGTCCCCTCTTCATCTACCAACTATAATGATGCTTTTGAAGAATCTCATTTTGAAGAAAAAACAGCAAACCCAAATGACAGTTTAATTGGTTATTCCGAGAAAGATTTAGAAATTACCTCTGTGGTTGAAAAGAATTTGACTCAAGATGTCCGTGATGATACAGTTTTAGACTGTGCTCCCTCAAAAATACAGGCTTATGGATTTCCTGTGGAATATAACTTCGACACTGACCATGCATCTAAAGCTGGATTCAGAAGATCAGCCCGTTTCTTTTCCGTTGTCGATCTGGATATGGAAACTAAAGCAGAATTTATCCCTAAATCTGAAACAGAAATTGTTACTTCTTCAAATGCACATTATAATGATGTCACTGCGAAATCTCATTTAGAAGAAAAACCACCAAATGACGACGACTATAGAATTAATCATTCCGTAAATGATTTAGAAACTGCGCCTGTGGCAGAGAAGGATTTGCACCAAGATGTCAGGTATGATGCAGTTTCGGAAATTATTCTTTCACAAACACATGCTGATGGATCGAGTGAGGGTTATCACTTTAGCACTGAACCTACACCTGAATCTGAATTTAAGGGATCCGATCTCTTGTTTTCGGACGTTAACATAAATATGAATACTAGAACTGATTTAATTACTAAATCTACAACAGAAATGGTTGTTTCTCCTGATGATAGTTATAATGATGCAAATGTAAAATCCCATTTGGAAGGAAGACCTTCAAAGGCTGATACTGATGATTCTGTGAATGATTTGCAAATTACATCTGTAGTAGAAAATGATTTATCCCATGTTTTCTGCGATGATGCAGTTTTAGAAAATGTTTCTCCAGAAACACCCACTGAGCATCCCTTTAGCAATGAACCTACATCTGATGTTAAATTTACAAGAGCAACTCATTCCTTTCCTGATGACAGCCTGTATATAAATATTACATCTGAAATTGTTTCTTCTCCAGGCGTCAGTTATAAGGATACAGTTAAAAAACCTGCTTCAGAAGGTAAAAGATCAAAAGCCGATGCATGTTTAACAGATAATTCCGTGAATATAAGTACTACATCTGAAATGCTTTCTTCTCCAAGCGTCAGTTATAAGGATACAGTTAAAAAACCTGCTTCAGAAGGTAAAGGATCAAAAGCCGATGCATGTTTAACTGATAATTGCGTGAATATAAATACTACATCTGAAATGGTTTCTTCTCCAGGCGTCAGTTATAAGGATACAGTTAAAAAATCTACTTCAGAAGGTAAAGGATCAAAAGCCGATGCATGTTTAACAGATAATTCCGTGAATATAAATATTACATCTGAAATTGTTTCTTCTCCAGGCATCAGTTATAAGGATACAGTTAAAAAATCTGCTTCAGAAGGTAAAGGATCAAAAGCCTATGCATGTTTAACAGATAATTCCGTGAATATAAATATTACATCTGAAATTGTTTCTTCTCCAGGCGTCAGTTATAAGGATACAGTTAAAAAACCTGCTTCAGAAGGTAAAGGACCAAAAGCCGATGCATGTTTAGCAGATAATTCCGTGAATATAAATACTACATCTGAAATGGTTTCTTCTCAAGGCGTCAGTTATAAGGATACAGTTAAAAAATCTACTTCAGAAGGTAAAGGATCAAAAGCCGATGCATGTTTAACAGATAATTCCGAGAATTACTTAAAAATTTTAACTTCAAGAGACGAGGATTTATCCCAAAATGTCAGTTGCTCTAAAATATCCCCATCAAAAACGAATGCCTATGAATTGCCCATGGAATGTCACTTCATAAATGCTTGTGCTTCTGAAGTAGAATATACGATTGCAACTATTTCCCACCCGGATGGCAATTTCAATAGATGTACCACTTCTGAATTAAACCCTGAATCAGCAAAAGTGATTTCTTCTTCAGGTGCCAGTGATAATGATGCATTTGAGAAATCCTCTTTAGATGGACAACGAATGAATGTCGATCCAGGCTTATTTGATGATTCCGTGAATGATTTCGAAACTGAATCTGCAATTGACCGGGATTTGTCCCTAGATGCCAGTTGTGATCAAGTTTCCGAAAAGATACGTTCAAAAAGAGATGTCAGTGGACTGCCTGTGCAATATGACTCTAGTATTACGTCTGAATCAGATGCTAAAGGGACGACGAAAGCATCAAACTTTGCTCCAGAAATCAAACACGATGAAGTCGTAGTTAAAACTTCGCCGAAGGGAAAGGGCACAGATTCTGATGAAACACCGTTGAAAACTGATACAACAATTGCTACTACATCATGCGTTACACTTGGAAAAGGATTGGACTTTTCTCCAGATGTTAGTAGGAAGGAAATTTCAAAGAGGAGATCGGTGTCTCGTATTTCAAGGGCAAAAGTCTTAAAAGTGAGCACATATTTTGTGATATTTTTTTATTGAAATTCGTTTTCTATTTCTTTGTAATAAGAACTTTTAAGAGCTTATTTTCTCTTGAAACTTATTTTCAGCTTATTTTCCCTTGAAACTGTTTCTTGAGTAATTAAAGTTTATGAATATGCAGATAATTTTTGTCTGAGCAAACTAATAAATTTATTTATGTTTACATATATCCTGGATATTGAGAAACTATCTGATCTATGTTTTTCAATTTTTATATCATCTATGAAATCACAACGTAATATAAATATTTCATAGAATATTCCATTTCCATAGAATTTTTGAAAAATGAATCATTGTTTCATCATCAGTTTTGTAAATCATTTTATTTATTAGCTTCTGGTGAATATCCCTTCATCGTACTGGATGAAAGAAAAAAAAGAAAAAAATCAATAAATGAGAACTAAGCAACACTGCGAAATCATGCACAAGACTGAAAGATTTCCGACGCAATTAATAATGCTAAAAAAATTTAAATTATTTTTTATTAATTATTATTGGTCTCCCTTTTCGGTGATTTTTTGTTATTAGATTAAGTAAAACAAGTTTTTAGTAGCTTATCAAAATAAATATTGTCTGTATTTAATATCATTCGGCACAATGACGTTGCCCGAGCCAGCTCATGACAATCAGAATTTTCCACAATCAAGCAATTTTGTCCTGTACTAATGCCTTTCGAGGGGTAGTGTAAAACCTATTTCAATAGTATCAATAACAATATAGCACAATATTGGTGCTGTTTTGATAGGTATAAAAAAAAACTGATGTACTATGCACCTATATCATTGTAATTGGCATCCATTAAAACTGCACCATTGACACGAATACCAGAAGGGCCTATTATCAAAATTGGCGCAAATAAAAGATGGCGATTTTTTGCAGTTCCCCTAAATAAATTTGCACCATATTTTAATTAATTTTGCTTTTTAGTACATAGTATTTTTAATTTCAATGAGTAGGGGAGAGTGGGGTCAATTGTAACATTTTTTACTTAACTATTTTTAACTAACAAAAAATCCAATATATTATTAGTATTAATTGACAGACGAGTAAAGTAGACTATCCTCTACTAGAAAAAATAATAAATACCTAATTTTAAATGTTATTGTATTAGTTATTAACAATTTTTGACAGTCGCGCACTTGTTACAATTGTCCCCACTTACGGGGTCAAATGTAACAGTTCATAAATTCAACTAAAACATACTTAATTATACATATTATCATAGTTGTGATATATTTTTTAATTGATCAAAATAGTAATGATATTTTAGGAGTAAAAATAATAATGAGCAGAGACCTAAAGGGTTAAACTTTTAACTTTAAGGGGTTAAAAATTTTAATTTATGCTGTGAAAGGTGACAAATGAAATAATGCACATGCAACATAATATAAATGATATAGGAAACTATTGGTGGTTCTTAAAGAGTTAAGTAATGGTTTGTAAACATAAAATTATTTATTTTCAGCTGTTACAATCGTCCCTTTACTTATTGTTACAATTGTCCCCAAGACGCCATTTCAGCTTCATTTGTTAAAAACAATGCGAGTTAATTAACAAAACTAATCTCTTTTTTTTCAAAATGTTAATTAAGGTGTCCACTTACATATTCGGTTAATAATTTTTATTTGTTTAAACAAAATTACTTTGTTACAATATAATATTCTAATACCAAAAAAAGTACTTACGTAGCGTGAAAATATCTTTTGTGATGTAACTCCTTCAAAAGTACATAAAAATGGTTGCCAGCAGGGGTGTATATGTAGATTTATTAAATACACCTTCTTCGCCACCTAGGAACCAAATCTAGAACCCGACACTCGAAATATTTGCTCTGTTACAATCATACCCTGTTACAATTGACCCCACTCTCCCCTACCTTTCACATTTTTAGTACATATATATATTTTTTAAAATTTCAATAAGTACCTTTAACCAAAATTAATGAAGTATATATTTGTATCAATAATAATATGACGATTTTTTACGTTTCTCCTAAATAAATTAAAGAGAATTTTATTCCAATTACTGAATCAGTTCAGCTCAATTTTCAAAATAATAATAATAATGATAAATAAATAAATAAATGAATAAATAAAAATAGTAAAAATCTAATGTTTATTTCATATCTGAATCAGTAAAAATATATTTCACAATCAATTGACTTATTTTGAAGTGATTTCAATAAATAATTTCTAAATGTTTTTAATTGTATTTCTAAGAGATAATCAACATCAATGGATCAATAAATTGGATGTTAGGAAGATTACATTTTTTTAAATATTCTCTTAAGTACTAACCAAATGATGATTATTATTTGTGTAAAACTCCATTTCAGAATGTTATTCTGGATTTAAAGAATGTCTCAAAACAGATCCACAGAACCATTGAAAAGATTTCGTCATTGTCTACTTGTGCCAAATGCGGCGCTCCTTTGCAACGTATTTGTAAGTCAAAGACTTGTTTGGAACCTACTGAGAACGCCGGAGACATGGCTATTCAATTGCAGACAGTATCAAAAAGTATTATACTTGGTTTATTCATTATAACTTAAGTCATTTAAGCAGGGAATTTGTGACAATGTTAAGGAAAATTAATGGGAAAAAATATAATTGAAAAAGTAATGCCAAAATAAAATTTCAGACATTGAAAGAAATGCATTAAATTAGTATAAAAAATATTTTCATCTATACTTATAGAAGAACCATAAATAATTTAGGATGTTATTGATAATTCAGCTAGGAAACGCCTAACGATTTTGCAACAAATACGCTTTTGCATTGCCATATACGAAATCGAAGAATAAAATTGCTAATCCTTGTTTATTATTTTATTTTACATTTTAGAAATACTTTTGGTGGAGAATATATGGAGTATAGGATAATAATTCGGTGAATAAATACGTAGATACTTTCCTACTTTTAACAATATTTAAATTTTATTGAGTCAATTAAAAACGATTACTTTTTCAAGGGCTTTGCTTGCTAGAAGATGTGGTCGAGTAGGAATATTATCCATTTTTCCACAAATAAAATGAGCAATATAGCGACCGCAGTTATCTGTCGTCTCATCGACTTCAATCCATATAGGGCCATCTCCAATATCTCGTCGAATATCATCCAGTACTTCGTTATATATCGGTTCTTTCTTAAAGTCGATTCATCGGGAATGATCTGATTGGTACAATATTTTTTTTAAAAACTGTCTTAAGTTTGGATTATTTAACTTTTTTAAAGGAATATTGCTGCTTACTAAGGCTTTGCATAAATCACTAGAAAAATCACTTTCCTTTTTAGCTGCTTGAACAGGAATAGTTAATAAACTTTGAACAAATCCTTTTGTATTCTGCTTTTTCCTCGCGGAGTGAGCATTAGTCTTTATATGTTGATCGATTTGGTACTTTTTCTTCACAAGAAATGTGTTTTTGACAAATCACACAAAATACTATTTCCCCATCGATCGTAAAGTCCTTCCCAATCCCATAGTCCGAAATCCATGTCTTCATTAAATTTGATTCAGTCGACTTAATTTTTGGCATATTATAAAATTCAGCAGTCAAAAATCACGTTCTAAGCTTCACTAACTACGTATTCAACTGATGGATGTCGAAACTATCTATCTATCGGATGGACTATCGAAATATGTTAGAATAGCAGCTCTCTTCGAAAATGTATTCACTCCACCTTTTAACTAATCAATCACAGGAAAGGGAGGTCATTTTCTACCTACCACAGAAGCCTTATTTTTCCCACACAGATTGACAATTATTTATTCCAGGAAAAGACATCCCTTCATAGAATATCTGACCATCCCTTTCTGAGGATTCTATGACGAATGTCTGTTTGGGTGGGCCCTTTGCACCCCCCTTCCCGACACACACCTCATTTCTACATCTTTTTCACGTGATTGCAATCACCCCCCAGCAACATCAATCCAGCTGACCCTTTCAGGTGATAAAGAACGACAAAACAAAATTTAAAGCGTTCCTTATGCTAACATAAAAAGAATAGTGATATGGTTTTAGGAGGGAAAAGCCATAAAATGCTGAAAATAAGCATTTAAGAGCAAACATACCTTTTTATGCATTTATATGCACAAATGGCAAAAAGTGCTAAAATATGCAATTGCATATGCACGTATGCAATCGCATATTATCCGCTGTCTAGTCATGACATACGAGGTAACAGCAAAAACCCAAGAACAGATGAGAAAATAGATCAAATCGAAATTCTAAATTTAATTTTTTTGATTGAAAGTAATAAGAGTGTCATATTTTTATTAAAAAACAGATGAATGACGTTTTTTAATTCAAGCAGTGAGTTTGCTATTTTTTCTACGGTGCACACTCTAAGATACTTCTGCAAAATTTTGAGAGCTAGCCATTTATTCTTACAGCTAGTTACCTTCTTCGAGAAAATAGCTCAGTGCTCGTGATTGTAACGAACTTCATCAAAGCTAGTAAAGGTAACCGTTAACTAATCCGGTTATTATATAATGCGCCTTACCTCAATTCAAGGGATTACACCCTTTACCATGATGGTTGCAGCATCAGGCTACGGACGCAAAGATTCAGCTGTTGCTAAAGAACATCTCTCTCGCACTCCATCTACACATTGGTGGCCATATGTAGTTTAATTGGAGACTATTGGTGGTCTTTTAATGGTCACGGGCAATGAATACGCAACTCTTTCACTATTCGACAGATGGCAGCACTAGACTACTCGCATCGTTTATGGATGGTGTTTTCTACACTAGGGAACGCTGCAAGCTCGGTACCGCCTAAATTTCCGGGTTACTGTTTCCGTTGTATTTTAAAGCCATTCGGCATCATTGTGTTTTGAGATTCTTGCAAACAATGTATTTGATTACTGATTGCTTGTGTTTACAATGCTAAAAGTGTTAACGCTAACGTAAGATGGTGCACAGCTTGCAACAAGAACAAACAGTAATAAACTTATGGAAAAAGGCCACATCAAGACTGCCAAAAAAGCGAGTTATTCAAAATCTAGCAACCATGTCACCTTTTTTAACAATATATCTCTAAGAAACTAAAACAAATTTTTACTTCAAACTCCCCAGAATTACATATTAACATTAATATCTTATGAAATATGGCAGATTTGAGCTCAGAAATTATCTAATTTATTTCTTTTATTGAAAACAAAATTATCCGCTTGAAAACATCGCCTATAAGAATAACATGTAGTAAGCAGCTACAAACTTTTTAACCGGAACTAGAGTAGGTGCCGAGCTCGAGATTGTTATTGTTTACATTTCTATTGAAAACACCATCCATTCAATACTTCATTTTCGGACAGAATAATTATTTGCTTGTAATGTACGTGATCAGCATAGGGTCTATGTTCTTGTTTCCGATTGGTTTAAAAAGGTATGGAATATTTTCAGTTTGAATTATTCTATATTTTAATATATTGTGAGCAGTAATAAATTGCGAGCAATAAATTGTGAATAAGACAAATCACTCGAGTCAAAATTGTACCGAAGATCCACACGTACCGCCAGTAGTTGGTGTATACCTAGATTTCGCGGAATTTTCCTTTTCTTAGCAAGGCATCAATCAAAGAATGGTTCTCTTTAATTTCTTAATTTAAATAGTAAGTAAATAATATTCGAGCTGCTTATTCTAAGATATATTCTTACAACAGTTTGTCTTTTCTTAAAATACACTATTAAGAATTTTCTTTTCAGATGATGAAATAAATTTCATTGGCTAAATTAAACTCGAATCTGCAAACTTAAAGGTAGGGGTCTCGATCTCCAATGGTGACACGGGAGCATATATTTCGCCCTTTATCTTTAAAGCATTATAAACTTATTCTACTAAACACTTATTTTACATTTATATTGATTTTTCATTTTAAATTTATTAAATTATATATTTTAATACATTCACTTAATTTTCATTTTAATAAAGAAGTTATAAAAATCTTTTTAAGTTAAATATTTTATACGTTTATAATTTAGTACCTACGATTGATTTTAACTTTATCTAAACAACTGTAGCGTCTTATTTTTAATTTAATAAAATGAAAAGAAAAATCGATTCTAGTTTCTCTCTGTTATAATCAATTTAAAAGTAAAGCTTTGCTAAAATTTTTTGATTTAAAAAAATTTCTACTCTGGCGTAAATCTGTCCAAATCAATTGAAGAAAAATATCAATTTCAAAACTTCTAATAATTAGGAATTTTAACTATTTAGCTAATATTAACCATTTCTTAAGTTAAAAGTTAGTGGAATTACTGAAATTGAAATTGTATTCAGTTATATTTAAAATTGTTTTAATTTTACGAGCGAATTTCGTTTACATATATTTGTATCAGACTAAAAGTAATTGTTAATAACTTTTTAGTCATAATGACTCTTTGGTACTTTTTTTTTGTTTATTTTAAGTTAGAACTTAGCTTTAGATTTATAAGTTAAGTGAGCAGAAATAGAATTGATCGTTTTTCTCAGTACTAAGGTAAGCTGCAAGATACTGATATAGTAGAACGAGTTATGAGGATAATAATACCATAATCGAGGCGAGTATAAAATTAGTAAAATAAGTTTAAAATGTAATTAATTTAATACGTAGAAAATTATTGGCTTTCAAAATATGATAATAAATAGTTGCTTCAAACCATTAAGTATGCTATATGTACGAAAAATATAATTAAAAACTGAAACTAGTAAGATAATCCGTTAGAAAGTTTAATTACCATGAAATTAGATAATTTATGCCTCACTATTTTTTAATCAATGATTATTTTATTTCATTTCAGTAAATAAGGATATGGGTAGTTTTCAGAATAATATACTGCTTGGTGATGCGAGGAAATCTCCTATGGATGAAAATGTTTGTAGTACTTTTAACACCGAAAGAGGAGATGAGAATCCTTTAAAGACATTGATCTAGTTATGACTTTAGTTCATGTAAACTTTATGATGATTTCTTTCTGAAAAATAAAAGAAACAATATAGCTTATGTTTAATAAATTGTAAATGTATTATAGTAGTGTGAGAGAGCGGAAGCCTATTAGTGTAATTGCAAACAGCACCTTTATTTTTCGAAATGGTAGATGCAATTGATTGCAACTGTATAATTGCATCATAAGATAGAAAGATCAATCCATTTTGATGAAATGAATTGTATTAAAAACAATGTTTAAAATTAGAAATAGTAAAATATTTATTAAAACCTTCGCACGTTTTGGCGTCATAGTGGTTCATCTTCATCTGTAAGGTAATTGGTATGAATGGCAAAACAGAAATGTTGTTATTGGGTATTTATAACTCAAGAAGTGATTATGCCTAATCATGTGATTTAAGACAGATTTAATTGGATATCTGTAAGTGACGTCATGCGTGTGAGGGGAACCAGATTGGCTACTGAATCGACAAATGCTATGATTTACCTACGATGACGTCACTTTCAGTTATTCAATTTGACAGAGATTATGCCACACTAAAGAAATAAATAAAGAGTTAAAATCAGCAATATTAAACTGACATTAGGAGTTAAAAAATTACTGATTTTTAAATATTTTAAAAGTATAATATTGATGCAAACAGTAAGATTTGAAACTATAGTTTTTAATGATATTCAGTATAATTATAAAATTGAGGTCATCATTCAATAGTGAAGCTTTTTTTAGTCGGTACGTATAAATTTTTTTAAGAATCTTTAACTATGTTTGGTACACAACTAATTATTTAAGGGTCATGATCATAAGAGCATTAATGTCTAACATGTAAACGTTAGTTACAAAACTTATAGTGATTTCTATCCCCTAATTGACCTATAGTTATTGCCTTTGGTAGGGTACACTAGTACCCTGTAATATAATACGTGGCCCAGTTTGAATATTATATGTGAATATTAAGGGGAGATATAAGGCCAAGTAGTAATACATTATATTAATTTTATATTGCATTCATAGTAACCTATAGGGACACATATTTACTTTATCCTGTAATATAATATACGTGGCTTATTTTGAATATTTTGGGTCAATATTAAGGGGAGATATAGGGACATGTAGTGATGCACTCATTTTAAATTAACGTGAAAAATACAATTATCTAAAAACAAGTTCAGAATAAAAAGGAAAGTACAAAATTAAAATACATTTTCGTTGTTCTCATATAGAAAATCTAAATTACAAAATAACAATTTTTTCTTATAGAATAGAAAATTATTACAGAATTTTATAGCCATCGTATTGCATTTTTTTATCTCAAAAGTTCTTATTTATTTCACAAGATAATTACATAGTATTGAATTATCATACAAATTAACTATATGCTGGCATTTAAGAAGGATATGCTTCTTGTTTAAAATTTTTCCATATAAATTCAGCATTAAATTGAATTTACATGAATTGTAGAATTTTTTCCCTCATTAACAATAAATAGAATTTTTCAATTCGTAATATTTCTTTACTCATTTTTTACTTTAAATTTTTATTTCTTACAATAAATTACATTTCTAAAAATGAAATTTTCTAAAAAACGAAATAATGCTATAGATTGATCTAAATTAGTATTTTTTTAAACTCTTTTTAATTGTTTTGTATGATTTTGAATCTATTTTCTGTAGCATTTCCTGATTCAAATTAATTTAAATATTTAATTATTTACAAGTTCAAAAGGCGAGAGCATTTTTTCATAAAGCGT
This sequence comes from Parasteatoda tepidariorum, assembly GCF_982258835.1. Classification (NCBI taxonomy): domain Eukaryota; kingdom Metazoa; phylum Arthropoda; class Arachnida; order Araneae; family Theridiidae; genus Parasteatoda; species Parasteatoda tepidariorum. Next base: position 89,956,394 of record NC_141756.1, on the reverse strand, counting down.
GATAAGTAAAAAACTCACTCCAAAAACACTTTTACAAGAACAAAAAAGCTAAATTAATAATACAAAAAGAAATTTTTGCAAAGCTGGCAATATTAAGGAAATAACAATTTTTGCATAGATTGGCAAACTTTTGTTCTCTGCCTTTGCTGGCAAAAAAGACAGACGATAAAAAGAGAAATAAAAAAGTTGTAATAGCTTTATGTAACACAAAAATATTTTTTTCTCGCTATGCAAATACGCATGCTTTTTTTTTATTCCCCTTCCAACTTACAGAAGAAAAGAAATACAAATAGATAAAATTTTGAATTTCATTTCGGGCAAAAATAGAAGTAAAATGAAAAAAGGACCTCATTTCATTACGATTCGTTGAATCGTGAGAACTCTTAATTTGTTCAGAGTCACGATTTACTGAAAAGAAGAAAAAAAATCGTAGGAATAATAAGATTTTTCGCAAAAAAATAATACTCTATTATATATTTTTTTAGGACTTTCATTTTATTTCTGAAAAAAGGAAATTTTTTAGCAATTACTGAATAGTTCATGAAATGCCAAAACTTCAAGCACAGACATATTTTTAAAAATTACTTTTTCGAATATTCATTATTGCCCTTTACTCAACATTTTAAAATTAAATAGTAAATTTATTTGTCAAATTTTTCTTACATTTCTTTCTCATTTTGTATAAAATCATATTAGTACTTTTTACGAACAAATGCTAGGGCAAATGAATAAACATCTAATATATAATTCTCTTACGTGGCTCCCAAATTTTGACTGTATTTCTTTTCCGCCGGTGGCAACGTTTACTTTGTTTTGTTTACGTTACTATTTCTCTTACATGGCGAATCGACCAATGATTGCCGCTAAAAATGTCACATGCCAAATCTAGCTGAGGTGGCTCAACATACAGCGCTTTTAAAAACGGAAACTGAAATAACTAGAGAGCATCAGTTGCGGCAATCTCATACTATTAGGCTAGGCAGAAGCGAGTAGTCTTTGTCGATAGATCTCTATTTTAGTATTTTGTCGAAAACGCTTTTTTTCACGAATTTATATATTACGAATTTATTTGACGATTTTTGATTTATATCACGAATTATACTATAGCACATTCCTAATAGGTTTAACGAATTACATGTCAGTTATTTGAATTCAAATTTATTTTAATGACTTAGTATTTACTAAAATGATGTAATTTAAAAAAAAAGTTTTTATATGGATTTGAATGATTGTTTTGAATTCTTAGAATTTTGTGCATTTGCAATGTACCTAAGTTAGTAGCGAGCGAAGCGAGTTTGGTTTGCGAAGCAAACCATATAAGTTTGCGTAGCAATTTTCGGGGGTTGGCGAGCGTTAGCGAGCAGGGGCCGCAGCCCACTAGTTAATATTAAATTAAGAATATCTCTCTGCATTAAAAAATCTCAGTCGCTGTTATGAGTGTTTAACTTAATGTTACATTTTGTTCTATGTCGCAAAACGTGTAGAACGCAGAGGCTTGAAATTACGAAGAATTGTACAAAAATGTACAGAAAGTATGATAGAATAAACAATTTAAATTAAATTATTAGCTCCAGAATTTGTTGAAGTTGACATAAAAAAATACTGTACCGGCCGCTCTGCAGACAACAGAAATGCAACTAGAGGTTGAAATTTGTTATGATGAAATGGGTTTGTTTATGAAAACACAGAGTTTTTTTTTTTTGAAATTCCAATTTTCTTTAAAGTTATTGAAATTTTAAGTCCTTTCTCGCGATTTCTTTTTCACTTTTTTTTGGATTTACGTTAAATTTGTTTTGGCGCTCAAAAACTATACGATTTAAACATTTATTTTACATTACAATGAGCTGTAAAAAATTAAAGACGGTATAAATATTTAGTATTCAACAATTATTTCGATACTTATTAGCTTAAGACTGAAGGAAAAAAATACCACTTTTGAACAATCTGTAGCCTACTGAAATGCAACTACGGAGTTATTAGACGTGCTGAATAACCATTTTTATTTGTCAATTTGTCATTTATTTGTGAAGTTTGCCATTTTTATTTGGGTACTTCAGCTCCTATTCAAGGGCAAGAGAAATAGGGGGTGAACTTTCAACCCGCCATTTTGACGGGAGCGAGAATGTAAGGAATAAAACTTGGTTTAATATCAATTTCAACATTGTTAGTTTGCTACATTTACAGTTAGTTTTTTTTCCTAATTCGTGATTTCCTACCTGTCTAGTTTGATTAATATCTATGACTCAAATAGAAAAAATTTCTTTTTAGCAATGTTTAAATCGCTTTGCAATGTTTAGTAACGTTCGAAATAATAGAAGAATTTAGATATTTTTCCTGGTCTTGTTTTATTATCAGATACCAGATATGGCTTCTGAAATGGTTACAGGTATGATTCTGAAATGGTTTCCCTGTTATGGCTCCGAATTTTTATATTTGTTCTAATGTGTCAAACACTGCAAGAACGAAAGCACTCATGTTTCGAAACGATTTAGATATTTTGAAACAGTGATTCCGATCCAAATAAATCAGAATATCCTATCTTAAAAAAACAAACAAACAAACAAAACAACAATTCCTTACTTTCCTTACTTACATAAAGGAATATTCTTTAATCAGAACCAAATAAAAAAGTTCCGTAGTGGACTGGTCGTTAAGACACGGTTCCCAGCAGAACACCGAAGTCAAGCATCACTGGCTGTGGTCAGTGTGCGGGTGGGTGACCACTTGGATCAGTCTGCATAGGGACCGAGGGTGTGCGGTATTGGTCCTCGTTAAACTCTTCTACGGTAAAGTGCTCGATTTCGCGTGCAGGTCGTCGGGCTAACGAAGCGGGGGTGCCATCTCCTCTGCAGAGGATCAAAATTGTGATGGTATATCTTCGAATCATCCTCAAGGATGCTTCCCAGACAGTCGCCAATATCCCATTGTGCAGCTATAGTGCGACGTAAATTAACTACAACAACAAAATACTACAACAACCTACATAACTACAACAACCAAATAAAAGAGCAAGCATGTGATATCTTTGTTTACTTATTTGTTTTGATGCTAACAAAATTGAATATTCAAATTTTTCACCTAGTTGTAGAAGCCTTAATAAGTCAGCAGTGATTTTCTAAACAGAAATAAAGTAGGTGGCGTTCATTCTTGCTTATTTTTGCGTGAAGAATTGGGATTAAAATTTTTAATTCTGAAAACAAGCAAACATCAGTAAAACAAACAATGCACTCGCATAAAATGAAAAAAATAATATCATTTAACAAGGTAAAAAACAATTTATATCAGATTGCTAGTATTTAGGACCTAGTTAGTTAAGATGCATTTTTTTTCAATTTCAGATATTTATGATGAGTTTGGTTCGTAACTTATCTTTCAGGTGGATCTGAAATAATTAAAAAATGGTTTATTATTTTTCTCTTAGTCCCAACATGATTTAAAATATTTTATACTATAATCTAGTCAGAAATGACTTTTTAATGGAAGTGTCGGAATAAATTGATTTTTTAAATTTCTTAAATCAGTTAAAATCTTAGGCAAAATCCATTAACCTAATTTTTAATATTCGTGTTTCTAAGAAAGTTAAGCAGCAAAATCCATTAAATTTATTTCATTCTACTCTTAATTTTTTTTGGAGAAATATTCTAGTAGAAAATAATAAAAAAAGAGAAGAAAAATGGTCTTTGTCTTTTGTGCAGGTGTATGCTGTACAGGTGTAAAATAAAGAGAGTACCACGCACAGAGAAAAAAACTTTTGTAAAATTACCATACATGATAATGACATTTCTGAAAAAAAAAATTAATAATTCTGCTAATAAAACCAAAATATACAGTATTTGAAATATTAATTTGAATAATTGTTTTGCTCGTATAGTCATGGCTTATCGTAAATTTTGGTTTTCAAAATGAGAGTTCCTATTAACACACATTTAGTAAAACCATAAAACTGAAAGAAAAATTTAACCAAATTTATGGTTATTATGCCATGCTCAAAGGTGGTTTTTTTTAAAATTATCAAAACATTCCTGGGAAATATCATTCATTTTAGCAATTATTTAGTAACTTTTACCTTTTGATGTTATGTCTTTTCTCAAATAAAATGGCTCAGACTGTTTATGCGTCTGTGGTTTATTTAAAATAGTGATTGATTTAAATGGCTGATAAGAGTTAGGTGACAGTTGACTATTTATTTTCTAAATATATTTTTGGATCAGTGAATAAGTGGGTCTACATAATGCTTTCAAGTGCCTAAAAATTACTAAACTTGAATAGATTTAGCTATGGTGTCAGTTGTCTGCCTTTCTTATGGAGGGTATGGGAATTTTTCTTCTCTTACGATTTTTCTTCTTCTTTTTTTATGTTAATACAAAAAATAGCTTAATCTCCTTTAATCTTCTTATCGAACATTATACTACAAAGCAAGCTTCTAATACTATAATACTTGCTAATAAGGAATCATGAAACAAAAGTTTTGAAAAAAAAATCTAAAAGTTTCGATATTATTTTCGAAGCTAGGAAAATATAAACACTCTGACCATCATTTAATTAAAACAAAAAAAATATTATTAATGGATTAAAAGCGTTGAAATTGTAGAATACTTTAATAATAAAACCACATAAATAGATTATATTTGTCATGATAATATGGACAAAATCAGAAGCTAACATGTAAATTTTTTTTGTCTCATATTCGCTATATATATTCCTAACCATTTACAACTAACATGGTTTCAAAACCGTAAGAAAAGACAATTAACTGGACATCGGAGCTAGTCTTTCTTTTAGATAATGGCCACCAGAGAGAGTAGGATACAAATTGAGGAGTGCGGGACACTGGAAGCTTATCACGTGTTGATGGGAATAGGGAAAATATTGATGTGTCGAAGCTAGAACTCGAAACCCCGTTCTGTCGGTCATGAGACTGACCGATTAACTCTGTCGATAATAACATGTACGCAGTTGCAATTAACTAAGTAGCTTGTTTAGGTGGGCTAAGTTGGTGTGATAAAGTTCTGGTTGTTTAACCGTATTAGGTGAAAGCAGTTAATGAACGGTTTTTCTCACAGTAAACAGTTTGATTACCACCTTATTTATAATTATTTGACTGTTTTGTTTGAATATGGTAAAAGAACAATTAAATAAATTGTTATTGAACCATTTTTCCGAGAAATTTCTAACAGTGTACTCTCAAATCACATCTGGTATTAACACGTGTACGCACTCTTCTAAACTTACAAACTGTTGAGTTTTCGGATCTGGGGAAGATCTTCTTTCTTCCGGAGGGTAGTGAAGCAGTAAGGGGTTAATAAAGGGGTCATTAAATATCTCCTCATTGGCCCATCAACTGCCCAGAACTTCTCTCAAATAAAATAAATAAAACATACTTAAAGTTATGATTAATTGATGGAGAAATTGCGTTCAATTATTAAAAAACCCACTAAGTAAGAAATTGAACTTTAAATTGAAATGAACAGCGCAGAAATGTTTCTTTATACCCTATGGCTTTTAATTTAATGCCTGGTTTAATTGAAAAATATTATTTTTAGTTTAAATTACTTCTAATGAGATTCAGGATAAGTTTAAAGAAAACCATCTTACCATTTCTTAGTTTTATTTACTTTACTTGGAACTGAAATGAAGAAAATGTTAAAAAAAAAAGTAATGCACATTAAACTAACTTTTCTGAATTCTTTTATCAACTTTAAAATAGAAAAGTACTTCCATCTTTTCCTTTGATACTTTGAATTCTATGAATATAAAAGTTTTTCAAAAGAAACTTTTCAAATATGTTGTTAAGATTTCTTTTTATGGTCTTTCTTTCCCAGAAATAATTTTGTCGAACATTAATATCTTTTGAATATTTGAAATAAGGTACAGTACGCGAACACTCGGTGTTCTTAGTTTTCTATGAATTCAATAGTAATTTGTTAGTAGATAATATCTCTATATATTTCTCTTATGTGCCACCATAAACTCGGGAATTTTTCTCTATCAATTGGTAACATAGTTATTATTCATTTTGTTAGGTTGTCTTATGTAAAAATTTTAAATCATGCTGAATAGTTAGTTCTAAGTTAACTATTATGATAGAATAAGTTTGAATTATTATAGAAATGAAATTATATATATGTATATATATATATATATATATATATATATATATATATATATATATATATATATATATATATATATATATATATATATATATATATATATATATATATAACAAATGCGCAAAATTGGGCGTAACTAGAGGAGTTTTGTTTTAAAGTGCATTCTTACTGCATTACGGAAGAGCATTTGATTTGCTAGTTACCAAGGACGGGCCTGAAAATGGATGTACGCAAGGTAATATTATGCAGGAAAATTTAAAGAAGTTGACTGTAACTAACTTTAGAAAATAAAATAGGAAAAGAAATATAAAATAGAAAAGAGAAATAAACATGAATTGCCTGTTTTGCACATAATTTTAGTAACGGATTTGCCCGAAATGGATTTGCACATGGAAAAATTTAGCGTTTCAGTAAAAATCACGTGATTTCCTCCTGAAACTATTCTCAAAAACAACGAAACAAAGTTCTAGGATTGCTCAAGAATTTCAAAAGCGGAAGTTCTTTGTAACTTAGTTGGTGATCAACCACACGTTTGCTTTATAAACGTTAAGAATTTTGTAGGAAAGAAATAAGGTGAATTAATGCACCAATTTCACTTCATTGTATTAATACCATGAATATGTATGTCGTAATGATACTCTTTTTTGTATAATATTAAATGAAAAGCAGTTTCCTCTAAAAAAATTTACCATAACAACGGAAACTTATAATAACTTTATACTCCTCATAAACGTACAATTTTCATAATTTTAATGTTAATATTTTGTCCTAGACTTTAAAATTTGTCATGATAGTGAACCACTCGTAATGTACTATTCTCGCTGGGTGCAGCTTTTACAGTTCATCGGAAACAATATTTCATACATCTAGATCTGAGAAAGTTTTTCTTTTCACTTCCACCTTTCCCTCTCCTGTCAAGACCTTACGCGTGTAACTTAGCACTTCAGCACTCGCTAAGAAGAGGGTACTTCAAAGTTTACCAATGGGCAGTTTTCTTTTTTTATTGATGCTCAGTTTATGACACTTTTTGAGCTGTCTTCACTGTACTATAAAATCTAGTAATTAAGAAATATATTGTTATTTCATTGTTTTATTTTATGATGTAAACAATCATTTTCTTTATTCTCGAAAGATGTTGCATCGAAAACGTTTTCATGTGTTATTTTAGAGGCAACCTCTTTAGTTCATAGTGACATAATAAGCATTGATAAATAATGATTTATTCATTTTTTTTCTCACTCCTTACGAGGAACGGGTGTTCATCTAGTATAAATACATAACTGCTTTCTTACATTTCTTAATAATTTCTAGTACAGACACTAAACTTCATTTCCCTCCACCTTAATTTTTGTTATTTCCCTTCGGGTTTTTTTTTTACTTAGTGCGTAAAATTTCTTAATTTTTTTATTATCTTTTCTTCACTGTTGTTAGATAATGTATCGTAGCATTGATAAATAACGATTCAGTTAATTAGTTTATTAAATATTGTATTAATTATTTATTAATTATATTTTTTACCCCTTGCGAAGAAGGGGTATTCAGTTAGTATAAATGCATAACTGCTTTCTTACACTTCTTAAAGTCTCGCTTTGGACAGATTGTAAGGACACGATTCCCAGTAGAAAACCGAAGTCAAGCATCTCTGGCTGCCGTGTGGGTGACCACTTTGATCAGCCTGCCCAGGTGCCGAGGGTTCGCGGTATCGGTCCTCGTTGAAGTGTTCTGCCGCAAAATTCTCAACTTCGTGAGCAGATCGTCTGGTGAACAAAGAAGGGGAGTAATCCCCCCTGTAGAGGATCAAAATTGAGATGGCATGTTTTCGGATCATCCTCAGGTAAGTTTCCCAGACCGTCGCCAATAGCCCATTGTGCAGCTCTAGTGCGACGTAAATAAAGTACTTCCCTACATTTCTGAAAGATTTCTAGCACAAACTCGAAACGTCATTTCCACCTTTATTATTTCTCTTTCTGGCATTTTTCTATTTGGTACTTAAAATTTCTTAAGTGTTTCATTATCTTTTCTTGACTGTTAAATAACTATTAGTGCAATAAAATGTTATTAGCTGGCTTTTGTAAAATCCACAGCAATATAAAAATTTCAATGATTTTATAAACAGTACAAAAATTTAAAATGCATGAAAATTAAAGAATTACACAAAATTTAACCGACAATAATTGAGCTTATATTCGATTTTTAAGTCTCGTGTTCTCCGCCAAAAGGTAAATTGTTTCTTTTATTTCTAAATGGGGCAAAAGTCTTAAAATGTTGTAAATGAAATTTTATTACAACATTTCAGCAATTAAAATAAAACGTATAATAACAAAAAAATGGAATAAATATACATAAAATGTATTTCCCTTACTGTATCTTATATTTAAATTATTATTATCTGTTGAATGAATATTTAAATACCTAACAATTACTTTCATTGCATACAATAAGGAAAAATAATGAAGTTTTACAGAATATAGAACTTAAACTAGTGAAGAGCTTGCTACTTATTTTCTCTTTCACATCTCTTAAACTTTAAAAAGCACTTTTCAAAATGATAAAAGAATAGAATATAAACGACTAGAAGATAATAATATTATTAAAAAATGAAAGACAAAAGAATATTGATGAATTGAAAAAGATTTTTGATGATTTCCTTTCAAACATTAATGCAGTTTTCAAAGGTTTGAAGCGGAAATTTGCCTAAGTCTTTTATCTTCTACTATAATGTCCGAAAAAAGTAATTTTATGATGATTATTTTTTGGGAGCCAAAATAGTCGCTTCAAAGAAAATGATTCCATTATTTTCCCCGAAAGACCCGGTAATGCTCGCATTAAGTTTTATTGTATTACTTTCTAGCAAAATACATCAAAGGAAAATTAGAATAATAATGCTCTTTCCTGGTCTTTTACTTTAATTTTCCATAAATCACAGAAATTATTGAACTAGATAC